>NC_064628.1:43362336-43982586 GCF_023864275.1 Schistocerca cancellata | reverse complement strand
TCGAGGAACTGACAGAAGTTGGGTGGAACGAATACCCATGCAGCACTGGCGTAGCAGAGGATTAAGGTTTCGTATGCGTGAAGAATAGTGGCGAGGTGCAATCCCCGTATTTGGCCAGCTAGTATTTTTGCGCTATTGTTGATTTATTAGTAGGTGAGGTTTCCACGTTAGTTTTAAAAAAATACTGCCAGCAGTGCGTTTTCACTTGGGCAGGAAAAGCTTTCAGCACGGGAACGGTGTGTAGAACAAGGGTTTGCTTTTCACACAGCGTTTCCACACATCTATAAACATAATTAGATCCTCGTTTATATGTAGTTTACAAACACACACACTTAGACTCATTTACATTTGTCGTGAACCCCGAAGAATGTAGAAAGCTTACCTAACACGGCGCCCGCCTCCAAGGACCCCTTGCTAAATTTCTATTGGATGCTGACGCCGTTTCTTCTTTTGCTTTTTCCAGACTGCAAATGGCGCTGTTTCTGGACTCCTGGATCGGCGACTTGGTCGTCGTTTTGTCGGCGGCCGTGCTCGCTCTCTACTTGTGGTTCTCCAGTAGGTACAAGTACTGGAAGAACAAGGGAGTGCCGTACGTGGAACCCATTCTCCCGTTTGGAAACTTCACGAGAACCTTTCTCGGCAGGGAAGCTCTCGGTGTGACCATACAGAAAATATACAATCGACTGCCAAGTAAGTTATTTTCTGAGAATTTTCATTATGCATTATTCAGTGGGATTATTATATCAGCTGTGTTAATTCTTGCATCTTTTGTACATTATTTACTGCGAATGGAATCTCCCGCCCGGGATCGCGAGCTTTTCCTGGAGATGAGTCACTTATCTTTTGTATTCAGGACGTGTTGAGAAATCAATGTGCGTGCAGAGCGTACTAAGAATCATAGGGCGTACTATATCGATAAGTTTATAGTACTCAAATAAAGAGACGTTTTTCTACGGTCTCGATCCGTGAGCTGAGTGAAACGTGTGTTGCTAGAGCCCAGTTACACGTTGCTTAAGCGCATAAGAGTCTACGGAGTTGCTGAGACTGCCTGCTGCAGTACCGACGGCAACTCTACATGCGTGCGTAATAGCGCGTACGATGACACACGAGTTATGCCGAGAGAAGCCGAAGCATTCACTCAAACGTGTGCTTTCAAACGGCGAGAGCGTCTGTAGCTGTGCATTCATAAGCTCTCACTGAGTGCCATCAAAATAATTTCGAAAAGAAAGCATGCGATTTCTTTTCATATTCGACTATCGATTATTTAGCAAAGTCGATCACGACCACTAGCAAGAAACTCATTGACTTAGCTGATAATATGTAATTTCTATAATGTAATACATAATACATGTTTGTAGTAATAGCACTTCACTTCTGATTGCTTGGTGATTCCGTAGATAGCACACAATTCTTCCGAAATTGTATTTTAGTCTTCATGAAGAAGTCCGTATTTCGAATGTTGAAATCAGTTACATTTAGCTCGCCATATTTTGCTACCATGACTTGAGGATATATAACGACTGAAGATCCTAAAAGGTCATTGGTTTCATGGAAGACCTATTCCTTTAGCTAATTCCAAAATTATGTCACGTATCAACAAGAGAATTTATGATACAACAACAGAATTCATTTAAATGATCGTTTTGAAAAGTAACGTTTATTCGACCAATGCTACACACCGAAATAATATGTTTTAAGCAATAAATTGTAACCTAAGTGCTTCACGTGAGTTATTATTGATAAAATAGCAACCACAATGTTAAATTCTCCATTGTTGTTGTGGAATTCAGTCTGAAGACTGGTGTGATGCAGATCGCCATGCTATTCTGTCCTTTGCAAGCCTTTTCGTCTCCAAATAACTTGTGTAACTTATATCCTTCTGTATCTGCTTACTGTATTCATCTCTTACTCTTGCTCTACGATTTTTACCTCTGAAACGTCCCTCCATTGCTAAATTGGTGATCCCTTGATGTCTCAGAATGTGTCCTATCATCCGAGCCCTTCTGCTAGGCTGTGCCTCAAAAATATTTTTCTCCCCGATTCTATTCAGAATCTCCTCATTAGTTATGTGATCTACCCTTCAGCATTCTTCTGTAACATGACGCCCACGCTCCTATCCGTAGACTCCAGTTTTGTTTCTCCATAAAATCGTAAATATTACAGACTATCAAACTCTAAGGCAGGTTTTGGAATCAACAGAAAAATTTCTATAAGATGAGACATTTTACACATAATGTCACTGTCGTTTTAAATTTGGTAAAAATTACACTGTTTGTATTTCATTAATAAGGCAGAAAGATTTGTGGAATAGATGACAAATATTGTTGCTAACACATTATTATACGTTACGATTACTATAATATACAAAGGAAAAGCTCTTATACTTAAAAGTAACATAAACTGAATCATTGGTAGCCATAAGACAGATTACTCCCACTACGAAGTACATATTTATACTTTGTTGTTGCGACGTGACATGCCCTAAACTGGTGGGGAGAGCCATTCTTACATATAGATGTTTAAATGACGTCACAGACTGTTCACGTAACTGTGAGGTGATCATGTGACCGACAAATCGTGTATTTTTGCGATTGTCCTCCAAAGTTAGGTTGGCACCAATGAACAAACATGGCCGAGGCGCTGTAAATTATTTTATGTGTGTTTGAAGTTGGGGACATTCATCAGGCAAATAACTGTTAAGATTAATGTTGAACCTTCAGATATCCTTTATTTTGCACGATTCACTTCGCTACTCGTTTCGGTCACATGACCATTATGAAGCATAAGCTGGCATGAACGGCTGGAAAGTTATACCATAATAATACTTTGCTCTTTTGAGCCCAGCATAGTAGTAAAAAAAAATTTTACAATAATAGCTGTGTACAATTCTATGATCTGTGTTTACTAATAAACGTCGTAATATGGATAAAGCTGCTGATTATTGGTTGGTACAGCCAACACAGTGACAGCACAAGTGAACCTTGAGACAAAACTCCTACAAAAAGGCTGCAGCCAGGCTAATTAACTCATCGTGTTATCACACCCTAAAGTTTAATATCAGAATTTAATTGTTTATGAACGTCGAGGTTGAGATGTTCAAATGTGTGGGAATTTCTAAGGGACCAAACTACTGAGGTCATCGGTCCCTAGACTTACACACTACTTAAACTAACTTATGCTAAGGACGACACACGCACCCATGGCCGAGGGAGGACTCGAACCTCCGACGCGGACAGCCGCGCAGTCAGTGACATGGCGCTTCTAACCGCGCGGCCACTCTGCGCGGTCGAGTATAGGAGACGCCAGTGTGCGTCAACGAAGTACACAGAACGGGTGAATGTTTCAGTTGGACAGTAGGAACCGAATCAGTCTCTTTTTGACATCAGAAGTAAAACTTAGCTGCTGGTGACTCTTATATGGTGGTGGTCCATGAAATATTTTTGTTGCTGGCGTCTTGTGGAGAGTGGCGCTGGCCATCTTCAGTGGTGCCCTGTTTTCCCTGACTCTTGCCGACTGACGGATCGAACGTCGGAGCGCGAAATAAATACTGAGAAAAAACTTAAATTAAAAACTGTAAAAAACCTGCACACAGAAATACTCTAAAAGTAAAAGAAATTATATACACTCCTGGAAATGGAAAAAAGAACACATTGACACAGGTGTGTCAGACCCACCATACTTGCTCCGGACACTGCGAGAGGGCTGTACAAGCAATGAACACACGCACGGCACAGCGGACACACCAGGAACCGCGGTGTTGGCCGTCGAATGGCGCTAGCTGCGCAGCATTTGTGCACCGCCGCCGTCAGTGTCAGCCAGTTTGCCGTGGCATACGGAGCTCCATCGCAGTCTTTAACACTGGTAGCATGCCGCGACAGCGTGGACGTGAACCGTATGTGCAGTTGACGGACTTTGAGCGAGGGCGTATAGTGGGCATGCGGGAGGCCGGGTGGACGTACCGCCGAACTGCTCAACACGTGGGGCGTGAGGTCTCCACAGTACATCGATGTTGTCGCCAGTGGTCGGCGGAAGGTGCACGTGCCCGTCGACCTGGGACCGGACCGCAGCGACGCACGGATGCACGCCAAGACCGTAGGATCCTACGCAGTGCCGTAGGGGACCGCACCGCCACTTCCCAGCAAATTAGGGACACTGTTGCTCCTGGGGTATCGGCGAGGACCATTCGCAACCGTCTCCATGAAGCTGGGCTACGGTCCCGCACACCGTTAGGCTGTCTTCCGCTCACGCCCCAACATCGTGCAGCCCGCCTCCAGTGGTGTCGCGACAGGCGTGAATGGAGGGACGAATGGAGACGTGTCGTCTTCAGCGATGAGAGTCGCTTCTGCCTTGGTGCCAATGATGGTCGTATGCGTGTTTGGCGCCGTGCAGGTGAGCCGTGCAGGTGAGCGCCACAATCAGGACTGCATACGACCGAGGCACACAGGGCCAACACCCGGCATCATGGTGTGGGGAGCGATCTCCTACACTGGCCGTACACCACTGGTGATCGTCGAGGGGACACTGAATAGTGCACGGTACATCCAAACCGTCATCGAACCCATCGTTCTACCATTCCTAGACCGGCAAGTGAACTTGCTGTTCCAACAGGACAATGCACGTCCGCATGTATCCCGTGCCACCCAACGTGCTCTAGAAGGTGTAAATCAACTACCCTGGCCAGCAAGATCTCCGGATCTGTCCCCCATTGAGCATGTTTGGGACTGGATGAAGCGTCATCTCACGCGGTCTGCACGTCCAGCACGAACGCTGGTCCAACTGAGGCCCCAGGTGGAAATGGCATGGCAAGCCGTTCCACAGGACTACATCCAGCATCTCTACGATCGTCTCCATGGGAGAATAGCAGCCTGCATTGCTGCGAAAGGTGGATATACACTGTACTAGTGCTGACATTGTGCATGCTCTGTTGCCTGTGTCTATGTGCCTGTGGTTCTGTCAGTGTGATCATGTGATGTATCTGACCCCAGGAATGTGTCAATAAAGTTTCCCCTTCCTGGGACAATGAATTCACGGTGTTCTTATTTCAATTTCCAGGAGTGTATATTGCCCCTTTAAGTTCAATGTAAGTAGTAATATTTTGATCCAAGCGTCGTCGCGTAGAGGGACGCTAAGTACATTAAAAAAAAAAGAATTTATCAGCAGCTGTCGTTTGTAGAAGAGCACACTTCCGCTATTGTTGGGTATAAGCCTCTTCTGTTTGGCATCATCTCTTCCAGTCCTGTGCGTCCCCCATCCACACCTCAAAATCGCTAGTGAAGTTTTAATTACTTATTATATAAAATATGAAAAACCAATCCGTCTTTAATTGGCCTAACATTGTTAAGGAGTAGAATTACTCTTACAGTTACTTTAACATAATTGTATGCGAACTTGGTTTCATGCAGTAATCTACCTTACGAGTTATATGTCCTGCAGTGGTTTGATGATAGCGCAGTAATTCACGCTTCATTAAAAGGCGAGCACGAATCTCACAGTGTGTGGCATGCGACGCGTGGTGCGTGACGTATTCGGCGACCAGAAAGGACAGTCGCGTGAGGGCAGATTCTGTCTGTATTGCGAATTTTTCCGAGTACATTACTTAAGACTTAGACCCAACGATTTGATATTGTTGTTTTGATATTTACTTACGTTGCCCAGGTAGCTTACCTATTTACCTACGTTGCCCAGGTAGCTTACTTGTATTTTAATTTCATACTTTATGATTTTTATATGTATTCTTTTTTATTTTATTTACTTAGCATTATGCCGACGCGACGACACTTGGATCAAATTATTACTACTTATATTAAACTTATATGGGCAATACATTTTTCTTTGTTTTTAGAGGTTTCTTGTGTCAGAGTTTTTTTTAATCTTGAAGTTTTATTTCGTGCTTCTTAAACTTTATATTTTACTAGTAGACACGGTACCATTGACACTCTATCCCCGCATTCACACAGATAGTTTTCGGGACGAAACACGAAATTGCGACGCGAGATCGGTTTCACTACTGTCATTTATATGTTTCTTTTTTAATTCTTGCATATAATCATCCACTATGTTTTAGTATACATTTAGCTAATTCAGGAAACATAAGCAATAAGCACTGGCGATAATTCTAAATCAAGTCGGAAGAAAGTGGGCTGTCATTGAGCTCTCTTGCAATAGGCTGCCTACACGTACTATAGTAAAATCACTTGATTTAGTACTGAACTGTAGACCACAAAAAGAACTAAAAAAATATCTGCGAGAGAATATGTTTATCTTTTACAGTCGAATCACAACCACCGTTTTTCTGCTTTGTAGGTGCTGAAACAGGTCATTTCACATGACAAAAGTCATCATTGTAAAAGATAAACATAGGTTCTCGTGGGCTTTTATTTAGACATTTTTGAGCTCTACAATCTGGTGCTACGTAGCTTGGTGTAGCTCCTATGTATTACGTCACGTATATCAAGAGAGAGCATTTTTTATTAATTTAGCTGATGAAATTTAAACGACTGTGCACACATTTATGCAACTAGCTACGAATTATCCCGATTTCAAATAATAAAAAACTGCATTACAATCGGACCTTTCGCTTGGGAGCTACGCTGCCACAGATACACGCGTTGAACCTGTAACAACCTTCTGTTTGCATCGGCGGTTAAAAAGGAGGCTTGGTGGATCGGCAGAGGTAGACTTGTACCACGCCCCATTTTCGTAGTTTTTAAGTCGCTCTCTGACGTCGGATCAATCAGTCGGCAAGTATCTCCATTGTTATCGCGCAGAGAAGGCACTGATTGTTTCTTGCCACTAACATACTTCACATACGACCAGAATCTCTTTGGATTTTCTGCCAGGTTTCGAGACAATGTTTCGTTGTGGAAACTGTTATAGGCGTCCCGTATTGAACTCCGCGCTAAATTTCGAGCTTTAAATTTGGTATGTGTGTTTCGTTGTTTCTGTAACAGTGTTCTAATCCGTTCTGTGTACCAAGGAGGATCAGCTCCGTCGTTTGTTAGTTTATTTGGTATAAATCTGCTTTGGCACCACTGTCTTCGACAGTATCTCCATTGTTATCGCGCATCGCTATTGATGCTATTTCTTTGAATTTAAGCCACATCTCGTCTACACTTGTATTATTAATTTGGAATGAGTGGAGATTGTCCCTCAGGAAGGCGTCAAGTGAATTTTTATCTGCTTTTCTGAATAGGTATGTTTTTCAATTATTTTTCGGGGATCTGGAGATTACAGTATCAATCTCGCTACGACAACACTGTGTTCACTAATCGCTATATCGGTTTTGATGCTGGTTATTAACTGTGGATTATTTGTTTCTAAGAGGTCAAGTGCGTTTTCACAACCGTTTACTATTCGCGTGTGCTCATGAACTAACTGCTGGAAATAATTTTCAGAGAATGCGTTTATGCGTTTATGTTGTTTTAAATGTTCTCCTTTTATATACTTAAAGTCTCTCGGCTGAAGAGCAGCACCTATGCTACTGCCAGCCTGTCCCAGATGAGGAACTGAAATACAACAAAGGAAAAAAACACAAAAAGAAAAATGAAGCATTTTAAAGGAATTGGTGTTCGGTCGAGTTCTCCATCTTTGGATTGGATTGGATTGTTTGGGGGAAGAGACCAAACATCGAGGTCATCGGTCTCATCGGATAAGGGAAGGAAGTCGGCCGTGCCCTTTCAAAGGAACCATCCCAGCATTTGCCTGAAGCGATTTAGGGAAATCACGGAAAACCCAAATCAGGATGGCCGGACGCAGGATTGAACCGTCGTCCTCCCGAATGCGAGTCCAGTGTGCTAGCCACTGCGCCACCTCGCTCAGCCTCCATCTTTCTTGTGACAGATTGGCCATGAGAACACGTTTGTGAACTTGGGCATCCGTAGCATTCATCAGATCTTCTGGATAGATTGGAAGGCTATGGGGGGCCGCGAAAGCAGTCACTTATGGCCCATTAGTACCTACGGATGCACAATTCGACGTAGACGGAGCCCCAACTTTCTGGATATGACTGTTCACGATATTGTCTTTGGGACAAACGTTTCAGTGTCACAACTCATAGTGATCGCTGAAATATATTATAGCTGACCTTACATAGCCAACAATCACTAACCGAGTTTTATTTATTTATTTATGCATTTATTTTACCTGGCAAGATTAGGGCCTTCAGGCCCTCTCTTACACCTATCCAGGCATACTCAGATTCAACAAATTTCAGTTTCTACAGAACATTAAGGACATATAACATGTTATACAGTATTAATGTTACAGAAGAAAATAGAGATTATAAAAGTAGTACAATGATAATTATAACAATCAAAAAATAATTATAACAATCAAGAATAATAATAATATTAATGACTATGTATATGAAAGTAAACATATTTTTTTCTTTTATGAACGTCAGTCCTATTGCTAGTTGGGAATTTTCTCGTTATATTCTTGCAGTTTGTGAGTTATTCTCATCAAGCAGATACATAAGACGATAGAATGGGATGAAAGAGTTATAGAAGAGGTAGATAGGTTAGAGGAAGAGAAATAGAATGGTAAAATTCGAATCTATGATGGAGAGGAGAAAGAAAAAGATGAGAGGGGCACAACAATGGTGGCTATACCGTCTCTAATATGTAAGTCTTGAGTTCCCTCTTGAATGTTAAGTGGTTCTTGATAAGACGCAGATCACAGGGGAGCGCGTTCCATAGTCGTATGGCTGAAATGGAGAATGACACGGAGAAAGATTTTGTGTTATGTAAAGGTACAGCCAAGATGCTAGACGTATCTGATCTGGTATTGCGGTTGTGGAATGATGATAGGTGTTTAATGTGAGAAGATAAGTATTGGGGGCACCAGTGGCTAAGAAATCGATGATGTAAGCACATCGTGTGGAGATCACGTGCCTTATGTGGGCGTATCCAACCTAGCTGGGAGTATGAAGGACTGATATGATCATACAACCGTATATTGCATACGTATCTAACGCAAGCATTCATCACTAGCTCGAGGCATCTCGAATTTTCACTATTTGTGCCGTGTTGAACTACATCACAGTAGTAAAGATTAGGCAAGACTAGTGTTTGGACTAACTTTTGTTTAACATGGGTTGGAAATATTTTTCTAAATTTTTGAATTGCATGTAGGGAGGAGAGCGATTTCCGGCAAGCTGTGACTGTTTGTTCTTCCCAGTTTAGGTGTTCATCCAAGATCATTCCAAGGTCTTTTACTGTTTTTTGGTATGGTAGTTGGGTGCCATTGAGGAGTATTTGAGGGACTGTTTCGCGAAAGTACCGACTGATTAACTTTGGATGAGATATAAGTATAACCTGAGATTTCTTGGGGTTTAGTTTCAGACCTAGGTTCTGTGCCCATCGAGAACCAGAGCAAAGATCTACGTTCATACTCGCTACTGCGTCAGCAATGTTCTTGGGGCTCGCACTTATGAACAGTTGGATGTCGTCGGCATATAGATGGTAGTTGCAGGAGTCCTTGGGGTTTTCGGGACTTAACACTTGCATAAAAAGGGGCGGGGCAGCGTGAGGGTTCTCAAACGACACTGAAGCGTTGATACGCACCTGTTGTTCTATTAGTCTCTTCCATGAACCTAGTTCACATTTAGTGTGAATACGACACATTTTGGTGACCTGTAATTGTTATTATACGAGAGAGTTGTTAGTTTACCTCGTCTTCCCCTGCCATTTCAGGTGAGAGGTATGTCGGATTTTATGGATTTGATCGTCCTATGCTGCTTATCCGCGACCCAGACCTGCTTCGCAACGTCCTTGTCAAGGATTTCGCGACGTTCCACGACAGGGGAAATTTCATCGACAACGGAGATCCGCTGAACAGGCACCTCCTCGCTTTGGCAGGAAAGGAGTGGCGACGGCTGAGAACCAAGTTAAGCCCTACGTTCACGTCTGGCAAACTGAAGGGCATGTTCAAGGTGAGTCGTTATGCGGTGCTAGGGCACGGTGTAATCATTTTCTGCTACAGATTCAAAGGTCGAGAGACAAAACTTATCTCTCGTAGCCTGTAAATATTTTTCTTATATCAGGATTGATGGAAGAGTGTAGGCAGAATGTGAATCCTGCTAGAATCCATAGGTCCCGAACCGATTGTAGTTTCATTGATTCCTCAAATCATCACTTGGTAATTTTGGCACTTTCCAGCAGAAAAATGTTTTGCTTAATCCGCAGTAACATTTGGACAGACGATGGAAATTTTATTTATGTTTCCCTTTAGTGTTTATGCCTCTTATGCAAGTACAGATTAAACCTTACAAATAATAAATTTTAATCTGCATGACGAAATACGCTTTCCCTGTAGGCTTCACTCGAAAAAATCGGTAGTTCCTACGTCACACTCTTCTAGGCTGATTGCCGCCCATGAGGAAATAGCAGAACTGACTTTTCACATTTTCCAGCTAATTACCCAGTGAATAATTAACCTGAAAACGCCATCTCTCTTTGCTCACAGCTATGTTCTCTAAGTAAATTGAAAGTCTCATGCAGAGCGTAATGTTCCCATTCCATTCATCTATTGCCACCAGCATGTCTGAATGTTATTTATATACAGTCGTAAGGCGAGAGGTCAGACGTAATCCAGGAAGCCGGCTCACACTCTAGTGATCAGAACAGTACTCCAAGGTATATGTCATAATGATGGAATGATGACTTGATCAAATATTGCTTCGCATAAGGTTAGTTTTGGCCTAAAGTTTATAGAGCGTCATACATGATATATATTATTAGATTCGCCAGACCAATAACAAGAAAGTAAATGGAAATCGTGCTTTACTTTAACCTCGAACACTTTTGCGATGGCTTCACATTAGCGAAGTTGCTAAATTTCAGGCAAAATATTTTATTTGCCTAACTCCGTAACCAAACATTTCCGGACCTAAGTTTATGTGAACTTTTTTCTTTCATTTCACTTGTAGAATAACATATTAAAATATTTGCGTATCTTCGAGAATCATCCTGAGTATTACTTCAAAGTACTCTAGTTAAGTCAAAGGGCATGCCTGGAGGGTCCGCAGCTCGTGGTCGTGCGGTAGCGTTCTCGCTTCCCGCGCCCGGGTTCCCGGGTTCGATTCCCGCGCCCGGGTTCCCGGGTTCGATTCCCGGCGGGGTCAGGGATTTTCTCTGCCTCGTGATGACTGGGTGATGTCCTTAGGTTAGTTAGGTTTAAGTAGTTCTCAGAGCCATTTGAACCATGCCTGGAGGGATTTACGATTTGAAACCACCTATTTTTGAATTTAAGGAGGAAAAAGGGACGCAGAAACGAAAAGTAGAACACGTGGAATGGATTGCAGACCTCGCATTTTAAGTGAATTCGACTACACACTACCACAGTAAGATATTGCGAGATGAGAAACAAGTCATTTCTGATTTTATGGAGGTGCGTTTAAAAAGAAAATCGCAGTGAAAAATTCTGAAGAAAGCACACCGTCAAATTTCCTAATACCACTGGCGTTAAAGAAAACGTGCGGTTTGAAGAATTCATTGTGGCCTTGAAAGAATTATATGGACAGTTTTCTAAACGTTTTGCGGACATTTCCCAACTTACACCTGTTTTCGAAATGTTTTGGTTCAAAGGGTTCAAATGGCTCTGAGCACTACGGGACTGAACATCTATGATCATCAGTCGCCTAGAACTTAGAACTACTTAAACCTAACTAACCTAAGGACATCACACAACACCCAGTCATCACGAGGCAGAGAAAATCCCTGACCCCGCCGGGAATCGAACCCGGGAACCCGGGCGCGGGAAGCGAGAACGCTACCGCACGACCACGAGCTGCGGACTCTTAACTGTTTGCAGTTTCAGATGAAAGTGCCCCTGTGTATTTACAAATGGAACTGACTGATCTGCAATGTAATTTCTGTTTAAAAGCCAAATTCTTTTACGTTGAAAATGTCCCGGAGGACTATGTTGTTTCCATCAGAAAGAGTTTGCACATCTCCATAATAAGACTGAAAATGCGGTAGCAATGTATGGATCATTATATTTGTATGAAAGACTTCTTTCCGATTATGAAACTAAATTCATCACGATTATGTGGCAACCAGACTGCGAAAATCTGTGAAACTGTCTGTGTCACTACGTTGCTGACAGCTTGTAGCAGACAAAACTTAAATAACACTAAAAATTTGTTTTGTTTGTGGTCTATAGTGTTGTGAAATTTGGGACTGTATTGCCATTTAAATGCGAAACTTTCGCCGTTTTCCTCTCTTCCCCCTCCTCACGCTGAGACACCGAGGCGTTGCGGTGGGGCAAGTTTGCAACCAGCCGAGAGAGCTATGGCACACGAGCAAGAGCACTACTCGCGTGCCGAATTCTTGGTCGTCCCTGATCTACAGGTATGCTGACCAGTACTGCGTGTAGAAGGCAGCGTGGGGGGTGTCTTTTCACCGATTTCAGATAAAGCACACATGTTTCAGCTGTCCCACCGCTAATCTTCTCTTCCCTACCGCCTTGGCACCAGTGAGAAACTGTCATCTGTTCCACAAATAATTTGTGCGACATCAGGTCTATTATTGGCTGATTTTGCAAACTCCTAGTCTATAGTTTTCTCTGGTTGAAGTGTTCCTTTTGCCGATCAGAATCACCTACCTTTGACTGCAACTGTACTCAAACTGACAGCGCAACTTTTGTGTGGATGTTCATGAAGTACACCTTCAACTGCATTGCTTACCTAGTTTGATCGTCTCTGAACTCAATTCTGATGAGTGATTTTGTTTCCTTTGCACTGCGACGTTTCAGTATTGTGTGAATTTTAGTATTTATATGTCCTTAGCGTGGAAGATACACTATGTGATCAAAAGTATCAGGACACCTGACGGGAAGTGACTTACAACGCCGTCCATCGGTAATGCAGGAATTCAGTATGGTGTTGTTCCACTTTTAGCCTTGATGACAGCTTCCACTCTCGCAGGCATACGTTCAATCAGGTGCTGGAAGGATATTTGCGGAATGGCAGCCCATTCTTCACAAAGTGCTGCACTGAGGAGAGGTATCGATGTCGGTCGGTGAGGCCTGGCACGAGGTCTGCGTTCCAAGCATCCCAAAGGTGTTCTATAGGATTCGGTTCAGGACTCCGTGCAGGGCCGGCTGCTGTGGCCGAGCGGTTCTACGGTTCTAGGCGCTTGAGTCTGGAGCCGCGCTGCTGCTCCGGTCGCACGTTAGAATCCTGTCTCGAGCATGGATGTGTGTGATGTCCGTAGGTTAGTTAGGTTTAAGTAGTTCTAAGTCTAGGGGACTGATGACCTCAGATGTCAAGTTCCATAGTGCTTAGAGCCATTTGACCCATTTGACTCTGTGCAGGCCAGTCCATTATAGGGATGTTATTCTCGTGTAACCACTTCACCACAGGCCGTGCATTATGAACAGGTGCTCGATCGTGTTGAAAGGTGCAATCGCCATCCACGAATTGCTCTTCAACAGTGGAAAGCGAGAAGGTGCCTAAAACATCAGTGTATGCCTGTGCTGTGATAGTGCCCCACTAAACAACAAGGGGTGCAAACCCCTCCATGAAAAACACGACCACACCATGACACCGCCGCCTCTTAGCTTTACTGTTGGCACCACACTCGCTGGCAGATAACGTTCATCGGGCATTCGCCGTACCCACACCCTGCCATCGGATCGCCACATAGTGTACAGTGATGCGTCACTTCACACAACGTTCTGCCACTGTTCAATCGTCCAATGTTTAAGCTCCTTACACCAAGCTAGGCGTCGTTTGGCATTTCCCAGAGTGATGTGTGGCTTATGAGCAGCCGCTCAACCATGAAATCCAAGTTTTCTCACCTCCCACCTAATTGTCGTAGTACTTGCAGTGGATCCTGAGCAGTTTGGAATTCCTACGCGATGGTCTGGATATATGTCTGCCTATTACACATTACGATCTCTTCAAGTGTCGGCAGTCTCTGTCAGTCAACAGACGAGGTAGGCCTGTACATTATTGTGCTGCTCGTGTCCCTTCACGTTTCCACTTCACTATCTCATCGGAAACAGATTAAGTATGGAAGTTCAGGAGTGTGGAAATCTCGCGTACAGACGTATGACACAAGTGACACCCAATCGCCTGACCACGTTTGAAGTCTGTGAGTTTCGCAGAGCGCCCCATTCTGCTCTCTCACGATTTCTAATGACTACTGAGGTCGCTGATATGGAGTACGTAGCAGTAGATGGCAGCATAATGCACCTAATATGAAAAACGTATGTGTTTGGGGGCGTCCGGATACTTTTGATCACAGAGTGTATGTTTCAGTGACGTCGAATAAAAAAAAAATGAAATATTTACAGACTCGTTCATAACCCTGTAACATGGTAGTCTGCTGAAGCACACTATCCTGCTATGTACATTGGCAGCGAGACATTTTGTTTGTTTCTCTGACAGATTATCCAGGACTGCGGGAGGGAGATGGCGGACGTGGTGGGGGAAATGGAGGACCGCGGGGAGTCTGTGGAAGTTCGGGAGCTGATAGCGCGGTTCACCACTGACGTCATCTCCTCCGTCGCCTTCGGCCAGGAGTGCAACTGCCTGCGGAACCCAGAGCACGAGTTCCGGCAGTGGGGCAGAAAGATGTTCGAGCCCTCTACGGCCACGGGCATCTTTTTCCTTCTGGTCTTGCTCAGACCGACGCTACTTGCCAGCCTCAGGTAAGATCTCTCATACTCCATTCCAGCAAAGAAAATAAGTCGATACAAGAGGGCTGATATGATCAGCGAAGTTGCGCAGTACCGGTCTCGCAATCAGGAGCATAGCGGTGCAAACCCCCTTCGAGCTGTGTCGCAAAGTGCAGCTTATACTTACCAGTAGATGTCGATAGATCATATGATCTTAACTTTCAGCCAGTGGTTCTTGCCACGTGTGATGAGATAGAAACTGAGGAAACGAAGAGATTTCAATCGCCAAACGGTAGTTTGTTAATGTTCAGCTGTGTACTCTAAAGAAGTCATGAGGAAACGCACCATTGCTATTTTGTCTGGGAGTTTGGGAACTTTTTGTCACGCTCTCACAATGCATCCGCAGCTGTTCCTGACGGATTTTCGTTGCATGGTACATCCGCCTCGTGTTTGCTCGGAAAGTGTTGGTGCCCTCGCTATGTCTGTTATGAGAACCAGGAAATCTTGTCTGTATACAAAGTGAAGCGCAGGGCACAATAAATCATTTCTGAGATCCGCCAGGTATGGCTCCTACGCAGCCCAAGCATCGCATCCCGCAAAACATAATGTAAATCACGATGATACCTTACGATTTCAGTTCACACTCACACTTAGCCGTTCACAGCACTTCCAGTCAAAAATATTTAAGCACTTTTAGAGCTTATCGTCCTAACAGTCCGCACCTCTTATACAAACATTAGGATTTGTTATTTTTGTCCATACTGGCATCCTAAGCGTCTATGCTGACACATAGCATCCTTCCTATATTTGTTTAACTGTTGTACCTTTTTTACCATTTATAAATACCTTTTTGTTACGACTATTTATTGTAAAGACTGTTTTAATTTCTTGTTTTTCTGAAGATCCTCCTGATTTTCTTTGAAATGGCATGCAATCTTCTGTTTCTAGCGAGGAGCAAATTTTTCATTATGAGAGTTTACTTTATGCTGTGTTTAGGTGTATCTGGTTTATTTTCGTTTTTTCTGCCTTTGGTCTTTATTTTCCTTTTAATGGGAACAGAACACTCCCACACAGTATCTAACGGGAGGCCCCCAACCACTAAGGTGGTTGTCCTTAAGTAATGTACTCTGATGCTAATCCAAACTTCACTGTCCGTCTTTCGCCACACACCTATAGCGCGATGATCTTTAATTTCTCATTCTGACACGAATTTTCCTTAAAGTAGTCTCTGAGGCAGAGGTGACCACCTCTGACACAGTGCATTAGCACAGGGATCACAACTTTGTGGCTGAGTTTGATTTTTAGACGGTTTTCCAAGTTCGTTTAGACAGTTCCTGGGTGATCCCCGATCTCCGGTTCTTGAAATACGATATGTGGTGTCACCGCCAGACACCACACTTGCTAGGTGGTAGCTTTTAATCGGCCGCGGTCCATTAGTACATGTCGGACCCGCGTGTCGCCACTGTCAGTAATTGCAGACCGAGCGCCACCACACGGCAGGTCTAGAGAGACGTACTAGCACTCGCCCCAGTTGTACGGACGACTTTGCTAGCGACTACACTGACGAAGCCTTTCTCTCATTTGCCGAGAGATAGTTAGAATAGCCTTCAGCTAAGTCCATGGCTACGACCTAGCAAGGCGCCATTAACCATTTCTAGAGAGAGCCTCACTTGTATCATCAAGAATGCTGTATACAAATGATGGATTAAAGTTAAGTATTCCAGCAGCTACGTACTTTTCTTTATAGCATTCATTACGTATCCTGTTTCAGACCTAGCGCCACCTGCGTGATTTGACTCGTGCATTTCGGCCTCCTCTTGCAACACAGTGTTGGCTCTTCTGCCAACACTACAAGATACACAAACATTTAAATACGAAAACATTTAAATACAATATAATGTTTACACGGATCATAGATACTTGGCGCACGCCACTTCCCTCCATAAGATTCGAAACATTTCTCATATCTGTCGTGACCAGATTGATTCGCAGTCTGAATCTGAAAATTATGTTACCGAAGAAGACAACAAAAATGCATCGGCTGACTGAGAGGAATTAGAAAGTCAAACCCTAATTCATAACGGACATTGACATAACGCACTGTTACAGTAAGCGGCAGAGTACAGGGGTGCGTTATCAAATATTTACTTTGACCTCCAACCAGTACTACGTCCTTCAAGACCAGCCGCACTTCCTCAATCTATCATCTCAATTGATCTTACTTCCAGTACGGTTATCAGTATGAATTAAGTTTACAACACGACCACAATTGGGGAATTTTAATACACCTACAAACGAAGAAAAACTAATTTGACAAAAGTTATCCGTATTGTGGAGACCCAGTGTGCCCAAAAGAAGTGGTTGTACGTTCGTAATTGCATCGAAACCAAATAAAAGATGTCGCTTATCATAATTCATAGAACTTGCTCAAAATCGAGTATACCGATACTAGTGGTACAAAACCCACACGCTATAATTTCACTCACGTAAACTTTATTTTGTATAGATGTCATAGCACAGCTAATCTACGTTGGGGAGATTAATGCTCTCTGCCACGCAGGACTCAGCACACCTCGCCAGGATTGTTTGTAAAAGCCGGAAGCAATTGATTAGATATTCTCCAAGCGGAAACTATCCACTAAATTACAAGTCACGACCAAAACTCCATCATCGACGACAATATCACAACACCTGAGTAGTTAACAGGCTGATAGTACGCCGTGCCCAACCTACCATTATACTCGGGAGTGATACTCTGCAGACAACATAACTTCGCTCCTTAAATACTTAAAGCTAAGCCTTAGTAATTTCTCGCCAGCAGAAATATACTTAAACACGTCCATAAAGTTCACTGCCTGCGCGACGTTACTTAGACAGTGTTACTACCAGTATGAAAATTAATAAATCTTACTGTGCAATCAAGATGGAGCGACATTCTAAGCGTGCCCATCCGGTTCAACCTTTGAGCTGTCTCTCTGTTACACTCAGGGGGCTCACCACTCTTTGGTGTGTACTTGTTTGGCTACCATGGGGCCCCACCTGTTTCAGCACGACTTCCTCTTTCTGTGCTGGAAACCTACCCTCGACTATCTCTCACTTCCTCCGACTTTCCGGCGGATGATCCTTTCGATGCAGACCCTACCTGGACTTGGTTCATCCTGTTAGTGCAGATTCTGCCTGGACTTGGTTCACGATTTTGGTCTTGATTTCTGGTTTCAGCCCCAGCGCTATCTTCACCTTCTATTAACGATTATATGGTCCCCATTATTATGTTTGACCTTCCATCTTTTCCAAATTTTACAGAATTGCATGTTGTGCAGGGAAGGTCGCTAATTGTAGTATCATTCGGAATGAGTGGCACCATGGCAGATGGTTAACACAAGAAGTTAGTTAAACTTTCTCCTGCTGGTGGGCTCACGGCTCCAGCAGTCTCTTCAGATGGAAAGGCCATGTTATGATGTAATTAAATACAATCCAAATGCATTTCCTTCCCTGGCCACGCCATGAGAGGAACACAGGAATAGATAACAAGGGGAAAACATCCTTCCCCCAATACCTGGTCTGTACCAGAATCAGTGGGGTCACCTTTTTGGCCTCAAAGGCCACATTCAAGACAAATACAGAGAAGTTGCAGCCATTTCTAAGATGAGCGATTCCCTCTTTATTGAAACGTTATCTTCTACCCAGTCACAGGGGCTGCTCTCTTGTGAAATGTTGTGTGACATTCCTGTAACTGTCACTTCCCACAAGAGTGAAAATGGACCAGGGCGTCATCTTTCAGTATGATCTTCTTTTTAATTCTCAGCTGCGGGCCAGCTTTGGGTGGTGGGGTATGTACTTCAACTGCTGTGTACAAAGGGGACCAAGGGAAAACAAAGTTGCTACTGGGGCCTTCATCTTGGCTTTAGATGGTGACACATTGCCTGAGAAGGTCAAGGTGATGGTCTACCAGTGTAATGTGAAACCTTATGTTCTTTCTCAAATGAAATGCTTCAGATGTATGAAGTTCAGATCCCTGTCTGCAAGGATTGTGGACATCTGCTGCACGAAACATTCCTTGTATCCCCCCCCAATCTGTGTAAACTGGGGCGAACTCCACTCTCCCTGCTAATCAGATTACTCCATTTTGATGTATAAGAAAAATCTCCAGGGGTATAAGACTCTTGACAATCTCTTAAGAGGTCAGAGTATGAACATCTTAATTCCACACAAATGACACAATCTTGCAATAAAGCTGCAACATCGTCGCCTTATCTATCGACGGTGCCTTCCTCTGTTGGTCCTCCTACTGTGAGCCCTCACAGCTGCCATCTGATACATTTCCCACCAGGTGACTGGGGGCCCTTCTGGTGCTTCCACTGCACCCATTTCAGGCGCATAGCCTCCCCATCTGCCAGGTACAATGGTCGCTATCCCCCAGTTGAAGGCCCCATATCCTCCTCTGGCTTCTCAAGCTAGGAAGAGGCCCCTCAGAAGTCTTCCTTCCATGACTCCTACTGGTCCACAGTCAGATTCCAGCTGGTGGTTGAAGGAACCCTGGCTGATGGCTGTTGGACTTCTCATATTTCCTCTTGCCACGAAACCAAATTGGGAGCACCTTCCCAATCCTCATCTTCTAACGAGAAGAAGTCCTCTAAGATGAAGGAAACTAGAATGGCCTCCACGCAACCAGACTGTGCATGTATTCCTTCCGCTTCCAAGGTGGAGATCCTGGTGACCACTGAGAAACTAGATCTCATCAGGCAACGTGTGACAGAACCTATGCCAGTGGATCCTCTGACATTTCAGCTGGTGGCAGCACATAACCCTGACTCCCCCCACCCCCCTTGGTCGCTTCATGCATCCACAATATTCTGTTTATCTCATCCTCCAGTGGAGTTGTAGCGGATTTTTCCACCACCTGGCAGAGCTATGGCAGCTTTTGAACACTTACGTTGCATTCCGTATTGCCATCCAAGAAACGTGGTTTCCAGAAACTGGAATGCCTGCCCTTCATGGCTCCCAAGGTTATTTTAAGAATCATACTGACTATGAGAGGGTATCAAATGGTTCAAATGGCTCTGAGCACTATGGGACTCAACTTCTGAGGTCAGCAGTCCCCTAGAACTTAGAACTACTTAAACCTAACTAACCTAATGCCATCACACATATCCATGACCGAGGCAGGATTCGAACCTGCGACCATAGTAGTCATGCAGTTCCAGACTGTAGCGCCTAGCATCGCTCAGCCACCCCGGCCGGCTGGGGGGTATCAGGTGAAGTTTGTGTGTATGTGCTGGACTCTCTATACAGCGACCTTGTCCCTCTTAATATACCTTTGGAGACTATAGCTGTTTGGGTAGGACCCATCAGGATTTTACCACCTTCAACGTTTATCACCCTCCCAATGATGTCATGCTCCAGGATGCTTTTCCTGCATTAATCTCTCAGCTCCTCCCACATTTTCTAGTCTTAGGCAACTTCAACGTCCATTACTCTTTGTGGGGTGGTACAATGATCACTGGCCGTGGTATTAGACATTGAAACTTTAGTGGCATGGCTCGACCTTTATCTTTTGAACTCTAATGCCAAACACACTTCAGTGTGGCACACAGAAATTATTTGGCCATTGATCTCTCATTTTACAGCCATGGTCTTCTACCATCTGTACACTGGAGGTTCCATGATGACCTGTGTGCTAGTGACCACTTCCCAGTCATCCCGTTACTCCCTCAGCGTTGCTCACCTGGGTGCCCACCCAGATGGTCTCCATAATGCTGACTGGGATAGTTCACCTCTGCTGTCCTCCTTGGCTCCCCATCGGTGCAGCTGTTAAGCCTACAATGGCAACCATTCTTTTGGCAGCCAAAAAGCCATCCCCTCTTCCTCATGATCGCTCTCTCAGAAGATACTACCATGGTGGACCTAAAGGATTGCTGCAGTCATTAGAGATCATAGGCAGACTCTCCAATGCCACAAACGGCGCCCTTCACTAGAGCACCTCGCTACCTTCAAAATGGCTCTGTGCCTATTTTCACTGTTTCATAAAACAACAAAAGCAAAAATGGTGGTAATGGTAAATTTCCACTCTTGGATCACATACATCTTCATCATAGGTACAGGCAAAGATCAGATAGCCGCGCGGGATTAGCCGAGCAGTCTAAGGTGCTGCAGTCATGGACTACGTGGCTGGTCCCGGCGGAGGTTCGAGTCCTCCCTCGGGCGTGGGTGTGTGAGTCTGTCCTTAGGATAATTTAGGTTAAGTAGTGTGCACGCTTAGGGACTGATAACCTTATCAGATAAGTCCCATAAGATTTCACACACATTTTTGAAAGATCAGATACCTTTACAGCATCCACTCCCCTGCAGGTGTATCAAGTATTTCCTTAGATGGTGCCGCTTATATTGATCCAGTCTCTGTCGCTGATCATTTTGCTGAGCATTATGCTCGTGCAACTATGTCTGAGGCCTACCATCCCACCTTCTGCGAGTGGAGCAAATGCACCTATATTTTTCTAACAGCCATCTGGAACCAGATAATCCTACATTCAGTGAATGAGAACTCCCCAGTGCCCCAGCCCATTGCCCTGATACTGCCACAGGGCCAGATCTCATCCACAATCAAATGCTGAAACATCTCTCAGTGGATTGTCAATGTCACATCCTTGCCCTCTTTAAATGCACTTCTGTCGCTATCGTACTGTCCATCCACACTCAGAGCTTCACCTAGTTGTGAATTTTAGTTGAGGTACACCGCTTTTTAGGACTGGTCTTTGATTCTTAGCTTACGTGGCTTCGCTACCTTCGCCAACGTAAGTGAAACTGCTGCTGACACTTCAATAAAATTCACTGCTTCAGTAACACTAACTGGGGTGCAGATCGCTTTATCCTTGTGTGGCTCTACAAAGCCTTGATTCTCTTTTATTTTCATTGTTGGAGTCATGTCTATGGTTCAGCTTCACCCTCACCCCTTCATCATGAGGTGAGGTCCGATTAGCGACAGGAGCCTTCTGAACTAGCGCTGTGAACAACCGAGGCTACAGTCTATTAGCTATCAGGTGCTAACAACAGCTGCTGAATTACCCTGTAAGCATTCGTAGCTTCCTTGAACATTGCAACTACAGTGTCCTGTTCCCTAGAAGGTTGCTTCATCTCCAACACCAGCGACCCAGAACTGCGCCTACTGTTGTTGCACGCCTGCAGTGTCCCTTTTCAGAAGTGCAACTCCCTCTGCTGTTGCCTCTGGTCAGGAAGAAATCGCATCTGCCCCCGCATAAGCTTGCACCCAGACTTCGGATTTGTCTCGAAATCTCCATTGGTCCAAAATATTCCACTGACCCCACGATTTTTCGCTGCCTATTCTTGGCTGTCCTTGAGACGCATCTTGATTCAGAAGCGGTGTTCACCAATGGCTCAACAGTCGACATACACACATGCAGGGTGCAGTGAACTCCGCTCTCTACCAAACGGCTGCAGTGTCTTCACTGATGAATTGATGGCCATAAAACTAGTCCTTGCTCATTTTCGTTCTTGCACTGGAAAGGGTATCCTAATCTGTAGCGACTCCCTTAACAGCCTTCAGGCTATAGACTACTATAGACTAATACTACTCTCCCCATCTACTGGTTACTGCTATGCAGGATGTTGTCTCAGAGTTCCATGAAGCTGGATGGCCAGTGGTATTCGTCTGGACCCTCAGTCGTGGAGGGATTTCGGAAACTTAATGAGCTGACCAGTTGGTCAAGCTGTCCACCAGGATGCCAATTCTGGGAATGGTGGTCCCAGAACTAGACCTTTGGCGTCTTATACACCATCGACTGCTGGAGGTCTGGAACTCAGAGTGGTCTATCCTGATCTCCCCAAATAAATCAAGGACAGTTAAGGAGACCACAATGACTGGCAGTCTTTCCTGCATGCTTCTCACATGGACATAGACTCTGCATTGCCCACACTTGGCTGACTCATGGCCACATTCTCCGATGTGAGATGTGAGAATACCCTTCATTGCTGATGCAAAGACCCCTGACAGTGGCTCACTTTCTCATAGACTGCCGTAATTTGGCTGTTTTGAGGGGGAATCTTAATCTTCCTGGCACACTAATTCCGGTGCTAGCAGACTATGCCAAAGCAACTGATCTGGTGCTATGTTTCGCCCACAAACGTGGTCTCTATTCATACCTGTAAGGTACGCCTTTCTGGCCTCATTGACAACCTGAGATGTTGGTGGCACCCTTTCATGCTCCCTGCCCACCTCTCACGAGTGCCTTGGCGGACCTTGCTCGGTGTCGCAGCCTGGCCTCTACCTTTCCACCTTTTTATTCTCTTTATTCTTTTTCATTTCCTCGTTTTAATACCCTGCCTTGACTGATCTTTTAACGACTTGTCTGTGCTGTTTTTCTCTGGGTTCTTATCTTTGGCTTTTTTATTGTGTTAGCTACACAGGATTTATCTTTCGCTTCCTGTCTTTGACGACTACTCTTGATTTGTCACTTAGCAGATGAAGGGACTGATGACCTTGCAGTTTAGTCTCCTCCACTCCAAACCAACCAATCAGCTTGTGTCTCTCTTGATAGTGGCGTATCACCCCACTGCTCACGAATCTTGGTGGCAGTGAAGTGAAACACCGCAGTTTACGAAATATTACCTCTGTTTTCAATTTTAATGATGTGGCAAAATTGATGGGAAGGCAATATGCCCATACACAGATGGCGGCAGTACCACGTACACAAGGTATAAAAGGACTGTGCGCTGGCATAGCTGTCATTTGTACGCAGGTGATACATCTGAACAGGTTTACAACGTTATTATGGCTGCAGTACGGGAATTAACAGACTTTGAATGTGGAATGACAGTTGGCGCTAGATGCATGAGACATTCCGTTTCGGAAATCGTTATGAAATTTAGTATTCCACGATCCACAGTGTCGAGAGCGTGATGAGAACACCAGATTTCAGGCATCACCTCTCACCACCGTCAACGCAGTGGCCGATGGCCTCCACTTAACGATTGAAAGCAGCGCTGTTTGCGTAAAGCTGTCATTGTTAATGGACAAACAACACTGCATGAAATAACCGCAGAAATCGATGTTGGACGTACGACGAATGTATCCGTTAGGACAGTCTGGCTAAATTTGGCGTTAATGGGCTATGGCAGCAGACGACCAACACGAGTGCCTTTTCTAACAGCACAACATCGCCTGCAATGCCTGTCCTGGGTTCGTGATCATATCAGTTGGACCCTACACGTCTGGAATATCGTGGTGTGGTCAGATGAGCCCCGATTTCAGTTGGTAAGAACTGATGCTAGGGTTCGAGTGTAGCGAGGCCCCACGAAGCCATGGAATCAGGTTGTCCATAATAGTGTGGGCTATGTTTATTTGGAATTCACTAGGTCCTCTGGCCCAGCTGAACCGATCATTCTCTGGAAATGCTTATTTTCAGCCACCTGGAGACATTTGCAGCCATTTATGGACTTCTCCTTCTCAAATAACGATGTTGTGTCACTAGGACACAATTATTCGCGATTGCTGGGAAGAAAATTCTGGGAAACTCGAGAGTACGATTTGGCCACCCAAACCTCCAGACATTAAACTCATTGTACATCTACGGTACGTAACCGAGAGTTCAGTTCGTGTCCAAAATTCTGCACTGACAGCACTTTCGCAATTATGGATGGCTATAGACACAGACTTGCTGAGTATTTCTGCAATGGACTTCCAACGATTTGTACAGTCAGTGCCACATCAGTTGATGCACTAAACCAGGCCAAAGCAGGTCCCATATGACATTAGGAAGTATCCTATGACTTCTGTGCATCAGTACCTACGACTGACCGACATGGAGACAAAGTCTAAATGTTACTTTAATTACTTTAATAAACACTGCAGATTCTCTACTGTCGACAACAATAAAACTTAGCGTGGATTGTTAAACCTTTGGCCTGGGTTCACTTCTGGAGTCGTCCACAGGATCCAACGGGAAAGGGTGGAAACAACGTCTTATACTCCGAATCCTTTTACAGTATCCCTGCACCAGCTCCTCCACTTTCGAGACTCAGCTCACCGTGCTGACTTGCAGTGCTGGGTACACTGGCTGCTTCTACCCCTGAACGCGCTGTCTTGTCTTCTCGCGCTTCAGCCGCTGCCGACTAAATTGTGGTAGGCTCCAGGAATTAAAATTCAAATATGTCGACTACGTATACTGCGATCCTTATTCTGTTTTCGCTATTCTTATTGTAATATAATACTGCCTCAGTTTTCTAGCTAATTTCTATTCTTAATTATTACACTACTGGCTATTAAAATTGCTACACCACGAAGATGACATGCTACAGACACGAAATTTAACCGACAGGAAGAAGAGGCTGTGATATGCAAATGATTACCTTTTCAGAGCATTCACGCAAGGTTGGCGCCGGTGGCGACACCTACAACGTGCTGACATGAGGAAAAAAAAAATTCAAATGTGAGTGAAATCTTATGGGACTTAACTGCTGAGGTCATCAGTCCCTAACCTTACACTCCTTAACCTAAATTATCCTAAGGACAAACACACACGTTCATGCCCGAGGGAGGACTCGAACCTCTGCCGGGAACAGCCGCACAGTCCATGACTGCAGCGTGACATGTGGAAAGTTTCCAACCGGTTATTTCTCATACACAAACAGCAGTTGACCGGCGTTGCCTGGTAAAACGTTGTTGTGATGCCTCGTTTAAGGTGGAGAAATGCATACCATCAAGTTTCCGACTTTGATAAAGGCCGGATTGTAGCCTATCGCGATTGCGGTTTATCGCATCGCGACATTGCTGCTCGCGTTGGTCGAGATCCAATGATTGTTAGCAGAATATGGAATCGGTGGGTTCAGGAGGGTAATACGGAGCGCCGTGCTGGAGCCCAACAGCCTCGTATCACAGGCATCTTCATGGCTGTAACGGATCGTGCAGCCACGTCTCGATCCCTGAGTCAACAGATGGGGACGTTTGCAAGGCAAAAACCATCTGCACGAACAGTTAGACGACGTTTGTGGCAGCGTGGACTATCAGCTCGGGGACCATGGTTGCGATTACCCTTGACGCTGCATCACAGACAGGAGCGCCTGCGATGGTATAGTCAGCGACGAACCTGGGTGCACGAATGGAAAAAAGTCATTTTTTCGGATGAATTCAGGTTCTGTTTACAGCATCATGATGGTCGCATCCGTGATTGGCGACATCGTGGTGAACTCACAAATGAAGCGTGTATTCGTCGTCGCCATACTGGTGTATCACCAGGCGTGATGGTATGGGGTGCCATTGGTTACACGTCTCGGTCACCTCTTGTTCGCATTGACGGCGCTTTGAACAGTGGACGTTACATTTCAGATGTGTTACGACCCGTGGCTCTACCCTTCATTCGATGCCCGTGAAACCTTACATTTCAGCAGGATAATGCACGACCGCATGTTGCAGGTCGTGTACCTGCCTTTCTGGATACGGAAAATGTTCGACTGCTGCCCTGGCCAGCACATTCTCCAGATCTCTCACCAATTGAAAACGTCTGGTCAATGGTGACCGAGCAAGTGGCTCGTCACAATACGCCAGTCAATACTCTGGCGAACTGTAGTATCGCGTTGTAGTTGCATGGGCAGCTGCACTTGTACAAGCCATCCAAGCTCTGTTTGACTCAATGCCCAGGCGTATCAAGGCCGATATTACGGCGACAGGTGGTAGTTCTGCGTACTGATTTCTCAGGATCTATGCACCCAAATTGCGTGAAAATGTAATCACATGTCAGTTCTAATATAATATATTTGTCCAATGAATACCCGTTCATCATCTGCATTTCTTCTTGGTGTAGCAATTTTAATGGCCAGTAGGGTATACCTAATTGTTTAAGTCGTTTACTTATCAATTTGGTTGTCGTGGTGTTTTGTTACCATACTCACACATCTCAGGTTAACTAACTTCTGTGGGGACAGGAAGGGCAACTACCCACAAAGACAAAGTAAAATAAATTTGATATATAATTAAAAACCAGAGGACCCTCGTAAAACGGGATTAACTATACAAAAGAAAAAGACTCTTTGAGATAGTGGTTATCTCTGCTCTAGAGTCTACATGTATATGGAGGCATCGTTCGTGCAAATGATGACCTTGATACCAGAGCTTTGGGAAGAAAAAGTTCTTATTGTACCACCAGACTGCGTTGTTGACGACCCTTATCACGCCATGTGAGCTCCAGTGTAGTGCACTGTTTGTACGTACGGCACGACTTTCATCGCAAGGGCTCTTGTCGCGCCTCGTCTTTATTGTAACACTCTGGGCAGACCCTACTTCCAAAGTTAGTAGCTCTCTGTGTTTTGAAGATGCCCGAGTGATATACTTTATTTAACGTAAGCGAAACCAGACCGGAATCACTGGTAAATGTATACTGGCATTGGTTACTAGACAGCAGCCAACTCATCGACAGAATACAGGAACAAGCGCATCGAGATTCAATGTCCAACCCTGAAACAGTTCCATAGTAGTCATCAGAATGACATGCTGGTGGCAGAAAGGTCTCGAATACACGGGCTGACAGTACGACATGAGGTGGTTGTTTTTATAGGGCGTCAACAGACGTTAAAGTAAACTCTGGTGTGCCACAGGGGAGTGTTATGGGACCAATGCTTTTCACAATATATATAAATGACCTAGTAGATAGTGTCGGAAGTTCCATGCGGCTTTTCGCGGATGATGCTGTAGTATACAGAGAAGTTGCAGCATTAGAAAATTGTAGCGAAATGCAGGAAGATCTGCAGCGGATAGGCACTTGGTGCAGGGAGTGGCAACTGACCCTTAACATAGACAAATGTAATGTATTGAGAATACATAGAAAGAAGGATCCTTTATTGTATGATTATATGATAGCGGAACAAACACTGGTAGCAGTTACTTCTGTAAAATATCTGGGAGTATGCGTGCGGAACGATTTGAAGTGGAATGATCATATAAAATTAATTGTTGGTAAGGCGGGTACCAGGTTGAGATTCATTGGGAGAGTCCTTAGAAAATGTAGTCCATCAACAAAGGAGGTGGCTTACAAAACACTCGTTCGACCTATACTTGAGTATTGCTCATCAGTGTGGGATCCGTACCAGATCGGGTTGACGGAGGAGGTAGAGAAGATTCAAAGAAGAGCGGCGCGTTTCGTCACAGGGTTATTTGGTAACCGTGATAGCGTTACGGAGATGTTTAACAAACTCAAGTGGCAGACTCTGCAAGAGAGGCGCTCTGCATCGCGGTGTAGCTTGCTCGCCAGGTTTCGAGAGGGTGCTTTTCTGGATGAGGTATCGAATATATTGCTTCCCCCTACTTACACCTCCCGAGGAGATCACGAATGTAAAATTAGAGAGATTAGAGCGCGCACAGAGGCCTTCAGACAGTCGTTCCTCCCGCGAACCATACGCGACTGGAACAGGAAAGGGAGGTAATGACAGTGGCACGTGAAGTGCCCTCCGCCACACACCGTTGGGTGGCTTGCGGAGTATAAATGTAGAATGTAGACGTAGAATAGTTAATGTAGTGGTGCTGCTTGGCCTAGGGTATCTGGTTATGACAGAGAACACCGAGACTGCTTGCATCGCGAAATGTGCAGCTCGGTGGCCCTATCGATAGTGACACTACTGATGTCGAAAGAGGTAGAAATATCACTCCTCCTTGGAACCCAGGCGAGTGGTAAGAAATGGCCGGGTTTAAGTTGAGGAATGCTGGGAGGCGACCAGTGAATATGTATTATAATTCGAAGCTGGTTCTTATTGTAAGAGGGCTTTTTTTCCGCCTCCAACTGTTCGCGAAACGCAAACCACGGTAAAAACAAAAATGCTTCATATGCAACATTTAGCTACACATTCCAGTTGCTTCACTACATAGCCACCGCTTCGACTTAGACATTTGTCGTAGCGTGGTACCAGCGTTCCAACACCCTAGTCATAAAAGGTAGTCGCCTGTGATCTCCGCTAACTGCGTAAGCTGGTCTGTAGCTCGTTGTCTGTGCCAAAATGCTACGCTCGTAGCCAGCGATTCACATGAGCGAATAAATGAAAATCAGGGGAAGCCAATACTAGATAAATGTATTCTGGGTGATTTACTCGCCACGTATTATGCTGTATCAACCCATTTGCACAGTTTTTAACTGTAATACTTGTCTAATTGGGTTAAATCTCTTACGTACGATTATAGCTGTTAATGAGTAGATTACGACAGTATTTTAAATTTTTAAAATTTGTCAGTAATTATATGAGATACTGAAAACCAATTTTTTTTTGCCACTGGGAGCCATTAGATAGACAACGTACAACTGTAGTGATGTTGATGGACCTGAGAATACCTAAAAAACGAGTCCAAAACAACCCAATAAAATAAAAATTGGACCATCCACTACACAGATCCTCTTTAGTCCTCAGTGTTTTTTTTTTTTTTAAAAAAAGGAACTTCCGCATGCTGTCGTTCCCCTCCCCATACCGTGGAGCGCTGAGGAATAATTTTCATTGTTTCTGGACCTCAGGGAGCTCAAAGTTTCTTAGCGGAGTACGTAGGGAACTCAACCTTCGCTGGCTTGGTAGAGGTGTGGTGAATGTGGTTTTTCCTACCTACGGAGTGGTGAGCGCCGACATTCTTCTGTAGCCGCAAGCTCTGGGCATCCTTCAGTGACTACGAAGTGGCGCGGAGGTGAAACCTTGTGTGACACAGGGTACATTTTAGGAGTTGTTGTATTAATATTAATTAACTGTTACTTTTCCTTTGCAGGTTAAAAGGCGGACCGTCGGCAGTCAGCAAATATTTTCAACAGATGGTTGTAGACACTGTCGCTTACAGAGAGAAGAATAACTTTAGACGGAAAGATTTCATGGATCTTCTTATTCAGCTCAAAAATAAGGGGTTCGTCGATCCTGACAAGGGACAGACAGCGGAGAGTGAGCAGCAGAAGGACATCGACACTACCGACAGTAAGTTCTTCTGATTCATTGCATTGCGGCTTTGTGGTATATTTACAGTACCAGTGGACTTGCGGCAGCATTCCCTCTTCTCGCGCACGGGGTCCCGGGTTCGATTCCCGGCGGGGTCAGGCATTTTCCCTGCCTCGAGATGACTGGGCGATGTTGTGTCGTCTTCATCATCGTCATCATTCATCCCCATTACGGTCGGAGGAAGGCAATGGCAAACCACCTCCGCTAGGACCTTGCGTAGTAAGGCGATGCGGGTTTCCCGCATCGTCCCCTACGCTCCTCGGAGTATGGGACCTCATCATCATCATCATCAATACTTGCTGTTGTTTCTAGGTCTTCATTGTCTATATGAAGAGGATGTGGGAGGCGGAGGTAAAACGATGTACACCGTTTGTTTAAGGGTCGTATAAATCCTGTTCCATGTATTTTCAAGTTCTACAGGTTGTCTGTTGCACTGCTGTATTGGATATTGGGAAAGAGTCCAATATTTAGCTTAACACATATAAAAAAATTCCTAAAACCACAAACAGGACATGCCAGTCGAACCGTCGTGAATGGGTCGTTAATTCTATCCTAGACTCCATCACCTACGTGTCTATTCAGAGATGAGCACTTTGGTATAAAAACGTACAATGTGCTTATTATATAAACTGCTTTCACATACCACGCACTCGTAGCTTTCCACGTAGTGTGTTACGACACAATATCTTTCCTCATCAGCCACATTTATTTCCCGGATTTATGTCATGGAAGAAGCAATATGAAAATCTCCATTCCCAAGAGTGTAACTATGTTCGAAAAGTACAGTTAGTAAGTGTTACTTAAATCCTACACGCTGTATCTCCTTATACACTCCTGGAAATTGAAATAAGAACACCGTGAATTCATTGTCCCAGGAAGGGGAAACTTTATTGACACATTCCTGGGGTCAGATACATCACATGATCACACTGACAGAACCACAGGTACATAGACACAGGCAACAGAGCATGCACAATGTCGGCACTAGTACAGTGTATATCCACCTTTCGCAGCAATGCAGGCTGCTATTCTCCCATGGAGACGATCGTAGAGATGCTGGATGTAGTCCTGTGGAACGCCTTGCCATGCCACTTCCACCTGGCGCCTCAGTTGGACCAGCGTTCGTGCTGGACGTGCAGACCGCGTGAGACGACGCTTCATCCAATCCTAAACATTCTCAATGGGGCACAGATCCAGAGATCTTGCTGGTCAGGGTAGTTGACTTACACCTTCTAGAGCACGTTGGGTGGCACGGGATACATGCGGACGTGCATTGTCCTGTTAGAACAGCAAGTTCTCTTGCCGGTCTAGGAATGGTAGAACGATGGGTTCGATGACGGTTTGGATGTACCGTGCACTATTCAGTGTCCCCTCGACGATCACCAGTGGTGTACGGCCAGTGTAGGAGATCGCTCCCCACACCATGATGCCGGGTGTTGGCCCTGTGTGCCTCGGTCGTATGCAGTCCTGATTGTGGCGCTCACCTGCGCGGCGCCAAACACGCATACGACCATCATTGGCACCAAGGCAGAAGCGACTCTCATCGCTGAAGATGACACGTCCCCATTCCTCCCTCCATTCACGCCTGTCGCGACACCACTGGAGGCGGGCTGCACGATGTTGGGGCGTGAGCGGAAGACGGCCTAACGGTGTGCGGGACCGTAGCCCAGCTTCATGGAGACGGTTGCGAATGGTCCTCGCAGATACCCCAGGAGCAACAGTGTCCCTAATTTGCTGGGAAGTGGCGGTGCGGTCCCCTACGGCACTGCGTAGGATCCTACGGTCTTGGCGTGCATCCGTGCGTCGCTGCGGTCCGGTCCCAGGTCGACGGGCACGTGCACCTTCCGCCGACCACTGGCGACAACATCGATGTACTGTGGAGACCTCACGCCCCACGTGTTGAGCAATTCGGCGGTACGTCCACCCGGCCTCCCGCATGCCCACTATACGCCCTCGCTCAAAGTCCGTCAACTGTACATACGGTTCACGTCCACGCTGTCGCGGCATGCTACCAGTGTTAAAGACTGCGATGGAGCTCCGTATGCCACGGCAAACTGGCTGACACTGACGGCGGCGGTGCACAAATGCTGCGCAGCTAGCGCCATTCGACGGCCAACACCGCGGTTGCTGGTGTGTCCGCTGTGCCGTGCGTGTGATCATTGCTTGTACAGCCCTCTCGCAGTGTCCGGAGCAAGTATGGTGGGTCTGACACACCGGTGTCAATGTGTTCTTTTTTCAATTTCCAGGAGTGTAATTTAGCCTAATTAATTCTAGAAAATATTTAACGAAATTCAGTTGCAGCAGGTAATTATGTCAGGTAGTTGTGATATAAGTTACTGTTATATCTTAGCTTTAGTTTGGCCACTGACAACAAAATGAAAGGCGCAGCTTCCGCAGAATAACGTGGCATTTGCACAGAAACGCAGGCGCGTCATGTGTGCTGGCCGATTCCAGCCAGTCTTTCCGAAATGGGTGGCTACTGTTGACATTCTGTTGCTGACCTGCTCACATTAACAGTGCTCGATGCTGTCTCTTTACAACATACCACGACACCGCAATATTCACAGCAGAGTACGTTCTTCATAATCATGCACGTATGATTATACACAGAATTGGGGAGAAGAGCAATCTGTGGCACAACTTGACTAGAAGAAGGGTCGGTTAGTAGAACACGTTCTGAGGCATCAAGGGATCACCAATTTAGTACTGGAGGGAAGCGTGGAGGGTAAAAATCGTAGAGGGAGAGTAAGAGATGAATACGCTAAGCAGATTCAGAAGGATGTAAGTTGCAGTAGTTGTACGGAGATGAAGAGGCTTGCACAGAATAGGGTAGCATGGGGAGCTGCATCAAACCTGTGTGTGGACTGAAGACCAGAACAACAACACGATTATATCTGACGCCACTAGATTTTCTTCGGAGAAGCAAACGAGAAAGCAGATTTGTGTGACGTATCGCGTAATCGAAATTTGGTGGATTTCTTTTAGTACTCGTGTGAATAATTTCACACTTTTCTTTGTTTAGGGTCAATTTCCCCTTTTCCCACCATACAGATATCTCATCTAAATCATTTTGCAAATCGTTTTGTTCATCTGATGACTTTACAAGACGATAAGTGACAGCATTATCTGCAAACAATCTAAGACGACTACTCAGATTGTCTCCTATGTCGTTAATATAGATCAGGAACAGTAGAGAACCTAGAACACTTCCTTGAGCAACGCCGGATATTACTTCTGTTTTAATCGATGGCTTTCCGTCTGTTATTACCAACTGTGACCTTTCTGATAGGAAATCACTAATCCAGTCGCACAACAGAGGTGATATTCCATAGGCACTCAGTTTGGTTAGAAGACGCATGTGAGGAACTTTGTCGAAAGCCTTCTGTAAATCTAAAAATACGGATTCAATTTGACATCCCCTGTTGATAGCACTCATTACTTCATGAGTATAAAGAGCTAGTCGTGTTTCGCAAGAACGATATTTTCTGAATCCGTTCTGACTATGTGTCAATAACTCGTTTTCTTCGAGGTACTTCATAATGTTCGGCTCCATTCTATAGGACGGATCTTTCAGTGAGCGAGCGGTTGTATATAATTGCTAAATATGGAGCTATTGTATCAGCATATTCTCAGAGGAACATGACTGGTATACCATCTGGATCGGAAGCCTTGCCTTTATTAAGTGATTTAAGCTGCTTTGCTACATCGAAGATATCTACTTGTATGTTTCTCATCTTAGCAGTTGTTCTTGATTTGAATTCAGGAATATTTACTTCGTCTTCTTTGGTGATGGACTTTTGGAAAACCGTGTTTAACAACGCTGATTTAGTGGCACTACTCTTACTCATCCAAAAATAAATAAATAAATAAAACAAAAACAGACTTTTTCCTCTTCAGACGTTGCCTTCTACTTATCATCAAAAAAAAAAAAAATCTCCCACTATGAATCTACACAGTATTTACCAACACTGCTCGAACACCATATCTGTCTTGATAATTAAAGGAAGCTCTTCTTGCTATCTTGCAGTATATTTACAAAACGAATTCAGTGTTATACGTCACAAACGCCAGTGACCAGCTCCGATAATACTCTCGATAAAATTTACATAGACCATTTTACTACGGACAATGGAGCATCTTTTAACTAACCACAATCATAAAAAAATTCTTCGCAGTTAATGTCCAGATATTCTACGATTCACTTTGAAGACGGCTTGTAGCTTCTGTTGTCCATGTTATCTTTTGTAGATGGCTCTGTCGTCACACCTGCCTGAGTCAGAAAAGGACACATGTAATATAGTTACACCCACTGTTAATATACGTTTATAAGATCCAGGTTTATCCTTACCGTAATTTTCCGTAAAGCAAATAAATTTAATCAGCAGTTAGACGTTCTGACGGGTGGAAAAGTACTAATGACACTTACTGAGATCAGACTTACAAAGCTGGATCTTACGTTATATGATGGAACGATTCTCGGATTTGAAATGAATTTATTAGTCTTAATTTTCTGCTTTCTCCCGACCTCCCAAAAAATCACCTACTTGGGAATTTTCAATCTCAGTTATATGTAGTCCGTACGTGTAATCAACAATACTGATATTATTTACTTTCATTTCACTATCGAATCATAAAAAAGTTAAGCCCTGGTAAGGCTACACTACTACCCTACTTGTTGGAGGTATATTTTAAAAGAAATTGCGCAGGTTTCAATAGAATAAAGCACTACCTCAAAGGAGCTACAGTATTAACTATTTCACCAACGGATGTACTATGTCAGATGTGATTGGGTAACACTTTCTCAGATCATAATTTTGGCCTCTAAAATGTTTCTGATCAGTTTCATACGAAGTTGACCTACACCAAATGACATTTCCGTTCACATTTCCATGTTTAAGTATCGTCTGTCTTTTTGCAGAATTATCGATGGGAGACTTGGCTGCACAGGCGTTTATCTTCTTTGCGGCGGGCTTCGAGACGTCTTCGACGGCGACGAGCTTTACCCTGCACGAGTTGGCTTTCAACCCTGACATACAGAGCAAACTACACGATGAAATCGACACAGTGCTCAGGGAAAACGACGGCGAAATTACTTACGACGCCATCGCCAGAATGACCTACCTTGACAAGGTTTTATCAGGTAAGGAAAAGCATTCTTAAAATCGTAGTTGGCTATTAGTTCTTAACCGTTTTACCTTTATTTCAGTCCATTAAAAGCACAACATTTTGTCCTAATTATTTTGACGCTATGAGTAGTTTACTCTTCGTGGACGGACATGACAGAAAAAAATGCATCGTCAGTAAGAGCTGGAGGGGAGGGGGGGCAGTAATTGGTGGTGGAGGGGATAGGGAGGGGGAGGGGTGGTTCTTCAACACTTAGGTCATATAGCGGGAGGAATTGAAGGTAACAGATTAAACGTTCCGTCAACGTCTTTTTCTTCGCAGACTGAGCATTAGCTCGGATTTAAGTCTTATTTGGTGAACCATCTCACCACAGAACCGATTCACAAAAAGCATGGAAAACAAATTACAAGAAACTGTAGAGACGTCTATATGCGGGTTAAAGTAGCCAAACTTACTTAGAGTTCAGATAACAAACAAACTATGAGTACACTTGGAATGTGTAAGAAAGAGGGATAGAGAAACTATAGAAATAATGTTAAAAAAATGACAGAAATTTAACTGGGAAAACTTGAAAGAGTAATATATAAATTGAAAGTGTAGGGGGGGGGGGGGGAGGGGGGGCAGCGGGTGAAGCGAAAGGTATTACTGATGTCAGCTGTATCAGGACAGCTTTATTTGGGGTTGGAATTATTAAATTCTTCTTGAAGTATGAGGGTATTTCGCCAGTCTCATACTTCTTGGCCACGAGATGGTAGGGTTTTGTCAGGGCTGGTTCTCACAACGCTATCAGTAGTTCTAATGGAATGTTGTGTACTCCCCATCTAGGTGAATCAATTACATGAATGCATGCTGTCTATTCTTTCGGACATGTCTTAAACAACAGACACCACGCATTCGTATAATTTAAAGAATAAATTCGTAGTTCCAGACCGTTCTTTGACCATAGCGTTACCGTGCTGTGGCGAAGCCTCGTGACCTTGATAATGGGAATTGATGATAAATGTGTGAGTTATGTTAGCTTTTGGTCCCATTCAGCTAGTGGTCTACTAAAGGAAATACTGACTACCACCAAACGCCTCAAGGGTTGATCCTATTTTCTGCCCAATGACAGCCAGAAATTGTTGGAAGCAATGCAAAAATCTCTCTTGACAAATTGACATGAGGATTTAATGCTTGAATTAAAAAATCTTTTCCCTGCCACGTAATCACATCTGCACTCTATGCTACTGATCCACACAACTGTGGCGTTCGACTCAGAAATAAGCGATTAGTTGCGTGACGTGATGGGGTATGCTATCTTTTTATCAGTCAAACAGGAATGTTGCTTGCCTTATAATTTTTTTTTCTTTCTATTTTTGTTTCCAGAGTCCCTCAGGAAGAATCCACCACTGACCACTCTGATCAGAGAGTGTAACCAAGATTACAAGATTCCAGACAGCGACGTCGTTGTAGAGAAAGGAACTAAAATAGCAGTGTCTGTGCTGGGCCTGCACCGTGACCCCAAATATTACCCTGACCCTGAACGTTTCGACCCTGAGAGATTCTCCGAAGAGGCCAAAGCTCAGCGACAGCCATATACCTACCTGCCGTTTGGGGATGGACCACGTAATTGCATAGGTAAGTACGTTGTCGGATTCTGCCTGCTCTAAGATCGACACTTACGTTAACTCGGATTTTTAGTGTGTCGATTCCTCACCTTTGCTCGAATCCTGGATCGGTTTGGACTGTATCACCGTTGCTCTTAGGAAAGACGGGGCACACAGTGTGTAGCCACACTTACAGATTACAACAACACAAAATATGTTACCCCGTACGAATTTTTCCAAACAACAGAAATATTATAAGGTCTTTAGACAAGACAGTGGGTGGAAATGAGGGAAGCGAGGTAAGACTAAAAGAGATGGGGCCCCTCCACGCCCGCACCAACGTGGTGACCAAACCAAAAGTTCTACTGTCACCTCCGTCAACATGTTAGCTATCTAATAGGTGGATCACAGGGTGCTGGGCTGTGATGTTGTCCGTGCGTCTGGGTAAGGCTACGCATTAACACGGTCCATCAGGTGATAGATAGTGGACGAAACGCGAGTGAGGGTAGCGATTTGAAGAGCAGAGGGAAAAAAGTGCCATGGCTCGTGCCGTGGGAAAAAAACCTCTGCGACAGTGGGATGGGTAGTAAGAGCAGTAGTGGCTTACTAGCTGCGATAGCTCATGCAAGGTTGGATTTGTTAGTATAGGTATCATGCATCATTACCGTGACAAGCGATGGCGATGTGTCCCAGTTGCTGCGGCTGCTACTTTCCTGGAACAATCAGGATCGTTATACAGTAGTGGGAGATCGGCCATAGATCATCTCACTGTGTGGGGGATGTGTGGAGCTTGTTTGCATGCAGTGTACGGTACGGCTTCCCTGTGTGGTGCCAGTTATTCGGCAGTGTATTTCAGCTGGATATCCAGTAAATGCGTCTGATTAACAGGGGCTCGCCTGTTCCGTTATGTTTGCGTATGCTTGGCCATAGATGTTATGTCCTTGCAAGTATGTCTTTTGGTCTTTTATGTTTCCATCTATGGTTGTGGTCGTAGTTCCCCAGATTCAGAATAAACGGGTTCTGCGAATGTCTGGAGTTTCTGTATAGTCTTGTGGTGAGTTTGTGGATTACCTCCGTGAGAGTCTCAAGTCGGTATTTCCGGTGTAGGTCCGCGATGCGTGTGTATCGTGGAGCATTGCTTATGATTTTGAGTACCTTGTTTTGTATGAGCTGCAGACGGCGCAGGCGTGTAGGCGCAGCGTATCCCCAGATGGGAGCTGCGTACGTCATCAGGGGTTGGATAAGTGTCATGTACATGGACCTCGACACCCTTCTGTTCAGTGTGCTATGCCTGTTGAGCATAGGATAGAGCTGTTTGAGCCTCGCGCTAGCTCGGTTGGTCATGTGTTGTATGTGGTCCCCCCAGAGTAATTTCCGGTCCAGCCAGACACCGAGGTATTTGACTTTCTCGCGGAAACGTATTGGACGTGCATGTAGAGTTATTGGTCTGCAGTAGCGGTGTTTGCGCAGTTGCTTCGGTCTTTTACTGAACAGAACGGCTTCGCACTTGTCGACGTTTACTCTAACACGCCATTTCTCCAACCAAGGCTCGGCCACTCTGAGTGCAGTCTGTAGGCGTGACGTAATGTTTGATGGTTTCCAATCTTGCGCAAGGATGGCTGTGTCATCCGCGTAGATTGCCATCATTGTGGTTGGGAGATCGTTTATGTAGAGGTTAAACAGTAGGGGCCCTAGGATGCTTCCCTGGGGTACTCCCGCGTGTATACCGTGTCGTGTTGACTGTTTTCCCTGCACGTCAGTGTTGAAACTCCTGTCTGTGAGGTATGAGTGTATTAGACGCACCATCCCGTCGGGGAATCCCGCGTCGCTGAGTTTTCGGATGAGGCCGTTGTGCCATAGACGGTCGAAAGCCTTTTCGATGTCCAGGAACACTGCCCCTGTAGCTTTGGTTATGTTGAAGCCATGTGTTATGTGTTCAACGACCCGTAGGAGTTGTTGTGTTGTGGAGTGGTGATTCCTGAAGCCGAATTGCTCCGGTCTCAGGATGTCATTTGTTATGCAGTGCCTAGTGATGCGTTTGAGAATCACCTTCTCCACAATCTTACTGAGCGAGCTCAGAAGATCGCTTCCCCAACCAACGCCCAGTCTTCACAGTTGGTTGCCACCCCTAAATCTACCTCGTCAGTCACCACCTCGAGCATAAGCGAACAGTCACCGCCCACGTCCTGTGGGAAAGATAGTAAACATTTTGATCAGTGTTCTATGTTGCTAAACAGGAATTTTTGTTAATGTCACTGGATACTATCTGTTATGCAAAGGGTGGTAGAGGGGTTGGCCAAAAATATGAAATGAGAAGACATTACCATACACTCTGAGATAAAATAAACTACGCACCGCCTACGAGTTATCAGAATGGAACAGAAATCTGTAGATGTAATATACATGTACAGGGACACAGATGATTATAATTTCAGAAAAAAATAAACAATTCATAATTTATTCGAGAGAAAGAGCTTCACGAATTGAGCAGGTCAATAATGCGTTGCCACACCCCTGCCGGCTATGCCAGCAGTTATTCGGCTTTGATTGATGGAGTGTTAGGCGTCCACCTGCAGGATATCGTGCCTCATTTTGCCCAACTGGCTCTTTGTGTCGTCAAAATCCCGAGCTGGTTGGGGGGCGCTGCTCATAATGCTCCAATCGCTCTCAGTCTGGTATCCCACCACTGTCCAGGGCGTGTCCAGACACGTTCTCGCTGGTCCTCAGGCTCAGGTCGAAGTGGGACTCATCACTGAAGACAATTTTACCCCAATGTGAGACCTGAGTTTCTCCTGGCGTATACAACTTTCAAATAACTTCCCGGAATTCAGCCAGGTAACACTTTCAGCGACCGCCGATATTTCGGCGGGAGAACACCCCGCCATTTTCAAGGCAAACTGCAACGGACAGGCGGCGTACATGCAAATTTAATACCTCGGTTCTCGGACCGAAGCAGGAAAGATAACACACACACACTGAACACTAGTGCCACCAAAGATGACCAAAGTCAGAGCTATCGATAGTGAGACTATGAATTCGCAGGTGAGGCAGCATTAGATACGTTGACGATTCCTTCGTTGTTTGGCCTCACGGTAGGGAGAATTTGAATGTCTTTCTAGAACACCTGAACTCGATCCACCCGAACATTCGTTTTACGATGGAGGTGGAAGAGGATGGTTGCCTTCCCTTTCTCGACGTGTTGGTTAGGAGGAAGGATGATGGATCATTGGGACATGCAGTCTACAGTAAACGTACTCACACCGACTTGTACTTACAAGCTAATAGTTGTCACCATTCGGCTCAGCGTTAAGGGGTACTTCGTACCTTGGTACACGGGGCACATGTCGTTTCTGACGCTGAGACTTTGCCAGCTGAGCTGTCCCATCTTGAAGTTACATTTCGTCAAAATGGTTACAGTGATAGACAGATTGAACGTGCGTTGCGCTATCGACCAACTGTACATCGGGTGATTGATGATAATTCTGAGTCAACACCTAAGTCTACTGCCTTCTTGCCTTACGCAGGAACCACGTCCAATAAGATCGGTCGTATTTTACGGAAATACGATGTGAAATGTGTTTTCCGACCTCCATCTAAAATTAGAGTACTTTTGAGCTCCGTTAAGGATGATCTTGGACTGCGTAATGCGGGTGTATATCGTATTCCTTGTAGCTGCGGCATGGCATATATTGGTCAAACTATCAGGACCGTGGAGGACAGATGTACTGAGCATAAACGGCACACACGATTACAGCAGCCAAATAGATCTGCTATTGCCGAACATTGCTTGGATACTGGTCACCCCATGTTATATAATAACACCGAGATATTGGCATGCACGTCCAGCTATTGGGACAGTGTCATTAGGGAGGCAGTTGAGATTAAATTAGCGAGCAACCTCGTTAACAGGGATGGAGGTTTCTGTTTAAACTGTTTGGAATCCGGCTCTCTCCCTTGTCAAAAAACAGAGGAACAGAGTGAATGCTGCCTCACCTGCGAATTCATAGTCTCACTATCGATAGCTCTGACTTTGGTCATCTTTGGTGGCACTAGTGTTCAGTGTGTGTGTGTGTGTGTGTGTGTGTGTGTGTGTGTTATCTTTCCTGCTTCGGTCCGAGAACCGAGGTACTAAATTTGGATGTACGCCGCCTGTCCGTTGCAGTTTGCCTTGAAAATGGCGGGGTGTTCTCCCGCCGAAATATCGGCGGTCGCTGAAAGTGTTACCTGGCTGAATTCCCGGAAGTTATTTGAAATTTTACCCCAGTCAGGCCGGACATGTGTCTGGAGATTCCAAGCCAAAGATGTGTCTAGAGGCGCCCCAGACAGTGGTAGGATACCAACCTGACTGTTGCACGCCATACGGCACGACAACCAGGAGTGACGTTCTGGGGTGAAATTTCTTTTCACAGCAGGATTCCTTTGGTTGTCATCCGTGGCACCTTTACAATACTGCGATATGTCGACGATATTCTACGCCCCGTTTAATACTGCTTGTTTTCGTGCTCGCCAAACCCCACCTTGGCAAACAAGGTCGCCGGATTTCTCCCCAATTGAGAGCGTTTGGACCATTATGGGCACAGCCCCCAAATCAGCTATGGATTTTGACGATCTAACGCGCCAATTGGACAGAATTTGACGCTATATCCCTCAAGAGGAAACCCAACAAATCTATCAATCAATGCCAAGCGGAATAACTTTTTTCATAAGGCTCAGAGGTTGGACAATGCGTTATTGGCTTGCTCAGTTTGTGAATCCCTTTTTCTTGTACAAACCGACCATTTTTTTCTGAAATTGTAATAGTCTGAATGAGATTTTCACTCTGCAGTGAAGTGTGCGCTGATATGAAACTTCCTGGCAGATTAAAACTGTATGGCGGACCGAGACTCGAACTCGGGACCTTTGCCTTTCGGAAGCAAGTACTCTACCATCTGAGTTACCCAAGCACGACTCACGCCGTGTCCTCACAGCCTTACTTCCACCATTACCTCGTCTCCTACCTTCTAAACTTTACAGAAGTTCTCCTGCGAACCTTGCAGAACTAGCACTCCTGGAAGAAAGGATATTGCGGAGACATGGCTTAGCTACAGCCTGGGGAGGTAGGTTCGCAGGAGACCTTCCGTGACGTTTGGAAAGTAGGAGACGAGGTAATGGCGGAATTAAGGCTGTGAGGACGAGGCCTGAGTCGTGTTTGGGTAGCTCAGATGGTAGAGCACTTGCTCGAGAAAGGCAAAGGTCTCGAGTTCGAGTCACGGTCTGGCACACAGTTTTAATCTGCCAGGAAGTTTTGTTATAGTCTATTTGTGCATGTAAAACACATCTACCAACCTCTGCCCAATTCAGATAATTCCTTCGTGGTGCCTCGGCTTTTTTCCCCTAAGAGAGTACATTGTAGTAAAACCGTTGGCCTACTAAACAAGGTCATTGAATGGATAAACACAGATCTTATACCATTCTTCCTGTAAAACAGTAGCAAGTTCAGGTAACGATGATGGAGGAGAGTCTATCCAAAGTAGACTACAAAGGCTCAGAAATATTAATATCTGGTAGTTAGTTAGTTAGTAATAGTGAATACTCTGTTCAAGAATCACAAGAGGAGGAAGTATACTTGGAAAAGGCCGCGTGATACGGAAAGATTTCAGTCAGACAGAGATTCCGAAATCAGACAGATACTGGACTGTAAGGCGTAGTACCCAGGAGCAGATATAGACTGAAACCCCGATGTAGTAGTAATGAAGAGTAGGGTGAAGTTTAAGAGACTAGTCAGGAAGAATCACTACGCAAAGAAGTGGGATAAAGAACTACTGAGGAATGAGGAGATAGCCTTGAAGTTCTCTAAGGTTATAGATACAGCTATAAGGAATAGCTCAGTAGACAGTATAGTTCAAGAGGAATGGATATATCTAAAAACAGCAATCACAGAAGTTGGAAAGAAAGATATAGAAGATATAGGTACAAAGAAGTTAACTGCGAGGAAACCATGGTTAACAGAAGAGATCGATGATCGATGAAAGAAGGAAAGACAAATATGTTCAGGGAAATTCAGGAATACAGCAATACAAGTCGCTGAGGAATGAAATAGGATGTGCAGGAATCTGAGACGAAATGGCTGCAAGAAAAATGTGAAGAAATCGAAGAAGAAATGATTGTCGGAGGACTGACTCAGCATATAGGACCGTCATAACAACCTTCGGTGAAATTAAAAGCTAGACTGGTAACATTAATAGTGCAACCGGTATTCCATTGTTAAATGCAAAGGAGATAGCGGATAGGTGGAAAGGGTACATCGAAGGCCACTATAAAGGGAAAAATTTGTCTGATGTGATAGAAGAGAAAAAAACAGGAGTCGATTTAGAAGAAATACGGGATCCAGTATTAGAATCAGAATTTAAGAGGGCTCTGGACGACTTAAGATCATATAAGGCAGAAGGGATAGATAATATTCCACAAGAATTTCTAAAGTCATTGGGGGTAGTGGCAACAAAACGACTATCCACGTTGGTGTGTGGAATGTATGAGTCTGGCGACATACTATCTGACTCTCGTAAAAATATTATCCATACAATTCTGGAGATTTCAAGAGCTGACAATTGCGGGAATTACCGCACAATCAGCTTAACAGCTCATCCATGCAAGTTGCTTACAAGAATAATATACAGAAGAATGAAAAGAAAATTCAGTTTGTATTAGATGACGATCGGTATGGCTTTAGGAAAGCAGAGACACCAGAGAGGCAATCCTGATGTTGCGGTTGATAATGGAAGCAATTCTAAAGAAAACTCAAGACACGCTCATGGGATATATCGACCAGGAAAAAGCGTTCGATAATGTAAACTGGTGCAAGATGTTCGAAATTCTGAGAAAAATATTCTAAGTTTTATGTAGAGACGAGTAATATACAATATGTACATTAGCCAAGAGGGAATAATAATACTGGACGACCAAGAACGAAATGCTCGGGTTAGAAAGAGTGTAAGACAGGGATGTACTCTTTCTCGTCCCTATAGTTCCATCTGTACATCGAGGAAGCAATAATGGAAATAGAAGAACGATTCAGGAGTAGAATTAAAATTCAAGGTGAAAGGATATCAATGATACGATTCGCTAATGACATTGCTATCCTGAGTGAGACTGAAGAAGAATTACATGATTTGATGAATGGTATGAACAGTCTGATGAGTGCAGAATATGGACTGAGAGTAAGTCGAAGACAGACGAAAGTAATGAGAAGTAGCAGAAATGAAAACAGTGAGAATCTTATCATCAGGACTGATGGTCATAAAGTAGATGAAATTAAGGAATCCTAATACCTAGGAAGCAAAATAACCAACGACGGATAGAGCAAGGAGAACATAAAATGTAGAGTAGCTCTGGTAAAAAGGGCATTCCAGGCCAAGAGAGGTATGCTAGCATCAAATAAGGCCTCAATTCGAGGAAGAAATTTCTGAGAACGTACTTTTTGTGGCACAGCATTGTATGGTAGTGAAACATAGACTGTGGGAAAACCGGAACAGAAGACAATCGAAGCATTTGAGATGTGGTGCTGCAGACGAATGTTGAAAATTAGGAGGACTGATAAGGTAGGAATGAGGAGGCTCTGCGCAGGATCAGAGAGGAAAGAAAGTACTGCACCGAATTTTTTTTCGCAGTCGAAAACAAAGCTACGAATGCGAAACGTTACGTATGTACAGGGAGTTTCAAAAATGACCGGTATATTTGAAACGGCAATAAAAACTAAACGAGCAGCGATAGAAATACACCGTTTGTTGCAATATGCTTGGGACAACAGTACATTTTCAGGCGGACAAACTTTCGAAATTACAGTAGTTACAATTTTCAACAACAGATGGCGCTGCAAGTGATGTGAAAGATATAGAAGACAACGCAGTCTGTGGGTGCGCCATTCTGTACGTCGTCTTTCTGCTGTAAGCGTGTGCTGTTAACAACGTGCAAGTGTGCTGTAGACAACATGGTTTATTCCTTAGAACAGAGGATTTTTCTGGTGTTGGAATTCCACCGCCTAGAACACAGTGTTGTTGCAACAAGGCGAAGTTTTCAACGGAGGTTTAATGTAACCAAAGGACCGAAAAGCGATACAATAAAGGATCTGTTTGAAAAATTTCAACGGACTGGGAACGTGACGGATGAACGTGCTGGAAAGGTAGGGCGACCGCGTACGGCAACCGCAGAGGGCAACGCGCAGCTAGTACAGCAGGTGATCCGACAGCGGCCTCGGTTTTCCGTTCGCCGTGTTGCAGCTGCGGTCCAAATGACGCCAACGTCCACGTATCGTCTCATGCGCCAGAGTTTACACCTCTATCCATACAAAATTCAAACGCGGCAACCCCTCAGCGCCGCTACCATTGCTGCACGAGAGACAATCGCTAACGATATAGTGCACAGGATTGATGACGGCGATATGCATGTGGGCAGCATTTGGTTTACTGACGAAGCTTATTTTCACCTGGATGGCTTCGTCAATAAACAGAACTGGCGCATATGGGGAACCGAAAAGCCCCATGTTGCAGTCCCATCGTCCCTGCATCCTCAAAAAGTACTGGTCTGGGCCGCCATTTCTTCCAAAGGAATCATTGGCCCATTTTTCAGATCCGAAACGATTGCTGCATCACGCTATCTGGACATTCTTCGTGAATTTGTGGCGGTACAAACTGCCTTAGACGACACTGCGAACACCTCGTGGTTTATGCAAGGTGGTGCCCGGCCACATCGCACGGCCGACGTCTTTAATTTCCTGAATGTATATTTCGATGATCGTGTGATTGCTTTGGGCTATCCGAAACATACAGGAGGAGGCGTGGATTGGCCTCCCTATTCGCCAGACATGAACCCCAGTGACTTCTTTCTGTGGGAACACTTGAAAGACCAGGTGTACCGCCAGAATCCAGAAACAATTGAACAGCTGAAGCAGTACATCTCATCTGCATGTGAAGCCATTCCGCCAGACACGTTGTCAAAGGTTTCGGATAATTTCATTCAGAGACTACGCCATATTATTGCTACGCATGGTGGATATGTGGAAAATATCGTACTATCGAGTTTCCCAGACCGCAGCGCCATCTGTTGTTGAAAATTGTAACTACTGTAATTTCGAAAGTTTGTCTGCCTGAAAATGTACTGTTGTCCCAAGCATATTGCAACAAACGGTGTATTCCTATCGCTGCTCGTTTAGTTTTTATTGCCGTTTCAAATATACCGGTCATTTTTGAAACACCCTGTATTATGCGTAGTCTCCTGCGTGAGTACGCCAAGCTCCGTCACTTCCGACGCATATTGTACCTGTAGGACAGTTCCAAAATGTCGTCTCTAAGTGATGTACGTTACAAGCAACGTATCGTCATTGAATTTCTCTGTGGGGAATATTCACAAACGCTTGTGCAAAGTCTGTGGAGCATCTGCTATCAACAGAAGTATAGTTAGTCGCTGGGCACGGGGGGGTGAGGTCATCAGAAGGCGGTTCGGCGGAGCTCCACGATTTTCAGCGATCAGGGAGACCATCCAAGGCTGTCACACCTGCCTTGCTGCAGCGAGCTGATGTTGTCATTCGCGAGGGCAGACGCATTACGACTCGGTAGTTGGCGTTGCATCTGTCAATCAGCAAAGGAAGTGTGGGTGCAATTATTTGCACTCTTTGAGATTCAAAAGTGTGTGCAAGATGGGTCCCGCGGTGTTTAACGGTGGATCACAAAATGCACAGAAAAAACATTTGTCTTGATTTGTTGTAACGTTTTGAAGCTGAGTGGGGGGCCTTCTTGTCCTGGACTGTGACAGATGATGAAACCTTGGTTCACCATTTTGAGTCTGAAACAAAACGACAGTTGATGGAATGGCACCATTCCCACTCGCCACAGAAGAGAAAATTCAAAGCAACTGCTTCCGCCGGAAAGGTCATGATTACCGTGTTCTAGGACTGTGAAGGTGTGTTTCTCATACATGTGATGCCAAGAGAAGGTACCATTAATTCAGAAGCATGTGTCAACACGTTGACAAATCTCAAGACGCGCTTCCGGCACCACAGCAACCCAGGAGATGTTTTGCTGCAACACGATAACGCTCGGTCCCATCCAAATCTGAGGACTACTGAACACATCGCAGAACAGAGTCGGACAGTGTTACCCCATCCACCGCACAACCCTGACCTAGCCCCTCGGTCTTCGCTTGTCTTGGCCATTAAATGATGCCATTTGTGGAAGATGTGTTGAGGACGATGAGACTGTCCGCTACCAGGACGAGGATTGGTATCGACAGGGCATACACGCCCTTGTTTCGCGCTGGACGAAGGCCATTGAATGGGATGGAGATGTGGAAAAATAGAACGTGTAGACGAAACACCATTCTTTCGTGTGTGTAATTCTCATTATCTTCAAAAAAGTATTGTAGAACGAAACAAATGCGGCGCATTACTTTCTAGGCAACCCTCGTGTATGGAAAACACTGACAGGAGAGGGGAGAGGATGATGGGGCATCTGTTAAGACATCAGGAAATGACTTACATGGTGCTACAGGGAGATGTAGAGGGCCAAGAACAGATGCACGTATAATTTATGTTTTAGTTACGTCTAAAAATTGGAAATTTACACTACAGGCCATTAAAATTGCTACACCAAGAAGAAATGCAGATGATAAACGGGTATTCATTGGAAAAATATATTATACTAGAACTGACATGTGATTACATTTTCACGCAATTTGGGTGCATAGATCCTGAGAAATCAGTACCCAGAACAACCACCTCTGGCCGTAATAACGGCCTTGATACGCATGGGCATTGAGTCAAACAGAGCTTGGATAGGGTGTACAAGTACAGCTGCCCATGCAGCTTCAACACGATACCACAGTTCATCACGAGTAGTGACTGGCGTATTGTGACGAGCCAGTTGCTCGCCCACCATTGACCAGACATTTTCAATTGGTGAGACATCTGGAGAATGTGCTGGGCAGGGCAGCAGTCGAACATTTTCTGTATCCAGAAAAGCCCGTACAAGACCTGCAACATGCGGTCGTGCATTATCCTGCTGAAACGTAGGGTTTCGCAGGGATCGAATGAAGGGTAGAGCCACGGGTCGTAACACATCTGAAATGTAACGTCCACTGTTCAAAGTGCCTTCAATGCAAACAAGAGGTGACCGAGACGTGTAACCAATGGCACCCCATACCATCACGCCGGGTAATATGCCAGTATGGCGATGACGGTTAGACGCTTCCAATGTGCGTTCATCGCGATGTCGCCCAACACGAATGCGACCATCATGATGCTGTAAACAGAACCTGGATTCATCCGAAAAAATGACGTTTTGCCATTCGTGCACCCAGGTTCATCGTTGAGCACACCATCACAGGCGCTCCTGTCTGTGATGCAGCGTCAAGGATAACCGCAGGCATGGTGTCCGAGCTGATAGTCCATGCTGCTGCAAACGTCGTCGAACTGTTCGTGCAGATGGTTGTTGTCTTGCAAACGTCCCCATCTGTTGACTCAGGGATCGAGACGTGGCTGCACTATCCGTTACAGCCAGGCGGATAAGATGCCTGTCATCTCGACTGCTAGTGATACGAGGCCGTTGGGATCCAGCACGGCGTTCCGTATTACCCTCCTGAACACACCGACTCCATATTCTGCTAACAGTTGGATCTTGACAACGCGAGCAGCAGTGTCGCGATACTATAAACCACAATCGCGATAGGGTACAATCCGACCTTTATCAAAGTCGAAAACATGATGGTACGCATTTCTCCTGCTTACACTAGACATCACAACAACGTTTCACCAGGCAACGCCGGTCACCTGCTGTTTGTGTATGAGAAATCGGTTGGAAACTTTCCTCATGTCAGCACGTTGTAGGTGTCGCCACCGGCGCCAACCCTTTGTGAATGCTCTGAAAACTAATCATTTGCATATCACAGCATCTTCTTCCTGTCGGTTCAATTTCGCGTCTGTAGCACGGCATCTTCGTGGTGTAGCAATTTTAATGGCCAGTAGTGTATATCAGAGGCAACGAAAACCAGTACTGATTTTCCCACGGCAGCATAACACGCAACATGGTTAATTAATTTAAAAATACTGTCAAGAACGTGGCCAGTAACTAAATGATGATTTGTTCATTAGCATGTTACCATAGCAGTTTTTTTAACAATTTATAGTCCACCTTCGGAAGGCAATACAGCAGTTGTTGTGAGTGTCATGGGTTTCCCGAGGTTTTGGCGGCAGACATCTGTACACTCGTGACTCAATTTGTGGACGCAAATCTGGTGCTCCATAGCGTCCCCAGTGTTTTAAATCAAGTACAGATAAGGCAAATTTTGTAGCCAAGACATCAACATAAGTACACTATCCTGCTCCTCAAACCACTAACACGTTTCTGGTCTTGTGACACTGAAAGTTACGCTTTTCGAAGACACCACAGATGCCAGCAAAGACATCAAGCACGAATTACATGAAATATATTCGCAATTCCGAATATAGACAACCATCTGTTGTATAATGGAATGACGACAGTGAAAAATTGTGCAGCAACGGGAATCGAGCCCGGATTTCCAGCCTATTGCGAGTCGCCGCCTTACTACGAGGGTGGTTTGAAAAGTTGTCGGAACGGAATAGAAAATAAAGTACTTACATCACTGCATTTTTTATTTTTAAATTCAGTTTCCTTGTAGATAAATGCACTTGGTCCAATGATGTACCAGTGTCTTGATCCCATCTCGAAAATGAGTTTGCTCCAGGCCTGCAAAATAGTTGTCATCTCCGGCTATCATTTCTTCGTTTTAAGTGAATCTTCGTCCACTAAGAAAAATTTTCAGTTTTGGGAAGAGATGGAAGTCTAATGGAGCCATTGTTGTTGTCATGTTTGTTACCCCTACAACATGTAATTATGTCCCAAGGTACGAGCCTTTTTTATGATTTTAATGTTTTTGTTTGTATCTCTACGTTGGTTCTGTAACCTATTTTTATTTCATATGTGATATTGTGATCTATTTTATTTTAGTTCTACAGATATAATATTCGATTAATAAAGTCACTTTGCATTCAGTCAACAACTTTTCACTCAGCGACCTATCCAGCATTTTGCAGACTATGCATAATTTTCAACATGGTAGCATACTTCCTTCATGACTTTGTAGGGTTTTCCTATAATTGGACCAGCACACACAGCGCACTTGTTCTTAAATGCTTTACGTGTATTGGAGGAACATGTTGTGTTGATGATCATCTCGTATTCACTGAATTCACTGAGCAAATTACGTTTCACTTCTTGAGAACCTTATCATCCAACTTTATGGGCGGACAATATGGGCCCTGTTGCATTGTTTCCTTCCGTATACCGTTTACATAGTGACGTTTTCACCTTTTCTTCGATCCCGACGTCGCTATAAACAAACGTAGTGCATTGCTGTTGACGATTGCTACGCAGCTTTTAAGCATCCCGTTCCGATGACTGTTTAACCGTCTGATTTTTGTGTTTCAGGTATGAGGCTCGGCTTGTTGCAAACCAAAGTGGGTCTCGTGAACTTGCTGTCAAAGTACAACGTGCGACCCACCGGGAAGACGAAAGCAAACCTGGATTTCCACCCTAGGTCCGCCATCCTCATGTCTAAAACTGGCATCCATGTTCAGTTTGAAAAGCGATTCTAGGACGACAACATTAAATAACAATTATGTCTTAAACTGTGTTACATTGTTTCTGTTGTGACCATGTAATCCTATGCATTATGGCTTGCAGAGGACTACAAATACCTCACATTTTGGCTTTCCGGAAAGAATGAATTGTTTATGATTGTATAGCGCACAAGTGTTCAACACTGGCCAGACTGTATTACGTCTTTGCGCTTATTGCAAATAAAGAAACACGTTTCTCTAGTCCAGCCACTAAAACTTTTTTCTGTTTGGGTAAGATTATGGTTATTACTCCAACTGCTTTTCGGAAGGATATGAAAATCGAAATAGCCAGAGGTCATTGTCTGGTCCTGCCACCGGATGGCAATTTTAAGCACAGGCAAAAGATGCCAGTTGAAATTGTGAGATGCCAGGCTCACTTGAAAACAGGTGCGTCAGGCGGTCAAAAGTCTACGATTTTGTAAAACACCGTTCGAAATTGGTTTTGTGATTTTATTAAAAGTATATTTGCGGAAATGAGGGTCTTTAAATGACGGGGCTATTTTCTAAATCAGAGGAAGTCAACCTTTTTTACGTACCACGAAATTTTGTACCTTTGCTGGTAGCAAAATTTTCTAAACGCCCGCCAGTTCCACAGCAATGTTGTTTTACAAAGTACTGAAGTAAATTTAACCTTAGAAAATTTATAAAGCGGAGTTACACGAAGTTAAACACATATTAAAAATTACTTACCAAATACTTTACATCAAAATTTTACGAAAACGTTATGAGAAATATTTAAGAGCCTTACCGACGACCAATCCACTATGAAAGCTAGAACGCCCACTATTTGGACGAACGGGACAAAGTGGACCACCACTGCTCTAAAGTGTATTCGCTGCACATCAGGAACTATTGCTGAAATTAATACTTTCCCACTTCCGAGAGGTAATCAGTTATTTATACGTATAATTTAAGTAATGGTATGAACATGTAGGTTCTTATGTTTAGAAATAATTCTGAAAATCTATGACGATTTTCTTAAAGTCATTTTACTGGAACTTCATTAACTGCACACCTGTAAGAAGGGGGGACGAGAGGGGGGGTGGCCTTTGATCCAACAGATAGGTGCAATTTCGATTTCTTACAACAAAAAAGCAACATTCATGATTTGTATCGACAGAGAAGCAAACATTGTCATTTGCCTGGATGCCAGTGGATAACAACCTAAATATTACACTCTAATTGACCTGAGTGGTAGACCAATGACAATGAACCCATTATGTGTGTTGTGTATTGTTGTGGCTTACCTTTGTATACGTTAAATTAATGTCCTAGGTGCTAAACTGACAAGCAGGAGCCGGCCGCGGTGGTCTTGCGGTTCTAGACGCTGCAGTTCCGAACCGTGGGACTGCTACGGTCGCAGGTTCGAATCCTGCCTCAGGCATGGATGTGTGTGATGTCCTTAGGTTAGTTAGGTTTAAGTAGTTCTAAGTTCTAGGGGACTGATGACCTAAGATGTTAAGTCCCACAGCGCTCAGAGCCTTTTTTTTTTTTTTTTTTTTTTTTACAAGCAGGAGAAATCGCAGCATCCGAAACTACTGTATTTTCAAATAAAATATGGAACTAATTAAACAAATAGTTATCAACATTTTCTATGTTTCACTTAAAATATTAAAACTTTAGTATATGCGTTATTGACAACAAAATTAAACACGAGGATATTTGTTTTATTTTTTAGATTTTCTGTAGATAGCGTAACAGGTATGCAGAAACCAGCTGTAAGAAAGAATACGAAAATTTTCAATGTGGCAGTACATCTTATCTGACTATAAACACATATTCTGCACAGTAATACGTAAGTATTTTGTACAGAAACCAGATGGCAGTTATATGAGTCGAGGGGCATGAAAGGGAAGCAATGGTTGGGAAGGGAGTGAGACAGGGTTGTAGACCCTCCCCGATGTTATTCAATCTGTATATTGAGCAAGCAGTAAAGGAAACAAAAGAAAAATTCGGAGTAGGTATTAAAATCCATGGAGAAGAAATAAAAACTCTGAGGTTCGCCGATTACATTGTACTTCTGTCAGAGACAGCAAAGGACTTGGTAGAGCAGTTGAACGGAATGGATAATGTCTTGAAAGGAGGATATAAGATTACCAAAAGCAAAACGAGGATAATGGAATGTAGACAATTAAGTCTGGTGATGCTGAGGGAATTAGATTAGGAAATGAGACACTTAAAGTAGTAAAGGAGTTTTGCTATTTGGGGAGCAAAATAACTGATGATGGTCGAAGTAGAGAGGATATAAAATGTAGACTGGCAATGGCAAGGAAAGCGTTTCTGAAGAAGAGAAATTTGTTAACATCGAGTATAGACTTATGTGTCAGGAAGTCGTTTCCGAAAGTATTTGTATGGAGTTCAGCCATATATGGAAGTGAAAAATGGACGATAAATAGTTTGGACAAGAAGAGAATAGAAGCTGTCGAAATGTAGTGCTACAGACGAATGCTGAAGATTAGATGGGTAGATCACATAACTAATGAGGAGGTATTGAATAGAATTGGGGAGAAGAGGAGTTTGTGGTTACAATTTGACAAGAACAAGGGACCGGTTGGTAGGAAATGTTCTGACGCATCAAGGGATCACAAATTTGGGATTGGAGGGCAGCGTGGAGGGTAAAAATCATAGAGGGAGACCAAGAGATGAATACACTAAACAGATTCAGAAGGATGTAGGTTGCACTAAGTACTGGGAGATGAAGAAGCGTGCACAGGATAGAGTAACATGGAGAGCTGCATAAAACCAGTCTGAGGACTGAAGACCACAACAACAACAATACGTAAGATATTTTTCTTTCTTTCATCTGCCAAAATTTAAATACGTTTTTCTAAATATTTCAACACATATGTCTACTTGTTGTAAACGAACGAATAACAAAACCTGTTACAGGCATAATTAACAGTTTGTATAAATGTTTTCATTTTCCATCTGAGCAAACCTGTAACTGCAATTTTTGAAATTTTTGTGATGTATTTTATACAAAGTTGAAGGGTGACTAAATAGTAGAATGTGCAGTGAGGAAAACGAAAGCATAAAAATATTTTCATTACGTCTGTAAAAGGACCGCAATGGTTACGCAAAGACTTTTGCTTATGGTAAAAGTATCAAGCAGTAGCATTCTGCAGCCGACTGTAATATGATGATGTATGCTTAGAATGTAGTGATATGAAGAAGTGATATTTTGAACTGCATTATTGCGGTGGCGACATATTAAGGTGTGAAGAAGAAATTTATTGACGTGTGTGACAAGATGTAAAAGAGTCACAGAGATGCCACTAAGATATGCGACGTCGACGTCAGGAATGCGACGAATGCATCCACTTGTAACAAGCATTTTAAGTCCATTTTCTCTTAGTTTTCTTTGACAGTTCTTTGCTAGCTTGCCGTTGTCGAAGTGTACTTTCGAATCCGAAAAATGAACCAGCTCATCCGGTTATGGGAATATTAGAGAGCTGTTGCTGTGTGGTTCATGGTGTGGCTTCCTGTAGTCATGCCCTAGTTCATGAACCACGGGCAACGTATGAGTGGCCAAGTAAGTGGTCCCGACAGTCGGGATACCAGTTACTTTGGAATAAGGCTGGGCATCTCGGACATATTCTGAGTCCAGGTCACCTTTGTGCTCATACGGCAAAGACTACCAAATCCACCGGTTAGTCCCTCAGCCGTTAGGGGTAAAACCCAATGGGACTCGGGGCAAGTAAGGCTAGCAACCTGCTTCCCTGGTACTTTAAATATGATGCTGGCAACAATCAGAGCAAAATGCCTCGGACCTTTGGAGGTGACGGAGTCCCACCTCTAACTGACAAACCAGGGACTCCTAAGATACGACTTGGCAAACAAATGGTAATGAGATGGGGAGCTATTAATATCAATGGGGGCTACTCTGGGAAGAAGGTAGAGCTGGCAGAGGCTGCAAGTAAGATGGGGCTGGACGTTTTAGCTGTTAGTGATATTCGGGTAAGGGGTGAGAAAGAAGAGGAAGTGGGAGAATACAAGGTCTACCTGTCAGGAGTCAAAGCAGGAATAGCACAATGGGGTGTAGGGCTTTACATCAGGAAAGAAATGGAACCCAGCATAGTTGCAATAAGGTATGTAAACGAACGACTGATGTGGATAGATTTGACAGTGTCTAGCAAGAAAATTAGGATTGTGTCAGTATATTCGCATTGTGAAGGGACAAATCAAGATAAGATGGATAGTTTTTATGAGGCACTCAGTGATGTAGTTGTTAGAGTAAAGGACAAGGACAGTGTTCTGCTCATGGGTGATTTTAACGCCAGGATTGGAAATCGAACAGAAGGGTATGAAAAGGTTATGGGTAAATTTGGAGAGGATATGGAGGCCAACAGGAACGGGAAACAACTTTTGGATTTCTGTGCCAGTATGGGCTTAGTAATCACAAACTCCTTTTTTAAACATAAGAACATTCACCGGTATACCTGGGAAGGCAGGGGAACCAGATCTGTCATTGACTATATAATAACACATCAGGAATTCAGGAAGGCTGTGAGGGACACACGTGTATTCAGGGGATTCTTTGATGACACTGATCATTATTTAATCTGCAGTGAAATTGGGATTGTGAGGCCGAAAGTGCAGGAGGTCAGGTCCATATGTAGGAGGATAAGAGTGGAGAAACTTCAGGATAAGGAAATCAGGCACAAGTACATAACAGCGATCTCAGAAAGGTACCAGTTAGTTGAATGTAGTCAATTACAGTCATTGGAAAAGGAATGGACAAGGTACAGGGACACAGTACTAGAAGTGGCTAAAGAATGTCTTGGAACAGTAGTGTGTAAAAGTAGGATGAAGCAAACAGCTTGGTGGAATGATACAGTCAAGGCAGCCTGTAAAAGGAAAAAGAAGGCGTATCAAAAATGGCTACATACCAGAACCCAGGTAGACAGAGAAAGTTACATTGAAGAAAGAAAGAAAGCCAAACAGATAATTGCAGCATCCAAGAAGAAATCATGGGAAGACTTTGGAAACAGGTTGGAGACTATGGGTCAAGCTGCTGGAAAACCATTCTGGAGTGTAATCAGCAGTCTTCGAAAGGGAGGTAAGAAGGAAATGACAAGTATTTTGGACAGGTCAGGAAAACTGCTGGTGAATCCTGTGGATGCCTTGGGCAGATGGAGGGAATATTTTGAAGAGTTGCTCAATGTAGGTGAAAATGCGATCAGTAATGTTTCAGATTTCGAGGTAGAGTGGGATAGGAATGATGATGGAAATAGGATCACATTTGAGGAAGTGGAAAAAATGGTCAATAGATTGCAGCGCAATAAAGCGGCTGGGGTGGATGAAATTAAGTCGGAACTCATCAAATACAGTGGAATGTCAGGTCTTAAATGGCTACACAGGATAATTGAAATGGCCTGGGAGTCGAGACAGGTTCCATCAGACTGGACAAAAGCAGTAATCACACCAATCTTTAAACATGGAAACAGAAAAGATTGTACCAACTACAGAGGTATCTCTTTAATCAGCGTTGTGGGTAAAATCTTCTCAGGTATTGTTGAAAGGAAAGTGCGAGTATTAGTTGAGGACCAATTGGATGAAAATCAGTGTGGGTTCAGGCCTCTTAGAGGTTGTCAGGACCAGATCTTTAGCTTACGACAAATAATGGAGAAGTGTTATGAGTGGAACAGGGAATTGTATCTATGCTTTATAGATCTAGAAAAGGCATATGACCGGGTTCCTAGGAGGACGTTATTGTCTGTTCTACAAGATTATGGAATAGGAGGCAAACTTTTGCAAGCAATTAAACGTCTTTACATGGATAGTCAGGCAGCAGTTAGAGTTGACGGTAAATTGAGTTCATGGTTCAGAGTAGTTTCAGGGGTAAGACAAGGCTGCAACCTGTCTCCACTGTTGTTCATATTATTTATGGATCATATGTTGAAAACAATAGACTGGCTGGGTGAGATTAAGATATGTGAACACAAAATAAGCAGTCTTGCATATGCGGATGACTTAGTTGTGATGGCAGATTCGATTGAAAGTTTGCAAAGTAATATTTCAGAGCTAGATCAGAAATGTAAGGACTATGGTATGAAGATTAGCATCTCCAAAACGAAAGTAATGTCAGCGGGAAAGAAATATAAACGGATTGAGTGCCAAATAGGAGGAACAAAGTTAGAACAGGTGGACGGTTTCAAGTACTTAGGATGCATATTCTCACAGGATGGCAACATAGTGAAAGAACTGGAAGCGAGGTGTAACAAAGCTAGTGCAGTGAGCGCTCAGCTACGATCTACTCTCTTCTGCAAGAAGGAAGTCAGTACCAAGACTAAGTTATCTGTGCACCGTTCAATCTTTCGACCAACTTTGTTGTATGGGAGCGAAAGCTGGGTGGATTCAGGTTACCTTATCAACAAGGTTGAGGTTACGGATATGAAAGTAGCTAGGATGATTGCAGGTACTAGTAGATGGGAACAATGGCAGGAGGGTGTCCACAATGAGGAAATCAAAGAAAAACTGGGAATGAACTCTATAGATGTAGCAGTCAGGGCGAACAGGCTTAGATGGTGGGGTCATGTTACACGCATGGGGGAAGCAAGGTTACCCAAGAGACTCATGGATTCAGCAGTAGAGGGTAGGAGGAGTCGGGGCAGACCGAGGAGAAGGTACCTGGATTCGGTTAAGAATGATTTTGAAGTAATAGGTTTAACATCAGAAGAGGCACCAATGTTAGCACTGAATAGGGGATCATGGAGGAACTGTATAAGGGGGGCTATGCTCCAGACTGAACGCTGAAAGGCATAATCAGTCTTAAATGATGATGATGATGATGATGATGTTGCTGTGTGTCTTATGGAAGTTTACTATAAACTGGTGACACATGGAACACAAAGGAACATAGAAACCCGAGTTAACGAACGATGTTCAGTAATGACTTCGTATCATAACTTCAAACAGGTTCAGAAGGAAAAACAACTTACACGGAACGTAGATCTGCAAAAGCAGTTTAGTAACCTCTAAACTCAGATTGTAACACGCAGTGAAGTTATTCCTGCAAGCAGCGAGACACACAGCAAATAAGACAAACAATACGCCCGCCGAAACCAGTGCAGTTCCCAGACCTCCAATGAAAGAAGAGATTCTGAAATTCCTATCTGAGAAACCAGAACCGAGATCTGCATTGTTAGTCGTGGCGTTCACGCAAAATTATGTTATTAGCGATCACGCAAACTTTGCTGTGGCAGTCAACATCTTGGATGTAAGAGCAGTCACAATGATTTCGCACATTATATTAAAACCACCTCGCAACACGCAATACAAATGCCCTCACCTGAGGGACACCTTAATCAGCCGTATGTGTAAATCAGTGAACCAGCGCATGTAAACAAGTATTCCTGTTTGAATGTATCGGCTTTATAACACCGTCGGTTCAAAATGGTTCAAATGGCTCTGAGCACTATGGGACTTAACATCCATGGTCATCAGTCCCCTAGAACTTAGAACTACTTAAACCTAACTAACCTAAGGACAGCACACAACACCCAGCCATCACGAGGCAGAGAAAATCCCTGACCCCGCCGGGAATCGAAGCCCGGGAACCCGGGCGTCGGAAGCGATAACACCGTCGGAATTCTGGTGCCACTTGAGAAACATCGTCGAGGAAGAAGCATTTTTGGATGCAACGCTGCGTCACCTTTTGAACACAACTACCATTATCGGTAAAAACAAACATGGCGACGCAGTAAAAGTTCGTCCAATGATGTAACAGGCAAACACTTTGCTGGTGACGCAAGCAAGTGATGGCGTCAGCCTTTATGACACCGCTGCTATACGACTCTAGCAGCAACTGAACATTAACGAACAGCTCCAGGGTCTGCAATGTTAAATGAACACACTTCAGAAGCAGTCGTTGACAATGACGGTAAACAAGTGGGCCCACACAAGGAAAGGTAAAGAAGATAGTCGCTCGCTGAGCCGGAGGACCAAACGGCAGAAGGGAAACAACGTCGCCCGGCGTACAGATACCCCAGGCGTTTTGACGGTCAGCCCACAGTCTGCACGTCTCCATGCTCGTTCGCATACGACCTCAGCGGCCTACAGTACAGGCACAGCTCCAGCTGTTGCACAAAAGCGGCAGTCGTAAACGACGAAGCCATCGTTAGGCCTGGAATCACCACCGGCCACATAACCAAAACAAACCGTGACACCGTACTCAAAATCGGCCCAGTTATCTGCAACAAATCAACTATGGCCACACGCGCAGAGAATCACGCATCTTTGTTAATAACATCGCTTTTTGTGTGTGTGATGAAGAGGCAAGTGAACCTTTGCTACCTTATCGACTCAGATTCGGATACACAGGGTGAAAATTATTGAACTACACTCCTGGAAATGGAAAAAAGAACACATTGACACCGGTGTGTCAGACCCACCATGCTTGCTCCGGACACTGCGAGAGGGCTGTACAAGCAATGATCACACGCACGGCACAGCGGACACACCAGGAACCGCGGTGTTGGCCGTCGAATGGCGCTAGCTGCGCAGCATTTGTGCACCGCCGCCGTCAGTGTCAGCCAGTTTGCCGTGGCATACGGAGCTCCATCGCAGTCTTTAACACTGGTAGCATGCCGCGACAGCGTGGACGTGAACCGTATGTGCAGTTGACGGACTTTGAGCGAGGGCGTATAGTGGGCATGCGGGAGGCCGGGTGGACGTACCGCCGAATTGCTCAACACGTGGGGCGTGAGGTCTCCACAGTACATCGATGTTGTCGCCAGTGGTCGGCGGAAGGTGCACGTGCCCGTCGACCTGGGACCGGACCGCGGCGACGCACGGATGCACGCCAAGACCGTAGGATCCTACGCAGTGCCGTAGGGGACCGCACCGCCACTTCCCAGCAAATTAGGGACACTGTTGCTCCTGGGGTATCGGCGAGGACCATTCGCAACCGTCTCCATGAAGCTGGGCTACGGTCCCGCACACCGTTAGGCCGTCTTCCGCTCACGCCCCAACATCGTGCAGCCCGCCTCCAGTGGTGTCGCGACAGGCGTGAATGGAGGGACGAATGGAGACGTGTCGTCTTCAGCGATGAGAGTCGCTTCTGCCTTGGTGCCAATGATGGTCGTATGCGTGTTTGGCGGCGTGCAGGTGAGCGCCACAATCAGGACTGCATACGACCGAGGCACACAGGGCCAACACCCGGCATCATGGTGTGGGGAGCGATCTCCTACACTGGCCGTACACCACTGGTGATCGTCGAGGGGACACTGAATAGTGCACGGTACATCCAAACCGTCATCGAACCCATCGTTCTACCATTCCTAGAGCGGCAAGGGAACTTGCTGTTCCAACAGGACAATGCACGTCCGCATGTATCCCGTGCCACCCAACGTGCTCTAGAAGGTGTAAGTCAACTACCCTGGCCAGCAAGATCTCCGGATCTGTCCCCCATTGAGCATGTTTGGGACTGGATGAAGCGTCGTCTCACGCGGTCTGCACGTCCAGCACGAACGCTGGTCCAACTGAGGCGCCTGGTGGAAATGGCATGGCAAGCCGTTCCACAGGACTACATCCAGCATCTCTACGATCGTCTCGATGGGAGAATAGCAGCCTGCATTGCTGCGAAAGGTGGATATACACTGTACTAGTGCCGACATTGTGCATGCTCTGTTGCCTGTGTCTATGTGCCTGTGGTTCTGTCAGTGTGATCATGTGATGTATCTGACCCCAGGAATGTGTCAATAAAGTTTCCCCTTCCTGGGACAATGAATTCACGGTGTTCTTATTTCAATTTCCAGGAGTGTATTCGAAAAAAAAACATAAATTGGTTACAAACTATGGCGTGCACACTACAGATATTCGGATTTAGTTTATGACATATTCGATATGTCTGCCATCATTGGTGGTGATGTTGCCCAGACGAATAGCGAAATTCTGCATGACCCGGTGAAGTATCGGAACATCGATGTTGTCGATAACGTCCTGAAGGGCTGTTTTCAGCTCAGCATTGGTTTTGGGGTTATTGCTGTACACCTTGTCTTTAATAGAGTCTCGCAAGGAGGAGTCGCATGTTTTCAGATCCGGAGATTATGGCGGCCAATCGAGACCTATTCCAGTGGTCTCTGGGTACCCCAGAGCCAGAATGCGGTCCCCAAAGTGCTCCTCCAGCACATCAGTCTCCTGCTTCGATGGAATCGAGCTCCGTCTTGCATCAACTACATGTTCCCACATGAATGTTCTAACGAAGCTTCGGCACAGTTTTACCTGCACTTCTTCATGGCTGCTCCACGTGGGCAACTACGAGCCCAACCACCTTCGGCCGCTACAAGTCATTCAAAAGACATGCGTCCGCCTCATCTTAGGAGTCCAAGATGGACCCGGATTGCCGACCTTCACGCCGAACCGAACATCCCACGCATCTGCGATCACATCACATACACAACGCAGGAACTCCTTCATAGGATCGATGAACCCAGGCCCACTACACGACATCTGGAATATACTGGCTCTACTGTTCCATAACATTGACACCGAGTGCGAGTCCCTCGTGCAATAATCGAGGCCAGCAGTAACTGGAGTCAATGATAACCAGCACCTTTAGTAGGGCCACGGACTACAAGTCCTCCCCCCCCCCTCCTCCAGGCTTAAATCTGAATAAAGCTTGAATAAGTGCCTGTACCCAGCCTTCCCAGAATTCCAGCCTTAATGCAAGGCAGTACTTCGGCTCAACTCTCCCCCCCCCCCCACCCCCACCCCCCCACATAGTCATACTTAGTGCCGACCAGTGTGCTGGCAAAGGCTTATGCCGGCACAGTTAGAGTGACAATGCTCAATGCTCAGCAGTTACTTCTTGATGATTCTCATACGACTGCAGTGATAGCCTAAAGGCTTCCTTAACATGAAACTAGCAGCCAACGTCTTCAACGCTCGTCTAAGTGAACCTCTTGTTGTTGTTGTGGTTTGTCTCTATCTTAAGCCTACTGAAAACTGAACACGTCATTCGTCAGTAGGTTTCCACTTTAATGGACAAAGCATCAGCATTGACTCTTTCTTAATCATTATAGACAGAAGCTACTTTTCATTCTTCTAATTACTACAGACTGAATGACAGTTTTACTTTAGAACGACATATTAAAGACTTTACTGTCACTGTGTTGCGCTCGATTTCACAGTCCCAGCTTTCATTTTTGGTCATTGCGCATTGTTTATTTGCTTAGTGTTCGCGAAAGACATGAGACTTTATATAATCGTGGCTTACGGAATATCTCTGTGGATGTCTGTGTTTTGCAATCAGTGCCCTGTGGTTGTCATCTCATTTTCACTTCCTATTTTTTTTTTTTGGGGGGGGGGGGGGGCGGCAGTGGCAATGACAGCGTTCTTAAGAAATCGGTTTTCAGTCTGTGAAGATCAAAAGATCTGTTGCTCACGCATAGTGTTTACATTATAACTATCACAGGTGCTCCAAAAATCTTGATCGTATCTGATGAATTAGCTTTTCGATTTGCAGTACACTCAGCCTCCCCCCACGAACCATGGACCTTGCCGTTGGTGGGGAGGCTTGCGTGCCTCAACGATACAGATAGCCGTACCGTAGGTGCAACCACAACGGATGGGTATCTGTTGAGATGCCAGACAAATGTGTGGTTCCTGAAGAGGGGCAGCAGCCTTTTCAGTGGTTGCAGGGGCAACAGTCTGGATGATTGACTGATCTGGCCTTGCTGTTGTGGTACTGCGAAGGGCTGAAAGCAAAGGGAAACTACAGCCGTAATTTTTCCCGAGGGCATGCAGCTTTACTGTATGGTTAAATGATGATGGCGTCCTCTTGGGTAAAATATTCCGGAGGTAAAACAGTCCCCCATTCGGATCTCCGGGCGGGGCCTACTCAAGGGGACGTCGTTATCAGGAGAAAGAAAACTGGCGTTCTGCGGATCGGAGCGTGGAATGTCAGATCCCTTAATCGGGCAGGTAGGTTAGAAAATTTAAAAAGGGAAATGGATAAGTTAAAATTAGATATAGTGGGAATTAGTGAAGTTCGTTGGCAGGAGGAACAAGACTTCTGGTCAGGTGAATACAGGGTTATAAATACAAAATCAAATAGGGGTAATGCAGGAGTAGGTTTAATAATGAATAAAAAATAGGAGTGCGGGTAAACTACCACAAACAGCATAGTGAATGTATTATTGTGGCCAAGATGGACACGAAGCCCACGCCTACTACAGTAGTACAAGTTTATATGCCAACTAGCTCTGCAGACGACGAAGAAATTGAAGAAATGTATGATGAGATAAAAGAAATTATCCAGGTAGTGAAGGGAGACGAAAATTTAATAGTCATGGGTGACTGGAATTAGACAGTAGGAAAAGGGAGAGAAGGAAACATCGCAGGTGTTCTGTAGCAGGCTGAGACCTCATCGTAGAAGGAGTTAGCAACAATTTTAGACAATCTTCCCACCTTGAACCCCCCTGGTGTGATTAAAGATCCTGCCACCAAAACAAGTTCATTGTGACTGTTAGTTCCCCTACTTCTACTTGTCCCTACGTGGCAAACAAACCCCTAATACCTGTCATAAACGTTTTGTTTTCTTAGTTATACAGCTTGTGTTCACGTTGGCGAATGTCAGTGCAGTCCCAATGCGATAAGGTATGCAGTCTCAATATACGAGGCAATTATGCTATTACTCGAAAAATTCATTGGAAGACCTGGATCAACTCTCCTGAGGATTAACGAAGTTGTTTAGACAAGGGACATCTAGCTCGCCTTGACCCGCGAGACGAGGATAAAGAATGTCACCGCCTATGTACTACGTCACCTCCCTTTAATCACTTTATATTCAGTAAAGTTCGTAAGCCCCATCACTAGAGTGGAAACATACATCGCCACTACATGCTACTTGACTCCCAAATTTAACACCACAACATAATTAAAAAGTGTCAGCAAAGAACAATCTCAGAACCAATGTTCAAAGCAAGAAAATCTAGTAGTGACAAGAAGCCAAACACATCAGTTCTCATGGAAACATGTAGTTCACTTTTTTTTTAAGAAGCTTCCTACGCCCAGTTAGCTACACGAATGGATGCCTTCTACAATACTCCGGCTTCTTCTAACTCTCCACACACTCTACTTCAAAACTACAAAGTTTCCGATCACCCATCAACACCCGAAGCTGCCGTAAAGTCTCTCGCCTCTGCACTAAATAACAAGACTCGCCTTCAGAAGTCGGAAACTATTGGTGAATCTCCATGTCTCACTTGAGAAATCGATATGTTGCCGAAATGAATCATTGTATCGTGCATCTCTCCTGCACCTTCGACTCGTATGTTGCGTGTGTATGTATTTGTGTGTGTGTGTGTGTGTGTATGTGTGTGTGTGTGTGTGTGGGTGGGTGGGTGGGTGTGTGTGTAAGAGTGAGTGAGTGAGTCAGCTTGTGTGTTTGTGTCCACATTCACACATTCACAGATGGAGAGAGACACAAGTGAGAGACTGAGAGAGAGAGAGAGAGAGAGAGAGAGAGAGAGAAGAAGAAGAAGAAGAAGAAGTCAAATAAAAGGGTAGAGAGAGAGCAACTAATGGGGAGTGGGGTGTAACTGCAAAACAAAAGATTCAAAAGTAATCAAAATAGACGTTAAAGAGAAGTAGATCATAATTCCGTTTATGTTAAAGGAGAGAGAAAAGACGGATAAATTGAGAATGATGAATGGGTAATGTGACAGGGGATTTAAAACTAAATATTTCCTAGATTTTGATGGTAATGATAGGGAAGGAAAGTAAAAGAGGGATGAGTGAGTGAGAGAGAGAGAGGGAGAGAGATTAAGAGAAAAAGTCTAATTTAAAATAAAACTGCTGGATTTTTTAATTTATTTTTTTTATTTTTGGAATCATGGGGTTAAAGGGAAAGGGAGGAGTGTGTGTGTGTGTGTGTGTGTGTGTGTGTGTGTGTGTGTGTGTGTGAGGGAGACAGAGAGAGAGAAAGAGAGAGAGAGAGAGAGAGAGAGAGAGAGAGAGAGAGAGAGAGAGATCGAGGGGGGGGGGGGACAAAGGGAAGGATGAGAGGAGAAATTCAAGCTCGATTCTTTCATTTAGAAATCGCTCTCCGAAACTTTATTTTAGTGATTGGATACATTTTTAACATATAATGCCGTATCTCTCACTGCCTCCTGAAGAAGAAAAATACTTGAATTAGAGTGCAATCCATATTCAGTAACGCCCACATTCGACTGCATAGTTTGACAACATTCTCCTAAATTTCGCGGTGTTTTGTTTCTAGTGAACTCGTTCGCCGAAGTGGTGAAGAGCTCTGCATTTTCGGATAACTACCACCACAACCACTCCTCCAGTCCGCAAACCATTACGCCAGGAGAAAGTAAAGACGAGAGAGTGTTTTCCACGATCACAAGCTCATACTCGCGGCAGGTAATTTTTTGTCATTAATCTGTATTCCAAAACGTGCAAAGTTTCAGTTTTGAAAAAGACTGAGAAACATTTTAGCAAGAAGCATATGGTTATTGTAAGACATTCAGTTTTAATCATTCCAAGCTATACAGTTAAGCTTGAGTGGTAAATAGTTAGTTCTTATAAACGCATTCTTTAAAATTTTATATCCATCATGCTTCACATGTGTTGGTATCGAGTTGCTGTCGTCGCTTTCAGAACGTTCAGCCAGGTCCATAATCCGTCTAATGCTCAGCAGGCGCGCTAAAGCGCCCTCTTCCAGCCACTCAAGTAACCAGTCCTTACAGAGTGAACACTGCACATCGCACATTTCCTGGATCTACGATTCTGTCTCTCTGCCTGACGTCACACTCTGACCCGGCCCTTCTGCTACTACTGCTAAACGCGCCTAATGTTCTGTCGTTTTATCCATAATGGCTAAATTTGTTTGCTGTAGAGCAGGGGCGGGCAAGCGTTGCACGCGGCTCATGAGCGCACAGCGCTGCACGTGTGCTGCTCGCGTGCAATCGTCGACTGGGGCAGTGGCGACAGCCGGCAGGTTGCGGCAGTGTAGTGCCAGGCTAAGCTTGCGGACTTTGATGCGTAGCGACCACTACGTAGTGAACGTTGTATTTCAAGAACCGGAAAATGCAGAGTGAAACAAGGAAACGGAGAAGTGGAGATTTGCTATCTTTTAAAAAGTAATGGGAGAATCATTTTTTCTTTGTGCAAAAATGAGAAAATTCGAAATGTTTAAGATGTGGCAGTATTCTCGCTGGTCAGCGGAAGTTTGGTATTGAAGGCCATTATAACAATTTTCAGAAGGACGAGTACAATTTATTGTCGGCTTCTGAGCGGATGGGGAAATTGACTGAGCTTAAGAAGAGCGATCTGACGATACTAGATGAATCTGTCGTAGTTGCTGTTGTCACGAGAGATCTGCGACTTCCTTTCCCCATGTCTCTCATCTAACTGATTTAACAATTTATGGACCACTGTTTCCAGTTTTTCAGGACGACAACAATAATAGCCCAGCGGTACGTACAGTCATAAGATTGCGCTTAATATAGCGAGAGCTGGAAAACCATTTGCTGAATTAGTAAGTGTCCGTTAAGAGCAAACATCAGAGATGAAAATTTAAGTAACTGTTTGCGTTTGTCTGTATGTAGAAATTTTGTTCCACTGCACCTGTGATAATTAAATAAAACGTATCGTAGGTAATACGTACTCTTTCAAACCACGATATCTTTCAAGCACTCCCACTAATCGAATTCCTTCATTCAATAAAGCAGGCCAGGAAACAAAATGCATTGCACAGGGAGGTGCGGACAGAAGGTATGGTGGGGAGGGGAGATAAGCGGGTGGCCAGCTTGCCCCTGTGTGCACGCAGAACACCTGTTAACTGCACGCGTGCAAGTGCACCGCACACGTGCAGGATTCCTGCCCGCCCCTGCTGTAGAGTGTACGCTACGTGCTTTCTCAGTCTGTGTAACATTAGATATCCGCAAGATACTTTGCAATCTGTGTTGAACATGGTAAACTTTAGGTCTTTATTCGAGTTCATAACTTCGTAAGAACACTTGGGAATCAATATCCAATTCTGATTCAGTCATCTAAATTTTCAGACTGCGTTGCTCTTTAACCCATCAAATAATATTTCGAGCATTAATGCTAATATACGTCGATTTTTCTTTATTATATATGGATGATCATGGGAATACACTTGGTACGTTGAGCAGAGTTTGCACATGAAACAAGAAATTTTTTATTTAATTTTTGAACCATCTCGTATTAAGTGTACATATAATTTGGTATTCTTACGGACTTATTTCTCAGTCCTTTCTCTTTATTCAAGTTAACCTTCCACGTGTTCCATATGTCTACAAGTATTCTCGTAAAAACTGAGTTCTGGAACTTGCTACATCAGCTTTAACTACATTTAAAGCCGAGAGAAGTATCCTACTTTTAATTTAAATGAAATTTTCAGCTACGCTAGTTAGTTCATGTTGTTGTTGAGGTTCAAAAAAAAATGTTCAAATGTGTGTGAAATCTTATGGGACTTGACTGCTAAGGTTATCAGTCCCTAAGCTTACACACTATTTAACCTAAATTATCCAAGGGACAATCACACACACCCATGGCCGAAGGAGGACTCGAACCTCCGCCGGGACCAACCGCACACTCCATGACTGCAGCGCCCCAGACCGCTCGGCTAATCCCGCGGGGCTGTTGAATTTATTTGCACATGTCTGTGCAAATAAAATTCTGCTACCACACTAGCCCGGATCTTTTCCATTTGCTGTAGGATACAGAGTACAACCATATTTTCATCGCAGGTATCATATCTATAGAGTGTAATTCATACACACGTTTAATGAGTAGCTGCAAGAGATCTATCGTAGGGCTTAAGTTTCCTACAAACTCTTCAGTCACACAGCTGGTCTGATTTAGTATGCACGTCTTTTTTCCGGGGATTGGGTGTTTGTGTTGTCCTCGTCACTTCAGCGTCATCATCATCATCATCATCATCATCATCATCATCCGTGACACGGTCTGGATTGGACTGTGGAAAAAAACTGGACCGTGTAAAAATTGTGACTTTGTACGGTCCCTGATGACCGCAAAGTTGAGCGCCCCGAAAACCAAACATCATCATCGCCTTCTGTTTTTCGTTTGGCGACGGTACGGAACTGTATGGAATGCATTCCGGAAGTCAAGAAGTACAGCATCTCACTCGGCGCTTGTATCTAATGCTTTCTGGGTCTCGTGAACGAACAGAGCGAGCTGGGTTTCCCACGATCGTCGTTTCCGGAACCCATATTTGTTTCTACAAAGGAGATTTTCGGCCCCCGTAAATGTCATAACACACGACCATAATACATGTTCCGAAATTCTGCAACTGACCGACATGAGAGATATACAGGGTTATTACAAATGACTGAAGCGATTTCACAGCTCTACAATAACTTTATTATTTGAGATATTTTCACAATGCTTTGCACACACATACAAAAACTCAAAAAGTTTTTTTAAGCATTCACAAATGTTCGATATATGCCCCTTTAGTGATTCGGCAGACATCAAGCCTAAAATCAAGTTCCTCCCTAACTCGGCGCAGCATGTCCCCATCAATGAGTTCGAAAGCATCGTTGAAGCGAGCTCGCAGTTCTGGCACGTTTCTTGGTAGAGGAGGTTTAAACACTGAATCTTTCACATAACCCTACAGAAAGAAATCGCATGGGGTTAAGTAGGGAGAGCGTGGAGGCCATGACATGAATTGCTGATCATGATCTCCACCACGACCGATCCATCGGTTTTCCAATCTCCTGTTTAAGAAATGCCGAACATCATGATGGAAGTGCGGTGGAGCACCATCCTGTTGAAAGATGAAGTCGGCGCTGTCGGTCTCCAGTTGTGGGATGAGCCAATTTTCCAGCATGTCCAGATACACGTGTTCTGTAACGTTTTTTTCGCAGACGAAAAAGGGACCGTAAACTTTAAACTGTGAGATTGCACAATACACGTTAACTTTTGGTGAATTGCGAATTTGCTGCACGAATGCGTGAGGATTCTCTACCGCCCAGATTCGCACATTGTGTCTGTTCACTTCACCATTAAGAAAAAATGTTGCTTCATCACTGAAAAAAAGTTTCGCACTGAATGCATCCTCTTCCATGAGCTGTTGCAACCGCGCCGAAAATTCAAAGCGTTTGACTTTGTCATCGGGTGTCAGGGCTTGTAGCAATTGTAAACGGTAAGGCTTCTGCTTTAGCCTTTTCCGTAAGATTTTCCAAACCGTCGGCTGTGGTACGTTTAGCTCCCTGCTTTCTTTATTCGTCGACTTTCGCGGGCTACGCGTGAAACTTGCCCGCACGCGTTCGACCGTTTCTTCGCTCACTGCAGGCCGAACCGTTGATTTCCCCTTACAGAGGCATCCAGAAGCTTTAAACTGCGCATACCATCGCCGAATGGAGTTAGCAGTTGGTGGATCTCTGTTGAACTTCGTCCTGAAGTGTCGTTGCACTGTTATGACTGACTGGTGTGAGTGCATTTCAAGCACGACATACGCTTTCTCGGCTCCTGTCGCCATTTTGTCTCACAGCGCTCTCGAGCGCTCTGGCGGCAGAAACCTGAAGTGCGGCTTCAGCTGAACAAAACTTTATGAGTTTTTCTATATGTCAATGAATGGAGCTACAGTGACTTTATGAAATCGCTTCAATCATTTGTAATAGCCCTGTATATTGGCATATACGTTTGTGCTTCTGTTCGCCGAACCTTCTTGAGAACGGGAGTGATCCATGCTCTTTTCCAATCATCAGGAACAGTTCGCACCTCCAGCACCTGCGGTACACTACTGCAAGAAGAGGGACAACTTCTTTTGGATGCTCTGTTTATAGCAGTTATGGTATCTCGTCAGGTCCAGTGACCTTCCCTCCGTTGAGCAATTTCAGCTGCTTTCCTATCCCATATCTTTCATTTTGTAGTTCAAAAGAAACACTACAGCGCAATCTTCCGCTGTGAAAGGGTTCTGAAAAACAACGTTTAGTATTTCGTCCTTTCTTGTGTCGTCCTGAGTTTGAATGCTGTTATGGTCACAAAACGTCTGGATAGACGGTTTCGATCCATATATTGATTTGAAATGATCGGATGGCGTCGTTGGCCGGGAGGCCCCAATAGGGGAAGTTTGGCCTCCAAGTGCAAGTCTTATATCATTCGACGCCACATTGGGCGACTTGCGCGCCGGTGATGAGGATGAAATGATGACGAGAACCACACAATACCCAGTCCACGAGCGGAGAAAAATCGCCAACCCGGCCGGGAATCGAACCCGGACCCACTTCGTTGGGAGGCGTCCATTGATACTCATCGTTGTCAGTGCTGGAGATGAAATTGGTGCTGACTGGTCAAGTAATCTGAAATTTGTTCTTTCTCGCTCTTGCAAAGCAGGAAGATGATCCTGCCTTTCTTTATATTATTATTTACAGCACTATTCAGTGATGCTGTACTAGTAACAGCTTCGTGATCACTGATTTCCTGAGTAGAAAATATCGGGTCTGTCATTAAGTTATATGACTTTATCTCCACTAGTTGGTTCTCTGAAAGACTGCCAAGGTAATTTTCGGGTAAAGTACTTAAAACAATTTCACATAATTCTCTGTCCCTACCACCCGTCGTAATCACTTGAGCCTGCCAGTCTGTAGGTGGTAGGTGAAAATCCCCCACCTACAACCACAATACGACAAGGAAGTTGATGCGAAATATTCTCCAAGTTTCTTCTCAACTACTGTTGGTGAGGCAGGGGGTCTGTGAAAGTATCCAATGGCCATGTCTCATCCACCTTTAAGCCTTGTTGTCACTAAAATTATTCTGCATTCGGAATCTGTACTAATCTCACTAGACATTGTCCTCTTTTTTCTTTAGTATAAACACGCCTCCACCATCAGCGGTCAACCTATCTTTGCGATGTACATTGCAACCGGAATTTATAATTCCATTACTATTGACTTTCTGTTTCAACCAGCTTTCTGTTCCTAGTACTTTGTAGACGTTGTTACCATTTATGCGAGGTGAGACTAGTTCTCGGATCTCTACAGTTAACTATTGCTAGTTAAGTTTTTCTTTCTCCAATCTGTTGTGACGAATGTTACGCTGTCTGGTCTCAGGAGATAACTTACAGGATCTATGAAGGGATTTCTCTATCTTAAAAACGCCACACTGGCACTCCAAATTTACCCCGCTACCCTAGTAGCCGCTTCTTGAATGTCCCATTAAGGGAAAACCTACAATTCTCCACCCCGTAGGGAGGGGGGGCAGGGGAGAGAGGGGTCGAAGAATTTGTCTCCAATATCCTAGAAGAAAGGTCTGAGCCTCTGCTTTAAACCTTCCACTCTGCTCCAAAACGGAGGACTCCGATCGGTTCTAGGAATGATGCTGCAAAACGATAGCTCTGATTCCACCCCGCAAGTGAGACCAGAAGTCTTCACCAAAACAGTAAACTGCCTGTGGGAACCGAGGCGGCATACGTCAATCGTGTCTACATGAGCCGCAATCTGCAGCAGGGTGCACCGACTGTGGAAAACCGATGCCGATAGATCTTGTACATCTCAGATGAGACAACAGCCCCTCCTCCGATCTGCCATCTTTGTTGCTGAGGGATTCCTAACACTGAAGTTCGCAGTGACAGACCGTCACATTCTCTGCGGTTGTCCAGACCTCTCAGGAAGATCGACCGTAGTTCCAGTAGTTCCAGCAAATGAGGCGTCCACTGTTGAGCCAGCAGGAGCAGGCAATGCCTCAGTCGTGCTTTCAAGACGTAAGGGGACAGTTGTGCGACTGGTACTCCCTTTCGCCTTCCACCCAGAGATTCGCGACCATAACACTGCTCGACAGTCACAGTCACGTAAGTGTCGATCAGCCGGGTCTCGCGAATCGGGAGACGCACCAGCATCAGAGATCTTAGGTGACGCTGTCGTCCTCAGAGGCGCCAGGGCATTCGTTTATGCCCCAACGCCACGGCAGCCCAGGGCAGCAGCCTGCAGCTGGTCGACCATGGCCAGGACAGGTTCCGGCTGTTTACGGACGATGCTCAACTCCCATGCACCCGTACACAACAGGCGCGGTCCCCATGCATCTTTAATCAGTTATCGTCTGAACCAAAGTACGAGGGCAGTTCAATAACTAATGCAACACATTTTTTTCTGAAACAGGGGTTGTTTTATTCAGCATTGAAATACACCAGGTTATTCCCCAATCTTTTAGCTACACAACACTATTTTCCAACGTAATCTCCATTCAATGCTACAGCCTTACGCCACCTTGAAATGGGGGCCTGTATGCCTGCACGGTACTATTCCACTGGTCGATGTCGGAGCCAACGTCGTACTGCATCAATAACTTCCTCATCATCCGCGTAGTGCCTCCCACGGATTGCGTCCTTCATTGGGCCAAACATATGGAAATCCGACGGTGCGAGATCGGGGCTGTAGGGTGCATGAGGAAGAACAGTCCACTGAAGTTTTGTGAGCTCCTCTCGGGTGCGAATACTTGTGTGAGGTCTTGCGTTGTCGTGAAGAAGGAGAAGTTCGTTCAGATTCTTGTGCCTACGAACACGCTGAAGTCGTTTCTTCAATTTCTGAAGAGTAGCACAATACACTTCAGAGTTGATCGTTTGACCATGGGGAAGGACATCGAACAGAATAACCCCTTCAGCGTCCCAGAAGACTGTAACCATTACTTTACCGGCTGAGGGTATGGCTTTAAACTTTTTCTTGGTAGGGGAGTGGGTGTGGCGCCACTCCATCGATTGCCGTTTTGTTTCAGGTTCGAAGTGATGAACCCATGTTTCGTCGGCTGTAACAATCTTTGACAAGAAATTGTCACCCTCAGCCACATGACGAGCAAGCAATTCCGCACAGATGGTCCTCCTTTGCTCTTTATGGTGTTCGGTTAGACAACGAGGGACCCAGCGGGAACAAACCTTTGAATATCCCAACTGGTGAACAATTGTGACAGCACTACCAACATAGATGTCAAGTTGAGCACTGAGTTGTTTGATGGTGATCCGTCGATCATCTCGAACGAGTGTGTGTTCGCACGCTCCGCCATTGCAGGAGTCACAGCTGTGCACGGCCGGCCCGCACGCGGGAGATCAGACAGTCTTGCTTGACCTTGCGGCGATGATGACACACGCTTTGCCCAACGACTCACCATGCTTTTGTCCACTGCCAGATCACCGTAGACATTCTGCAAGCGCCTGTGAATATCTGAGATGCCCTGGTTTTCCGCCAAAAGAAACTCGATCACTGCCCGTTGTTTGCAACGCACATCCGTTACAGACGCCATTTTAACAGCTCCGTACAGCGCTGCCACCTGTCGGAAGTCAATGAAACTATACGAGACGAAGCGGGAATGTTTGAAAATATTCCACAAGAAATTTCCGGTTTTTTCAACCAAAATTGGCCGAGAAAAAAAATGTGTTGCATTACTTATTGAACTGCCTTCGTAATATAACGTGACCCTACCCAGCAAACTGAACTCCCTCAACAATCGAAAAATACGCCACCTCTTATAATAAAAATGAATAGTAGTACTAAAAGCAGCTAAACAGTCACCTACTGTTCACTATTGTTCGCTTCTACTCTACCGTCCAGACTGTATACCAGTCAGCTTCCTTTCAGAGTATGCTGATAGAATAGCTCCGTACTTGGTAAACAAATACAATCGCTCATTCGTCGAAATATCCGTACCGAAAGAGTGGAAAGTTGCACAAGTCACACCAACAACCAAGAAAGGAAATCGGCGTAATCCGTTGAACTACACTCATACCATTAACGTCGCTTTGCAGTAGGATTTTGGAACATATACTGCGTTCGAACATTTTGAATTACCTTGAAGAAAACGATTTATTGACAAATAGTCAACACGGGTTCCGAAAATATCGTTCTTGCGAAACACCACAACTACTTGTTTATTCTCGCACAGTAATGAGTGCTGTCGACAGGGGATGTCAAATTGATTCCATATTTTTAGATTTCCAGAAGATTTTTGACACCGTTCCTCTCGAGCGACTTCTAATCAAATTGCGTGCCTATGGAGTGCGACTGGATTACTGACTTCCTGCCAAAAAGCTCACGGTTTGTAGTAACTGACGGAAAGTCGTCGAGTAAAATGGAAATAATATCTGGCGGTTCCCAAGGAAGTGCTGTAGACCGTCTGCTGTTCCTGATCTATACAAACGAGACAGGAAAATATCTGAACAGCCCACTTAGATTGTTTACAGATGATGTTGCCACATAACGGTTTGTAAAGTCATCATATGATCAAAACCAATTGCAAAATCGTTTTAGACAAGATGTCAGTGTAGTGCGAAAAGTGAAAACTGACTCTAAGTAATGAAAACTGTGAATTCATCCAAACCATTATTAAAAGAAATACGCTACATCACGGTTGCGCGATAAATCACACAGATCTAAAGGCTGTAAATGCAACTAAATATTAGAGCTTACAATTACGAAGAACTCGAAGTGGTAATGTTGAGGGTGAAGCAAACCCAAGACGGCGATTTATTACCAGAAATACATAGAAAGTGCAACAGGTCTACTAAAGAGATTGCTTACACCAAGCTTCACCGTCCTCTTATAGAGGATCCGCATCACATGGGACGACTGACGGAGGACATCGACAAAGTTCAAAGAAGGGCAGCTCGTTTTTTATTATCGCAAAATAGGGGAGAGAGTGCCACAGACATGATAGGTGAATTGTGATGGCAATCTAAAACAAAGGCGATATTCATTGTGCATAATCTCGTGAAATTTCAATCATCAACTTTCTCCTCCGATTGTGAAGATTTTTCGTTGTTACCCACCTACATACGGAGAAATTATCATGTTAATAAAAGAAGAGAAATCAGAGCTCACACAGAAAAATGTAAGTGCTCCGTTTTCCCGCATGCCGTTCGAGAGTGGAACGGTAGAGAAATCGCTCAAAGATGGTTCTACGAACTCTCTGCCATTTTGTGTAATCATGTTGATGTAGATGCAGATGTAGATGTAGAAGTAAGTAAGAATATCACTAACCCAAACGGTATATATAATCTGTATACAGACGATAAGCTGCTAGCTTAGTTCCCCTGTGTTAGGAGGCTGGAGAGCTACTGAATATTTGCTGTTTGCAATAGTCACGAAATCGATTACATAAAGTGATACCTGCGACTTATGCTGCGGGAAGCTGCACAACAAAGTAAACGCATCCAACACAAATGGTCGAAAAATGCGATAGCCCTTACAACAAAAATAAACAGCGTTGCTAAAAACAGGTAAATGATCAGCTGCTATTCACTTCTACTCACAAGGGAACCTCCCCATCGCACCCCCCTCAGATTTAGTTGTACGTTGGCACAGTGGATAGGCCTTGAAAAACTGAACACAGATCGATCGAGAAAACAGGAAGAAGTTTTGTGGAATTATGAAAGAAATAAGCAAAATATACAAACTGAGTAGTCCATGCGCAAGATAGGCAACATCAAGGACAATGTGAGCGTAGTAGAGCAGTGGTCCCGTGGTTAGCGTGAGCAACTGCGGAACGAGAGGTTCTTGGTTCAAGTCTTCCCTCGAATGAAAAGTTTACTTACCTTATTTTCGCAAAGTTATGATCTGTCCGTTCGTTCATTGACGTCTCTGTTCACTGTAATAAGTTTAGTGTCTGTGTTTTGCGACCGCACCGCAAAACCGTGCGATTAGTAGACGAAAGGACGTGCCTATCCAATGGGAACCGAAAACATTTGATCGCAAGGTCATAGGTCAACCGATTCCTCCACAGGACAACACGTCTGATATATTCTATGCGACACTGGTGACGGTATGTGCGTCATATGACAGGAATATGTTGTCGACCCACCTAACTTGTACACTTGGCGAATGGGTAAAAAGATTCTTCTACCTTGCCCGATTTAGGTTTTTCTTGTGGATGTGATAGTCACTCCCAAAAAAGTGATGAAAACATAAGAGTTTGTCACATAAACTGCAACAAATGAATGCAACAGTTTCACAGTCGCAGTTTTCCCTGTGCTTTGTCAAAACATATGTTTTTAACGTTTTCAATTTTTTCTGTGTGTAGACCGTCAAATCCTGCATATGTCCAAGCAAATCTGAACATGTCCTGAAATTTTGGAGAGCGAAGTTGATTATGTGTGAGTGCCTTAACTTTGATAATTGTCTGAAAATAAAAAATTAAACTTCTCACTCAAAGGAAGACTTGAACCAAGGACCTCTCGTTCCACAGTTGCTCACGCTAACCACGGGACCACGGAGCTCCTTAGCCCACACCCTCCTTGATGTTACCTATCTTGCGCATGGACTACTCAGTTTGTATATTTTGCTTATTTCTTTCATAGTTCCACACAACTTCTTCCTGTTTTCTCGATTGATCTGTGTTCAGTTTTTCGAGGCGTATCCACTGTGACAACTTATAACTAAATCTGAGGGGGGTGCGATTGGGAGGTTCCCTTGTCAGAAGGAAGTTAGAGTAGCACTAAACTAAATGATGTATACGGAATACGTGTAACCGAAGCGCTGCTACAGTTGCTGGCTCCACCCTGCTAGGAGGCTAGAGGTCACGGAGGATCTTTGGCTGTCTCGGACCAGGAGGAAACTAATGCTTTAATGCCTTTCCGATGACGAGTTCATTAGCCACGAAGCACAAGATCGGTTTGGAGAAGCACGGGCAGAACTATGACAACGCTCGTTTCAAACGGAAGCCGCAGGAAACCAAAGAGTGGGTGGACAGGCTGAGAACTGAGACGGCGTCGTCGCGAACGTAAGTTCAGTGCGTTACTTGCAGTGCCATGTCGCTCGTTGAGATTTAGGGAGAAGGTTTCTTATGCACCGCGTTTGCAGAAAGAAAATTAGGGGAGAATGTGTTACACTACATGGAGGATATTGTGCATAGGATCCCGCCATGTTTCGTGGTTGGTACTTGTGTGCAGCGACTGATTTCAGACTCATATGAGTGAATGCACACTAGAGACTGCCATAAGCAGTTTCCGCTATTTCCTACAGTTTTTGATGTTGTTAGACGTGGCGTTGTGTTTTGCGCACCATTTGTAAATATTTCATGTCTTCAAATTTAAGTGCTGCATAATACATGAAAGCTGTTTGGAATATATTGTTAATTCTTCAGGCACAGAGTATTATGGTGTGTAAAAAGCTATATATTTTTATAACTTTTAATATTACATGTGGAGAATTAAGCCATACTTCATCGGTCGTACACCATCTTGTACTTCAAAAAGAAGATGTTTTACCATGAAACACGTGATACTTGCAAATGAACTAACTTTCTTTACCCTCTTAACAACAACCGAGCGAGATGGCGCAGTGGTTAGACACTGCACTCGCATTCGGGAGGGGACGGTGTAACGCCGGAAATACATATCCTCCTATTTCCATCTATTGCACTGCAAATTTTTTCCTTATTTTGTTACCTGAAGATATAACATTTCTGTGTCTTTGTATATTGTAATTGTTTTACTATTTGTATATATATGCATTTATGTCAATGTATAATTGGTTTCTTTAGTGAATATTATTTGTATTTATACGCTGGGTCTGCCCTAGGGAAAACTATGCTATCGAACGAATACATCGATAGGTCGTGTGGAGAACCAAAGTGTTTAGGATCTTTGGTAGTGTTAACTCTGTCGCGTGGAGCGCGGGCAGAGCAGTCTGGCTGGGGTGGTGCAGTGGAGCAGGTGTGTTGTGTGAAGCTCCCGCGAGTTGCCGCGCTTTCGGGGTTTGGCAGCATGTAATTGCGCTCGACTTGCGATGATAGTTTCTGACATGGTGTCGCGGACGGGAAGCATTAGCTGGCGCACATCAAGAGCCCGTTTCGCCTGGTGACTGTGTCGAGAAGAAGGCGCGCCAACATCCAGCTTCTGCAACAGCGACGGCCGACAATGAGTGACTGTCGCCACCTCCTCGATCGACGGCTTCAAACCTTCACTCAACCAACAAGGAAGACTGGAAGCAAGTAAAGTTTTAGAACTGTATGGCAGACCTCAGCTTTTCAAACTGTAACATTTTCGTAGCTATAATTACAGCAACTTAGCATGAACCTTTGTTGCTCATTGTCCCAATTGCATTACCAAGCAGGGTCCCTTCCTTTTCCGGAATGAACCCGAGTGTCGTTGAAATTCAAACGCCAGCATCATTCGATTTCACTGCTTTAATTTCAAAGTTCAGTTAAGGTATTCATAGCTGGCTACAATATTTAGATTACACGAGCACAAATTAAGAGTGCGAGTTTTGTTACTGTATTTTAGCTTACCTGTGACTGCAGCTCAGCTTGGTACGTACTAAATTTTACTACTGTTAATTGTTCAGAATCATTTAATTCAAGTTCAAAGTTAAATCTCTTATTTCTAAATTGCGTAGATTCAAGTAGCTTTTGAAATGATTGTTGAGGTAGTCCAAGACTAACCGTATTTTACTGAATTTCGATGTGCTTCAGAAAGAAAGCTCACTATTAACTTCAGTCACTAAATTAACTTTCGATTTTCCGGTTTTATTAATTCTTTTGCTAAATTAAGTCAGAGTGTAGCGAAATTTATTACTTCTGAATAACTTTCAGTTTTCACACTACACGTGTCAACCTTCAGTTGCCACGCTTCTAGTGCTAATTATATGTGTAATAACCTTTCTTTTTCAGTTACTATAGTAATTGTCCTTAGGACTGGCGACCGTAATTTCCCCCAGATCTCAACTATCTAATTACCGCTAGTTAATTGTTAATGTAACAGCCACACATTTACTTTCTTTATTAACTTTACCCCTTTTCAAAATTAATTTCCGCCTGTTTCATTAGCATTTTTCCTTTCATTTAGATGTAACCCTTTCCTCCCTCTTTACCGACAGATTAACTTCGGTGACGATTGCTTTTCCCAAATTTCCATTAGGTACACGCGGTTTAATTTTTCACTGTCATTAAGGTCGATAAGTGAGTGGGAGGTTACAATGGTTCAATCCCGCGTCCGGCCATCCTGATTTAGGTTTTCCGTGATTTCCCTAAATCGCTCCAGGCAAATGCTGGGATGGTTCCTTTGAAAGGGCATGGCCGCCTTCCTTCCCTAATCCAATGAGACCGATGACCTCGCTGTCTGGTCTGCCCCAAACAACCCAACCCTCTTAACAACATAACTTGTTTTGTAAATGGAAATTTTTATTATTTTCGAATACCTTCTATTTCGAAAGACATATAACTTGTAACTGGCTTTTAATAATACTTCTCCTTGATTTGATATCACTTACTGATCATTTGTGTGTTTTAAAGTAATAATGTAACATATAGACTATTACATACAGAACGGATAGTATTTTCTCGACTGCAACACTTCCAAATTTTAATCGAGTATTTATTACTCTGTGGCGGTCAGCGCTCACATAATTGTTAAGAGTAGTTTTACAAGAGGAGAGCCATTCTTGTGATGTAAAAATCGACGCCATTGCGAGATTTTGATTCATATTGTAAAATATAGATGTATATGGAAGGAAATCAGTTAATAGAAGAATAAAATATTGTTCATTTCAAGAAGGTACGTGTTATTCTACAACCAGTGTATGCTTCTATTGTGATTTAATAATAAATACCAGCTTGAGAACAATTCCGACGGGAGCGTTCAGTTCTAGTGAAATAGTTCGATGCTTTCTTCCGAAAAGAAGTCATTCAAATCCACAATTGTACCTGGACATTTCTCAGAACTGAAAGCAATCCGATTGCTACGCAACAGAGCCCCGAAGAATATTTCTCCGTACTTTGGTTACCACTTTCAGCTCAACACGGTATCTGCAGCACTGGAGCAAATTTCTACAACAGCGGAAGTGTGTAGTCGCTATCAGTTTCACACATCGCCCTGTGTACGCTGTATGTATTTACCCACAACAGTGGACATACAGTTGGTCACACACATAGAAAGACAATGCAAGGTGGTGTGGGAAACATTTCAGTATAAAGGTCCTGTAGAGCTAAACAGTAATTAGCCTAGTAGTAGTATGTTGTTGTTGTGGTCTTCAGTCCTGAGACTGGTTTGATGCAGCTCTCCATGCTACTTCATCTCCCAGTACCTACTGCAACCTACATCCTTCTGAATCTGCTTAGTGTATTCATCTCTTGGTCTCCCCCTACGATTTTTACCCTCCACGCTGCCCTCCAATACCAAATTGGTGATCCTTTGATGCCTCAGAACATGTCCTACTAACCGATACCTTCTTCTGGTCAAGTTGTGCCACAAACTTCCCTTCTCCCCAATCCTATTCAATACCTCCTCATTAGTTACGTGATCTACCCACCTAATCTTCAACATTCTTCTGTAGTACCACATTTCGAAAGCTTCTATTCTCTTCTTGTCCAAACTATTTATCGTCCACGTTTCACTTCCGTACATGGCTACACTCCATACAAATACTTTCAGAAACGACTTCCTGACACTTAAATCTATACTCGATGTTAACAAATTTCTCTTCTTCAGAAACGCTTTCCTTGTCATTGCCAGTCTACATTTTATATCCTCTCTACTTCGACCATCATCAGTTATTTTGCTCCCCAAATATCAAAACTCCTATACTACTTTAAGTGTCTCATTTCCTAATCTAATACCCTCAGCATCACCCGACTTAATTCGACTACATTCCATTATCCTCGTTTTGCTTTTGTTGATGTTCATCTTATATCCTCCCTTCAAGACACCATCCATTCCATTCAACTGCTCTTCCAAGTCCTTTGCTGTCTCTGACAGAATTACAATGTCATCGACAAACCTCAAAGTTTTTATTTCTTCTCCATGGATTTTAATACCTACTCCGAATTTTTCTTTTGTCTCCTTTACTGCTTGCTCAATATACAGATTGAATAACATCGGGGAGAGGCTACAACCCTGTCTTACTCCCTTCCGAACCACTGCTTCCCTTTCATGTCCCTCGACTCTTATAGCTACCATCTGGTTTCTGTACAAATTGTAAATAGCCTTTCGCTCCCTGTATTTTACCCCTGCCACCTTTAGAATTTGAAAGAGAGTATTCCAGTCAACATTGTCAAAAGCTTTCTCTAAGTCTACAAATGCTAGAAACGTAGGTTTGCCTTTCCTTAATCTTTATTCTAAGATAAGTCGTAAGGTCAGTATTGCCTCACGTGTTCCAGTATTTCTACGGAATCCAAACTGATCTTCCCCGAGGTCGGCTTCTACTAGTTTTTCCATTCGTCTGTAAAGAATACGTGTTAGTATTTTGCAGCTGTGGCTTATTAAACTGATTGTTCGGTAATTTTCACATCTGTCAACACCTGCTTTCTTTGGGATTGGAATTATTATATTCTTCTTGAAGTCTGAGGGTATTTCGCCTGTTTCATACATTTTGCTCACCAGATGGTAGAGTTTTGTCAGGACTGGCTCTCCCAAGGGCATCAGTGGTTCCAATGGAATGTTGTCTACTCGTAGTAAACAAATTTAAATTTTTTCAAAGGAGCCTTTATAATAAGTGTGTTAATTGGCAGTTATGTTGTGAAATAAGAGACGCGCTTTGGCCAGGAGTGTTTGTTTATTATGCGCTACAAGGCTAATTGACAAGTAGAGAAAGCGAGAGCCGGGTCCGTGGAGAGTCCGTCGCGGGCGTCGGTGAGCAGGTGCGGGGTGCCGGGTAGAGGGCGCCGCCGCCTCAGCCCAGCAGGTAGTACCCGTACGGGTAGTACGAGTAGGCGTACGGGTAGTAGAACTGCTCGCTGGCGCGCAGCGACTCCCGTGGGGCGGCGGGGGCGGCCGGCATGGGGCCGGGCAGCGGCAGCGGCAACGGGACGCACAGCGCCACGCCCACCAGGGCCGTCACCAACACCAACAGCGTCTGCAACACCACAGGACTGTCAGACTCCTGCTCCTCTGTCGGCGTCTGAACCGCACACTCCGCCACCAACAACAGGTAGCAACAGAATCTACATTATCAACTTGAGCGTATTTCTATTTATATATTGAATATGGAGAGAAGAAAATAAAAGAAAAGGCGGTTAAAATTTGGGATGAATGGATATCCACGAAATCTGACTAATATATATATATACACTTCTGTATATCCTATAAAGCACTTAAAGAGCTAAAAATAGTGAGATTTCGTAGATATCCATTCATCCCAAATTTTAACCCCCTTCTCTTTTCTTCTCTCCATATCCACCCAGGGATACCGAAACTAATACTGTTTTATATATATATATATATACATGTTGTTGTTGTTGTTGTGGTGGTCTTCAGTCCTGAGACTGGTTTGATGCAGCTCTCCATGCTACTCTATCCTGTGCAAGCTTCTTCATCTCCCAGTAGCTACTGCAACCTACATCCTTCTGAATCCGCTTAGTGTAATCATCTCTTGGTCTCCCCCCTACGATTTTTACCCTCCACGCTGCCCTCCAATACTAAATTGGTGATCCATCGATGCCTCAGAACATGTCCTACCAACCGATCCCTTCTTCTGGTCAAGTTGTGCCACAAACTTCTCTTCTCCCCAATCCTATTCAATACTTCCTCATTAGTTATGTGATCTATCCATCTAATCTTCAGCATTCTTCTGTAGCACCACATTTCGAAAGCTTCTATTCTCTTCTTGTCCAAACTATTTATCATCCATGTTCCACTTCCATACATGGCTATACTCCATACAAATACTTTCAGAAATGTCTTCCTGATACTTAAATCTATACTCGATGTTAACAAATTTCTCTTCTTCAGAAACGCTTTCCTTGCCATTGCCAGTCTACATTTTATATCCTCTCTACTTCGACCATCATCAGTTATTTTGCTCCCCAAATAGCAAAACTCCTTTACTACTTTAAGTGTCTCATTTCCTAATCTAATACCCTCAACATCACCCGACTTAATTCGACTACATTCCATTATCCTCGTTTTGCTTTTGTTGATGTTCATCTTATATCCTGCCTTCAAGACACCATCCATTCCGTTCAACTGCTCTTCCAAGTCCTTTGCTGTCTCTGACAGTGACAATTAATATACCATAAACTGACTATATCATACAAGTGCATTCCACCGCCACATGCAATTTCTTGCAATATCGAAAGGTTTTTAACTGAGAAATGTAGTATTAACACCTGTATTCCATAGTTAATGCTGAGCTTGAGCATGAGTGAGTTCCGCAATGCTTTCTTGGTAATATAAGAGGGCAGCTGGTTTGGTATTGGCGTTCATCAACTTTGCAGTAAAGTATTGTAGGGAGTACTCATACGGTGAATTGCAGTGTTTATGTTGAGCCTGTGGATGAGTATAAAACTGTAGTTCAAAAATGGTTCAAATAGCTCTGAGCACTATGGGACTTAACAGCTGAGGTCATCAGTCCCCTAGAACTTAGAACTACTTAAACCTAACTAACCTAAAGCCATCACACACATCCATGCCCGAGGCAGGATTCGAACCTGCGACCGCAGCGGTCGCGCGGTTCCAGACTGTAGCGCCTAGAACCGCTCGGCCACTAAAACTGTAGTGTCTTGCGGAGTATGTAGTAGATGAAGTCACTAAATCAATTGATGATGTTGTCTTTTATTAAGGGAACTGAAACCATCGGCTGATTAAGCAGCAGATATAAAAGTAAGATCAAAAATAGCCTTGCTATTGGTAAATTAATTCGTTCACTAAACGCAGCACCCAATGTCTGTGGAATGGAAAATGTTTATTGACAGGTTTGATTTATGGCAGTGAGGTGTGGAGTTTTAAAGCAAAACCGATGAAACACCAAGGGTTACTCAGCGAGAAAGAGAGAGTTGCATGATGGGAATTGCTGGGAGAGACGGAAATATTGTCATCTAATGGGCAAAATACGGACGTACGGACTGTCACACCAGCGTTGTGATTGGGTTAAAAATACCCTAGCAACTGAAGACAACACGTCATTATTAACGAAGACAATCTTGAAACGTCAAAGTAACTTGGCTGGTGTGCATATAGAGTGCTGTAGGACCATTAATGTTCACAATATACAGTACATAAATTACGAAGTAGGTGACCTCGACAGCTCCATGATGCTTCCTGCGAGTGATGCTGCTGTATGCAGAGGAGCCGCAGCGCTAGGAAACTGTAGCGAAACTCAGAGTGAGAACCAGAGGATCGAGCTTTGGTGCAGCGATTGGCAGTTGTCACTCAACATAAACGTAACGCATTGCAGATTGCAAGCCGGCGGGAAGACCCTTTATTGTATGATAGCACGACTGTCGAACAATCACTGGAAGCAGTGTCATCCATTAAATATCTGAGAGCTAGAACACGGAGCATTTTAAAGAGCTGCGACCTTTTAAAACCGATCGTAGTACAGGCAAATGCCACTCTGATACTTATTGGAATAATCCTCAGAATGTGTAGTCCACCCACATACTGAACGCTACGTCTGTCTTTCTAAGCTTAATTATATATGTATGATACTCACTCTATTAAGGAGACACCTGACTTAGAGGAAAAGCAAGTAACAATGAGAAACGTTATAACACATTCACGCAATGCGCTCTGGTTCCAGATGTAACCAATATACCAGTTTAATGCAGCGACTTTATGCTCGTAATTATCGACTTGGGAAGGAATCCTGATTAATGTTAACAAGCATTAAAAATGGGAGAAAACGAAGAAAAGTGCTCACTGATATTCACAGTTATAAATAAAAAGCAAAGGAAGAGATTCAATTGCCCAAACTGAAAATTTCCTATTCCAAGTCCCTTCACTGCCAAAACTCTTGTTCAGGAGTTTCTACAAATTGCAAACTTACAGCGATGTGCCAGACATAGAAACTGGTTATAACGTGCCTGGAGGAAGATGAAATTGTCTTAACCAGCATAAGTATAGAACCAGATGAACGAATGAACCAGATTCAAATGAAGAAAGGATTGGAATAGTTTACTGCCATTCAGAACAGAATGTTTTAAAAATATCTTAAACCAATAATAACAATAATATCAGGTCTACAACTTTGCTTTCGCCGATTGCAATAGATGGCAAGAGTGGTAAGTGGTAACGCAGGTGGCAGCTCGCAAGTGTCATACAATAGGCGTAGGCATTTGTAAACACAACGCCATCAGAATGTTAGCTAATTTGTGATTGCATTATAATGTTATTCTCGATAGAGTAAATCAACTTAAGAGCCTAGTTCTCGTCATTCGCGGGAAGTTTTAATTTTCTGCTTTAACATTGATAAATCTGCGGCTGAGGTTCATAAAATGCTGGGTAAGACCTGTGGTGAGCCACATGTTGGTGAAAGAACATGCAAACACTGGTATCAGTGCTTCAAGAAACTTGATTCTGATGTGGAAGAATGGCACGGAGGTAGAAGAGATAAGGTTTTTGAAGCTACTGAAAGCGACGGAAACAAACACAGGAGATCGTTAGCGAAAGCAGTTGATGCGTTTGAGCCGATCACTGAAAGCTACAAACAGCAACAGACATGAAAAGGTGACTTTTCAGCATGACAGTGCTCGCCCTATGTCGCAAAAACCTATCCAAACATACTTGTAAACATTTCAATGGGAAGTTCTACCCCACCCGCCATATTCTGCAGACATTGCTCCCTCTAACGACCACCGTTTTCGATCAGTCGTGCACGACCGGGCTGACTAGCTCATCCGATCATAAGAGCAAGTTCAAAATTGGATCGATTCATGAATCTCCTCAAAAGACCCCTAATTTTTTGCCGCAGAATTCGTATGCCACCCGAACGGTGGTAGATGACCTTCGAATCGTACGGGTTTCGTAAGTTTCTCACAATAAAGCCTCGAAATTCGAGAGAAACCGGCGGAAGCAAAGTCGCAGGCTTAATAATAATAACAATATTTTTAAAAATGGACCAGTCTGAGCTGTTACCAAGGGAGGCTGATAGAAGAAATCGGGAAGATGCGAACAAGAACAGCGCCTTTCATTATACGTACGTTTTTTTAGTGTACCACGGTGCTGGCTGCTTTTGAATTCCGAGAGAGTACGTTCCTAGAAGCGTCAGCAAATATAACGTTTCCTCCTAGATACATCTCTCGAAAAGATGATGAAGATAGAGAGGTTTGAGCTCACACGAAAGCTTGCCAACAATCGTTCTTACCCCGCACCATTCCCTACTCGAAACGAAAGGGGAGGAAATAAAAGTAGAAAACAAAGTACCCTCCGGTACACACCATAAAATGGCGTTTGGAATATACATATCGATGCAGTCATATTACGACAAAACATATAGAGACGCATACAGGCAGCAAACCAGTAGGAATACATATGAGCATTTAAAACGGAAAAAAGGGAAGCAATTGAGCAAGAGGACATGACGGTGACAAAAAGAAAAGATAGGCACCGGAAAAGAGAAGGAAAATAAAGTGTGGTTGAGATGAAGCAAGTCTAAGAGTTGGCTGGTTGGTGACCATTCAAATTACCCCAGTGGCAACACAGTCGCAAATTTCCTGAGACGTGAAAACAGCTTAGAACTGTTGGTGCAAGTACTGTGAGAATCAGCATTTCCAGTTACTGGAGACGGGTGATGAGCGACCAGTGCAGAGAACAGTACTCACCAGAGTCCTCATCTCGAGACTGGAAGAGCCGCTCGTGCAGACGGGTCGGACTGTAAGTGGGATGGGCGCTGTCCTCTCTTATATAGTCGCATCTGCCGGGGCAGCACGTGGGGCGACTGCCGATGGCGACGGCGATGGCGAGCGGCGATGAGCCTTCTGTGGGGAATTTCGCGAGCGCCAAGGCCGCGAGCCTTCACGCCCCACGAGCGCTGCTGGACGCACGCCGCTGCACGCCCCGCTCTGGTCGTGACCTGCCCGCTGCGCCGCCTCTGCGTCCCAACCTGCAAGTCCCTGCACGACTTTTAGGCAGGTTCAAAATGCGTGCTGGGCCGAGACTCGAAGCAGAGACCTTGCCTCCCGCGGACGTCGACTGTAGCAACTGAGCTCTCCGTATATAAGCTCACCGCCGGCCGCTTTTGCAGATCGCTTCTACAGGGTGTTTCAAAAATGACCGGTATATTTGAAACGGCAATAAAAACTAAACGAGCAGCGATAGAAATACACCGTTTGTTGCAATATGCTTGGGACAACGGTACATTTTCAGGCGGACAAACTTTCGAAATTACAGTAGTTACAATTTTCGACAACAGATGGCGCTGCGAGTGATGTGAAAGATATAGAAGACAACGCAGTCTGTGGGTGCGCCATTCTGTACGTCGTCTTTCCGCTGTAAGCGTGTGCTGTTCACAACGTGCAAGTGTGCTGTAGACAACATGGTTTATTCCTTAGAACAGAGGATTTTTCTGGTGTTGGAATTCCACCGCCTAGAACACAGTGTTGTTGCAACAAGACGAAGTTTTCAACGGAGGTTTAGTGTAACCAAAGGACCGAAAAGCGATACAATAAAGGATCTGTTTGAAAAATTTCAACGGACTGGGAACGTGACGGATGAACGTGCTGGAAAGGTAGGGCGACCGCGTACGGCAACCACAGAGGGCAACGCGCAGCAAGTGCAGCAGGTGATCCGACAGCGGCCTCGGGTTTCCGTTCGCCGTGTTGCAGCTGCGGTCCAAATGACGCCAACGTCCACGTATCGTCTCGTGCGCCAGAGTTTACACCTCTATCCATACAAAATTCCAACGCGGCAACCCCTCAGCGCCGCTACCATTGCTGCACGAGAGGACATTCGCTAACGATATAGTGCACAGGATTGATGACGGCGATATGCATGTGGGCAGCATTTGGTTTACTAACGAAGCTTATTTTTACCTGGACGGCTTCGTCAATAAACAGAACTGGCGCATATGGGGAACCGAAAAGCCCCATGTTGCAGTCCCATCGTCCCTGCATCCTCAAAAAGTACTGGTCTGGGCCGCCATTTCTTCCAAAGGAATCATTGGCCCATTTTTCAGATCCGAAACGATTACTGCATCACGCTATCTGGACATTCTTCGTGAATTTGTGGCGGTACAAACTGCCTCGTGGTTTATGCAAGATGGTGCCCGGCCACATCGCACGGCCGACGTCTTTAATTTCCTGAATGAATATTTCGATGATCGTGTGATTACTTTGGGCTATCCGAAACATACAGGAGGCGGCGTGGATTGGCCTCCCTATTCGCCAGACATAAACCCCTGTGACTTCTTTCCGTGGGGACACTTGAAAGACCAGGTGTACCGCCAGAATCCAGAAACAATTGAACAGCTGAAGCAGTACATCTCATCTCCATGTGAAGCCATTCCGCCAGACACGTTGTCAAAGGTTTCGGGTAATTTCATTCAGAGACTACGCCATATTATTGCTACGCATGGTGGATATGTGGAAAATATCGTACTATAGAGTTTCCCAGACCGCAGCGCCATCTGTTGTTGACAATTGTAACTACTGTAATTTCGAAAGTTTGTCTGCCTGAAAATGTACTGTTGTCCCAAGCATATTGCAACAAACAGTGTATTTCTATCGCTGCTCGTTTAGTTTTTATTGCCGTTTCAAATATACCGGTCATTTTTGAAACACCCTGTAGGTGCTTCAGTCTGGAACCTCGTGACCGCTACGGTCGCAGGTTCAAATCCTGCCTCGGGCATGGATGTGTGTGATGTCCTTAGGTTAGTTAGGCCTAAGTACACTACCGGCCATTAAAATTGCTACACCACGAAGATGCCGTGCTACAGGCGCGAAATTTAACCGACAGGAAGAAGATGCTGTGATATGCAAATGATTAGCTTTTCAGAGCATTCACACAAGGTTGGCGCCGGTGGCGACACCTACAACGTACTGACATGAGGAATGGTTCCAACCGATTTCTCATACAAAAACAGCAGTTGTCCGGCGTTGCCTGGTGAAACGTTGTTCTGATGCCTCGTGCAAGGAGAGGAAATGCGTACCATCACGTCTCCAACTTTGATAAAGTTCGGATTGTAGCCTGTCATGATTGCGGTTTATCGTATCGCGACATTTCTGCTCGCGTTGGTCGAGATTCAATGACTGTTAGCAGAATATGGAATCAGTGGGTTCAGGGGGGTAGTACAGACCGCCGTGCTGGATCCCAACGGCCTCTTATCACTAGCAGTCGAGATGAGAGGCATCTTATCCGCATGGCTGTAACGGATCGTGCAGCCACGTCTCGATCCCTGAGTCAACAGATAGCGACGTTTGCAAGACAACAACAATCTGAACGAACAGTTAGACGACGTTTGCAGCAGCGTGGACTATCAGCTCGGAGACCATGGCTGCGGTTACCCTTGACGCTGCATCACAGACAGGAGGGATTGCGATGGTGTACCCAACGACGAACCTCGGTGCACGAATGGCTAAACGTCATTTTTTCGGATGAATCCAGGTTCTGCTTACAGCATCATGATGGTTCAAATGGTTCAAATGTCTCTGAGCACTATGCGACTTAACTTCTGAGGTCAACAGTCGCCTAGAACTTAAAACTAATTAAACCTAACTAACCTAAGCACATGACAGACATCCATGCCCGAGGCAGGATTCGAACCTGCGACCGTAGCGGTCGCTCGGCGCCAGACTGTAGCGCCTAGAACCGCACGACCCCTCCGGCCGGCATGATGGTCGCATCCGTGTTTGGCGACATCGTGGTGAACGCACATTGGAAGCGCGTATTCGTCATCGCCATACTGGCGTATCACCCGGCGTGATGGTATGGGGTGCATGTGGTTACACGTCTCGGTCACCTCTTGTTCGCACTGACGGCGCTTTGAACAGTGGACGTTACATTTCAGATGTGTTACGACCCGTGGCTCTACCCTTCATTTGATCCATGCGAAACCCTACATTTCAGCAGGATAATGCACTACCGCATGTTGCAGATCCTGTGCGGGCCTTTCTGGATACAGAAAATGTTCGACTGCTGCTCTGGCCATCGCATTATCCAGATCTCTCATCATTTGAAAACGTCTGGTTAATGGTGGCCGAGCAACTGGCTCGTCACAATACGCCACTCACTACTCTTGATGAATTGTGGTATCGTGTTGATGCTGCATGGTCAGTTGTACCTGTACACGCCATCCAAGCTGTGTTTTACCCAATGCCCAGGCGTATCAAGGCCGTTATTACGGCCAGAGGTGTTTGTTCTGGGTACTGATTTCTCAGGATCTATGCACCCACATTGCGTGAAAATGTAATCACATGTCAGTTCTAGTATAATATATTTGTTCAATGAATACCCGTTTATCATCTGCATTTCTTCTTGGTGTGGCAATTTTAATGGCCAGTAGTGTAGTTCTGAGTTCTAGGGGACTGATGACAGATGTGCCATAGTGCTCAGAGCCATTTTTTTTTATAAGCTCGCCGTACAAAACTTTAGACACCCTATTAAAACAGCGCACTGGTCACCTTGAAGCACTGTAAATGGTGTAGAACTGGTTCCAGATATTCATCTGAAGTCTCATCGCTAACGTAAGTCATAACAGCGAAATAATGTACAGGGGACCCAAAAGTCCGTTAACATTTGAAAAGATGCTACATATAGATCTGCATCTACATGGATACTCTGCAAATCACATTTAAGTGCCTGGCAGAGGGTTCATCGAACCACCTTCACAATTCTCTTTTACTCCAATCTCGTATAGCGCGCGGAAAGAATGAACACCTGTATCTTTCCGTACGATCTCTGATTTCCCTTATTTTATCGTGGTGATCATTCCTCCCTATGTAGGTCGGTCTCAACAAAATATTTTCGTATTCGGAGGAAAAAGTTGGTGATTTGAATTTCGTGAAAAGATTCCGACGCAACGAAAAACGCCTTTCTTTTAATGATTTCCAGCTCAAATCCTGTATCATTTCTGTGACACTCTCTCCCATATTTCGCGATAATACAAAACGTGCTGCCTTTCCTTCAGCTTTTTCGATTTACTCCGTCAGTCCTTACTGCTAAGGATCCCACACGGTGTGGCAGTATTCTAAAAGAGGACGGACAAACGTAGTGTAGGTTTGTTACATTTTCTAAGTGTTCTGCCAATAAAACACATCCTTTGGTTAGCCTTCCCCACAACATTTTCTATGTGTTCTTTCCAATTTAAATTGTTCGTAATACTAATACCCAGGTATTTAATTCAATTTACAGTTATTAGATTAGACTGATTTATAGTGTAACCGAAGTTTAACAAGTTCCTTTTAGCACTCATGTGGATGGTCACTACACTAAGGAATAATGTAGGCAGAGAGGTAAATTTGACACACTTGTCTGAAATGACATGAGGTTTGATTGAAACCAAAAACGAGTGCAAGAACTGAGCAATAAATGGCGGTGGACAGAAAGACGTCAGTGAAGTCGCATGTGAATCTTGTATAAAATGAGCTGTACTGGACGCCCGCTGTGACCGAGGGGTTGTAGGCGCTTCAGTCCGGAACAGCGCTGCTGCTACGGTCGCAGGTTCGAAGCCTGTCTCGGGCATGGCTGTGTGTGATGTCCTTAGGTTAGTTAGGTTCAAGTTGTTCTAAGTCTAGGGGACCGATGACCTCAGATGTTAAGTCCCGTAGTGCTTAGAGCCATTTGAACCCTTTGAACTGTACCGAGAGGGCAAGTCTGTTCGTGCCTAGCGTGGCTGATGAACACCTGCTGGAAGGTTCGGCTTTTATGCACAATGCCACTCCATTCCATACTGTTGCACGTGTGAAAGATCTCTTGGTCACATCGTTTGGTGAGGACCGCGTGCTGAGCCGCCACTTCCGTCATGCCTGCCCTCTCGGATTCCCGGACCTCAATTCGTGCGATTATTGGCTGTGGTGTTACCTGAAGCCTCCAGTCTCCGGTGGTGGCTCGACCTCATCAAGGATACTAAAAGAGAACTTCCGACAGCAGTTTCTGACCGTACGTACCAATACGCTGTACAGTGCTGTTCTCAGCATTGTTCCTCGACAACAGGTTGTAACGCCGGAAATGCATATCATCCTATTTCCATCTATTGTACTATTATTTTTTTTCCTTGCTTTGTTACCTCAAGATATGACATTTCTGTCTCTTTATATATTGTAATTGTTTTACTGTTTTTATATATATATTTATACATTTATGTCGATGTATAACTGGTTTGTTTCGTAAATATTATTTGTATTTTTACGCTGGGTCTTGCCTAGGGAAGACTGCTATCGAACGATTACGTCGATAGGTCGTGTGAAGAATCAAAGTGTGTAGGATCTTTGGTAGTGTTAACTCTGCCGCGTGGAGCGCGGGCTGAGCAGAGGGAGTCTGGCTGGAGTAGCGAGTGGAGCAGGTGTGTTGTGTGAAGCTCCCGCGAGTTGCCGCGCTTTCGGGGTTTGGCAGCATGTAATTGCGCTCGACTTGAGATGATAGTTTCTGACATGGTGTCGCGGACGGGAAGCATTAGCTGGCGCACATCAAGAGCCCGTTTCGTCTGGTGACCGTGTCGAGAAAAAGGCGCGCCAACATCCAGCTTCTGCAACAGCGACGGCCGACAATGAGTGACTGTCGCCACCTCCTCGATCGACGGCTTCAAAACTTCAATCAACCAACAAGGAAGACTGGAAGCACGTAAAGTTTTAGAACTGTATGGCAGACCTCAGCTTTTCAAACTTTTAAAATTGTTGTATCACAAAATTACAGCAACTTAGCATGAACGTTTGTTGCTCATTGTCCCAGTTGCATTACCAAGCAGGGTCCCTTCCTTTTCCGGAATGAACCCGAGTGTCGTTGAAATTCAAATTCGATTTCACTGCTTTAATTTCAAAGTTCAGTTAAAGTATTCATAGCTGGCTACAATAGTTAGATTACACAAGCACAAATTAAGAGTGCGAGTTTTGTTACCATATTTTAGCTGTGACTGCAGCTCAGCTTGGTATGTACTAAATTTTACTACTGTTAATTGTTCAGAATCATTTAATTCAAGTTCAAAGTTAAATCTCTTATTTCTAAATTGCGTAGATTCAAGTAGCTTTCGAAACGATTGTTGAGGTAGTCCAAGACTAACGGTATTTTACTGAATTTCGATGTGCTTCAGAAAGAAAGCTCACTATTAACTTCAGTCACTAAATTAACTTTCGATTTTCCGGTTTTATTAATTCTTTTGCTAAATTAAGTCAGAGTGTAGCGAAATTTATTACTTCTGACAAACTTTCAGTTTTCACACTACACGTGTCAACCTTCAGTTGCCACGCTTCTAGTGCTAATTATATGTGTAATAACCTTTCTCTTTCAGTTACTATAGTAATTGTCCTTAGGACTGGCGACCGTAATTTTCCCCAAATCCCAAATATCTAATTACCGCTAGTTAATTGTTAACGTAACGGCCGCACATTTACTTTATTTATTAACTTTACCCCTTTTCAAAATTAATTTCCACCAGTTTCATTTGCATTTTTCCTTTCATTTCGATGTAACCCTTTCCTCCCTCTTTACCAACAGTTTAACTTCGGTGACGATTGCTTTTCCCAAATTTCCATTAGGTACACGCAGTTTAATTTTTCACTGTCATTAAGGTCGATAAGTGAGTGGGAGGTTACAAGGTATTGTTGATGGATGACGGCCAACATGTTGAGACTTTGTTATGAAGAACGTCGTCTTTGCTAAAAATCAACTGTTACGCTAAATATTGCTTTAGTATCATATGAAGCGCCATCTGCTGTTCATTTTGTGCGCTTTTTTTTGGTTTCAACAAGATCCCATGTAATTTCAAGGCTGTGTGCCAATTTTTACATCTCTGGCTACGTTATTCCATGAAGTATAGAATTTTCGAATGTCATGAATAAAAACACATAATGTGTGATACAGCAACCACTGGTAACAAAGTGAAAGCACATACAGTCTTTGTTGCAAAACTGGATTTTTTTATTTTATTTATTATTCAACGACGCGTTTAGCCTCACTCAAGGCGTCTTCAGATTGGTCAAAGAGAAAAAAAATGTAACCTGTCATATAAACAGAATGACACCGACTTTGCAAAATTTGACTAGCAAGAAAAAAATTAAGCAACTTACTGGCAAAATATGGTGTTAAGCACACAGGATGCCGAACATATAAATGTCCCAGAAGGAAGCCGCCGAGGTTAGAATTTGAAAAAAGACTGTGTCGTGTAAGCCAGTAAACAGTGTAAGGCACTGAAAGCCGAAAACATACTGAACCAAAATTTAAAAATTTGAAATATATAAAAAAAACTACTTACTGATGTAGAAGATGTCAAATACACGGTAAACCGCGTCTAAAACACATGAAACGGCAGTAGATAGTTGCTCTTGTAATTTTTTAAAAAAAGGAAAAAAAGACCTCACGCGATGTCCTACACAACACAGCAGCCGAGAAGTATACAACAGCAAACAACCGGCTTAGTCTAACAAAGAGTACGTATATCTGTTTAAATAGACACCAGATTACCTTGTCATATATTCGACGCCGTCCGTTGAAAGGTGGCTACACTGAGCCACAGCGCCAGAAATCGCGCCAGAGAGTATTGTTCCGCCGCCTCCACTGGCAGTGATTATTGAGACGTAGCGGCAAGCAGTTCTTGCCGAGAAGTTGTGGTGGACACTGCTTGTAGCTGAAGTCAGAGTGAGATGCGGTAGTGGAGAGTGTTGTTCCATGTTTTATGCAGTGGTTTGATGGGAGAGATGATGATGTTCTAATGGAGATATTGTAATGGTCAGAGTGCATTTCGTCAATATATATGGAGGTATTTTCTTTTATTCTTTTATTCTTTCAGTGACCTGAATAATGTGTCATTACAGGTTTAGTCAACAAAGCATCTGGCGTGTGTTCTTGTATTAGAGTGTAATTTTGGTTTTCTTGCAATTATAGTATTTCTAATTTTTTTTATCACGTCAGTATAATTGGTATTTAAAAATTCTTGTCTTGTTGGAGAAGAACCGTGCCAGATGTGTACGTTGAGTCACACTCCCACATACAGAACAGTTATACTTGTGCTTGTTGTTGCGTTGGTTTTATAGTTGCTGGGGACTTAATTAATTGTATTAACGAAAATTTTCATTTCATTCTTTGTTGTTGTTCCATGCCGTCAGATTGCGTACAAAAACTAGTCAGGGCCAGCCGTTTACGAGACTGCGTAATCGGACAGACAGCTACTAAAAATATTTGCATATTTTCATTAATAATTAATAAAGCCCCCATGCACGTGGCGACCGCTGCTTCGGATCGTCCCTTGGAATCTTCAGATTGTAAAAATAGTAGACTGTAGTATTGTTGTAGTAATTTGTAGTTTAGTAATTGTAGTCTATTGCATGTGTAGATTTGGTAATTGTTATTCTTCTAATGGTATTTTCTTTTTTTTTAATTTAATTTTGTTGTCTTGTATACGCGTTTGACGATTTAGTGCAATTATTTCAATTGTTCGTCAATCGTGTTTGAGGGAAACATTTCGAGTGAATGGTATTGTTGGAGATAAGGAGTCATTGTGTGTAATTTTCGTACAGTGACGAATTTTGTATGTTTCGTAAATGATTACGCGGTCAATGAAAAAGGCGAAAATGATGGATAGTCAGAATGACGAGATTGTTGACATGGCGAACTCGCCAACACAGGACAACAGTATCATGAATAATGGTGTTGAAAACAATTTAATAAGTAAGGAAAATAGTCCGGAAACAGTTCAAAATTTTTCTCAATCAGAAAATTCACAGATTACGTGGTTAACGACAGAAGAAACGGAGCAGTTGATGAGTGCAATATTAAATTTGGGAACACGGTTAGACTCACAAATGGGAATAATTGAAACAGAATTAGGAACAATTATAACAGAGATGAAAGCAGTGGGTTCACAGTTACGATCTGAATTAAAAACAATGGGATCACAGTTACGATCTGAATTAAAAACAGAGATGGAAGCAAGGGCAACACGGTTAAGTTCACGAATAGGGACATATTTCAACATGAAAGATGAATCAAACAAAGAAATCAGGGAAGAAGTACAACCGATTTTGAATTCTCACAATAATAGATTAAGTGCAGTAGAGATTAGACAAAGGGAACAGGATAGAGAACAGGAAGAAAGAGATCGCGTGATAGTACAGAAATTTTCAGAATTAAATTTACAACGTGCACACGATAAGGAAGAAATAATTGAAGGAATCGAGGAATCCGTACCAAATGACAGAATAAATAACTTAACGCAACAGTGTGAACAGTTAACTACTAAATGTGACAATACCGAAACACGAGTCGCGACACTTACGGAAGACGTAAATAAACAGAAAGAACAAATAGGTGATTTATCGGAAAGAGTTGAGGAGATTTCAGACAAATTGACAAGTCTTAGTTTAAATGGGGACAGAGATTCAGATGATACAGCACCATTGCCATTTGCAGAAACCGAAGAGTACCAGAACATAAATAAGCGTGTTGAAAATTACGGAAAATTTAATGAACGCGTTAAAAAGGAATCTGAGGCATTAGAAAAGCAAGTCAAACAAATTGAAAGCAAAATCGTAGGAAAGGACGGTAGAAGAAATTTGGAATCACCGATAGCAGCGGGTTTTGAAGGAAGTAATTTATTTCATTTACGAGAAGCAACAAGAGAGCGCCAGGCGCGCGAGCTTGACAATAATCGACATTGGGACTGGGACAGACGCGGTAGGTCTTTGTCGCCACGAGGACAAAACTTTGACTGTAAACACTTCTTAACTGTTCGGAAATTTAAGATCTTTCGCAATTCTAAGAATGACATACATTCATGTTCATGGTTGGATCGGTTTGTGTGCGCACTTGCGCCAGATTGGCCACTAAGTCAAAAACAGAAATTTATGTGCAGCTATTGACGTCCTCAGGGGATTCACTACACTAAGTGAATATGTGCCGTAGCGAGCATAGGGCCCCGAGCTGTAGTGGTGCTGTTTCTCTTTTAGCTTTCTGTACCGCTGCCTACTCTTTTACTATTCTTTGCATCTATCGAAACAACTCTTCGACTATCAATCTATCTAGTGAGTAAGTAAACAATAACCGGATATGACTATTTTACCCAAAAGTGACTTTGGAATTTACCGTCTGGACTTACTATATTTTCTGCAGCATTCATTCGTAGCTTAAATGAAATTTTACCTGTTTATCTTCGTGACAATATTACTTCATATGTTGACGATATTCTTATTGCTAAACGTTCTTGGAGTGAGCACAACAAAATTTTGGATTCATTATTACGTATTTTTGCAAGAGTTGGCATTACGGTGAACTTAGAAAAATCCGAATTTGGTCGTTCTCAGGTGAAATTTCTCGGTCACATTATTTCTACAGAAGGTATTCTTCCTGATCCAGAAAAATTAGACGCTATTCGTAATTATGCTGTTCCTACCACAAAACGTGATGTTCGTAGTTTCCTTGGTGTCTGTAATTTTCTTAGACGCTTTGTTAGATTGGACAATTTGGTCACACCTCGTTTTTGCGATCTATCTGGAAAGTTCTTTTCAAACGAAAATAGGTCGACAACTCTGTTTGGTTAGTTTGTATTCCTGATGAGTGGGTTAATAAGCTGATTTGGTATACGCATTTCAGTTATGCACACTTTGGTCCCAGAAAATGCTTTCATAAATTACGAGAAAATTGCTACTTCAATAATATGGAAAAACGTATTCGATTTGTTCTTGCCAAATGCAAATTATGTCAAAAGGCTAAGCCGCCGACAGTTTCTCACAGAGCACCGTTGTTTCCTATCATTCCAGCAAAATTAAAGGACATGGCTGCAGTTGATTTGTTCGGTCCAGTGGTTCGATCTACTAATGGTTTTGCGTACATTTTCGTAGCAGTGGAGTTGACATCAAAATATGTGTGTTTTACACCGTTACGCAAAGCAACAGCTCGTTCAGTATCTAATGCTTTCATTAACCATTTTCTTAAAGAAGTGGGTCATGTTGATAAGGTTATATCAGATAATGGATCACAGTTTCGTTCTAAAATTTGGCTTCGTACTCTACGGCGTCGTAAAATTAAACCAATTTTCATTTCACTTTTTCATCCCCAATCTAACGCTTCAGAGAGATGGATGAAGGAAATCAATAAATTGTGTCGTCTTTATTGTCATCAGAATCACAGAACGTGGGATCAGTATCTTCATATTTTTCAAAATATTCTGAATGAACTTCCTAATGACTCAACTTCTTTACCACCTATACTGATATTAAAAAATAAAGCACCGACAAATCGCATTTCTGAAATCGTTCCTTTTCCGCCTTCACGGAAACTGCGGCATTCTGAAGTTGTGAATCTGGCTCTACAAAATATTGCATCTGCGGCTGCTAGAAGAGAGAAATCAGCTAAGCGTCCTGGTCGTTTAAAAATCTTGTCAGTTGGTCAGAAGGTGTTAATTAAGGCTCATCGTTTGTCTCACAAAGGAAAAGGCTTGTGTCGCAAATTTTTTCTGCTTTATAACGGTCCATATAGAATTCGCAAAATTATTCATGATAACACTGTTGAAGTAGAAACTCTTAAATCTCGACGCTCTAAGGGAATACATCATATATCTAACGTTAAAATTTTTGTGGAATGATATACTTTTGAAAAATTTTTGTAGAATGACATACTTGTGAGAAACTAACAGCTACATGTAAACATGCGGAGAGTACAAGGATACCGCGCTGTGTTTTGGCGGCGGCATATACTCAAAGCAACAGTCAAGTCTGCGCGCCGCACAGGGCAGTCGTTGACCGCAAACAATCACTTCCTACGTCACGCGCCTACAGCCGATCGAGCGCTCAGTGCGAATGCACTGACAGCCGTAAATAAATACACAGTCTAATTTTTCCGACTAAATTCAGTATAAAGCTATAGTGACTTGATGAATTCTGTTATTAACATTCAGTATTTTTCAGGATACGGTTCTATAAAATATTTAAGAACTTCAGGTAAATTCTGTGCGTGTCCGACGTTAAGACGACTTGCTATCGAGAAAATTTCAGGAAAAATGTCATTTCGAAGAAGAAAGTAATAAACTAAAAAGGTAATTATTAATTGAGTTTATTTTTCAGGTAACATATTTCCACTTAGGTACGTACTTTAGACGTAATTTGCTGCTCGCGATTACGTGATTCATACTTTGTGCTAATTACATGTTCAATGAAATTACTTGTGAAGCGACGTGCTTGCGTACGTTAACTGATTTTGACAATGATTATTAATGAACTGGATTGTTACTTGTGTATATTATGCATCGCTTGGCTGCACTGCTTTTTCACTGATGTCATATTTTTAATTATGTGCCTGCTGTGCCTATTTATTTAAATTATAATTGTCACCTGATTAATTGTGCTGATGTGGTTAGGTATGTAAGTTATACTTTGTGATTTATCTGCTTGCGCCTTCATGTTTACTTATTCAGATACGATGCTAATGACCTGTTTAGTACGTAAGATATATGTTTACTGCTATGCGTATGGATTGCACATTTACACATTTCTGCTTGTTCTCATAACTATACTTTAATTTGGTATATAGCAATGCTGATGTACAGTGTACGGACATGGAGTGTGGGTTACGATGTGGTATGGGTTATGGATTGTTCGCTTGGCGAAGCCTCGTTATAGAAATTGTGCTGCATCCACTTGTTGACATTCTGTTCACTACTGGTATATTTACTCGCTGTTGCTTGTTTTGCTTACGCTCAGTGCTTTATATTTTAACATAAGAAAATGAACTGCAGTAATTCGACGAGCGACTTTAGTACAAGAAACATCATAGAAGTCACATGAGCTGGAGGTTTTATGAAAGCTGTATAAATGTATGCCAATAGGAAGGAAGCTAACGACATGACATACCAACACAGTTATTACACTGCATTTTTCGTGAGCAATTGAAATAGGAAGTGACACTTGACACAAGAAATACTCCACATGTTTGCTTCTGTTTGCCATAATTCTTGAAGTGGTGTACACACTGTGAAATATTAGGATCATTCACACTCCGTAATCGTACTTAATTACTGAGAGTTATTCGAACTAAGTCTGTTAGAGGTCATGTATGCATTCTTTGTTTATAATTCATAATGAGTAGAAGATTTTGGTCAGATGGATTACACAGAGGTTGTGTGTTGACAGTGTGTCTTCGGATTGTATGGAATGAGGAGGTTTGCATTAGGATTTTATCTGTACTCGATCGAGGAGACTGACTAGAGGAAAGAGTTGTTATGGAAGTGAAATGATACTGGCAATAAGGTTTATATGTATCGACGTATTGAAGAGGTATTATGGAGGTATTGAGATTATATGAAGTTGATTGGAGTTATGGTGTATAAGAGGTAAAATAAGTGAGGTGCATATTTTTTTTTTTTTTTTTTGTTGGTCTATATGGAACAAGGAGGATGAAGATAGCAGACTAGAACACTAAAATGGAAGGAAGATTGTCTACACACACTTTGTTAAATCACTAAGCAGTATGTGCATTTTTTTGGAGAGAGGAAGTTGCATATCTTGGCACACTGACAGTTGTTCAGCAACCGTACATTTTGATCTGGCTTGGCAAACATTGGTCTTGACATGATGACTATGACGTTGACTTAACTATTATTGACTGTTATACATTGCTGTCACTACTACTTGATACACATGATGAACATGAAATTTTGACAGAAGTGGATTCACACAGTTAACACTATTCAATTACACAGTAGTACTTAATGTGGATGAAAGATGAGTGAGTGTGTTTTGTGTGTTTTCCTTTCCTAATCCTACCCACCTATCTCCTAAATATTATTTTATTTTTTTGTAGTGGCTTGCACTGACACCCATAAATATTATAGGTTTACTGATGTTTGTGTATTTGTAATAGTTAATATGACAATTATCTGACATCATTTGTGTGTTTATGATTTGTATGTTTAGTGTAAAAGCATTTGTATGTGTATTCAAACTATTGTTCATGCTTGAACTGTCTGATCAGTGATAGTAAATATTATGGACTGTTACTTGTACTTTTTCTACATGATTGGTGCCACTAGGACATGTTTAATTTCTGCTGAGGAACAGTGTGATCAGTGATAGTTGTTTAATGTCATTTGTCGGTGTCTGCACCTACTCAACAATGCTGGGTGCCACTGATGAACTGCTTCTACTGAGAAATGTGACTTGTTGCTGTGTGTACCTCTTCAACATTGCTTACTGAGATGATGTCACCTGTTGCTGTTTGCACCTACTCAACATTGCTGGGTGCCATTGATGAACTGCTTCTACTGAGAAATGTGACTTGTTGCTGTCTGTACCTCTTCAACATTGCTGGGTACCACAGATGGAACTGCTTCTACTGAAATGATGTTACTTCTTGCTGTCTGCACCTACTCAACATTGCTGGGTGCCACTGATGGACTGATTCTACTGAGATGATGTCACCTGTTGCTGTTTGCACCTACTCAACATTGCTGGGTGCCATTGATGAACCGCTTCTAGTGAGAAATGCGACTTGTTGCTGTGTATACCTCTTCAACATTGCTGGGTACCACAAATGGAACTGCTTCTACTGAAATGATGTTACTTCTTGCTGTCTGCACCTACTCAACACTGCTGAGTGCCACTGATGGACTGATTCTACTGAGATGATGTCACCTGTTGCTGTCTGCACCTACTCAACAATGCTGGGTGCCACTGATGAACTGCTTCTACTGAGAAATGTGACTTGTTGCTGTGTGTACCTCTTCAACATTGCTGGGTGCCACTGATGGAACTGCTTCTACTGAAATGGTGTCACTTGTTGCTGTAGCACCTACTCAACGTTGCTGGGTGCCATTGATGAACTGCTTCTACTGAGAAATGTGACTTGTTGCTGTCTGTACCTCTTCAACATTGCTGGATACCACAGATGGAACTGCTTCTACTGAAATGATGTTACTTCTTGCTGTCTGCACCTACTCAACATTGCTGGGTGCCACTGATGGACTGATTCTACTGAGATGATGTCACCTGTTGCTGTTTGCACCTACTCAACATTGCTGGGTGCCATTGATGAACTGATTCTACTGAGAAATGTGACTTGTTGCTGTGTGTACCTCTTCAACATTGTTGGGTGCCACTGATGGAACTGCTTCTACCGAAATGGTGTCACTTGTTGCTGTAGCACCTGTTCAACATTGCTGGGTGCCACTGATGGACTGCTTCTACTGAAATGGTGTCACTTGTTGCTGTAGCACCTGTTCAACATTGCTGGGTGCCATTGATGGACTGCTTCTACTGAAATGATGTCACCTGTTGGAGTCTGCACCTGTTCCACAATGCTGCGTGCCACTGATGGACTGCTTCTACTGAATTGATGTCACCTGTTGGAGTCTGCGCCTGTTCCACAATGCTGGGTGCCAATGATGGACTGCTTCTACTGAAATGATGTCACCTGTTGGAGTCTGCACCTACTCAACATTGCTGGGTGCTACTGCTGGAACTGTCAACCACTTGTTGTGTAAACATTTTATGTGAATATTTGTATAAACTGATTTTTTGTGTATTACTGTTTGTGAAAAGTTATGAGACTCTTACCTGTACATATTCGTCATTGCTGACGCTATTGATTGAACTGTTTAACCACATAATACTTGTGTAAACTATTATGTAAAGTCACATGTATGAAAGAATTTGTATTGCTTAGTGTATTTTATATAGTAGGCTATTGAAAGGTCAGTGCAAAGCCAAAATTTTATCTACTTATATGATATTTACGTACTAATATTATCTTTTATTTTTGTCTGTATTTTTTTGACGAATTTGGTGGTATTTTCACCACCAATGCTGGCAAAAATACCATCAAATTCTAGCCCGTGGAGGAGGGGCATATGAAAGGTGGCTACACTGAGCCACAGCGCCAGAAATCGCGCCAGAGAGTATTGTTCCGCCGCCTCCACTGGCAGTGATTATTGAGACGTAGCGGCAAGCAGTTCTTGCCGAGAAGTTGTGGTGGACACTGCTTGTAGCTGAAGTCAGAGTGAGATGCGGTAGTGGAGAGTGTTGTTCCATGTTTTATGCAGTGGTTTGATGGGAGAGATGATGATGTTCTAATGGAGATATTGTAATGGTCAGAGTGCATTTCGTCAATATATATGGAGGTATTTTCTTTTATTCTTTTATTCTTTCAGTGACCTGAATAATGTGTCATTACAGGTTCAGTCAACAAAGCATCTGGCGTGTGTTCTTGTATTAGAGTGTAATTTTGGTTTTCTTGCAATTATAGTATTTCTAATTTTTTTTATCACGTCAGTATAATTGGTATTTAAAAATTCTTGTCTTGTTGAAGAAGAACCGTGCCAGATGTGTACGTTGAGTCACACTCCCACATACAGAACAGTTATACTTGTGCTTGTTGTTGCGTTGGTTTTATAGTTGCTGGGGACTTAATTAATTAATTGTATTAACGAAAATTTTCATTTCATTCTTTGTTGTTGTTCCATGCCGTCAGATTGCGTACAAAAACTAGTCAGGGCCAGCCGTTTACGAGACTGCGTAATCGGACAGACAGCTACTAAAAATATTTGCATATTTTCATTAATAATTAATAAAGCCCCCATGCACCGTGTACGCTAAAACAGGATCAAGCCTACGTAGATGCATCGCGCAGCAAAAACTTCTGCCTGTTTATACAGATGTACGTACTTCTCGTGAGACTCAGCCGGCTATTTGCTGCTGAACACTTCCTGGCTATTCTCGAGGTAATGTGCTGTATAGGAAGCCACGTGAGGCCTTTTTTAAGAAAAAATTAACAAGCACAACTGTCTACTAGAGTTTCAAGTGTTTTAGGAGCGGCCTCCCGTGTATTTAACATCTTGAACATCATTAAGTTGTTTTTTATATAGTTTAGATTTTTAAATTTTGTGTGAGTATGTTCTCGGCTTTTAGTGCATTACACTGTTTAATGGCTCCTGAACATTTTATCGGCCATATTCCGATAAATTTCACTTTTATCTTATGAGACACCAAAAATGTGTTTTTGAAATTCTGACCACGGCGATTCCTGCTGCTACATTTTTATGCACGCCATCCTATATGCTTTAACACAATATTTTGCCATTAAGTTGTTTCATTTTTTTCTTGCTAGTCCAGTTTTGCTAAATCAGGATTATGCCATTTATATGAAAGGCTGTTTTTTTTTTTCTTGTGGACCAGTTTGAAGAGGCCTTGTATGAAGTGTAACGCGTTTTTGGAGGATGAATACAACAAAAAGTCGCGTGTTGCAACCAGGAGTGTTTGTTCTGTCATATGTGATTATTTTATTTTAAGGCGTTCCTCACAGAAACTGAAAGAAACATTAGATAATAGTTTTACCATGACCTTTTGTACATACAATATTAAACAGTATATTCTCCTTTCTGAATACATGTTGGTGTGTACAGGTTTGGAAATAGTGAAGATGGGCTTTTACCTCTGCATATGGTAGTGTATCAGTTCCTGTGAGTTAATTGCTTTCCTCCAAACACATCTTTTAACGTTTACGTGTAGCCTGGATTCAGCGATCGGGCGTGAGTTTGCATTGTACCGTTCTGCGACTTCCGTACGCGAATAATACTTTTCTCATAGTTTCACAGAGAAATAAGTAAAAACTTTTGCTTTTGACAACACTGGTCGTTACATTTTCCACATATGTTTTTTTTTTTTTTTTTTTTTTTTTTTTTTTTTTTTTTTTTTTTTTTACAAAGGGCTGTCATGTCTGGCTGGTACAATCAGCTCTCTCAACGTCTCATCGTCGATAGATGAAGCTAATTAAAAACACTGAATGTAGCCTACTTGTCAACTTTCATTTGCTGTTTCACAGATGCCATGTTATGTCTGTGGTTCTTATTACTCTGTACAATTCATCGTAAGCTGTTATACGATAATAAAGTATATCGTCAAAACAAAAGAAAAAAGTACGACTCTTTCTTCTTTTGTTATGTTTAGGTACATTACATCTGCCCTCACCGGACAATGGCAACGATCACTACAGTTTTTTGGATGACAGCATACAGTATAGATACGACATTTTGTGTATGAACGTCACATTTAATAATTATCCAGTATTACAATATGAAATCTTACTACGCAAGTAACGTGGTCTGCGAATTTAATCCTTTATTAATGCACCAGTGGATGAGAGTGGTTGTTAGCATTTGTATTTTTGACCAGACACAGGATAGCCCTTATTGATAACTAAAATTTAAATCTTCGTTACTTCATACATTAGAATTTCTACATCTCACAGCTGCATATGTTTTTCTAGTGTTTGCTGTCATACACTGAAGTGCCAAAGGAACTAGTGTAGGCAAACATATTCCAATACAGAGATATTTAAACAGGGAGAATACGGTGTTGCGGTTGGCAACACCTATATAATACAACATGTATCTAGCGCAGTTGTTGGATCGGTTACTGCTGCTACAATGGCAGGTTATCAAGATTTAAGTGACTTTGAACGTGGTGTTAAAGTAGGCGCACGAGCGGTGGGACACAGCATCTCCGAGGCAGCGATGAAGTAGGTATTTTTCCCTACTACCATTTCACGAGTGTACCTAGAATATCAGGAACTCGGTAAAACATCAAATCGCAGTCATCGCTGCTGCCGGGGAAAGATCCTGCAAGAACGGGACCAACGATTACTCAAGAGAATCGGTCGGTGTGACAGATGTGCAACCGTTCCGTAAATTGCTGCAGATTTCAACGCTGGGCTGTCAACAAGTGTCAGCGTACGAGCCATTCAAGGAATCATCGGTATGGGCTTTCAGAGCCAAGGGCCCACTCGTGTACTCTTGATGACTGCACGACACAAAGCTTTACGCCTCGCCTGGCCCCGTCAACACCGACATTGGACTGTTGATGACTGGAAACATGTTGCCTAGTCGTACTAGGCTCGTTTCAAATTGTATCGGGAGGATGGATGTATATGGGTATGGAGACAATCTCATGAACACATGGACGCTGCATGTCAGTGGGGGACTGTTCAAGCTGGTGGAGGCTCTGTAATCGCGTGAGGCGTGTGCAGTTGGAATGATATGGAACCCCTGCTATGTCTAAATACGGCTCTGACAGGCGGCCCGTACGTAAGCATCCTGTCTGATCACCTGCATCCATTCATGTCGGTTGTGCATTCCGACGGACTTGGGAAATTCCAGCAGAACAATGCGACACCCCACACGTCCAAAACTGCTGTAGGGTGGCTCCAGGAACGCTCTTCTTAGTTTAAGCATTTCCGCTGGCCACTAAACTCCCCAGACATGAACATTATTGAGCATATCTGGGATGGCTCGCAACGTCATGTTCAGAAGAGATCTCCACCCATGGACAGCACTGCAGGATTCATGGTGCCAATTCCCTCCAGCCTTTACTTCAGATATTAGTCGAGTCCATGACTCGTCGTGTTGCGGCTTTTTTTTTTTTTTTTTTTTTTTTTTTTTTTTTTTTTTTTTTTTTTTTTTTTTTTTTTTTTTTTTTGCGTTCGCGGGGGCGCTACACTATATTAGGCAGGTGTACCAGCTTCTTTGGCTATTCAGTGTATTTACTAATGCGTATTCTTATTTAGTGTTTATTATACGAATTTAGTGTCTATTCTTCATTTATGGAAGGCTTTATCAATTTTAGCCCGCAGTGGGAGTACACTGCTGGCAGCTGAACCGTATTGTTCGACTTTCGTTTCTGTTAAGTCATATTGTCTGGGTCCAACCGCCAGAACTGCTGTGTTGTCAGCTTGTTGGCTGACAGGATTAAGCTGGCACCTTGCGGTATGTCCGTAGTGGTCTGGTGTCCAATAATGATTTCTCCCAAGTGATACGATGGGTCATCTGTGCCGAACGACCCGAAGAAGACGCCAGAACTGGTCTATACACGCTAAACCTTCATATGGTAGGTTCGCCATACGATCGTCAGCAGTTTTTTGAAGCGATAGTACAGGGCACACTTCGTCGTACACGTCTTGCGGATCGTATCACTGAAGTCTGTGCTCCGTAATTTGTACCGTTTAACACATTTCTAATACGAAGAAAGTAAAACACTTCAGAGTCCTGTCACAATTTCAGTTCATTGTCCCAATTTCTCCTGGAGGCATAAGAATAGTTCCACATTTTCTGTGCACGTTTACACCACTTTCACATTCAAATCCATTACAATACAGTTTTCCGCAAATGTTTACTCTAAAATACATATTACTATAATATTACTACGTACACTTTGTACCTAAATATTTTTCAACCAACATTTTTAAAGAAGGGGAGGGCTTTCCACGAGCCTCTCTTCTTTATATCACTTTGTTTTAAGGATAGAAGGAAATACGAAAGTTTACTTAGGGTAATTCATAGTTCTTTCCTATTTCAGGCGAACGGACATATCTTATTCTGTCAATTCCCCACTATACATCACGATTGTCATCAGAATTCTATCATATCTGCGCCTAGAACTACATTCAACAGCATCTAAGAAAGGATTTCTACAACATCTACTTAGAAGCTGCGATAGATTTGGATGTGTCAGATGGTACATTTCAGTAGATAGTGTGATTAAGCTACTAAGAAAATAACATTTTGTGAAAAGACAAAGGAAAAAAATAATACAGTCTAATATAATCTTAAAGCACTCTACGATGTATTATGTTCGTATTTACATGGACAAGTTCCATAAGGAACCGGCACTGTAACCTCCTGCCTTGTCAAAGTTCCGTCGTTTCTGTTTACAAAAGGTATGATTTGCATCGTCTAAATTTTACTGTTCCATTAGTACAGGGACAAATGTTAATTCTTACTTCTTTATTATTATACAAGTGAATATTTGTCCTGAGTCAGGTTTACCTTAATTATCCTTACTACTATAGATATTTAAAGAGTTACGTCACTGCTTGTTTGGCACATTTTCTTGAAGCAAATCTCAAATGCATTTTCGTAAGTAATGTGTGTGACTCTCTCACTAAGTTGATATTTTTATATGATAACAGTATACAACTGAGCTCGTATAATGTAACAAACAGTGCAAGACAAGAATATATCTCATGTAATTCCTTTGACGTTCATAGGTGTTTATTGTACCACAGTGCATTACATAAATATGCAAATGATCGCACTTGTGTGAGGGGAGACAGAGTTCTTTGTTAGAATTTATTTTCTACTCTGACGAACGTTACCAACTGATTTACAATTCAATGCTTTCGTGATCCACTGCGAGTGTCATTTCTGGCGTCGTTCGTTTATCACTCTCTCATTACCATTACAGCAGAGTACACTTCAATGAGTATTCACACGTACTTCGTTATATTTCTTGTCAGTGGGGTCCTCCTGGTACCTACCACCGTAATTATACCTATTTTCCTAAAAAAATCAAGATGTGCATTTTCATCATTTCCTTACACCCATTTATCCTTTAATGAAAAGACTGAATGCTTAACCACCCATAATTTAAGCAGCGTAACATGCACACTTCAAACATCTTTTAGCAGAGGAGCTCATGACGTGCTACTTCTCATATTCATTAGATGTTACATCATGTCCCACAGAGCCCACCACTACTAAAATTATACTTATTCCATTAAAACTTGTAATTATGAGTTCTCGAGTTGTTGTTCATGTTGTATTCTTCATGACTAAACTTACCTTCTGATGATGTTATTCTGCAAATTAAATAACTTGTCTTACGTGGTATTAAACGTGCTGTCATGTTCATAGTGGTCACTGACTCCCTTTCTCTACCCTAGTAGTATCTTTCCAGGGTAATTTTTGTTACATTCATTGTCTATAAAGGTTTTGTAAATATTTGTATACAGCGTAGGTTTAGTTAGCTTGTAACACAGTGTAGTTCGTATTTCGTGTAGAACAGTACTTTTGTAGATAATCACACCTTGTACCCAGTAAATGCAGCTAGTTCTTTAACTGTGTACATATTATCTATGAACTTCTCTTCTCTCCCTATTTTTTGTTATTTTCAAGCTTACTGCTAATATTTAAATCTGAGCAATTTTTAGATCCTCTATCTCTTGCTATATTAACCACTTTGCTTGGCCTTTGAGTTATGTCTCTCATCGGCGGTCAATACCAGCATATAATTTTTTCCAAGCCTTTGTGCGGGTACAATCCACATATTTTCCCGGCATTACCACACGCCAAGACATAACATCCCAGGTATGGAACATTGATTATGATATATATATATATATATATATATATATATATATATATATATATATATATATATACACACTGCCATTTATGATTTAGAGCATGCACATAAGAGTACTTCCTGGTCTACATGGAAGGTACACTTACGTCCTAACCTTTTGCCTTACACTTTCTTCCTAGCTGCAGTTCTTTCGTTGAGAGCTACTGATGCTGGTCGTATTATTTCTAACTCGTTGTGAGGAACACGTAGCAGTGGTTTTACCCGCTCGTCTGAAAACATGTGGTAAATTATTAACAATTTGTTGGAAAGGAGTCAAATGTTCTTTCTATTTAGTTTGTTTATTTGGGATGTATGTCCTGATAAAGCTATGGAATTCTTTAAATTCACTTTCCGCCAGACTAGCTTCAGGATAGAATCTTGAAACGAAAATATGTTTAATTTATTGTTCCTTTAAAAAATTTCTCCATTTATTACTCATAAAATTTGATTTGTTATTTATCATAGCCACTACCGGTTTACTGACTCTGGGTAAATAATCACTCAATGCATCAAATAACAGGAGCTGAGGTCACTGCTTGGAGGTTTGCTACATAATAAAAATTTGATTTTCAGTGTTTCATATAATTATTGGCCGAATTTCAAAATTTAAAATACTGTCATAATCCACACATTAAGAGGTATCACAGTAACACACGTTTAAGGTTTAACACAGTAATACACGTATTACAATTAGAAACTATGTATTTGTCTTGAGAAAGCGAGCAAATACCTAGCCTATACTCACCCATTATTTGGAAACGAGAGAAGTTAGCAACAGGCAATAAAATTTACAAATGATTTCACATCTTTACGGAATTTTCTCTCGCTCGTACAACCACAAAATCTGGAAAGGAAAAGAACTCATCGCTTACTACCTTTTCGCTGTTGCTGCTGTAAAACTGTCATATCAGGCATGACGTTTCAATTTATTACGTCCTCACAATTATCTCTCTTCGCAAAATATTTTGCAAGTAGTGGGCACATATACCACTGCAAAATGAATCATCGTACGTCACATAGTTCAGGTGATGTATAGAGGTAATAGATCTGTATGTGTGGGTTTTCTGTACAGTATAACTAATGTCCCAAAGACCCCTCATTCTTACGGCGTACTAACACGTCTAGAAAGGGTAAAGTCCCATCTTCCTCAGTCTCCATAGTAAACTTGATGTTCTCATGTAAAGAGTTTAAATGACAAAGGAATTTTTCCAGTTCTTGTCTGCCATGAGTCCATACAACGAAAGTATCATATAAGTAAAGTCAGAAAACTGTAGGCTTTAAGAAGGCAGACTCAAGAGCTTTCTCCTCAAAGTCTTTCATAAAGAGATTGGCGACCACAGGGGACAAAGGACTCCCCATCGCGATACCGTCAATTTGTTCAAAAAATTCGTTATTAAATAAAAAATAAGTTGGGGAGAGAGTATGTTCAAACAAAGCCGTCAAATCCTCACTGAAGAAATTACCAATAAGATGTAGCGAGCCAAATAAAAGCAGTTTGGTAAAAAGTGAGACTACATCGAAGCTAACTAGTATATCCAAGCTGCTCAGCTTAACAGTCTTCAAACGATTGATAAAATCCTTGGAATTACGTATATGGTGGCAGCACTTACCCACATACGACCTGAGTAAGGAGGCCATATGTTTTACAGTCGAATAAGTAAAAGCACCAATATTACTATCAATCGTAGTGGAACGCCATCCTTGTGAATCTTGGGCACCCCATACAGTCTTAGTGGAACAGCATTGTGTGGTCTCAATCTCTTGATAGCTTGTTCAGGTAAAGAACTGTCGTTCAAATGAGTAGCAGTTTTTCTGGATACACGGCTCGTGGTGTCCTTATAATATTGTGGTACATAGAATCACTTAGTTGACTAAACATCTGCTCATTGTAGGCTTCCCTTGTCAACAGGACCGTAGCATTATCCTTGTCAGCAGGGAGTACGACCGTACCAATAGCTTCATGGAGGTTGCTAAGAGCAGCTCTTTCCGCTGGAGAGCTGTTACTTCGTTGCGGCGCACATTTCAGCAAGGCATGACACGATTCCCGACGAACTTCGTCTGAAGAATCCACGGAAAGAAGTCTAATAGCCTCCACAATAGAACTGATGAAATCCATTAAATGAGGCGAAGAAGGTGTAAGAGCAAAGTTTAAACCTTTAGCAAGCACTGCCATCGTCGCATCCTCAAACAACTTCTGTGAGATTCACAATGGATCGTCCAGAAGGGGCTTCTTGCGGTTTACGTGTTGCGAGATGATTAGACTTCGCCTGTTTGAACTATCCCTATGGGCCCAGTCCGCCGTGGCCCAAGTTACACTAGCTCAGTCGATACTCAGCGATTAGAATGTTGTTACTTCACCACTGAGGGCAGCACGTACAACTTGGCTGCCTCGCGCATGTCACCTCCCAACGCATGCGCCGTAAACCTATAGTACGATTCGCATGCGCGGAATTCACTATAAATACCATGACTGCATCAGGTCTCTTCAGGTGCTATAGGTTGGATCCCTGGGAGTGTTTTCTGGTACGAGCGCGTTTCCGTGTCGTATCGTTGTACCTTTTACCGTATATCAGCGTTGTTTACGTGCCTTTTCGGCGTTGGTCTTTCGTAGTTTTTGCCCCAGATTAGATGCGAAGTCTTTGGTCTGCGTAGTACTCTTGAAAGGTATGTGCTGAGATTCGATCAGGATAGAGCCAGTGAAAAATGTCGATAGTTCCCAACCGCAAGGTTGGACGAGTAGTACATCTTCGAGTAGTAAGATCTTTGACAGCTAACAGAGCTAGGTGCGCGCGGTAAAAGTTTGAGTAGTGCTGAGGAGATGCGCAGAGGCAGCAGACATGTTTCGAGTCGGAGCTAGATGCCTGCAGGAGGCAGCCGGGTCGTGACAGCATCAAAGTAACAATTGGCGCTACGCACATAATAAGCTATATATTGAGCGAAACTCGGCACATACCTGGGGAAACTAGAAAGAATAATTAATAAAATAGGTTTTCTTTGGTTAAATAATGCCTAAAAGCTAGATAGAAATCCCATTGTTGATGCAATAAGCGTTTTGTGAAACTTTCTCGTAAATCCATGCTATAGAAGTTTTTTTTTAGTTTTTCACATGTGCCTTAAAAGTTTGAACAATAAATATGTTTTAGATAAAATTAGAGTTTCAACTCACACCTTATGTCGTTCTCCGCATCCTGTGCTTGCATTGAACCAAAAGGTACATTAAAGTTCCCATGAGTAAAGCTAATAATTTCATTTATCAGAGTAAAATAATCTATATACTATTGCACAGTTGGAAAATTATTCAGATCAGGACAGAATTTTTATTAAGTAACAAACAGGGCCAAAATGAGTAAAGTTATCTAGAATGACAATTTTATGCCATTGCACTACGGCTGAGTTGAATATATGTTTTATTGTCGGCTAAACCGGAAGGAGTGCACGGGCTAAGTCCACAGACGCAGTCAGCTGCAGGTTGGTGACTTTCATTTATTTTTACCACTAAACTTTCATGCAGTCAGATGTGTATTTTGAGTATTAATTTTCCAACAATATTTTCATGCAGTCAAAGTTCAGTTCAGTTAAATACGCAGTCAGATGCAAGTTTTATTAAAGACTACAGCAGTCACATGCAGTTCAGTCTAGTTCAAATAGAGAATTTTTATTAACAACACTTTCACTCTCTTGCTGGGCCCCTGGCTACTTCAGGTGGACCAATGTCAAACCATGGGGAAGTCCGCGGAGCAGCCGTCGCGGCTCTCCGACACTTCCACCGCCGCCCCTCGTGGTGAATCGCGTCGGAGTCGCCGCCCACCCCGGCTTCCGGTCGCGCCACTTGTTCCGCCCACCTCGCAAAGGGCGAGGGATCCTTTGAATCTCGCCAACCGCCGCAAATCGCCATTGGATACCACCGGCACTGAAACGGATCACCGTGACGACTGTCCACCGTTCCGTGTCAGGGACCGTTTTTTAGTGTCGTCCGAAAACTCACCTGACCGCTTAGTAATTCATGTTCTTCGTAGTGATGCGGCGACAGCCTCGGCTGTGTTTGACCACCACCCGACTATACCTGTGAGTGCACCCCTTCCTACGCTGTCCCGCGACCGTGGCGAGTCTTCTGGGCGGCCTGACCCACTCGGAAAGTCCTCTGGCCGTCGCTCCAGACGCTCCTCCACCCACGCGGGCCGTGGTGACAGCGGATCGAGCTCCGATACCTCCCTCCCAGAGGACGCCGCACCAGATAGTCCTGTGAATGAGGAAATAACTCCTACTCCCGACCCCCCTCCTTAAGAGATCCCGTCAATCCCTCTGAAGAAAGAGGACATACCCCCTATTGTTGTGTATAATGTCACTAATTATACAAATCTGAACACTGAGCTTCAGTGGCTCGTCTTTGGTCAATTGCGGGATGTTTACCAAAAAGACCATGTGAAATACCTGCTCACCAGTAGGAACGACTATCTTCCCATTCTTGGATTTGTCAAATCAAGGGCAATGCCTTACTTTACCCACCACACGTCGGGAAATTGTCATCAAGGATTTGCCACCAGAGGCTACAGCAGAGGTGGTCAAGGAGGAACTGCTTCGGCTCCATTTAGAGAACAGCAAGAGAGATCCTGAGATATGGGCATTGATCCCCTACGCTACCCATGTCGTCTCCCAGAGGGAGGACATAAAGTGGATTTACCAAATCTGGTACCTTCTGTACATGAAGGTCCGGATTGAGTCGTATGAGGGCCAAAACTGGCAAATAGCAACGTCTGCGACATACTGGGCATTACTGCTCCCTACTATTGTGGTGTGTTAAGTGTGCCAGACCATATTTAGTGGGGAACTGCATGCTCCTTGCCTGGATGAAACCTACATGTGCCAGGTTTTTGGGCACGACCCACATCCTGAAAGGTGTGCCCTGTTTATCAGAAGGCACTGAAGTCTTCACGTCCTCCCAAAAGGAAACCAAGAACAAATAAACCTCTCCCATCACAATGGGACATGACCAACTTTCCTGTTTTGTGGGGCCAGCCTGCTGCACCTCCCTCAGCAGCTGCTCTGGCACCAGCCACTCAGGCACCAGACATTTGAGACATGTGCCACCTTCTGTCCAGACTCCCACGACATCCTTTGCTGCTGCAGCCCAGTCTCCTCCTCATTGCCCATCTTCCATCACAGTTTCCACTGCACACCGACTACAGGAGCCAGCTACAGCCCCCTCTAGTCCACCTGTGGCCGTATCCCAGCCCTCTGCCCCTACCCACACTTTGCCTACTACTTCTCCCGCCCCAGCCCGCCGCAGGGGCAAGCAGCCCATCCGGAACCCTCCCCCAGTGGCAAAGTCTGATGTGTCCTTTCTGGCGGACATGCTTGAAATCCTCCAGGTCGCCTCCTTTTTCATGAAACCCTACCTGTGGGCTGTTATTCGTGACACTGCCGACAAAATCCGTCGGACCCTCCAGGGTCATCACCCTAGTGGAAGGGCTTACCAGGAAAGTACTTTGGCTCGAACAAACAGATCTGTATGAACGTTTGGTTACAAGACCATTATGTTCCTCTGAATGTGCTGGTGGGTGTCGTTTTTCTGCAAACCTCTGTAATCATGCTCTAGATATCACTGTAGATGTAATTGTAGACGCCATACGCAATGCAGCAATCTTAACTATAAATATAAATGCAGAATGTCAATAAAATGCTCCGAGCAATACGAATGACTGCAAAACGCACGGGGAAGAAATGCAAGTTGATCGCATGGCGTATTTGCACATTCTGTAATAACAGTGTTGAACGCCACGTCAACTTTTGAAGTTGTTCACTGGTTCACCAACATCGTATCCAGCGTTCTGCCACGCGTAACGAAGCATTGGTCTGTATACTCCCGCAATAACTGATTGTAAATGACAGAATGCATATTCATGATACAGAATCTGTCGTGAAATTTCGCCTGCATATTACTGGAACGTAGTTTAATGAAGTCTGTTATTCTCTTGGCATATATTTTATATTGCCTGAAGAAACACACATCCAGACCAGGAGTCACAAAGTACTAATGACTTTCTCGACAAATGTGGATTCAAAACTGACAGAAAAAACGTTTTCAGATATTGTTTCGTCATCTTCCCACTCACACTTGCAACGACGACGACATTTGGAGGGCACCGCGTTTCTGTTTCTCTTGACATGCGGGGTCCAAACTTTCCACTGGATTCTTGGAAGCAAATATAGAGTTTGTCTGCCAATCGTCCGTCCATTGATATAGCAACATCCATCGTGTAACTATGTGTTGCACAGTTAACTGATTGCAATATCGCGACAGTGTTTCTCTCCCCTTTCATGGATAGTGTTCTGTCACAAGAAAGTTCATAGTTGAACTGACTCTGATCACAGTTCCATACAGAACTAATATCGATGTTTTCTCTTGTGATATGCTCATTGACGTCAGCAACAAACGTTTGAACTCTTTCAATCAGCTCTTCTTCGTCACCCTTATCTTTTCGTGCTTGGAGCATAGTGATGCGGCGTGATGTTATCCTAAACTCCTTTTTCAAATTAGTGATAAATCCAAGTGAAGTGGTAAAGTTTGTACACCCGAGATTTCTGGCTACGTCCAATGCCCACTGTTGTAAATGCCCACTGTTGTAGTTGTAAATGCCCAATGTTGTAAATGCCCAATGTTGTAAATGCCAATAATGAACGGCGTAGCCGCATTGTCGCGCTTCATCGAATTTCGCCATTACACGCTCCAGCAGTGTACGATTTCCTTTGAAAACTGTATCTCCTCTTTTCTTTGCAACGTAATCCAGTATGTTAATAATATTGCTTTTAGACTTCAGTTTAGGGTATCTTTTCAGAAGCTTGTTGTATGTGTCGAAACCTCTTACGTAATAATCATCGTACATGTTCCCCAGTGTGTTGTCATCAAACGCCGTGACGATACTTGCAACTTTAACCTCCTCCTTGGGAGACGGTTGGTATTCACTGTCACTGCTTCCATCGCCTCTTCCCGCACTTGCCGTAGCACTACCGTTTGCAATGAGTTGTTCGTTATTATCATCCCTATCATCATCATTATGTGTTTGTGTTACAACAGTATCTGTTTCTAACTTATGCTCATATTTCTGCAGTATAATAGATACCAGAAAACATGCGAATGATTCGTCTTCTACACCAATGCCATCTTCACGAAGAAGGGTTCGTCGTAACTTCATCTCAACCAATCGCAATACATTAGCAGGATTGATTACCAATCGCCGAGCCACCTGACGCCTCAATACACAAATAATGTCACAAAACGCAACTTCAGAGGCACACCGTCGCTACTGGTACCGACTGGCGTACCGGCAGGTCAGTGTGCAATGCGGCATGGCATACGCAGAGGCCTCTAACGGACGACTGCAGAGTTTTGCAGATGCGGGAGTATCACTAGTGCAATAAGAGACTTTTACATTATTTCTCACACGATTTTGGTGTATTTGTGTTTGTTCGAGCCCAAGTACTTTCCTGGTTAGTCAAATATTGTTGTAAAGGCGAATTGACCACCACATCCCCACCAGCCCCCTCGGGAACTTGTCACCTGCATTTTTAATGCCAATGGTATCAAACAGATGAAGATGGAGTTGAATGCCTTCCTCCATCCTGTGGATATTTTACTGCTCACAGAAACACACCTCAAACCGGTGAATGATTTCCGCCCTCACAACATGGTGTGTTACCACTCTGACCACCTCGACCACTGTGGCGGTGGCACGGCTCCGTTCCTCAATAAAGCTCTTGTTCGTAACCAAGAAACTCTCCAGCCACTGGAACACAGAGGCCACAGCAGTTACCATCTCCACATGCTTTGGTGCCATTACCTTTGCAGCAGCGTACTTGAGCTCAGACAAGCCACTGCTTGAAGTTGACCTTTGCACATTGACGGCCATCAACAAGGTCATCGTTGGGGCGGATCTGACTCCTCCTCGCCCTAGAGGACACTTTAGCGCTGTCAATCTATGGCTCCCATGAACCTACCCATATACCACTCCATTCCAACTGCCAGCCAGTCGTTCAGCATGTGGCCATATTCAAAAACCTCGCTGCTCAATTTTCACTGGAAGTTCTCCACGAACCGGCCTCCAACCATGACCCAGTACTACTACACCTCAATATGCTGCTCATTCATTCGATGTGTGTTCCACTGTCACCCTCGCCGATTGGGACAAATTCGCCAGGGTACTTAAGGATACCACTTGGCACGACCTCGACTTGACAACACCGGCCAGTATAGTCCATGCCATGGATTACCTGACTGCAGTGAAGCTCTCCACCTCCACTGTGCCTTGGCCTTTAACAACTCTAGAAGATCTGCCCCCCTGTTGCAGGAGTCTGACTGTGCTGTCATTTGCGCCCTGTTATGTTCTATGCCGGTGACTGCCCATCCTATTTGCACGGCAGTGGGCTTGTTGTATGATACCCTCCAAATTGTGGAAACGCTGGCGGACGCTTTCGAGGCCCAAAACCTTTCCCCGGACGACCTACAGGACAAACACGATGTCCTGAACGCTATTGCCACTTTCTGCGGCCGTACACCTCTGTCTGCCTCCCACCTTACTGCCATAGCAAAAGTCCAGCGGATCTTACGATGGAAACGTGGCTGGTCAGCTCCTGGATTGGACGGAATTTTAAATGAACATCTTTGCGACCTTCTGCATATGCCTCTCCTCTTGTTCACCACGATTTTAATCGGATGTCTCACGTCTGGCGTTTTCCCCCTCAGTGGAAGCAAGCCAAGCTGATTTCGATCCCCAAGCGGTTCAAGAACCCTACAGTCCCCACCAACAACAGGTCCATCCGGTTGTTAAATACTATGGCGAAGGTCCTTGAATCTATGATCCTCCGCCGACATTCCCAAACTCTGTGGCGGTTGGGACGATCCGACCTGAACACCTAGGATTTACTTCGCACCTTGTAATGTCTCTTGCAGCGGTCTCTCCGCGATATTTTCAGAAATTTTATAAATTATATAACTCAGTACATATCTCGAAATATCTATTCTTAGCGATTATCAATGCAAAGTAGTTTCAAGCCCAATTATTCCTTGGAGCGTCCATTTACTCCATGGAGTAGCTTCTCTGCTATCTATGTTTTCTCTTATGAAAAGAAGGACTTCTTGCCGATTAGTCGTTAAAGAAGGAGGATGTATATGTATGTATTGTTGAGCTAGGCGCCATCTTGATGAGACTGTATGAGAACGAATTTAATACATGAACTAAACTAAAGTAAGTGTGTTCGCGTATTATTTAACTGTTTATTATTGACAGTGTCTGCTTACTACGCTGTGTTGCACGGGATCAGTGGGGAACGTCTGATTTACACTGGACGAACCTGCCGTTTTGTATGCTCAAGATATCCAGTTACTTCAAATAAATAGGCTAACACGGTCTTACCAGCAGATCTCCGGTCTTCCCCATGTGATCACCGAAAGTTAATAATTATTACAAATATTTCCAGGAGATCGACTGACAATTTTCGTCGCACCGAGACTCCGAAATTGCTTCACTGCCTTATGGAATTTAAGTTAAGCTCAATTTAATCAGGATAGAACAGTATTGAACTCTGTGAATGTGATAATCCTGCTTTGTCAATGAAAATTCCTTTAATATACGCATGTTTTTACTATCCTGATCAGTGAAGCTAAATCAGGCCGGTGTGAGAGAGGTTTTCAAATTTTAGATCACACAAAAAAATATTAAAACCTCTCTGCCGAACTTCAGGTCTTACGAATCACTGAACACGTCAGCAAAGGCTTCAACACCGCCAAGTCGACAGCTGCCGTTTTTATGGACTTGCAAAACGGCTATGACAAGATCTGTCATGACAATCTAGTGCACAAAATTCTGGTGCTGGCCCCTATACTGGATATCTATTTCAAGACTATGGGTTACTTCTTTCGCGGTAGGACTTTTCTCGTGGATCAACAGGGAATGCATTCCAGCATTCGCCAATTGTCAGGGGCACTCCGCAAGGATCGGTGCTCTCTCCCGTTCTTTTTAGATCTACGTGAGTGATATGCCGGTCATCCCCGAGTGCCACCTGGCACAATATGCTGACGACACAGCACTATACACCACTGGTCGTATCATTGACGCCGTCGTCGCCCGGCTCCAGCAACAGGTTGACGCCACCTGGTGCCGGAAAAACAAAATAGCTCTTAATTCCGCCAAAACTACGGCAGTCTACTTCACGGAACAGCGCCCAGTCCTCCGCCGCAATATTTCTATTGCAGGAGTGCAGGTGCCCTCGTCCCCGACGACCACCTATCTAGGGGTTCGGATGCACCTCAAGTTGCTATTCCACTGTCATGCGGAGTATGTCGCCACGGGCAAAAGCTGACCAGGGCTTTGTACCCCCTCTTCTGCAGTAGGAAACTTAACCTACATACCAAGCTCCGCGTCTACCGAGCAGTTATCCTACCTGCCCTCACGTATGGCTCCGCTGCATGGCCCACGATTAGTGTCACCAGGATGCGGACGTTGCAGTGCCTGCAGAAGAAGGTTCTCTGGTGTAGCCCACACGCCACACCACTGACGAGAACTGTGACTTTCCATGAGGAAGCAGATATCGTCCCCCTCAAGATGACGATACGCCACAACGTGCGACGGCTCTATGAGAAAGTGGATGCTCTGCGGAAGACTGTCCATGGGTTACGGCACACTTCTACGCCGCTGGCATTGACATCCGGTTCCTCTAACCATCCTAGAGGAAGGTTGGAGGCGATGTACTGGCAGAAGTAAGGCTGTGAGGACGGGGCGTGAGTCGTGCTCGGGTAGCTCAGTTGGTAGAGCACTTGCCCGCGAAAGACAAAGGTCCCGAGTTCGAGTCACGGCGCGGCACACAGTTTTAATCTGCCAGGAAGTTTCATATCAGCGCACACTCCGCTGCAGAGTGAAAATCTCATTCCAGGAAAAAAAAATACATTGTATCTTAAATAGTATTTAATTTGCTATATTATTTTGTTTAAACACATATTAATTGCTTTTAGGAATATTTAACAGATTATCACTGATAAACAGCTTCACAACATTTTTCAGTCTATATTTAAGATAAATAAATAATACAATTTATCAAATTCAGAGACCCTTTCACTTAACATTCATCAAAGATGAAACTCTGTGAATGCTGAAGTGACGGGAATCTACGATACAAACGCAATTTATTTTTAAATATTTATAAAAGCATCATATTTCTTATTAGATAATTGCTCCCATTTCTGTTACAGTGGATAATTCTGAGAAATCTTCAGAAGTCTATAGTGTACCATATATTTTGTTTAATAATGCATTTTCCCCATAAAGATAATCCGTATTTAACTAGAGTTATTGCAACTGTAAATCCTGAGCTACATTAATAAAATGATCAGATTCAATATTGCTTTTTAAATTTATGTACCTTACTGTAAATAACCAGTGTGTCACTAAAATCAAACCAATTCTTTAGGTACTCTAAAACTTTGTTAACGAACAATAAAAAATTCTGTGAATTTTACTGGCCAGTTTAGGTGAGGACAACAGCTTAACTTTTTACCTCTTTTATATCAATTTTTTAGATTATCCATGATATTACACTAATCCAAAATTGTTATGCAGTTGCGTTTACAGTTTTTTTAAACAAATTTGAAATATATATATGTATAAAAATGCAATCAAATTTCAGCCTAGTCACTGTCAATATCAAGTATCAGCATTTTTTGAAAAATCACTGGATAGGTTTCTCCTATGGTTACAAAATAAGTTTTGATAAGTTGGAATTTAATATTTTATCTATACAGAGTAAAAGCTGTCTTGCCCCACATGGCTTTTCACTTTATCACAGCCTCTATCAATTGATTCTATTCAATTCTTCTCATTTTATAGCAGTGTGGGGAAAACTAACATTTTCAAAATTACAGAGAGTGTCATATGGTAACATGTCAAGTCTCATGTAGTTATGCATCATGTATATATGACAATTTACCTTAACCAGACCTGGTACCAAAACTCGCATATTCGCAAATAAACAATGTTTAAATCGAAATTAACGCTTTTGTTGTCAGCACTTAGCACAATACATTATCAAAAGATAATTTGAATTTTTCATTGACTTTTGAATTACCTGAAACATACCACTAGCAAATTCAGCACTGTTTTCATAAAAAGTTAATTTAGTTTGAATGTGATTTTTATTGTAAAATATTGTAACTCCAATGGAAACAGTTTCATGTTAGACATTTGAGTTAGCAAGCATTAAAATAAATTGTCTGTATTTAGATCATATGGCCCTAACATTTCTACATTACATCTACATCCATACTCCGCAAGGCACCTGACGGTGTGTGGCGGAGGGTACCTTGAGTACCTCTATCGGTTCTCCCTTCTATTCCAGTCTCGTATTGTTCGTGGAAAGAAGGATTGTCGGTATGCTTCTGCGTGGGCTCTAATCTCTCTGATTTTATCCTCATGGTCTCTTCGCGAGATATACGTAGGAGGGAGCAATATACTGCTTGACTCTTCGGTGAAGGTATGTTCTCGAAACTTTAACAAAAGCCCGTACCGAGCTACTGAGCGTCTCTCCTTCAGAGTCTTCCACTGGAGTTTATCATGTCTGTAACGCTTTCGTGATTACTAAATGATCCTGTAACGAAGCGCGCTGCTCTCCGTTGTATCTTCTCTATCTCTTCTATCAACCCTATCTGGTATGGATCCCACACCGCTGAGCAGTACACAAGCAGTGGGCGAACAAGCTTACTGTAACCTACTAACTTTGTTTTCGGATTGCATTTCCTTAGGATTCTTCCAATGAATCTCAGTCTGGCATCTGCTTCCATTCCATTTTAAATCACTCCTAATGCGTACTCCCAGATAATTTATGGAATTAACTGCTTCCAGTTGCTGACCTATTTTGTAGCTAAATTATAAGGGATCTATCTTTCTATGTATTCGCAGCACATTACACTTGTCTACATTGAGATTGAATTTCCATTCCCTGCACCACGTGTCAATCCGCTGCAGATCCTCCAGCATTTCAGTACAATTTTCCACTGTTACAACCTCTCGATACACCACAGCATCATCTGCAGAAAGCCTCAGTGAACTTCCGATATCATCCACAAGGTCTTTTATGTATATTGTGAATAGCAACGGTCCTATTACACTCCCCTGCGGCACACCTGAAATCACTCTTACTTCGGAGGACTTATCTCCATTGAGAATGACATGCTGCGTTCTGTTATATAGGAACTCTTCAATCCAATCACACAATTGGTCTGATAGTCCATATGCTCTTTCTTTGTTCATTAAACGACTGTGGGGAACTGTATCGAACGCCTTGCGGAAATCAAGAAACACGGCATCTACCTGTGAACCCGTGTCTAGGGCCCTCTGAATCTCGTAGACGAATAGCGCGAGCTGGGTTTCACACGACCGTCTTTTTCGAAACCCATGCTGATTCCTACAGAGTAGATTTCTAGTCTCCAGAAAAGTCATTATACTCGAACACAATACGTGTTCCAAAATTCTACAACTGATCGACGTTAGAGATATAGGTCTATAGTTCTGCACATCTGTTCGACGTCCCTTCATGAAAACGGGGATGACCTGTGCCCTTTTCCAATCCTTTGGAACGCTACGCTCTTCTAGAGACCTACGGTACACCGCTGCAAGAAGGGGGGCAAGTTCCTTCGCGTTCTGTGTAAAATCGAACTTGTATTCCATCAGGTCCAGCGGCCTTTCCTCTTTTGAGCGATTTTAATTGTTTCTCTATCCCTCTGTCGTCTATTTAGGTATCTACCATTTTGTCAAATGGTTCAAATGGCTCTGAGCACTATGGAACTTAACATCTGTGGTCATCACTCCCCTAGAACTTAGAACTACTTAAACCTAACTAACCTAAGGACATCACACAGATCCATGCCCGAGGCAGGATTCGAACCTGCGACCGTAGCAGTCGCGCGGTTCCGGACTGATCGCCTAAAACCGCATGACCACCGCGGCCGGCCCCCTTTTTGTCATCTGTTGCGACAATCTAGAGAAAGAACTACAGTGCAGTCTTCCTCTGTGAAACAGCTTTGGCCTTTAGTCTGTCATCCCCTGTTTTAGTACCATTTTGGTCGCAGTGTCTGGACATTTTGTTTTGATACACCTACTGCTTTGACATAAGACAAAAATTTCTTAGGATTTTCTGCCAAGTCAGTGCATAGAACTTTACTTTCGAATTCATTGAACGCCTCTCGCATAGCCCTCCTCACACTACATTTCGCTTCGCGTAATTTTTGTTTGTCTGCAAGGCTTTGGCTATGATTATGTTTGCTTTGAAGTTCCTTTTGCTTCCGCAGCAGTTTTCTAACTCGGTTGTTGTACCACGGTGGCTCTTTTCCATCTCTTACGATCTTGCTTGGCACATACTCATTTAACGCATAATTTACGACGGTTTTGAACTTTGTCCACTGATCCTCAACACTATCTGTACTTGAGACAAAACTTTTGTGTTGAGCCGTCAGGTACTTTGTAATCTGCTTTTTGTCACTTTTGCTAAACAGAAAAATCTTCCTACCTTTTTTAATATTTCTATTTACGGTTTTTATACTTCTTCAATCGTTTTGTCTTCTGTGACTAGAGCTTCCATTTTCGCTCTAGTCAGGCGAATACTTGAAGCTGAACTTCAATTAATGCAAATAACTTTATTCAGTTTCGTGTTGATGAACGCACATTTTACAGTGTGATATTTTAAGGCTAATTTAACTGCAGAAAAAATTTTGACCGCTGCAAAACGAAATTGTAAATGTGGAAGCAGTAGCCGAGTCCAGAAATTTCTTAAGCGGTCCAGTATTTTTCTTTCATTTCTAATTTATGTTTACAATGTTTCGTTTTCAAGCGTTGCTTGACCTGAAAATAACGGAATAAATCGTTCAACTCACCCTCCACCAACCGCGAATCCAGTCAACCATCATAACCATAGCAAGAGGTACATACAGATATGTCAACGCTTGCATGCACAAATGATTTTCCCACTTAACTGTCCACTTGTGTATGTAACGCCACAAAATTTCCATTTACCATTACACTCGTTTCGTGGGTGATCAGTTAACTGAGCACCACGTTCGAGTTCATATTGGTTTTTATACTTCTGCAATCGTTTTGTCTTCTTTGCCATCGTACCAGCTTTCTTAGGTCGATCTTTCGACGTTATATATTCAGCCCGCCAGAGTGGCAGAGCGGTTCTAGGCGCTACAGTCTGGAACCGCGTTACCGCTACGGTCGCAGGTTCGAATCCTGCCTCGGGCATGGATGTGTGTGGTGTCCTTAGGTTAGTTAGGTTTAAGTTGTTCTGAGTTCTAGGGGACTGATGACCTCAGCAGTTAAGTCCCATAGTGCTCAGAGCCATTTTGATATATTCAGTGTCTATATGATCTGTTTCACGATTAAGATTACATCTTTTAGGTTTACTGAAGTTGTATTTATCAATGATTGACTCAATCCGCTTCACACAAAACTATTTATACACGCAAAACAAGGCTTTGCCACACTACGATAATGCCACAACTATTAGATCGCAGAGGTTGGCAGCAGTCGTCTCTCAAGGAGCAAAATATTGCTGCTAGTGCTGACATGCACCGAGCAGTACTATGGAGCCCGTAGGCTATCTTTAGAGAAATAAATAATCCACAGAGACGTTTATTTCTAGAAGCCACTTATGCAGTACTTTGTAGTTTCAAAGAATGTGTAGGTTCTCCCTCTTTCTCAACTGAAAGTGACATTACACCGTGACGTTGGCAATATTGCCATCTGAGGTCAGGTTACCCTCAAAAACGAGTACTCAGTTCATGATTCAGTCACTCAGTCGATACGTTACGTGCAAACTTATGATCAGCTCCTGTGGTATTTTAGATTTGCGTATATGAATACTAAAAAAAAACTATGTTAAAGTATTTTCACGTACTTTTTATTCTCATGAAGCATAGAGAACAACTGCCCAAAAGTAACGTTCTTTATTATAAAGTACGGATAGCATCCGTAGCCGTGATAGGTTTTGTGAAAAATATTCAACCTAGCGGCAGCGAATGAGCAGTTTATTACAGATGTGCTACAACAGAAACAAAAGGCGCCACAGTTCTTGAGCAGCCTCAAGGAAAGCTTGTAATCTCCCCCTCACTTATCGACCTTAATGACAGTGAAAAATTAAACCGCGTGTACCTAATGGAAATTTGGGAAAAGCAATCGTCACCGAAGTTAATCTGTCGGTAAAGAGGGAGGAAAGGGTTACATCTAAATGAAAGGAAAAATGCTAATGAAATAGGTGGAAATTAATTTTGAAAAGGGGTAAAGTTAATAAAGAAAGTAAATGTGCGGCCGTTACGTTAACAATTAACTAGCGGTAATTAGATATTTGAGATCTGGGGGAAATTACGGTCGCCAGTCCTAAGGACAAATACTATAGTAACTGAAAAAGAAAGGTTATTACACATATAATTAGCACTAGATGCGTGGCAACTGAAGGTTGACACGTGTAGTGTGAAAACTGAAAGTTTGTCAGAAGTAATAAATTTCGCTACACTCTGACTTAATTTAGCAAAAGAATTAATAAAACCGGAAAACCGAAAGTTAATTTAGTGACTGAAGTTAATAGTGAGCTTTCTTTCTGAAGCACATTGAAATTCAGTAAAATACGGTTAGTCTTGGACTACCTCAACAATCATTTCAAAAGCTACTTGAATCTACGCAATTTAGAAAGAAGAGATTTAACTTTGAACTTGAATTAAATGATTCTGAACAATTAAAATTTAGTACGTACCAAGCTGAGCTGCAGTCACAGGTAAGCTAAAATACGGTAACAAAACTCGCACTCTTAATTCGTGCTTGTGTAATCTGAATATTGTAGCCAGCTGTGAATTTCTTAACTGAACTTTGAAATTAAAGCAGTGAAATCGAATGGTGCTGGCGTTTGAATTTCAACGACACTCGGGTTCATTCCGGAAAAGGAACCCTGCTTGGTAATGCAATTGGGACAATGAGCAACAAACTTTCATGCTAAGTTGCTGTAATTTTGTGATGCAACAATTTTAAAAGTTTGAAAAGCTGAGGTCTGCCATACAGTTCTAAAACTTTACGTGCTTCCAGTCTTCCTTGTTGGTTGATTGAAGGTTTGAAGCCGTCGATCGAGGAGGTGGCGACAGTCACTCATTGTCGGCCGTCGCTGTTGCAGAAGCTGGATGTTGGCGCGCCTTCTTCTCGACACGGTCACCAGACGAAACGGGCTCTTGATGTGCGCCAGCTAATGCTTCCCGTCCGCGACACCATGTCAGAAACTATCATCGCAAGTCGAGCGCAATTACATGCTGCCAAACCCCGAAAGCGCGGCAACTCGCGGGGGCTTCACACAACACACCTGCTCCACTCGCTACTCCAGGCAGACACTCTCTGCTCTGCCCGCGCTCCACGAGGCAGAGTTAACACTACCAAAGATCCTACACACTTTGATTCTTCACACGACCTATCGATGTAATCGTTCGATAGCAGTTTTCCCTAGGCAAGACCCAGCGTAAGAATACAAATAATATTTACGAAACAAACCAATTATACATCTACATAAATGCATCAATATATATAAACATAGTAAATCAATTACAATATGTAAAGACACAGAAATGTCATATATTCAGGTAACAAAAATAAGGAAAACAAATTTATAGTACAATAGATGGAAATAGGAGGATATGCATTTCCGGCGTTACAAGCTATATGCAGAAACGTTGCAAGTTACGATAAGTAACACCACCAGTCTGTCGTAGAAGTGGAAAGGCTCCCGGTAGGTGAGTCCTTAAAGATGCCCACCACTCGTGCTAGCAGAAGGTCAGGAAAATCATAAAACAAACATCGCCCAAAGATCCCCAGACAGAATCCCATACGCCAATACGCCAATAAGCGTCCAAGAAAACAGCAAGCAAGAAGAGAATAGACAACGTGCCTTTCAGCCTGGATGGGTATATATTTGAGAGTGTCAGCAAAAGTGAACACCTTGAATGCCCACCATCAGAAAGAGACTAGAATTGGCACTCCAAGGACGGCATATAAAGAACTCAACTCACATGTAACTGCGATCTTAAACTTACCACACATTGCCACTGCTCTTGGACATTTAAAACTCATCCATAAACAGGCAATAAGCGTTTGAAATGTGCAGTATTTTAACTCACTGATAAATATCTTAATTTCATAGCCATGTTCAAAAACTGGAAAGCAGCGTATTTCGGGCATATCTTCCGAAATGGGAAGTACAGGTCTACTCTTTACTGGGTAAAATAGCACGAAAACGTAATCTAGTGGAGAGCAGCTTCACAGCTGCGGTATTTCCTAGAATCGTTTGACAAACCAAGTACACTCCTGGAAATTGAAATAAGAACACCGTGAATTCATTGTCCCAGGAAGGGGAAACTTTATTGACACATTCCTGGGGTCAGATACATCACATGATCACACTGACAGAACCACAGGCACATAGACACAGGCAACAGAGCATGCACAATGTCGGCACTAGTACAGTGTATATCCACCTTTCGCAGCAATGCAGGCTGCTATTCTCCCATGGAGACGATCGTAGAGATGCTGGATGTAGTCCTGTGGAACGGCTTGCCATGCCATTTCCACCTGGCGCCTCAGTTGGACCAGCGTTCGTGCAGGACGTGCAGACCGCGTGAGACGACGCTTCATCCAGTCCCAAACATGCTCAATGGGGGACAGATCCGGAGATCTTGCTGGCCAGGGTAGTTGACTTACACCTTCTAGAGCACGTTGGGTGGCACGGGATACATGCGGACGTGCATTGTCCCGTTGGAACAGCAAGTTCCCTTGCCAGTCTAGGAATGGTAGAACGATGGGTTCGATGACGGTTTGGATGTACCGTGCACTATTCAGTGTACCCTCGACGATCACCAGTGGTGTACGGCCAGTGTAGGAGATCGCTCCCCACACCATGATGCCGGGTGTTGGCCCTGTGTGCCTCGGTCGTATGCAGTCCTGATTGTGGCGCTCACCTGCACGGCGCCAAACACGCATACGACCATCATTGGCACCAAGGCAGAAGCGACTCTCATCGCTGAAGACGACACGTCTCCATTCGTCCCTCCATTCACGCCTGTCGCGACACCACTGGAGGCGGGCTGCACGATGTTGGGGCATGAGCGGAAGACGGCCTAACGGTGTGCGGGACCGTAGTCCAGCTTCATGGAGACGGTTGCGAATGGTCCTCGTCGATACCCCAGGAGCAACAGTGTCCCTAATTTGCTGGGAAGTGGCGGTGCGGTCCCATACGGCACTGCGTAGGATCCTACGGTCTTGGCGTGCATCCGTGCGTCGCTGCGGTCCGGTCCCAGGTCGACGGGCACGTGCACCTTCCGCCGACCACTGGCGACAACATCGATGTACTGTGGAGACCTCACGCCCCACGTGTTGAGCAATTCGGCGGTACGTCCACCCGGCCTCCCACATGCCCACTATACGCCCTCGCTCAAAGTCCGTCAACTGCACATACGATTCACGTCCACGCTGTCGCGGCATGCTACCAGTGTTAAAGACTGCGATGGAGCTCCGTATGCCACGGCAAACTGGCTGACACTGACGGCGGCGGTGCACAAATGCTGCGCAGCTAGCGCCATTCGACGGCCAACACCGCGGTTCCTGGTGTGTCCGCTGTGCCGTGCGTGTGATCATTGCTTGTACAGCCCTCTCGCAGTGTCCGGAGCAAGTATGGTGGGTCTGACACACCGGTGTCAGTGTGTTCTTTTTTCCATTTCCAGGAGTGTAATTCCACATTGATTACAACATCTGAGAATAGATGAGAGCGCTGCATGATAGCCACCAACCTTCCGTAAGGAAACGACACTCAAGAATGTGAAATATCTAATGCTTCAACCTTTTTTCGAAACTGAACAACTCCCGACATGATAATCTCGTTGTCAATCGGCCGTTCTGATAAGAACATAACGAAATGTGGTGAAAAGAAAGGCTGGAAGGATAATTACGTTGTGAAGTCTTTAAGAACCATTTCGGCGTACGTTTATTAAACATCAGCCAAAAGGAAATGTATTTCTTTTATTAGCAAAACACCAGTAAATGAAAACGTAAAAATACTCCCATGCACCTGAGGTGTACTAAATGGTTGATGCGGTCTTCCACGAAGCTGATGAATATGCAGCGTACGTCCATGAGGGGGCAAGAACTGAAATATTTATGAAAGCGCTTGAAGCTACACCACGAAAGAATCTGTGCACTGCGTACAAATTCAAACTCGCTGCAAATGCTTTTAATAATTGGTAGCCTCTGTTCTAGAACGGACCGGCCGGACAATACAACGCAAAATTAGAAAATGAAATCACTAGTAAGTAGGACGAATCAGTTTTAGCGTTCTCAGAGAGACGAAAAATAGTAGCCTGGGTAAGGCGTAGTATAGCAACATTTTCGAAAAATACATGCTGCTGGTCAATTTCCTAACGTTTGAATTCTTATTCCTCTGTTCGTTTATGTATTTGAAGGTGTAAAATTGGACTAAATGAAAACATGTTTAACAATAATCAGCACCACTTACAATTTATTGGTGTTCTTTTTTTAAAATTCTTGGGTACATTTTTAAAGGTGCTGAGAAAGGTAGAATGAGGCAGCTGGTACCGCACTTTCAGTCAGTGTTTTAAATTATCAGGAACATAATCGCGTTTTTTGTGCTCCGATAGCAGCATTTTTGGCTGTTTCCCTTTTTCCCCCTACTGTTGCAGGGAATGTAACATATGAAAAGAAGTATATTGGTCAGTAAAATTTAGATAGTTTATCTATGAGTAACTGAAGTAACTGAAGTAACTGAAGTAACTGAAGTAACTGAAGTAACTGAAAATTAGTTTTACGCTACAGACCGGATTTTTACGTGCGTATTTTAAGTGTACAAGTTGGGTACATTTTAACCTCTGTACCTTGAAAATGGATAAAGGTATGAAGGTAATTTTGAAGGTTGTTCGAGATCGGGATCTTAGGAATACATCGTAAAAATTATAGGCATTTGTTGTGCAAAACCATCTGGGGATCCACAGCTGGGTTTTAGTACCCAAAAAGACAAGCTTTTGGGGTGTTTCTCGATAACTGATAAAAATTTCTGAAAACGGGGAGATGTCTCTTCAAGACCAATGCTTAGAGAATTTCCTGTTAAAGGTTGAGTGATTTTCTGCGTTTATTTATTATTTATATATCGCCTCGTGCCGGATTTTACGTGTTGATGTAGGGTAACTCAGTCCCTGTGTCTTGGAAACGGATAAAGATGTCAAGAAAATTTTCAAGGTCCTTCGCGATCGGGATATGAGGAATATATCGTCAAAATTTCAGATACTTGCTGTGCATAGCCGTCTTGGAATTCTTGGCTGGATTTTGGTCCGTTGGTGACTGCAAAAATACAGTAAAAAAACGTGTTTATTTTTCGAGGAAACGCCTATGATCTAACGGTGTCTTCATAAGTCCCAGCAAGCACACCATATACCACATCATATTCAAAGAGAACCAACCGACTTGCTCCATTTGCCTAAGCAGAAGGAAGTATGTAATAGTCATATTTTGATCCTGTACTGTATGTTTATGACACTCAGACGGTCCTTTTGTTGGGTATACAAATGGTTCCTAGCCCATGACTATCCCAAATATTTGACCCTACCCTTTTATCAGTAATAGAATCCGAGGTATGAGCATTGGAAAATCTCGCTTTTATACGTGGCGTTTTGGAACGCATTACGCACTCATCACTCATGATGACGCCTGCATACTGAAATAAAATTTCTATGAATATGAGAACGTAGTCCTTTAAAGGCAAAAACCACCTAAAACTTATCGTAGGTAAGGCACTAGCAAGACAGATTCATTGGGAGAATCCTGTGGTAATGTATCCCGCTTACAATAGAGGTAATTTATAGAACCCTCGTTGGACCAAAACTTGAAAATTGCTCGTCACTATCAAGTCCTCGCCAGACAGGACTGATAGTGAGAATAGAGAAGATGCAAGGAAGAGCAACGCTTTTCTTTTCCGGTCCTGTTAGCGAGTGCGAAAGCGTCACTGAGGTGCTCAACCAACTACAGTTATGCAAGATAGGTCTTCCGCATCACGGTGTGCTTCTCTGTTAAAGTTCCGAGAGTGTACGTTCGTAGAAGAATCAATCAATACATTGCTTCTTTCCAAGCATGTCAAGCGAAAAGTAAAATTAGATTGGAGCTCACACGGTGACTTACCAGCTTTTCTTCCTGCGAACCATTCGAGAATGGAACAGGAAAATGGAGAAGTGACATCATCATCATTTAAGACTGATTATGCCTTTCAGCGTTCAGTCTGGAGCATAGACCCCTTATACAGTTCCTCCATGATCCCCTATTCAGTGCTAACATTGGTGCCTTTTCTGATGTTAAACCTATTACTTCAAAATCATTCTTAACCGAATCCAGGTACCTTCTCCTCGGCCTGCCCCGACTCCTCCTACCCTCTACTGCTGAATCCATGAGTTTCTTTGGTAACCTTGCTTCTCCCATGCGTGTAACATGACCCCACCATCTAAGCCTGTTCGCCCTGACTGCTACATCTATAGAGTTCATTTCCAGTTTTTCTTTGATTTCCTCATTGTGGACACCCTCCTGCCATTGTTCCCATCTACTAGTACCTGCAATCATCCTAGCTACTTTCATATCCGTAACCTCAACCTTGTTGATAAGGTAACCTGAATCCACCCAGCTTTCGCTCCCATACAACAAAGTTGGTCGAAAGATTGAACGGTGCACAGATAACTTTGTCTTGGTACTGACTTCCTTCTTGCAGAAGAGAGTAGATCGTAGCTGAGCGCTCACTGCATTAGCTTTGCTACACCTCGCTTCCAGTTCTTTCACTATGTTGCCATCCTGTGAGAAGTGACAATCGTCAACAAAGTACCCTCCACCAAACATCGTAAGGTGGCGCGAGTAGTAGCATATGTAGATGTTCTCATTTGTGTAACACCTCGTATAACAGAACGGCTAAAAGGGTGGGGTGGATGAAATGTCTAGAACTGGCATTTGGTATTCAGCTACTGAGAGACACGAGCCATACGCGACATAAAGATTCGCATCCGCTGTCCACAGACGTTCTCCCAGCAATCGTGCACAAACTTTGCCCTTGGGAAACATGAGATACCAAAGATGTGAATCGCTCGCAGCTCTGTTTCGCGTGCGTTATTTTAGGTGTAGACGGTAGCGCAGGAAGCTGTGGGCGGAGCTCGCGTGGTTTCCAGTGGAGTCACCGCTGTGCACGGCGGCGGCAGTGAGAAGAAAGGGCGTACGCACACAGCGCGCGTCAGCGCCGCAAAGGGAAACCCGCACGCAGGTGCGTTCTGCGACTGCCGAGAGAGCTGAGTACGTGGACCATGTATGCAGACAGCGAAGAGATAATTTCCTCAAGGACAAGGCTGCGTGTTGCCGAGTGCCGAGTGATGCTCTGAGGCATTCGGCGACCGTCGTTGGGCAGCTATTTGGCGACTGGCAGGCATGGAATACGTCACCGTGAATCAGCTTCTGTTCTGATGTGCGACGCATTCTGAAAGCAGCAGTATATAAAAAAAAGTATTCTAGGCTGCTTCTTGGCTGTTGTCAGAGACTCAGTCACTCCATAAGGTCAAAGGAACAGTTAACCGTGATTTTACTGTCACCTCAAAGAACTTTGTTACCTGTTTTTTATTTCCAAAACAATTATGTAAAAAGAGAATGTAGGTCCGGCATGTATCTGTGTCGCTGCTCATACTCTATTAGAGTAGCACAAATTTACAGGGTGTTCATAGATGTACATAACCTCAGTTCTCTATACAGCCAATGTACAGGGTTATTACAAATGATTGAAGCGATTTCACAGCTCTACAATAACTTTATTATTTGAGATATTTTCACAATGCTTTGCACACACATACAAAAACTCAAAAAGTTTTTTTAGGCATTCACAAATGTTCGATATGTGCCCCTTTAGTGATTCGGCAGACATCAAGCTGATAATCAAGTTCCTCCCACACTCGGCGCATCATGTCCCCATCAATAAGTTCGAAAGCATCGTTGATGCGAGCTCGCAGTTCTGGCACGTTTCTTGGTAGAGGAGGTTTAAACACTGAATCTTTTACATAACCCCACAGAAAGAAATCGCATGGGGTTAAGTCGGGAGAGCGTGGAGGCCATGACATGAATTGCTGATCATGATCTCCACCACGACCGATCCATCGGTTTTCCAATCTCCTATTTAAGGAATGCCGAACATCATGATGGAAGTGAGGTGGAACACCATCCTGTTGAAAGATGAAGTCGGCGCTGTCTGTCTCCAGTTGTGGCATGAACCAATTTTCCAACATGTCCAGATACACGTGTCCTGTAACTTTTTTCGCAGAAGAAAAAGGGGTCGTAAACTTTAAACCGTGAGACTGCACAAAACACGTTAACTTTTGGTGAATTGCGAATTTGCTGCACGAATGCGTGAGGATACTCTACCGCCCAGATTCGCACATTGTGTCTGTTCACTTCACCATTAAGAAAAAATGTTGCTTCATCACTGATAACAAGTTTCGCACTGAATGCATCCTCTTCCATGAGCTGTTGCAACCGCGCCGAAAATTCAAAGCGTTTGAATTTGTCATCCGGTGTCAGGGCTTGTAGCAACTGTAAACGGCAAGGCTTCTGCTTTAGCCTTTTCCGTAAGATTTTCCAAACCGTCGGCTGTGGTACGTTTAGCTCCCTGCTTGCTTTATTCGTCGACTTCCGCGGGCTACGCGTGAAACTTGCCCGCACGCGTTCAACCGTTTCTTCGCTCACTGCAGGCCGACCCGTTGATTTCCCCCTTGCAGAGGCATCCAGAAGCTTTAAACTGCGCATACCGTCGCCGAATGGAGTTAGCAGTTGGTGGATCTTTGTTGAACTTCGTCCTGAAGTGTCGTTGCACTGTTATGAGTGACTGATGTGAGTGCATTTCAAGCACGACATACGCTTTCTCGGCTCCTGTCGCCATTTTGTCTCACAGCGCTCTCGAGCGCTCTGGCGGCAGAAACCTGAAGTGCGGCTTCAGCCGAACAAAACTTTATGAGTTTTTCTACGTATCTGTAGTGTGTCGTGACCATACGTCAATGAATGGAGCTACAGTGAATTTATGAAATCGCTTCAATCATTTGTAATAGCCCTGTATAAAAGGAATTAGAATTATATATTAATACCTTCAGCTGCTGACGGGCGTTGAGGTATGTCAACGGGGACAGGTGAAAATGTGTGTCCCGACTGGAACCCGAAACAGGGATCTCCTGCTTACATGGCAGGCGCTCTATCCATCTTTATTTTTATTATTATTTTTCATTTTGTTCAGTATAGTTCGTTACGTTTGGTCTGGGTGGACGTCGTATGGCATCCGTTCAAGTTGATCGTTGATTCCTTTACTCAGTTTTTTTATAACAGAGGACAGTCGGCCCTCTGACCGAACACGCTGAGCCACCGAGGCACAGAGGATAGATAGTGCGACTGCAGGGACTATTTCGCGCCCGCCTCCCGCCAGACCCACATTTTCACCTTAAATGTCCACACACTACATTCGTAGTGTCCCTACCCAACACACTCATTACTCGTGAAAGACATTCTTATCAAGTCCCGTAAGAGTTTGGGGACTATGTGTGCACCCGCACAGAAGAGGAAGGTCATGGCCAGTATTGCCAGAACTATATACCTATATGGATATGGTGTCTGTTCTTTCGGACGTGTCTGAAAGAACAGAGACCATATCCATATAAGTATAATGTATAAAAGGGGTTGCACGAACAGTTCTTATAACTGTAGATCTATCTTACTGCCATCGATTTCCTATAGAATTATGGTATGCACTCCTTTCCCGTGTGTTCATTCGAGGACTGAACTCCAATGCAGTCACACTTCTGGTTATCCGTTATTTAGTGGGGTAGCTGAGCTGAAAGCGCCGTCGTTATTTAACGTCGCATGTACAGCCCTTAATGCTGCAAATGTTCTAACTGGGGCGAAATCCAGCGATCTTCCTGCCAAGGTAGAGTTTGGCAAGAACGAAAACGAGCAGCAGAAGCTCTCTTCGTGTGTGTGTGTGTGTGTGTGTGTGTGTGTGTGTGTGTGTGTGTGTGTTTAGGGGGGGGCATTACTTTGCAGAAACGTAAGCCCAGGATGGCTTGCCATGAAGGGCAAGAAATCGGGCGTAATGTGCTGTTCCGATGGCGCGAATGACAAAGTAATGGTAGCCCAGCCATCACTCCTGATTTTCGGCCCGTGTGCCGGACGATAGTCATGTTGGTACTCCACCGATGACTGAGCCCTCTCCACACACGTTTTCACTGGTCACTGGGCTGAGTTCGTAGCGGTACTCTTCACTGAACAAAATTCAATGAGTTTAGAGTCCGAAGGCGTGTCGGGAGATGCCCCGGACAGCGATGGGTTACAGACCTGACGATCGCCCGCCTTACAACCCAACAACCACCAGTGATTATAGTCTGAGGTGACATTTCATTTCATACCAGGACACCTTAAGTTATCATCCGCGGCAGGGCTATCCCTCGACGACATTCTACACCGCGTTTTGTTGCTCTTCATAGTACGCCATCCTTGGCTTACATTTCAGCAAGATAATGCCCGCTCACACATGGCGAGAGTCTTCGTTCTTGCCAAATCCAACCTTGGCGAGCAAGGCTGCCAGATATCTCCCCAGTTGAGAACGTTTGGAGAACGTTTAAGATTTTGACGATCTATCGCAACAACTGGACAGAATTTGGTACGATATCCCTCGGGAGGACTCCATCAGTAAGTGCCAAACCTAATAATTGCTTGCATATGGGCCAGAGATGGAGCAACGCATTATTGACTTGCCCAATTTATGAAGCTCTTTTTCTTGAAGAAATCAATTTTTTTCTGAAATTGTAATCATTTATTTACGTTTACATGTACCTGACATCTACCAATTTCTGTCCCATTCTCATATTTCCTCCATGGCCCGTATGACCGCCGTGGTGCGTCGTTTTTTTCTTCTTCTGTATTACAATGCATAATGTCTACTTCATGGTGAATACTAAATTGTTCCATTTCATATAACGTGTGTCCAGCTTTTATAGGTTACAGAGACCCAGCTACTTACAAAGATAAGTTTTCATTTCGCGTGCTGGTGCTCCAGTTGCTGTCGGCTTCTTTGTCGATGGTCATGTTTGAAGTTCAAGTTATCAAGTTGTGCTTGAGTTTACATAATTGAATTTCTTGTCCAATTCTATTGTATCATTTAAGTATTCCGCACGTATTTACAAATGCTGAGCATACTGTCATAGTATCCGTCTACGTCTTTTCTAATGGAAACTCTGCTACGTTTTGTAGAGAATACAGTAGCCGATTTTCTAACTGTAGAATACCACACTCACGGTTACTCACGTTTTCTCTAAATTTCTCTATTAAGACTGGCGCAGTGTCCAGCAATCGTTAGAAAGTGGAAATGGATGGGGAAAGTGCAAATGGATGGGGAAAGTGCAAATGAACGAAGTGTGGATAAAGAACAAGACAAAATTCAGTTGATACAGTATAATCCTTCAACAAGAAGACTCAGTATTTTCACATATATCGGTGTTTCATATGCGAGAATAAGGTGGAAATTATGTATACACAACTTTAAAAGATATAATGATATGTGCGTATGGCTAGGACCTGCCGTATATACAGGTGGCCTGGTGCAAGGATTTTTAGTTGAAGCCACCTCCGCGACTTACGGTCCATGAGTTTGAAATGATGCGAAAAGAACACCCAGTCCCCGGTCGGAGAAAATCTCCGAGTCGACGTGGGACCTCGCCTGGCATTCTGCCGCTCTGACCACTCAGTTATAGAGGCGGACTTCCGGACGATGACCGTAGATGACTGAAATTTTCTCGTTGGATAATTGCGAATTACCAACTAATTCCATTAACGCTTGTTGCTGATGAGACCGCTTTCACCAGAGACGATGTCCATAACATTCTAATTCACATCGGTAGTCCGACGAAAAACCCACTTTGTGGCAGCCTCATTTTCACGAGCCCTTCCTGTCAAATGGTGGTGTAGTATGACAATCAGTTGATTTGGTCTGTTGTGTTACCACGTAGTCTCACAGGGCCGCATCCTCTATCTTGAAAACGAATTCCAGTATTATTGGATCCTACAGGGAAGGGTATGTTCTTCCAGTAAGATGAGACTCTTACACATTCAAGTCGTCACGTTGCACTTCATATAAACCAACCATCCCCTGGAAGACAGCTTGGCAGAAATGGTCACGTTTCTTTGCTGCCATGGTCCCAGGCCTTACCCTTTTAAACTTTTACTTACAGCGGTGGTTCAAATGAGAAGTCTACAAAGAAAAAGCGAACAAAGACAGGACTTGATCGTTCGGATTATGAATAGAGCTGTTCGCATTAAAGAACGGCAAGACGACCTCACAGTAGCTGCATGTGGTTTCGTCAAGAGAATTCGAAAGTCCACTGAAATTGGAATTTACGAAAACAAAATTTGAACATAATCATTTGTCTTCACTCAACACCTTCTGTTGGTATTTGTTTCCATTACAGTCTAACAGCTTTAACCCATAAAACTTGCAAACATGTTAAATGGAACGTTTTATTCGAGTTAATCAGTTATGGCACCTCCTAAAATGTTTACTGTTTTTCCTGAAACTCCGTGTACGTGTGTAATCTCTATTTCTATTTAAGTTTAGTTCTCGAAGTTCTTAATAAAACTTGAAGTCTGTAGATTGTCTCAAGAGCCGACTTAAATGGTAGTCACCATTGTAATATTGATACAAGCGGGAAGCACAAAATAAATCTTTAAGTTCGCTAAACAACAAAATAAATGGCTAATTCACACACATTAAAAACTTCCGTTAAAGTTAAAAACCCACGAAACATTGGCAGAGTCTGAACTACGACAAATTTACATTTTCTGTGACCATATATACACAGTCCAGTCACACTAATGTGACCACCGTCTATCTACAATGTTAACGTGCAATAACCACTCGCAGGCGCCATGGGGAGAGTATATTAAGCTTTTCCTCGACACGATGGTATCTACCAGCACGACAATGCAACGTGCCACACAGCTCTCCGTGTACATGCGTGGTTCTAAGAGCACCAGGATGAGATTACCGTACTCCTCTGACGACCAACCACCCCGTATTAAAAACTAGTCGAGAAATGTTGGGACCATGTCGATCGGACTGTTCGCATCCTGGATTCTCAACCGAGATACCTAGCCCAGCTGGCCATGTCACTGGAGTCGGCATGGCTCCACATCCGTGTCGGTACCTTCCATAACCTCATGGACCCTCTTCCTGCACGGCAAAATGTGGTAATTCAAGCTCAACATGAAATGACAAATCCTCGCCAAGTCCTCCTAGTACTGGACCATCAACACTTGTATGAAACACACACGTGCAGTGGAAAAAATTTCATTACTTCGGTAACACACTGTAGAATACGTACTGCAGCCGCTGCATCGACACCGCACGTTACACACGCACAGAAGCTAACCTGCGACTCTGTTAAACCTTGCTCTGCGCTCACCGAAGAGGCGACTATCCATATCTTCGGCGTGTGGGCTAGGTAGCGATACCACAATATGCTTACAGGCGGAGGCATGAAGCGTGATTCAACAGTTCGCAGTTTTGTCTCTTTTCAAGTGACGCAAGGCATCGAGTGCATCTACAACGAAGCATTTAATCCGCAATGTGCGAAAGTGTAGTTCAGAACGGAGGTGGTTCTGTGATGAGGGTGGTTTTCGTAGCATGTGGACCAAGTCACTCATGTAACCATTAACACGAACATGGATGTTTATTTCAACATTCTCCGTGGCTAGTTATTTCCTTCTATTTTACATCTTCATGATTAGTATGTTGTGCATATTCTCAAGACGACAGCGGCCGATTTCACAGGGTGGCACAAATACGTTTCTGATTTGGCGAACACTCAAGCACTCTATCGCCGATGGAGTGGTCCACTAAACCGTCAGTCTCAGTCCCGCAGAAAATGTCTACGATCATTTGGAACGAGGATGAAATGTAGCAATCAATATCTTCGCACTTGGTAACTGGCGCAACCTCATCATCAATGAGTAACTTGAGCTGGATATGGTACACATCAAGAAATTTGTGGACTCGCTTTCTCGCCGAAGTGAAGGCATTGTCAAGGCTAGGCGTAATGTCACATTATTGGCCCGACGTTTCCTGGGGTGACCAAGTTTTGGTTTTGTGGCCTACAAAACATTGGCGAGGAGCCGAATAGTTAGTCTACCACTCGTGTGTTGGTAACTTATCCTGTACTATCGCGACTTACATAGTCTTAGCTTATTTTCTTTTTTTTTCTCCTCGAGTCACCAGTACTATGATTTGATGCGGCCCGCCGCGAATTCCTCTCCTGTGCAAAACTCTTCATCTCAGAAGCACTTGCAACATACGTCCTCAATTATTTGCTGGATGTATTCCAATATCTGTCTTCCTCTACAGCTCCCTCCAACACCATGGAAGTAATTCCCTGATGTCTTAAAAGATGTCCTACCATCCTCTCCCTTCTTCCTGTCAATGTTTTTCATATATTCCTTTCCGCATCGATTCTCCGAAGAACCTCCTCATTCCTTACTTTACGAGCCCATTAAGTTTTTAACGTTCTTCTGTAGCACCAATCTCAAACGCTTCGATTAACTTATGTTCCAATACTCCTGCAGTCCAAGATTCACTACCACACAATGCTGCGCTCTAAACATACATTCTCAGAAATGCCTTCCTCAAATTAAGGCCCATGTTTAATAATAGTAGACTTGATTGGCCAGGAAAACCCTTTTTGCCAGTTCTAGTCTACTTCTGATATCCTCTTTGCTCCGTGTGTCATGGGTTACTTTGCTGCCTAGGTAACACTTCCTTATCTTCATCAGCTCCGTGAACACCAATCCAGATTTTAAGTTTCTCGCTGTTTTCATTTATTTTACTTCTCATTATTGTCTTTCTTCGATTAACTCTCTTTCCGTATTCTGTACTCAATGGACTGTTCATTCAATTCAGCAGATCCTGTAATACTACTTCACTTTTACTGAGAATAGCAATGTCATCAGCAAATCTCATCATTGATATCTTTTCACCTTGACTTTTAATCTCACTCTTAAACCTTTCTTAGCCGCGCGGGATTAGCCGAGCGGTTTGGGGCGCTGCAGTCCCGAACAGTACGGCTGATCCCGGCGGAGGTTCGAATCCTCCTTCGGGCATGGGTGTGTGTGTTTGTACATAGTATAATTTACGTTAAGTAGTGTGTAATCTTAGGGACTGATGACCTTAGCAGTTAAGTTCCATAAGATTTCACACACTTTTTTAACCTCTCTTTAGCCGATCGCTGTGGCCGAGCAGTTCTAGGCGCTTCAGTCCGGAACCGCGCTGTTGCTACGGTCGCAGCTTCGAATCCTGCCTCGGTTATGGATGTGTGTGTGTGTGTGTGTGTGTGTGTGTGTGTGTGTGTGTGTGTGTGTGTGTGTGTGTAGTTAGGTTTAAGTAGTTCTAAGTCTAGAGGACTGATTACTTCAAATGTTAAGTCCCGTTGTGCTTACAGCCATTTGAACTATTTGAACCTTTCTTTCATTTCCATCAATGCTTCTTCGATATATATACTCATTAGAATGTTCATTCCATTCAGCAGATCCTGTAATACTTCTTCACTTTTACTGAGAATAGCAACGTCATCAGTTAATCTTATTGTAACGCCGGAAATGCATATCCTCCTATTTCCATCTATTGTACTATAAATTTGTTTTCCTTATTTTTGTTACCTGAATATGACATTTCTGTGTCTTTACATATTGTAATTGTTTTACTATTTGTATATATATGCATTTATGTCGATGTATAATTGGTTTGTTTTGTGAATATTATTTGTATTTATACACTGGGTCTGGCCTAGGGAAAACTATGCTATCGAACGGATACATCGATAGGCGTGTGGAGAACCAAAGTGTTGATCTTTGGTAGTATTAACTCTGTCGCGTGGAGCGCAGGCAGGGCAGGGGAGTCTGGCTGGAGTAGCGAGTGGAGCAGGTGTGTTGTGTGAAGCTCCCGCGAGTTGCCGCGCTTTCGGGGTTTGGCAGCATGTAATTGCGCTCGACTTGCGATGATAGTTTCTGACATGGTGTCGCGGACGGGTAGCATTAGCTGGCGCACATCAAGAGCCCGTTTCGTCTGCTGACCGTGTCGAGAAGAAGGCGCGCCAACATCCAGCTTCTGCAACAGCGTCGGCCGACAATGAGTGACTGTCGCCACCTCCTCGATCGACGGCTTCAAACCTTCAATCAACCAACAAGGAAGACTGGAAGCACGTAAAGTTTTAGAACTGTATGGCAGACCTCAACTTTTCAAACTTTTAAAATTGTTGCATCACAAAATTACAGCTACTTAGCATGAACCTTTGTTGCTCATTGTCCCAATTGCATTACCAAGCAGGGTCCCTTCCTTTTCCGGAATAAACCAGAGTGTCGTTCAAATTCAGACGCCAGCATTAAAATACAATCATTCTATTTCACTACTTCAATTTCAAAGTTCAGTTAAAGTATTCATAGCTGGCTACAATACTTAGATTACACAAGCACAAATTAAGAGTGCTAGTTTTGTTACCATATTTTAGCTTACCTGTGACTGCAGCTCAGCTTGGTATGTACTAAATTTTACTATTGTTAATTGTTCAGAATCATTTAATTCAAGTTCAAAGTTAAATCTCTTATTTCTAAATTGTGTAGATTCAAGTAGCTTTTGAAATGATTGTTGAGGTAGCCCAAGACTAACCGTATTTTACTGAATTTCGATGTGCTTCAGAAAGAAAGCTCACTATTAACTTCAGTCACTAAATTAACTTTCGATTTTCCAGTTTTATTAATTCTTTTGCTAAATTAAGTCAGAGTGTAGCGAAATTTATTACTTCTGACAAACTTTCAGTTTTCACACTACAGGTGTCAAACTTCAGTTGCCACGCTTCTAGTGCTAATTGTATGTGTAATAATCTTTCTTTTTCAGTTACTATAGTAATTGTCCTTAGGACTGGCGACCGTAATTTCCGCCAAATCTCAAATATCTAATTACCGCTAGTTGATTGTTAACGTAACGGCCGCACGTTTACTTTCTTTATTAACTTTATCCCTTTTCAAAATTAATTTCCACCAGTTTCATTAGCATTTTTCCTTTCATTTAGATGTAACCCTTTCCTCCCTCTTTACCGACAAATTAACCTCGGTGACGATTGCTTTTCCCAAATTTCCATTAGGTACACGCGGTTTAATTTTTTGCTGTCATTAAGGTAGATAAGTGAGGGGGAGGTTACATTATCACTGATATCCCTCCACCTTTAATTTTAATCCCACTCTTTAACCCTTTTTTTACTTCCAACGTTGCTTCCACGATATATTGATTGAACAGTAGGGGCAGATGATTCCACCCCTGCCTTATACCCTTTATAATCCGAGCACTTCTTTCTTGGTCTTCCACCTTTACTATTTCCTCGTAGTTCTTGTACATATTGTATATTACTCATGTCTCCCTACAGTATTATATATTTAGAACGTGAGAAGACAGTCATGTTCTGACTTCCATTGCAGATTGGAATCTCTCCAGTATTCCTCTCCTAATAGGGATCTATGTAAAGAAATTGTTTAGAGAATGAAATGTGTAATCATAAAGCCTAAATTTCTCACATTCCTTACTTTGAACTACCTCTACCGTGGCGGTCAGAGGTGCAATTAACTTTACTGGTGTGGTAGAGCACCTCTCGCCCGGAGTAATCCGATATATGTCGCACGAAAGGTAAGCGATGTGTGTTGTAAGAGATCTACAAAGGAAACAGACTTAAAAATCAAAATTATGTGGATGGTAAAACATATAAAAGTGAGCTCTTTAAATAGGAAGCTAGGAATCAGAAATGAATATTCTGTTTTTTTCTAACATAAACAAGTTTTATGTTCAAAGCAACCACTAAGTCTTATATCAACTGTTAAAATTCACCCCCGCATCGGCGGGAAAAAAATCATTCCGTTTCTTTGCCTGCACACATTTTTGTTTTTTTTTGCGTAAGAGACGTTATTTATGTTCTGCCACCGCTCTCCGCACTGCTGTAATTCTCGAAGTGTCCAGTTCACAAATAATTTGACTGATACGTATTAATGAATCTTCTCCTGCACGACCCAGTACCATCTCCTCAAATTCTTCACTGCGGACAACTTTTTGCCCAGGTCTCTTATTTGAACGACTCACTGTCTCATCCTGTTTCACCATACTTAAAACCCATTTCTCCTATGTCCAGTAGAGAATAATCTTCCATCTTCGATAACCAGTCACAAGCTGTAAAGAACAATTCACTTGGTCGTGGACACATACAGACTATTGTGTGTATTTTCTTTGTTTCAAGTTATCGTCACCAACAGCTGTTCACGGGCTCACAGGCATCGCTCATTAAAGGACTCGTAACGCCTGAAATATTAATTTCTGCCAATTTGTTCTTGATCTTTAAATACCCATTTTTAATTTTTCACACACCGTGTTTATGACTGCCATTACGCCACAGCGCCCTTGCAGCAGGTGATCTCTGCCTTACAACACGTGGCCTTCTCGCTGGACAGTGCATGAGGGTCAACACATCTGAGTTTTATTATAGACAGACGTCTCAAGAATATAGAGGATAAATTACGTTCCAAACTAATGATACACATGCACATAAATCTTTGAATAGTGCACTCTCGAAAGGTTACCTGTAGATTGTTAACTGACACACTCGTCCTCCACTGCAGCCGCTGTGTCACCGCCGACACTGGTAATTTATTCTGTTTTCCACGCCGCACATGTTCATTCTCTTTGTGCCTCCAGACATGCACCATGCATCTCTCCGCTCTGTGACAGCATTACTCAATACGAGCTTACGCAATTCTTGGACGGTACTAGCAGTCTACTATAATATAATGACTGCCCTGTGATTGCGTCTCTTCTCTTGTGAACATAACCCATTGTTTATCAGACCCGTTTCATCGATTTGCAGTCATAACTGCAGGGGAAGTGTAATAATAACCCACGCAGCTAATGCAAGAGCTCTGGGAGAGCTGACCTTGTTTACTACCTCAGGTCACAGACGCTTTGATGCTCATTGTTCCTCCAGCAGAACAAACCAGTAATTCTGACGAAACAGGAACTGTTCAGCGTGTTTCGATAATCTCTGCTAAACACAACGAACATGTGCAGTTTCACACTGAATGTCTTCAATTATGTTACCTAACTTGCCACTAAAATAAAATCTGTCTATCAGCTCACATTATTAATATTCACCAAAGTTTCCCTGGACTTCCGAAAATCATGGATGCAGTGAATGTTCTTTTTCAGTAAGAAATATAAAACTGATGTACTCTGCTTAGAATAATAAGAGCTGAGTAGCAGTAAAAAAGAATTTTGATACAAATTCAAACTGCCGTAAAGAAAAGGCAAGCCTTTAATATCGGTAAAGTGAACAACCTGACTGCAAGAATTTTGAGCAGTATAAACTGACGCGACACACCAGATAGTTCAACGAAAACTGTTCGAAAGAGACATGCCGAGGTGATATGCTGGCATCGGCCCACAAGCTATACCAAACTATACAGCGTCTATACTACGCAAGCCACCTTATGGTGTGTAGTGGAGGCGGTTTTGTGGATCACTACAACTTCCCCCTTCCTATTCCACTCACTAATGGTCCGTGGGATGTTGAGGACAACTTAAAGATTTTGCATCTAACAGAAAAAAGGAGCCACTATGAATATATTAGAAGAATTAGAAATACACACACACACACAAAAACAGCACCCCAGACTATATCCTTAACGAACAAACAGAATTTCCAAAAATTACTTTCCAGCCTCCAAAGCAAATAATATTAATACACCTATCTGCAGATCAAGTAGAAAATTTATATGTTACTATAATTCTCATGCTGCCAAATGTAATAAAATAATATACTATTTTACCTATACAGTTCTAAATATATATAAAAACTTTATAATTAAATTAGCAATAACAGATATATATATTTTAAAAAAATTTCAATCTCTCTGTACTAATGTAAAAGACATTACAGTTTTGTAAAAGAATATATGATCCTTTCCAAACATAGGACATCATTGTCAAATGTTACGATATATCATAGCATTTGTGACACCCATATGTTTGTAAACGCTTTGTATGTACCAAAACATGTGGTGCGTGGTTGGAATGATCTCAGCGACAAATCTAAAGTGTACAGTGAGAACTATTACGTGTGCAACAACGAAGATGCAGTAGAAATGCATTTACATCGATTGGATGAACGTTATGGAAACAATCACTCAAAACCGACATTTCACGTAAGTCACATGCAACGAAAATCTGCAACGCAACCATCTGTGTGTGGCGTGTTTGTAATTATGTTTTATTTATATTTTAGGACAATTAATCTATAAAAACACACCAAATGTCAGAAAGAAAGCGTGTAAACCGTCTGATGATGAATCACAACGATTCGAAACCGGTAACGGTTTCCTTTGAATAAAGGAACTCAAAGTAAATTTGTGGCTGGTTGCTGTCCTAACACCATCAACTTATAAAACTCTTTGGGAAATCGAATCTCTCTGATTTTATCTTTGTGGTCCTTTCGCCAGATATATGTAGAAAGAAGCAGTCTACTGGTTCACTCTTCTAATAACGTTCGCTCTCTGAGTTTCGCAAGTAAACCAAATCGTAATGCAGAACGCCGTCTCTCTTGTCGCTTCTTCCACTTGAGCTGGCTGAGCATTCCAACGCTTATGTCGTATCCTTTAAGGGGAAAAAGACCTTACTGTTCAAAAAATACCATTGGCGAAAAACCAGCTAACCACTGTGAAACGCGCGGCAACAGATATTTGGATCGCATCACGTAATAACTTTTCTTAATCTTGTTTTCGCAGTTCCTAATGGAACGTTACGTAGAACACTATTGTACATTCCTATAGGTCTCACTGAATACTGATTCTTGAAACTGTAAGTAGGCTTTCGTGTAATAATTAGCGTCTATCATGAAGTGTCTTCCAGTCCAGGCACTTCAACAAATCCGCATTTCACGCAAACTTGTAACCATTCGCTCTGTCTTTTTTTGTCCATGTTGAATATCCCCGTTAGTCCTGTCTGATATCGGTCCAACACACTTGAGCAACATTCTGGGACGGATCGCATAAATGTCTTGAAAGCAAACTAAATTGTAGACTCATTGCATAAAATTTCGCGCCCTGTTATATGCATGAGTTGACTGCTCTAGGTGTGTCACTGATATTGTAATCATATAATACGTTTATTCCGTTTTGTAAAATACACAATTTTGCTTTTCTGGACATTTAAAGCAAGTTTAAATCTTTTCACTACTTTTAAATATTATCAACGCCTAACTGATTAAGTCTACAACTTTTTTAAAGACACTACTTCATTATGGACAACTGTCATCTACAAAAGTCATAAGTTATTATTAATAACGGTTTACAAGTTTTTGAGGTTGCATCGAATTTTCATTTTATCTTTACAAGATACTTCGACGACTTCGCTAGTTGTCTCAGTCAGAAGTCGAGAGCGGATTTCATTCCTCGTTGTTTGACTTGTCAAACGGTAACCACTACACACTGCACGCAACCCTAGCGATTGTTTTCCAGCACCTTCAACCGCTGGAACACTCAGCGGTGTGTTTCGTTAGAAGTTTGACAGGATTCCAAACAGCCAATATCCACGCTCGACGAAGGCCAACTACGAAATTTGTCGAAATACCGTGTAAAGATAAACTGACAGTTCGACAGCAAACCTAAAAACTTGTAACCATCAATATCAACGAGAGATTCTGAAGGGTCAAACTGTTAGTGTTTCATGTCATTAACATACATAAACAGCAAGGGTCCTAACAGTTCCCTGGCGTACGCCTAAAATTATTTCTACATTTGAAAAGTCCGTGCAAAGTCCGAGAGATGGCACCACCGGCGCCTATCGAGGTCATGTTAGCTAGTAGCATCTTTGGAAAGAACAAGTTTCAGCCATATTTGTCTGTTTCTTTGTGTTTGGCATTCGTGTGAATCAAGGGAGTCGAGTGATTGTCAAAAAATTGGTGAAAAAGAACTTCGTATGGTGGTTAAACATTACTTTATGAAAGGCAAAACGCCTCAAGAAACTAAAGAGAAACTTGATAAACATTACGGTGACTCTGCACCTCCGATTAGAACAGTTTACAAGTGGTTTCAAAATTTTTTGAATGGCCATATGGCCACAAGTGATGCTGAACGTTCTGGGCGCCCTCGAGAGGTTACGACTCCAGAAATCATTGATAAAAGCCATGATATTATGATGGATGACAGAAGAGTTAAGGTGTGTGAGATTCCTAGTGCTGTGGGAATCTCGAATAAACGGGTACATAATATTTTTCATAAATATTTGGACATGAGAAAGCTATCCGCAAGACGGGTTCCGCGATTGCTCACGCTCGACCAAAATAGGAATCGTATGAAGTGTTGCAAGGATGGTTTCCAGCTGTTCAGGAAGAATCTGCAGGACTAAGCATCATTTCGTCACTGTGGATAAAACACGGATACATTACTATACTCCTGAGACCAAATAATCTAAACAATGGGTTTACCAAGGGAGAATCTGCACCAAAAAAAGGCGAAGACCATTCCTTCGGCCGGAAAAGTTATGACGATTGTCTTTTGGGATTCGCAAGGGATAATGCTCATCGACTATCTGGAATACGGTAAAACTATTACAGGTGCATATTATTCATCGTTGTTGGACCGTGCCGGCCGTAGTGGCCGTGCGGTTCTAGGCGCTACAGTCTGGAGCCGAGCGACCGCTACGGTCGCAGGTTCGAATCCTGCCTCGGGCATGGATGTGTGTGATGTCCTTAGGTTAGTTAGGTTTAATTAGTTCTACGTTCTAGGCGACTGATGACCTCAGACGTTAAGTCGCATAGTGCTCAGAGCCACTTTAACCATTTTTTGTTGGACCATTTGAAAACCGAGCTGCAAGAAAAAGTACTTTTCCATCACAATGCACCAGCACACACCTCAGCATTTGTGGTCGCAAAATTAACTGAAATAGGATTCCAACTCGTTTCACATCCCCCTATTCTCCGAACTTGGCTCCCTCGGACTACTATTTGTTACCCAATTTGAAGAAATGGCTGGCAGGACAAAGATTTTGTTCAAACAAGGAGGGATAAAAAAATTAGAACAGCGTGGAACGAAATGTTTAAGTCTAAAAGCAGATTATGTCGAAAAATAAAGATTTACCCCAAACACGTAAGTAGTTTTTATTTTTGCACGGACTTTTAAAACGCCCCTCGTATATCAGTCAACTACTCTCCAAGCAAGATAATGTTTCATCCTTCCTACATTTATGTGATACCTCGTATGACCTCTCTTTTGTTGATAGCCGTTGATGTAGCATCTAGTCAAATTCTTTTCTAAGAAACAAGAAAGACTGCACTTTTATTTTGCTAGGAAGTCTTCAGTGTCAACGGTTATATCATACACGTGACTTTCTACATGATCCCTCAAACAGAAAAGCGGAAGACAAATAGAGTCAGATCTCGGCTGCCATGAAACACGATCTCCTTCTCTTCGTATTCGCCATATAGGGAACGACTGACGTACTTGTTCACGAGCAAGATTTGCAAAGCGATCAGGGGCTCATGCTCGAACCTCAGATGTCGACGAAGATCATGTCATCTGAAGTTCTTTAGGTTTCCTGTCTCGCCCCTTAAAGTATGCTTTGTGGTATAATTGGACTGATCTGCTAGTTAATTTCAGTCTCGCATTTGGTATTGGCCAGAGGAAGTCCATATGACGATGTGTAATTATATACAATACTTAACATTATAAATAATCAGAACCTTCGGCTATGCGATAATACTGTCACTTAAATTAGTATTAAAGCCTCCATTATGTTGCTTAACCTAACAGTACACACAAACTATGTATTTTGTATCTCAAAAAAGATACTTCTGGCAGCGTGGCTAACGTAAAAAGTAAATGTAATTATAATGACGATGTGCTAGTAAATTTTGTAGACTGATATCTGGGTTATCAAGTTATTTGTATATTAAAATTGGACGTTTATATTCAATATCGCTTACAATATCGGCTTTTATTTGATTTAAATGACTATTTGGCAAAACAGTTGATTTGTCAGGTTACCTTCCATTCAGAAGGCGGTTGCACGCAGCGTCTGTTATATCGACTTGTAAATAATAGATTTCAGCTATCAGTCGTCCTTTCTACGTTTTATTGGCAGATCTGGATTTCAGCTAGAAACTAGCCATTCTCAATGCACTATCATTTTTGATCAATGCATGTAATGCCTGTTGGTCGGGCTTCATCCACAATTCATTGAACTATGGATTAAGCCCGACCAATAGGCATTACATGCATTGATCAAAAATGATAGTGCACTGAGAATGGCTAGTTTCTAGCTGAAATCTAGATCTGCCAATAAAATTTAGAAAGGACGACTGATAGCTGAAATCTATTATTTACATAGTTGATTTGTGTATTTGTGAATAAATAGTAATAATTGGTGTAATTTATACTATTAAATTTTCTGTATATTAAAATTGGATATTACTAGCGGACCAGACACCTTCGTTATCATATCGGCTTTTATTTTATGCAAATGATTGTTTTCGACAAAACATACTCATACTTTCGAACAGAACCGTAATAATTTACACTACTAAATTTTCCTACTTCATATTTTACTATTCGATCTAAATTGCCACATTCTCAGGCGAGAACACTAGAAAAATCGCCTATTGCAAATTTTTTTCTGATATTATAGACTTTACTTTTAGTACCTGTTACTAAACATTGAGCAAATATTTTAACCATCTCTTCTGGCATTATGTAGACTTCTTTTAACACGAACAACGCAACAGAAGCTAAATTTCTTAACGTATTACGTTGTGCTACCCCTGTATTTTAGATCAAGTAGTTCCCAGTGTGCAGTCATTTGTGAGTCAGTTACAGTCAAGACAGTCGTAATATAATGGGTGTGAACATTCCATGACTAGATTGGTGACGGTAACTCTGTAGACAATGCTGCTCGTCGTAAACATAAGTAAATAAAAGCACTGAATCACGCAGACAATTTTCTTTTTTGCGGTCACATCTTAATAAATTTCTATTTCAGAGTATGTGCTTTTTCAGCAATGGAAATGACGACCTCCAGATTTGAAGCTCAACGTACACTTAAGAAAGTCAACAGTAAAGAAAATATTTTTGTAACGGAAAAATTAATGTGCAATACAGTAAAAGAATTACATTTTTGAGTTTATCTGCTAATAAAACACCAATGTCTAGAGGGTATGTTTAGTACAATTAGTTCACGGTTCAAGCAAGCTTATGCACTCAGGTACCAGTTGTATTGTACTGTATTCAGCTGGGGACGTAGAAACGACGGAGAGGCTTCGTCCCCGCCATCGCCTCAGTGGTACACAACCCCCACAAAAGGCCACAGCAGTCCACTCACCCCACCGCCGCCCCACACCGAACCCAGGATTACTGTGCAGTTCGTCCCCCATTGGATCCCTCCCCCCCCCCTCCGGGAACGTCTCACACCAGACGAGTGTAACCCCAATGTTTGCGTGGTTGAGTAATGGTGGCATATGCGTACGTGAAGACAGTGTTTGCGCAGCAGTCGCCGACATAGTGTAACTGAGGCGGCATAAGGGGAACCAGCCCGCATTTGCCGAGGCAGATGGAAAACCGCCTTAAAAACCATCCACAGGCTGGCCGGCGCACCGCACTTCAGCACTAATCCGCCGGGTGGATTCGTGCCGGAGACCGGCACGCCTTCCCGCCCGGATTGCAGTGCACGGCTAATGCGGGATAGGTACCAGCTACTATAGAACAAGTCTGTATCATTTTTTACTATCGCAAAATCGATTTTCTGTCACTGAGTGACCATCTTCAGTGCTAGAAGTTAAAAATTTTCACATTACGATCAGAGAGTACAACATAGAAAATCACAATTACATCTGCATATGAACATAACACTTGTTAGAAACAAACCTATATTATATAACTTAAATTAAGGATGCACTGTTGTCACTAAGCTTACGGCAATCACATAGACTGAGGTCGCTGTTTACCTGCACTTGTTCAGCAGACCTCGGTGTGACGGGGCTTGACACGCCCTCTATGTGACATGTGTCACGTGAAGACATAGTATTACTGGTTTTGCGAATTATTAACACTAAATAACTCTTGTACTTTTGTGAATGGTGTAGTAATTCAAATTTAAAATGTACGTACAACACATAGCAGACGAGGGGGAAGGAAATATCTAAAATACATTGGCGTATTGTTTTTTATAAACTATAAAACATAAAATAGATCGATGATAAGTTGTTAGAGTGCAGAACATATAAAAAGCAAAAGATAATGCAAAAGAATAATAAATGAATAACATAAAAAGAGGCGTAACACAGGTTTTTTTAAAAAACCTAATACCCACCATCTGGCGTGGGAAGTCAGAAGTACAACGTTCGTAATTTATGTAACAATGATTGATGTATACTACTTGTTCGCACCTTATATTTGCACGGCATTTTAATTATTAAGTAACGGCAGTTTCGTACTGTTATTATTTTTTATATATTTGACTCTTTGGTATTAACGTTATTATTTTTATATATTTGACTCCTTGGTATTAACGTTTGTTACATAAATTACGAACGTTGTACTTCTGACTTCCCACGCCAGATGGTGGGTATTATGTTTTTTAAAAAACCTGTGTTACGCCTCTTTTTATGTTATTCATTTATTATTCTTTTGCATTATCTTTTGCTTTTTATATGTTCTGCACTCTAACAACTTATCATCGATCTATTTTATGTTTTATAGTTTATAAAAAACAATACGCCAATGTATTTTAGATATTTCCTTCCCCCTCGTCTGCTATGTGTTGTACGTACATTTTAAATTTGAATTACTACACCATTCACAAAAGTACAAGAGTTATTTAGTGTTAATAATTCGCAAAACCAGTAATACTATGTCTTCACGTGACACATGTCACATAGAGGTCGTGTCAAGCCCCGTCACACCGAGGTCTGCTGAACAAGTGCAGGTAAACAGCGACCTCAGTCTATGTGATTGCCGTAAGCTTAGTGACAACAGTGCATCCTAATTTAAGTTATATGATATAGGTTTGTTTCTAACAAGTGTTATGTTCATATGCAGATGTAATTGTGATTTTCTGTGTTGTACTCTCTGATCGTAATGTGAAAATTTTTAACTTCTAGCACTGAAGATGGTCACTCAGTGACAGAAAATCGATTTTGCGATAGTAAAAAATATACGACCAATGCTGTCTTTTTTCAAGTGTACCTGTTATCTGGTCGTAGTGCACAAGACAACATGGAGTCGCCAATCAATAAGTCTGTATCAGTTATATGATTTGTGCAGAGGATAGGAAGCTACAGGCTACGTGTCGTGTAACCTAAAATGTTAGTAACTACGTAAACAATTAACAGATATGTCGCGCTGTACAAATAAATATTCGAAAGACCTCGTATTAAACTGATAAAGTGGTATCAGAACACGTGTCACTTCCTCCCTTCGACTCAGTCGTTTACAGACCAGGGTCCTCTGCTGGAACATCCGCTCGTCTCCAATCACTTTGTAAAGTTTCTATCATCATTAAGAAAAGAGCCAGCCTGAGCGCTCACACAATGTGACGGAATACAATAACACATGTCTAATGTTACAGTGAAATGGCTTCCCATTTGTTTCCCTACAGCTAGATTTAAGGGGTCATTCTGTGCTAAACTGTTTCTATAATATTTTCATATTTACTCGGTAGTTCTAATGCATCCTAATAACTGATCAAACTCCACTGGGACCTTTCCTGTATCCGCACGAACTACATTTTCTTACGTTAAGGGTCTAATGCCTGCTTTCGCACGAAGCGTTAACTATTAAATACCGAACAATTTTCTAGTGACTTCAGTTGTATGTGCTCAAGACTATCATCTGTAAAAAGTTTTACCGTCTAGGTCATTGGCAATACCTCTACTTGTAACGGCCGTAGCACCTCTCTTTGAGGTAAACCGGATACTGATATCGCTTCTTGCTACGTTGGCCCCAATAAGAACGAGTTTCAGTGTTTAGTTTGATAGTATGTCTTCGTTTCTTGTCCATAACTGCAGAGTAGTTTCGTTACATTTGTACACTGATACGAGTGATAAATCAGTTAAGTATTATAGCAGTCAGACTGATGTATATCTATTTGGCGGGTGATTGATGCGTAGTATCTGCTTGAGCGTGTTGTGGCATTGTGGGGTGTACTGGTGGTAATGTTACGATCGGGAACTCAAATCCCGGTTCGAGATGAGAAAAATGCTATAGCCGCTTTCGAAGTGCAGGTAAATGATTTATCATTCGTACATCTTCAGACACTAACAAGTTCCTTTACTGTTGGATTCGTACCATTAGCCGGCCAGAGTGGCCGAGCGGTTCTAGGCGCTACAGTCCGGAACCGCGCGGCCGCTACGGTCGCGGATTCGAATCCTGCCTTGAGCATGGATGTTTGTGATGTCCTTAGGTTAGTTAGGTTTAAGTAGTTCGAAGTTCTAGGCAACTGATGACATCAGAAGTTAATCCCATAGTCCTCAGAGCCATTTGAACCATTTTTGAGAACCATTACATCAAAAATTTAATACTCCTGTTTCTATAGTGGCAAGTGATTTATAATACTTACACTTTTTCTATGTTTTTCAAGAAGTAACGAATCAACAGAGCGTTCGGCTCTTATTTCTAATATTTTGTTGTTTGGTTCGGTGTCCAATGCACATCGTAAGTCAAGCGCCAAGTTCATTCAGCACTTAGCTTTTCTTTTCTTTGCTGCCATAGACGAAGGCCTACTTCCATCCCGGTAATTTGTGGTTAACGTGACTTGTTCTGAAGAGGTCTTCCAGCATTGATAACTACTAATCACCGACCTTTCGCTAAAATAATACAAGTTTTATGAAAACCTGTTTACGGTGTGTCGCCTTTTCTAGATTCAAGAAATTGTGCTTTCCTTAGAAGTACACTACCTGAGAATATTCCTTCATTCGCAGCTGGTCTCGGAACCCTAGTATTCACTAGTCAATTGACACACACAGTGGTTACAGTTACTACAAGCCACACCACAAGTTGGGAAACCGGGCCAAATTTCTAGTAGTTTACTGTCACGTTGACATTTTCACACACAAATGTTTTATTCACATCTTATAGAAACTAACAAATGGTTCAAATGGCTCTGAGCACTATGGGAGTTAACATCTGAGGTCATCAGTCCCCTAGAACTTAGAACTACTTAAACCTAAATAACCTAAGGACATCACACACATCCATGCCCGAGGCAGGATTCAAACCTGCGACCGTAGCGGTCGTGCGATTCCAGACTAGAGCCTAGAACCGCTCGGCTACTCCGGCCGGCTAGAAACTAACATACGCCAATAAACAACAGCCTTTTAAACACGCCGCTAACGGCAATCAAGTAATTTACAGCAATGCAACACTTTAACAATTTCTTTAAAAACGGCAATCAAGTCATTTATAGCAATCCAACAGTTTAAAATTAAAAAAAAAGTTAACAGTACGGCAATAACAGCCTTTGAAAACACGCCGCTAACGGCAATCAAGTCATTTATAGCAATACCCCACTTTAAAAAAATTTAAAGAACATTAGTAAACAGGCTACTAAAGTACATTCAGAACTTTAGTAATAAGGTACGGTGAGGTAGTGAAGCTACCAACACCGACATTAAAAAAAAGTCAAATGTCTCAGCAAACACACGATTAATGGCAATTAAGGAATGGAGTAATGTAGACAAGTTTTTAAACAAAAGTGTCCTGGAATATCATTAGAACGTAACAGATATGACGGACCCGTGTAAGGCTGCCACAAATCACCCACTCAGGGATGCTCAGGCTAGGCAGAATACTGACCAATTTAAATACACCCGTAAACACAATTGCCACTCTCAGGCTGGTCACTGCACCGACTTTTAGCCAGCGAAAAGTTGTTATAAGATGGCTTAGTTTGCTGACAGAATTAGAGCTAACCTCGTGCGAGGAAACATTACCACACAGTCCTAAATGAGCGGCCACATGATCAACCAACAAGAAGCATAAATTTACTCATAACACGACAGAACAGCGAAACAAACTGCCAAAACTACACCTCCCATCGGGCAGTAACGAGAGCAGCAGGAAAGATCACTGTCTTCAATTACACCGGTGCCAGGGACAGGAAACCCGATGGCCGGAGGCCACAAGGCAGAAAAGACACTGGTTACGCAAACTTATTACTTAATGATTAAACCTTCCACGGACTTAACTTGCAATTATGCTCGAACAGGCAGTACACGACCTACGATGGCAAGGATCCACACATCCGACCGCGCACGCGTCGCCAGTGTACCCAACACGCCACGGTTACGCGACAACACGCTCTGTCACCGGAGTTCACGTCTTCCCTGGAACGTTGACGGGTAGTGACCGCTCCTTCATGTTAGGTGTCTCCTTTTTAAACTCCAGTGTTGTAACGGAGGACTTAAAGAAGCTTGTTAACGTCCCACCAAGGTGAAATGAACAGCAACTACCCGTGGTGCGTACAGTACACAAGCAACCCGCGGGGAGCTCTTTCGTCAACTCGACCCGCTCGTTACACACAACCGACATACATCACGTGGCGACTCGGTACAACCGACCACGCCTGGTCCGCGCTGGCGAGCCACACTGCCCTCCCGTGTCCACCAGACTCTCTGAGCGCACACCCCTACTTCCGCGCCACCACGTGAAGTTACCATCGGTCAAAGATCTCACTTCCTCCATGGCAGTTTCCCGGAAGCAAAACGCAGATATCGATAGCAGAGGGAAAAGAAAACCAAGCAGCCACTTAATGACAGACGACATATCAAAAAAACATGTCAGGGGAAGAAAAGGAAAACGCATGCAATCTAAATACAAGGTGTAGCAAGAGTCGATACACGGCTCATCAATTTTCCAAATCAGAGAAATACATGCTATTCAGATTTGTCACTGATGACTAGTGATAAGTGCTACCACCGAATGGACAGCAAAACAAGTAAACAGGTGTAAAAATCACCTTCATTGCTACTGGCAAACTAAATAATTTTCAAAATCAAACTTCTATTGTTCTTGAAACTGAACGTTTACAAAAGTTCGTATTACAGTTTTTGCTCATGACAGTGAGACGTGGCCTTTGAACACGAAGACATTTCATTATTTGAGTGTGACTCAGCGACCAGCGGAGGGACGCACGTTGTAAATTACTGGAAGACACAGCAATGCAAATAAATGGTTTAGGGAACAGGTTAGAACGGGAGCTGTAAACATGGAAGGGTTGAGAAAAAGTGCAGGTTTGCTGGACGGTAGTCGAGAAGATGTATGTAGATTGCCAAGGGAAGTTGCAAAAGTAACATAATACTGGTTAGCAAACTAATGGAAAGTAGGCAAATCACAATAATTGGGAGCAACAGGAATTCGTATCGCTGAAGGTCACAGAGTCTGAAGATATGCAGAGGAGGTTTTTATCCAGTGGCGTAAGTTAAATAACTAATCAAGATTATCTATTGTATACTGAGACTTCCGTAATAGTGATAATAGAGATTATTTTAAAACGTAATTTATGAGGTCACTAAATCATCACTAATCAATTTTGTTGTTACCCTTCCGAAAGGTTCTTTTTATCCACAGGTTGGGAACCACTGAGTAAGAATGTGAGATACGTACGAAGCCAATTCGCTCGATCATCTGACTGCTATTGTCACCACGTTCCAGGGATAATGGGACGAAGTACACCTCTTTGCATCAGAAACTCACTAGATCATCTTTTTTCGACGATTAAGCAGTGGAATAAGAGCCTTTATCTGCATTACTAAGCGACTAACACAGAACCCATTACCGGTTACAGATTGCTTATCTAACAGCTTCCAGGGGCAACAAAAATTCGTTTTTCAATATTTCGCGTGTTTATTGGCCGAATTTAAAAATTTTAAATGTTGTCATAATATGCTCATTAAGAGCTATAACACTACAAGTACTACAGTTAGAAACCGTGTTTTTGTCTTGAGACAATGTGACTGACAGCGCACAAATACCTGGACTTCATTCAACTGGTAACAGAATGAGAGCACCTTGCAAATTCCAAAAAACTTTCTATACACTTTCAAGCCCTTGCGCAACTCTTTCTCGCTGGTACCTCACCCCATTTACCAAACAAAAGTTTTAAAGAAAACAGGTTACCGCTTTCCACATTTTCTCTGTTCACGCAGTAGAACTTCAACATCAGAACTGACGTTTTAACTTACTGCTTCTGTCCCACAGACTACTTGCAAAGCAGTTCGCATACAGTATCCACATTTATCACTGAATGTACCAGCAAAATTAAACTATGTGAGCAAAAGTATCCGGACACCCCCAAAAACATAAGTTTTTCATATTAGGTGCATTGGGCTGCCACTTACTGCCTGATATTCCATATCACCGATCTCAGTGGTCATTAGACGTCGTGAGAGAGCTGAATAGGGCTCTCCGACTCACAGACTTCGAACGTGGTCAGGTGATTGGGTGCCACTTGCGTCGTACGTCTACCTGTCTGTGGCGTCCCTGTTTCCAGATAATAAGTTGAGAAGACGCCCATTTCACTTACCTCCAGCAAGGGCACTGCTTACTATTACACGAATTTTTACTATACCGAGAGAACTCACCAACTTCAAAGCGAACACTCTCCCTTTTCTGTTTCACGTGAAAGACAGGATCAACGACACAGGAGAGGGTATCACACGGTCAGTGTCACAAATCATATTGTAAGATGATACATCAGCTCCATATCTCTGAAAGTGATGATTATAAATTCTGTGTCAAAACTGTTACAAAGAAGATTTTACTAGAAGCATTAGAACTAGATCTACTGGATAAAGAACCTAAGTCTTCTGATGAAGAATTATACTGATTTCTAAAGATAAATGACTAGTTGTATACTTAATTTCAATTTTTTGAATGTAACAGTAGCTACTTTGTGCTTTAATTTAATTACAGATAGGTGATAGTGCACAAGAAGCCTAAAACAAATGCAAAAAACCATTTTACGTTACAAATATAAACTATTTACATACTGCAAACACTTTATTGACTGCCAATCACCGTGGCATCTGTGAACAATAACTGAAATTTAACAGTCATTTCATAATAATATAACTCTCATTAAACTAGCAACAAAAGCAATATAATATCAAGTTGAATGATTATTTTGTCATAGACGTAAATATATCTATCGAGTTACTTAAATAAAAGCATCTTTAATCTAAATGTAGTCTTTTGGCTTCATCCTTCAAAAGACAAAAAATCCTTAAGTAGCCAATCACTACACCAGTTAGCCTAAAGGAAATAGAGACTGACACAATTTCCAAATTTCAGGACAAACCATGGAAAAATCTGTAATCTTGCAGTTTCCTGTCATCTGAATCTGATGTCCAAAAATGCTTTGTCATGGACATTTCAACAAAACGTTCACCAAATAGGGGTCCGATGGATTACATTTAACAACAAAGTTTATCAAAAAGAAGATAGCCTTGCAACTGATAGCATTTTGGTTGGAATTCTTGCAGATATTTATTTCAATTCAAACTGTTAATCAGATAGATAAAGGAATTGATTTTCTTGATATTACCTTTTCTAATCTAAATAAATATTTATTTTAGATTTATCACGAACCAACCACAAGTACTGTTGTTATAAATAACATTTCTTGTCTCCCAAGTCAACCAAAAGTTGCAGTCTTCAGGTCTTTACTTACCTGTATGCATGAAATCTACTCAGTCGTTTCGATACTAGAATGAAACTGACATTATCAAAGAAACAACACATGAAAATGAGTATACCCACATATAACTGATAAACTTCAGAACAAAACTGAAAAGAAACAATGCAGTTTTACTAACTTAGGCTCACACGAACAAACACATCTGCTTGCATTTCTCTTACAGGAAAAAATTCATAACATGTTGCTAACTTTTTTCGTAACACTGGTATTTAAATCCACTTCAGCATTAACAATTAGTTAAAATCACAGCATAAGTAGTCAATGTCACCAGAAATCAAGTATATTCAAGCTCTTAAGTGGCACAGTTCTACGCAGGCAATACAGAAAGGAGCTTCACTACACGATAGCGGGAACACTCGTATACCTTTCAACTAAAAATTTTTTTTACATTCATTTTTGTAACACATTTGTAGGAAAATGAACACTCAGCAGCAGTCAGTAAAGACAACCTTCAAACAGATCCTACGAACTGATAACAAATGAAAGAAAATGAATCTCCATGAAGGACTTGCAAGTAGACATACTAGACAGTTAATTTCTATAATTCTTCCATGACGTTTTTAGAAATAAAGTGTAACTTATTATCCTCTCACAACCGCAGATCATAACAATCTTCTATAAATAAAGTTATTAGCATGTAATCTAATTGACTTCTACTTATAAATCCTCTGGAACTTCAATTACTTAATAATGACTACTTTCCACTCACTGTCCCATTTGTGTACAAATTTCAAATTTTCTTTATGTAATAGTCCCCTTTGAAACATAAATTGTAATCGTGTCTGTTCACAACTACCAATAATAAGAGGACATGTGATGAAACAAAACAAATCACATATTACATGTTGGAAATGACTATGTATTTTACAGTACTACGGCGCATATTATAATTTGATTATTTTACATGTCATAATTCGGTTTGTTGGTTTGTTTATTTGTAGGAGGGGACCAAAGTGTGAGGTCATCGGTCCCATTAGATTAGGGAAGTCGGTCATGCCCTTTCAAAGGAATAATCCCGGCGTTTTCCTGAACCGATTTATGAAAATCACGATGCGGATTTGAGGCGTCATCCTCCTGAATGAGTGTCCAGTGTGCTAACACTGCGCTACCTCGCTCGGTGTGTCATAATTTGATGGTGACTGTGTTCTATAGTCTGACTGTGTTTTTCTAGTCATCTCATATGCCTCCATATGTGTACATGTCTGTGCCTTTTAGTTGTAATAACTTTGCCCATATTTTTTGTATTTCAATATGAACACATTAGATGCTCCGATTTCATGTTTTGCCCATCTTTTATCACACCTGAAGTGGAATTAGTGTGTGAACGTGAGAATATGGTGCTTGAAATTACCATTTTTAATTAAATATTCAACTACTACTGGGACATCCCATTTACGTTGAAATACATTAATATACTCAACTCCAGTCACCCTGCTGTTTTCAATGTGTCCTTATTCAACATCACATAACTTGCCTTTTATTCCAAACACTCGACTCCAGCATGAATCCCTAAAGACGAAACCAAATGTAATCACTTGAACTGGGCATAAGACCAAAACTGGTCGTGTTTTAAACAAACGGCATTCAGTTCTGACTGGTGGTGCCCCTTAAAGCAACATTCACGAAGGTCTGCAGCATTCATCACCAGTAACATTAACTTAATGAATCTTCATATTGATTAACTTGGATCACATAACAACTTCAGTTCTTCTTCTTCTTTATCTGTCATTTTCTTCCTTTCTTCTGTCCACGCAATTACTGATTTTTTCATTTTTTTCTGCCTTGGAAGTCTTCTCAATGAATTACTCCTTTCTTAACAAAATTTAATTTCTGTTAATTCCAAAGCTTTATGATGCTTTTCTTACTTTTGTAATGAATGCAATTATCGGTTTATTTGATTGAAAATAAAGAAATACTTCTTTAGTTAATGTTCTCATTCGTTTGGTAGAAATTTCCGAGTAATATTAACTTCCACTTTGCCATTACTTCTGCTTTTTCTTTATATTTTCCTGGATTTCCTCATTACTTCTCATTTCCCAACCATCTGTAGTTCATTGTTCAGCATTTACATTCATATAAACCCACTGGTCTTACCACTATTTTAGTTCTGTATTTCTACAGGTCCGTCTCTTGTTGTTAATATTTTTATTTAAATCACATATATACTTATAAAGCGATCACAGGCCCTGCAGACCAAGCGCTGCTTCCACAAACTGCCTCCATTACTTTGTTTTCTGCTTGGTTCCTTTAGGTATCTTCAGTCCCCAGGGCTGCCAGGTCCTACGCCAGGCTGTCCGTTCAGCGCTGGCTTGGTGGATCTATGGGGTACCTGGTGTTTGGTTTCCCCTGGAGTGCCTTGTTCGCCTGTCTTTCTTCTGGCCCATGGGCTACATGGCCTGCACACTAGATTCTTTTGGTCTTCAGTTTTTATAGGATTGTTGGTTGTTGCAGCAATCAGTAGATTTACTCGTTCATCCTCCTCCATCCTCCTTCTTTAACTAAGATCGGTCTCCACATTCCATGATTATTCTGCTTTCAGATATTAATAGTCTTTCCTTTTCTCCTTTAGTCAAGCTCTTGGTTTTTGAACCGAACGTGACTGCTAAACATATCACTTTGTCATACATTCTCATCTTAATGTGTGCTGATACTGATTTTCAGCTGAACACCTCCCTGAAGAAGCACAGATGGATAATAATTTCAGTTGTCTCGCATACGCAGATAATACAGTACTACAAAATGAATGAAACCATGAACTGAATGAAACAACTACGCACAGAAGGTTGGGCTAAAGGTGAATCAAGACAAAACAGAATTCATGCAATTGAGAAGAAGACGAAATAGGAAGAATTGCTTGTGATACATGGCATAAGGTTCAAGAGACTTCAACAGTTCATATACACTCTAAGACAAAAAAAAGCCACTTACCTCGAAGGAATTATCCGGGTGGGACGGAAATCGGTAGATATGACGTAGATGTACAGAACAAACAAATGACTAGAATTTCAGAAAAATTGGATGATTTTTTTTTTTCAAGAGAAAGAGCTTCACAAATCGGGCAGGTCAGTAACGAATTGGTCTACCTCTGGCCCTAATGCAGGCAGTTATTCGGCTTCACGCTGGTTGATAGAGTTACGGGACGTCCTTTTGAGGGATATTGTGCCAAATTGTGTCACAATTTCGCTTTAGATAGTCAGAATCCCTAGCTGGGTGGAGGGCCCTGCCCATAATGCTCCAAACGTTCTTAATTGGAGAGAGATCCGGTAACATTGCTGTCCAAGGTAGGATATGGCAAGCATGAAGACTTGCAGCAGAAAGCCTCAGTATGTGGGCTGGTATTATCTTGCTGAAATGTAAGTCCAAGATAGCTTTCCATGAGGGGCAAGAAAAAGGAGGGTAGAATGTCGTTGACGTACCTGTATGATGTAAGGGTACCGCAGATGACACCTAAAGAGATTGTACTGGGAAATAAAATGAGGCTCCAGACCAACACTCCTGGCTGTCGGTTATGGCTGGTGACAGTCACACTGGTATCCCACCGTTGTCGGAGGGTCTACAGATACGCTTTTGATTCTCAATGGGACTCCATTTGAAGCGGCCCTTATCCCTGAAGACAATTTTACTCCAGTAAATGAGATTTCAGGCCAAAGACGTGTCTGAAAAAGCCCCACGACGAGAATTTCTGCTGCTTGTCTTCGTGCTTGCCAAATCCAACCTTGGCCAGCAATGTTACCGGATCTCTCCCAAATTGAGAGCGTTTGGAGCATTATGGGCACGGTCCTCCAACCATCTCGGGATTTTGACGATCTAACGCGACAGTTGGGGATAATTTGGCACAATATCCCATAGGAGGACATTGAAGAATTCTAACAATCAGTGCCAAGCCAAATTGTGCTTGCATAAGAGCCAAAAGGGGGACGAACGCGTTACTGACGTGCCTAATTTCTGAAGTGCTTTCTCTTGAATAAATCACCCAGTCTTCTGAAATTGTAATCATTTGTTTATCTGTGCATATATATCACATCTACCGATTTCAGTCCCATTCGGATAATTCCTTAGTGGTGTGTCCTTTTTTTCTTAGAGTTTACTTAGGAGCTTTGCCTACGAGTGACAACATCATAGAAATGGACAATAAGGAAAGAGTAGCAGTGGAAATTAAATACATGACAAATCTTAGTAAAGCTTGCATCTATTTCAAGTTTTTCTAGACTCTTTTCCTATATTTTCCCGATATTTTTAAATGTTCTTACTCGTTGTTTTAGCTATAAGCTTTACTACTTTTGTTTTTTTTTTGTGTGTGTTTGTCACTAATTTATTTTTCAGCTAAAATTCTGAGACTTTTTCTATTGGCTATTCTTTCCAGCTTCTTTCAGGCTTTCTGAGACTATTGAGAAGTCGTCTGCAAAAGGCAGGCAGTTTAATTTCCTTCGATTTCTTTCCTAGAACTCTTCGTTCCGCTTTGCGGTTTTAAGCTCCAAATTCCACATCCTTACAACTTTTTACAAGACACAAGTATGCAATAAAAATGATAAGTCGTCCATCGGGCTTACACAAACTTTCGTTTCAAGTGACTGAGAGATTTCTCCCATTAATTTCACTTTAGATATGGCAGGTGTTTGGATTACGCGAATTTTATTTGTTACTTTTGCCTTTACGCCAAATTCTGTAACGATAAGCTACAGAAGGCGACTGCTGCTCGCGTGGTGCACTACGCGGCCGTTCATTGCTGGGGCTCCAGAAGCATCCCAAGCAGCGTCATCCCGGCCATTACTGTGGTGAAGGCCGCTGCCAGGATCACGCGCTGCACTCTGTATGCGGGCAGGGCGCTCCGCCGAGGCCTTGACTCCGGTGCCAGCGGTGTTTCCAGAGACGCTGGTGCCGGGCGACACGTGGCCGGCCGTTACGCTCTGCTGGACCTCCCTCACAGCGAAACCACCCCGCCCCTGCCTATAAAGCCACGCACTGGACGCGAGTACAGCGTACAGACTCTCAGCTCCCATCAAGACGCCGCGTCACTGCCATCAGGACGTCATGAAGGCTATCGTAAGTATAGCAGCGGCTTTTTGGGGACACAAGAGACTGTTCTGGCCGTAATGATCACAAACGTAAAGCCGTCGTCGGACGGACCGTGCATTCGAGCGTCAACGTTGAGCGTGGCGTGATTCTGGAGTCATAACGTGGAAAAGGCGTGCCAGACGGTTTTCCAGAAGGTGTAGAGCAGTATCAAGCTTGACATATGTCCTGAACGTGCCTTTCAACGTAGATCAAAGGGATGTAAAGAACGTCACTTACGTCACATGCTCACTATCTCTGGTCAGTACAGAGACGGAGACGCCATATTGGCTTCTAATTGGAGCCTGTGGTGGGTTATGTATTGTGTTGTAACTCCGACCATTGTGTCTGCACAGTGGGTGAACTAATGTGTGCGGACTTAGCTTACCACTTAGCGCGCAAATGGACAAAACATATGAAATGTCTTCCAAAGCCCAGGGTGTCAAGCAGACATTCTAAATAAAAATGACCCTGGCCCTGTAAGGCAGCTAGTATCAGGTGCGGATCGTAACAAAAAATCATTAGAAATGCCACTGTCACGTACCTAGAATGCACGAATTAATAAAAGTGAAAGTTTGGGGTCTATTCGAGAAAGACAACACAGCTATTCCCTTTTTTTTCCTACATATAATTTATCAACTGTTGCTTTCAAGGGTCAGGTGATAAACAACAATCATTATCAATTGCTTATGACACTCAATAAAAAAATATTTAATTCTTGGACATATTGAAATGACGATTATTAAAATCGTCATCTCTACACAAGAAAAATTTTTATCACAGGAAAGAATGATTACTAAAAATCCTCATCAGCTTATTTAAATCTACGTTGTCGAAGCTGATCATGCACTGAGTTGGTGTAGAATAATCTTACTTTTTAACCAATCAAAAATTTCTCATGTACTCAGTGTGAGGGCAGGTTAGTATCCTAGGTTTTCATATTCAATGGTCAAAGCATACGCAATTAGGAGTGAGCAAAATCTAAAATTTTTATGACTACCGCTCGTGTTCACTTACTCATCTGCATTTCCTTATGAGACCAAAGTGACTGTCACCAATATCGCTTCACTATAGACGTTTCTCCACTACTCTGGTCGCGGCAATCGATAGAAGAAATAACACTGCTGATGACTCAGATTTCTGGCTTTCACATAGTCGTACTGGTGGCACCAATGTCAAAATATCAGTCGGATACGAAGCGATCAACCAGTCTTCTGTAATAGCAAAGAATCGAGAGGACAGCATGCGACACCTATTTATGTCAACACTGCTGCCAAGATCTATTGTTGTAGGAGTGAAGACGGGTGGGACATTGTGTAGGCCGCTGTGGCCGAGCGGTTCTAGGCACTTCAGTCTGTAACCGCTCTGCTGCTACGGCCCTAGGTTCGAATCCTGCCTCGGACATCGATGTATGTGATGTCCTTAGGTTAGTTAGATTTAAGTAGTTCTAAGTCTAGGGGACTGATGACCTCGGATGTTAAGTCCCACAGTGCCTAGAGACATTTGAACCTTTTGAACATGACATTGTGGCTTCTGCATGCAGTGTAAGGAAAATATCGTGACAATTTAAAATTGTGCTACACGGGAACTCCATCCGGTATTTCCTGCTTATCGCGAGTAGTCACCTTAGCCATTATGCTATTTGGGTACTCAGCCAGGCCTGACTCATCCTCAGTCATGTTTACATCTTTGATTTTTCCGAATACTTCTACCAAAGATCCTCTCATGCGGTCTGTGGGAACTGCAACACTGAATCTCAAGGCGTGTTGATGTAGCCTAACGTTAAAGTGACCGTTCGCGATAAGCAGTAAACCGGGGTTCCAAACCCGGCTCAACAAAAATTTTCAGTTGGTACGCCATATTCATCGCATGGCAAAAGCAGCATATCTGAATGGTATACGGTAACATTATTTCGTGTTACTACATCTTCATGTAGGCCATCCGCATCAATCCATTTATTTTATTTCTGTGCTTGGGCGCCGGCCGGAGTGGCCGAGCGGTTCCAGGTGCTTCAGTCTGGAACCCCGCTACCGTTACGGTCGCAGGTTCGAATCCTACCTCGGGCATGGGTGTGTGTCATGTCCTTACGTCAGTTAGGTTTAAGTAGTTCTAAGTTCTAGGGGAATGATGACGTAAGATGTTAAGTCCCATAGTGCTCAGAGCCATTTGAACCATTTTTGCTTGGGAAATTCGACAAACAACACGGGTGAGGGACAGTAGCCGCATCAGTCGTCCGTGCACACAGTTTTCACAGCGGGTGGATTACGCGGAAGCGGTTTCCTGATTCAGGCCGTTTTAGTTCCCGCGCTGATAAAATACTGGGTCCCGTTAGAGCGGATGGGAGAAAACGTATGGCTGGATACACGGTTAGAATGGTCAGCATTTAAAAATCTGGACTCTGGCTCATGATTAATGTGTATCTCGTCGAAGACGTCGCATGCTAAATGAGAGGATGGAATCGGATAAGACCTGGAAACTCCCTAAATGTGGTTTCTATGCTGGGCCATCGACAGTGGCAGATGGAAGGCCGTGATGAACGAGTAGCCCGCTAACCATTCTCGACGCATTTCCTATAGAATGGGCAAGCTAACATGCTGCTATTGAAAGCAGTGGTATCATTATTTGATAGTGTCCGCTCATTTTTTTGCCTTAAATGGCATGGACAGAAGAAGCGAGATCTCCTACTTATTCCAGTAGTGCAGCAAACCAAAACGATTTTCTGTTATGCCGCTCAACAATACAGATTCACAGACTGTGGCCAGACTACAATGCGACCTTAACTGTAGGTCTGGATTCAGAAGGGTACCCCTGACAGTGATAGAAAATGCGCCAGTGAAGGCGTTCACTTTGGCCGCTGCAGCCAGACACGGCGTGTCGTGCGTGCCAAGAGTCCGGCCAGCAGACGAGGGCGTCGAACCGTCGATGCTAATACGTCCAGAGTCGTGGCGGCCTTCCAGCGCCGAGCCAGAGTTGTAGAAACATTTGTATGGCCCGCGATCTGGCGACCATATACGGCCGTGATGGTCATCTCGTACAGTACTCTCGTCTTCTGGTCCAGTAGCTACGTCCGACCCTCCTTTATAAGCTGAGTCTACACACGCCTCACTGTCACATCAGAATGACACCTACGAAATGTCAGGACAAGACAAAACGTATGTCCGAACACAATTTGACTCTTCTTGGCACGTAACCACCTTCCTTTCACGTTTCCACTTCGTTTCGTGGCTGTGCATTTGGTGACTTTTAAGGTTACACGTAAAACAATCTCCTCGTAATTTTAATCACACGTTGTTAGTATACTGTTCTGAACATCCTCCGAACGAAGGCAAAATGAGTGTAAAGAGGGCAATGCTAGAAGCGTTGAAGTAACTCGAAATTCGGATTTTGCCAACCGACCTGAAGAATCCTAAAATTTTCGTTTTGCGTCTAGTCAGTAGCTGGATTGAAATCGTCCATACAATCGCTAGGTAATCACTCTGTCATTGCACGAAAAATGACGGAGAAAAAGCCGAAATAATTAATTCTGTTTTCCAGAAGCATTTCATTGAAGAAGATCGTAACACTGTTCCTGCTTTCAATCATCACACCAATGCCGAAATACCAGATGTTGAGAGAAGTTATCGTGAAACAAAAAATCAAATAGTACTGCTTAAAGGAAGGAAGAAAACCAAACCTATTGCGGTCCTATATACACTCCTGGAAATGGAAAAAAGAACACATTGACACCGGTGTGTCAGACCCACCATACTTGCTCCGGACACTGCGAGAGGGCTGTACAAGCAATGATCACACGCACGGCACAGCGGACACACCAGGAACCGCGGTGTTGGCCGTCGAATGGCGCTAGCTGCGCAGCATTTGTGCACCGCCGCCGTCAGTGTCAGCCAGTTTGCCGTGGCATACGGAGCTCCATCGCAGTCTTTAACACTGGTAGCATGTCGCGACAGCGTGGACGTGAACCGTATGTGCAGTTGACGGACTTTGAGCGAGGGCGTATAGTGGGCATGCGGGAGGCCGGGTGGACGTACCGCCGAATTGCTCAACACGTGGGGCGTGAGGTCTCCACAGTACATCGATGTTGTCGCCAGTGGTCGGCGGAAGGTGCACGTGCCCGTCGACCTGGGACCGGACCGCAGCGACGCACGGATGCACGCCAAGACCGTAGGATCCTACGCAGTGCCGTAGGGGACCGCACCGCCACTTCCCAGCAAATTAGGGACACTGTTGCTCCTGGGGTATCGGCGAGGACCATTCGCAACCGTCTCCATGAAGCTGGGCTACGGTCCCGCACACCGTTAGGCCGTCTTCCGCTCACGCCCCAACATCGTGCAGCCCGCCTCCAGTGGTGTCGCGACAGGCGTGAATGGAGGGACGAATGGAGACGTGTCGTCTTCAGCGATGAGAGTCGCTTCTGCCTTGGTGCCAATGATGGTCGTATGCGTGTTTGGCGCCGTGCAGGTGAGCGCCACAATCAGGACTGCATACGACCGAGGCACACAGGGCCAACACCCGGCATCATGGTGTGGGGAGCGATCTCCTACACTGGCCGTACACCACTAGTGATCGTCGAGGGGACACTGAATAGTGCACGGTACATCCAAACCGTCATCGAACCCATCGTTCTACCATTCCTAGACCGGCAAGGGAACTTGCTGTTCCAACAGGACAATGCACGTCCGCATGTATCCCGTGCCACCCAACGTGCTCTAGAAGGTGTAAGTCAACTACCCTGGCCAGCAAGATCTCCGGATCTGTCCCCCATTGAGCATGTTTGGGACTGGATGAAGCGTCGTCTCACGCGGTCTGCACGTCCAGCACGAACGCTGGTCCAACTGAGGCGCCAGGTGGAAATGGCATGGCAAGCCGTTCCACAGGACTACATCCAGCATCTCTACGATCGTCTCCATGGGAGAATAGCAGCCTGCATTGCTGCGAAAGGTGGATATACACTGTAGTGGTGCCGACATTGTGCATGCTCTGTTGCCTGTGTCTATGTGCCTGTGGTTCTGTCAGTGTGATCATGTGATGTATCTGACCCCAGGAATGTGTCAATAAAGTTTCCCCTTCCTGGGGCAATGAATTCACGGTGTTCTTATTTCAATTTCCAGGAGTGTACTTGCTCCCTTCAAGCAAAGTTCGTCGTAGGCCGTAAAAGCAACAGGCCGTTGCAAACGGTTGCTTGTATGGCAAATCAAGACTGATTGAGCACTAGTAGCCGTATCATAGCCCGCCCCGCTAGCCGCGCGGTCTAACACGCCGCTTCCCGAGTGGGAAGGCGTGCCGGTCCCCTGCACCAATCCGCCCGGCGAATTAGTGTCGAGATCCGGTGTGCCGGCCAGCCTGTGGATGGTTTCTAAGGCGGTTTTCCATATACATCGGCAAATGCGGGCTGGTTCTCCTTATTCGGCCTCAGTTACACTATGTCGGCGATTGCTGCGCAAACACTGTCTCCACGTACGCGTACACCATAATCACTCTACCGCGCAAACATTTGGGGTTACACTCCTCTGGTATGAGACGTTCCCGTGAAAGGGGGGGAGGGAGAGGGGGGTGCACTGGGAGCCGATCCGCACAATAACCCTGGCTTCGGTGTGGGGCGGCGGTGGGGTGGGTCGACTGCTGTGGCCTGTTGTGGGGTTTTGTACCACTGGTGTCTAAGGCAGGACCATATCATGATATCGTAGCTACAAACGACAAGGCCGCCGACTTCACGACAGCCAGATAGCAGTTAACTACTAGGAGCAGACGATTAAAAGCTCGTTAATGACAACTACATGGCGTGACTAGAAGCCTGAGAAGACTTTACTCAGTGCAATACTGTTCATCCCATTAGAAACCCCGTAATGAATTAATTTCCACTTTTCTGTGATATGTCGACTGATACGAAACTTCCTGGCAGACTAAAACCTTGTAACGCGCTGGTACTCGATCCCGGGACCTTTGCTTTCGAGGATAAGTGCTCTATTTACCGAGCTATCCTATCACGAATCAATACTCGTCCTCACAGCTTCTGTTCCATCAATAACTTATCTCCTACCTTGCAAAAAGTAAACCTATGAAGGCGGGTTGTGAGCTGTGCTTGGATAGTTCAGTAGGCAAAGGTCCGGCAAACAGTTTTAATTGCGAGAGAGTTTCACTCCATAAGGATTGTATATGTAGGAAAACAGTAGTGGTATGCTGGAGAAGCTGCAAATTATTGGAGCGTAGGTCTGAGACTCGCACTAGACCGTCAACATAAGTACATGTAACGTATCGTACATAAACAATATAAAAGACACATCATTCTTTTGTTACACGACTGACTACAAATCACTGGCAAATGTAACAACTATTAAAAGGTGTAGAAGCAATCGTCCGCTTTGACGAGGGAACGATCACGTAAAAACAGGTTGTCCGAAAAGCAGACAGTCATTGTAAAAATGCTAAGGAAAAGTGAATCACCTACAAAATACTTTAGCGAGCTCTGATTCGTCGGATTATTGAGTGTTACTTGTCTGGTATGATTAATGGAGAAGATCATAGAAGACCCTGTACTTTTCGCCAGCTCGTTTAGTAGGCACAGGAGCGTCAAGGAAATGCTCATCAAACTGTATTGGTAGACATTACATAAGAGGTATTGTGTATCACTGGGTGTGTTATTGTCAAAACTCTCACAGTATATGTTCCAAGAAGAGTCTCTCAACATACCACTTTCTCCGACAACTGAATTGTTATAATAATAATTATAAAAAGTGGCAATTTTATTTACGCACTGTCTTTTAAATAGATATGATGGTATCTGATACTCAAGTACTAATGCAAAGAAAGGTAATGATGCTAAAATGCTTTAAATTCTTGCTATGATTTAATCTTTAAAATTTAATAATTCTCTTCCTGTTAATATTTAATTAATTAACTTACGTCGTTCAGATTTCGTAAAGCTGACGGCGTTAAAATTTAAAGTTGTTCAGTCCCTGTTTCGTTTTCTTTCAATTGTTGCGAGCCAGCGATGGTGCAATGCTGTTCGCTTTCAAGTTTACACATTTATAAAAATCAGGTCCAGGAAACACTTTTGTGATCACGGTTGCGATTTACACGGTATTAGCGTAATTGTACTGATTAAGAGTTATCGTTTCCGAAAGATGCATGTTCGATTAAAGCTGTGTGCACTTTTGCGCGTATAATGACAATATTCCCAACACGTCGCGTAACAAAAAGTAACATACGAATCACCGTGATCAAACGAAGAAAATATATAATGACATAAATGTTCTTCGCTGTTATTCAGGACAGGTTTAGATTAAACACCGCAATTTTGAGTCTTTAGAAATCACAAGACAATACACTTTAGAGATATTCGTTTTGAATAAGTTGTATTTACCTTTTCTTATACAATATGGTGATTGTCCGCAAGGATTATCTCTCTCTCTCTCTCCTTTTTATAGCCTTTATACATTCACATTACATACATCGATTAAGAAACTTTCTTTCTCTACCGACCAGTACGAGAACAAAATCCGCCCAGACAAAATGTCTTACATAGAATCAGTTCTCACTTAACAATCATATATAATTTCGCAGCACTAACAATGCTAGTTTATTCCGTGCACTAGAAAGTCTTTGATTCACTGAGCACAAAAATTAAAATAATAAAATTATAATTACATTTGAATATCGTCAATTCTTCTTTATATCATGAAAATAAGGTTTGACATCGTCGTAATATTATTTTTCATCGTTGTAGCACTATAATTCTTTTCTTGAAAACACTGGATTTACTTTCAGTTGGCCCATGGTTGAAATCCCCATTTGGCAGTGGAGATTTACGCTTTTTCAATGTTTCCGTAAATCGCTTAAAGAAAATGCTTGGGTGGTTCCCAGAACGATTTCTTTTTTCATCCATCTAGCAGCTGAGCCAGTGGTCCAGCTCTAATGACTTAGTCATTGACCGGACCTGATGATAATTTTCCATCCATTTTACGGTTCTAAAAATGAAGATCGTCGAATAGTCACACATATGCTTACCGACAGCTGTACTGCCGAGACGCGTTTTTAACGAATAGGAGAGGGAACTGAAGCAGTGACAGTGATGCCAGAAGTACCGTCCGCTACAAACTAAAAGATTTTGAATTTGGGCCCTTCTCTCTGTCACAGTTTTATTAATCTTACTATTATTTGAACTCTAGCATGTTGAGATATACGCATCTGCCGTTGTGATACGCCGTTACTTTCCGGTACGACAGTTCACGGTAACACAGCGGTGCCGCCGGAAGGCAGACACAACCAGAGGAGAGAGTCGCGCACCGGCTGACGTCATCACGACGTGACGGGCAGCACGCCGGCCCCACAGACGCGCAGCGCATCGAGTAGCGTGTCCCGGGCTGCCGGCAGCCACAGCACGGCACTCTGGAACTCCCGTTCAGTCGCGTAAAAAGTGATCCCAGATACTCGCAATCTGGTCTCCCACTGCCCCTCCAACACACCGCTCGGTATCTGACCGATAAGAAACGCCTGGAATTTGGCAGAATCAAAGGGCACGCATCGATGCGTCGTATCTCCAATAGCCCGCTCTGCCTGCTGGGTAGAGAATGAAACCTAATTTTAAAAGATTTATGTAGGGTCTGACTTACCCAGAGGACAGCGGTTCTCATGTTTTGTTAATTGCCGTGAACTTACAGCTGACAAAACTTTAGCTTGTAGCAACCGTTCAAAGCGGCAGCCGTCAGTCGTCAATCGAAATAGAACGTCTTTGGCTGCAGTGGGGGAATGCTCTGCCTGTCACTATATCCGCCTGTCAGACAGGAAGCTACACTCACCTGCCAACCTCCTGCCCTGGGACCTACTTAATAGTTTAGTTAATGAAAAAGAGACAGTGGGAAAGATACAGATCAATGATTACCAGTGAATGTGAAAACTGGATATACTGCAAAAAAAGACGCAAATGTGAGTTATTCCAGTCACAGTGCTTTATAGCCTGTACTGTCAGACGAGTGTGACATACCGATTTGACATCTAGTTATTGTTTTTTTAAATTGACTCCCGCTAATAACACAGATTCTAAAATTCACATTTCCCTTGCGTATACTTTTTTTTTTTTTAGTCGTATATTTTCCAGGGTTGCGGATCCACTGTTTCATATGTATGTTCGAGGTTGTCGTTTCCTTTTAGCTTTACAAGTAACAAACAAACACTCCGAATTACTTTTTCTGTTCATAAACAACATGAGGTCGATGAACTGAGCGAGTCAAGTATGGTGACGCCAGTTTCACCCTAGGTAAAAGCTATGCAGTGGCATCTTGAAACCACAGACACATCTGCCTTCTGCTAAACGTTTGTCATGACCCTCATCGCAACAACGGCCCATGCAACTCCTACAGAAAAAAAAAAAAAAAAAATCCCCCTCATTTCAGCTGACGCTGCCACATTCACGCATCCATTCTCGTGGCTAGTGATGTCATTCCCATAGCGATAGATAAGTCCTATGCCATAATGACGACGTGTGTTAACGATTCTATACTGTATAAATTTATGTTACATTAACGACTAATAATACAAACAGTTCAGTGCATCCAAGTGACACTGGAAATTCCTCATAAACTGCCGATTCTCGTCGCATGTAAAGTGTTTCCAACGAAACTTCCTGGCAGGTTAAAACTGTGTGGTGGACCGAGACTCGAGCTCGGGACCTCTGCATTTTGCTGGCATGTGCTCTACCAACTTAGCTACCGAAGCACGACCCACTGCCCCTCGTGAGAGAGCATATCTCCCGTAAGTATTCACGGTGGTAAGTTTCTTCCACTTACGATGATGCTTGCTGCTACACTTTTCTCTGCACATTCGTTGGTCTGCCTTGAGGATACATGTGACTGCACCAGACATTAGCTATCTGTTGACATAGATAGTTTACAAACATGGTTCTCACATGCGTTTCTCTTCGCATCTACCACATACGGTCATTATTTTCGACCGTTTTTCGGAATCCAAGCTGAGCTGTACGTCGGCTGTATCTGGCCGGATAAGTCATTTCAAATATCGAGGGAAGGGGGAATAGGAGAGTGCCTGGTGTTCCGGCCTAACACCAAGATGAAGAACACTAGAGCAGAGAAGGCTGTGAGACGACGTCAGCCAATAGTTCGCTGACTAGGACCACACTAAGACAGGAGCGGTCACCATCCGAAGAGAATATAAGCGCAGCTCCTGCCTGCCTCGGCCTGACAGAGGAACCACGCCTTAGAAGAGAGCAGTACGATAGCCATTATTAAAGTGCGCGTCATTTATGTTGGCGGCCGAGTTTAGGTTCGTTCTGCGCATCTGACGTTACAAAACACAGTCAGCCAATGAACAGAGAACGACGTTGCCACAACTCGACTGCAGTGCAGAGCATGGACGAGTGTCTTCAGTTTTAGAAACGTTCAGTCATAAATAAAGTAATAGAACAAAAGCAATGTCTTGATAGCATACATTCTTTTATAGAAAGTTTGGAATAATCATTCTTTACACCAATTGCTTCATATTCTATTAATTAATTAAACCAAACAAGCAATAAGACTCCTAATTCAGGCGATAGCAAGGAAAGGTGTTTGTATCACTCTCACGAACCGCTTTTTCGCAATAAAGAACAGCGGTAATTGTTTATTTCCTATTGTACTTCAACGAAGTGTGAATAATTCATAGTCATACCAACAGTGTTTGTCAGTATTTTGCGTTATAGTCCTCATGGCGTTATGTAGTCGGACGAGGTGCGTTAGCGTAACGGTTAAGGTGTTGGGCTGTTATGCGAAAGGTTATGAGTTCAAATCTTGTGCAGTGCTTAATATTTTCATTATTTAAAAACAATATCGAAGTGCCTTACTTCACGAATTATATGCGTTTGAATGCAATTTTTTGAAATTTCTAGTGCTTTGTCTCTTCATTAACCCTTTCGCTGCTGCAGACACGTGCTCGCCGCATTCCGCGCTGTGCGCGATTTTGTCATCACTGCACTGCTCGCCTGTGCAGACATGGTGTTCCCACTGCTTTGACAAAAACTATTTGGCCCAAAAATTTGATTTTTACACGTCTTCTTGACTGATACCTTCCCCCCATAAATGACTTAATTTTGTTTCGATGTTCAACGCAGTTGTTTTGCAGCATTAAATGTAGTAAACCATTGCAAGAAATTTTGAAGAGTGCAGGCGAGCAGTGCAGTGACAAAATCGCGCACAGCGCGGAATGCAGGGAGCACGTCTTCGTAGCAGCGAAAGGGTTAATGCCGCCGTGGTGGCTTTACTTCATGAACTGCGCGCTCCCTCCTAAACGTAAGATTGCGAACTATGGTATACTATGGCGCTGCTTCTATTAGCGCGTGCGTCGTGTGCAACTGGCAACGCCGCAATCTCCCGCGTTTGGGCGGGCATGCGCGAACCGCCAAGATAAAAGAATTGAACTATAGTGATCCACAAACTGTGTGACAAACTTGCATGAACACCGTAGATAGTAAAGTACACTGACTGTTTGCATGTTCCTATCGCTTGCGACAACTCGTTGTAAATCCAAAATTAAGTATTGTAAATCTTCTGTATTCTAATAAAAACCATTAATGTAGTTTGCTTGAATTGTTGCGTAGCTATCCGAGAAAGCATCATCCTTTAGGCACCCTATAAGCGACGAGTGGGCAGGACCCCCACACCTGGTAAAACCCTTGTGATGGTTGAGGCACCTTCCGGTTGAGGACATCTTTACGTTATCCTTTACCTGCGAAAAAAGACATGAATGATATATACCTCACCTGTCTCTACACACTAAGACTCGCCTAGACGGCAAAGAGATATCATTGTTTGCAATTTAATAATGAGTATATGAAGTTATATGAGAACCTGTTTTTGTATCTGATCCAACATGCTCCAGAAACAGTGTCTAAGAATTCTTAAAAAATTCAGTATGTCATTTTTTATATTTTATCACGTTCAATAAACCGAAGGTACTAGCGTAAGTAAATATAGTGTCCGCATAAAACTTATCTAATGCTGGTCTCGTTATGGCAAGGAAAAAAAATTTTCAGACTAAAACAGTGAAGACGCTGATGTTAACGAAATTTTACGTTTCTTACGTTGGAACATGTGCATGTTGATGTAAGTCGGATGTCAATTAGATCTGTATGGATTTCTAGCCATGACCTCATAAAATTATCTGTTTTGGAAGGTTTTCCATCTATAGAAATTCTCTCGCAGTTTGGTATGGGTTTGTAAGCATTTTCCTCCTTCATTTAAAACACGAAATAAAATAACGTGGCCTGCCGATATGGCCGAGAGGTTCTAGGCGCTTCAGTCTGGAACCGCGCGACCGCTACGGTCGCAGATTCGAATCCTGCCTCGGGCATGGATGTGTGTGATGTCCTTAGGTTAGCCGGCCGCGCTGGCCGTGCGGTTCTGGCGCTGCAGTCCGGAACCGCGGGACTGCTACGGTCGCAGGTTCGAATCCTGCCTCGGGCATGGGTGTGTGTGATGTCCTTAGGTTAGTTAGGTTTAAGTAGTTCTAAGTTCTAGGGGACTTATGACCTAAGATGTTGAGTCCCATAGTGCTCAGAGCCATTTGAATCATTGTGTCCTTAGGTTAGTTAGGTTTAAGTAGTTCTAAGTCCTAGGGGACTAATGACCTCAGATGTTAAGTCCCATAGTGCTCAGAGCCATTTGAACCATTTTTTTTAAATAACGTGAAAGAAATGAACACCGGAATACAAATGTGTCCGTAATTCTGTTAATGATCATTCACGTGAAGAGCGCCGGCTGCCGTGAAAAGAATAATAGCACGTTAGTCCTGTTTGAACCCATTTGGTTGTAACGTCGCCATAGTTCACGTTTCCGCATTTACCTCAGCACTTTGGAAAGACCCAAATGCCACACTAATTCCTTGCCTATATGCCAGTGCTTCCTTACGCGCATCGGAGTCGCGCTACGTTGTAATATGCTGCCCTCAAACGGAAACTTTTTGTTTGTCCCTTATGCATGTTCAGAAACACAAAATAAAAAAAAATTAACAGACAGGACAGTACACCTTTACGTAAAAATGGATTGGCAGGAGCAAACGGCCGGCTTGAGTACGTGTATTACATGTATGTAGCGTGTTCAGCACATTTGGCACCGTCGGATCATAAGTTAGCCCCGCGCATAAAAATGCTTGTAAAAACACGCAAATTATTACTATCTTGTCATTAGAGACGGGGTACAACTTGGCTAGTGTATTTTTCACAGAAATCGTCCTGGTTATAATGAAGCAGGTTTCGCATCCGTAGAGGGATGTTAACCAATCCATTTAGAGACGCAATCCACTTACTGAATAAAGGTTAGACAAAGTGTATCGATCTGAAGTGCGACCACGTAGAAAATAAACACGAGGCGTGACAGGTCCAAACTTTGCTCTTTATCCTAGCATCAATGTATATCTAAGGCCAAAATCTCCAGTAAATATATTGGCCTTGTTCTTATTTCGACAGTGTTTCAGTTGGTTTGATGCTGTTCTCGATGTATGCCTATCGTCCTCAGATCTTTTCATCTCTACATAACGCCTATATCCGTTACCATCTGTTTGGCATATTCTAATAATTTTGGCCGGCCGGTGTGGCCGAGCGGTTCTAGGCGCTTCAGTCTCAAACCGCGCCACCACTACGGTCGCAGGTTCGAATCCTGCCTCGGGCATGGATGTGTGTGATGTCCTTAGGTTGGTTAGGTTTAAGTAGTTCTAAGTTGTAGGGGACTGATGACCTCAGATGTTAAGTCCCATAGTGCTCACACCCATGTGAACCATTCTAATAATTTTGTACATGTGATGATCCACAGATAGTAAACATTTCAACAAAGTCATAATGAAAAATAACGAAGAACTGCTGACTTTTCACCACCACTTTGAATCAACTGATCATCATTTGGTGTTGTAAAATTATTTAATCAGCCTCGGTAATATCTTCATTACTGTGTAGCCAAAATATACAATAAAAACCATTCCTGTATCGCTAAAACTGATTTTAACAGCGAAATGCATTTAGTTCCAGTGAAACAAAAAGAATGATATCGTACAGGCTATTTCAGCACCTGTTGATGATCGATCGGTTGATCGAAACTGGAAGTGCATAAAGGTTTATGGCATCAACAGCCAACGTTCCCTGGATTTTGGAGCCGTTGTTCCACTAACACGCCCCGGCTCTTGTTAAGGGACTCTCAACAGATTTTCTCTCCTAACCTTTTTAATGTATCTTCACCTCATACACCGCCAGAAGAAAAAAAAAAAAAACAGTACAGCTGGGGGATAGTAGATGTACTGTTAGTGGTTTCAACGTCGTCCGACAATAGGTGGCGTAGTGGAATAGCTAGTAGAGTCTCAGCTGTGCCTACCCGTTAATGGGGAATGCTGACAGCCAGAAGGCTCAGTATGGCGCACTCGTACTTCCTACAACAAACTGAGCGAGTTTGCAGTGGGGCAAATTGTAGCCTTCCGAGTGGCGGGGAGGTCCTTTCGGAGAATTGCTACACAGTTTGGACGTGTTGCGCTAGCTGTGCAAATACACGCAGCACAGACGTCCGCCAGTATCACCGTATTGTATGGTCAGCAGTGACAGACTGAGGAGCTACCACAGCACAAATAAGAGGGCTTGTCAGTCCAGACGTGTCAACACGAACTGTTGCGAAACGGATGTTGGCTGTGGGACTAGGGGCATGTACACCTGTTGCCCGTCTTTCACTCACTCCACACATCACCGACATGCCCGACTCGGCTTGTGTCGTAAGAGCACCATTTGGAAGATGGAACAGCGAGCCGTGATCTTCAGCAATGGAAGCAGGTTCTGCCTGCAGGTAAACGATGGCCGTTTGCGCGTGCGACGTAGGCCTGGTAAGTGCTACCTCGTAGAGTGTATTCCTACAAGACGCACTAGCCTCACCACAGGCCTCTTGCTCTGGGGTGCGATAAACTACAACTCTCGTTCACGTTTGATGTTTCTGGACGGAACAATGACCAGCGCTCGGTACGTGGAGATTATTGTTAGATCCATTCTTTTTCTGCTCTTGCAACATGAAGGTGGTGTGTTGTTCGAACAGTATAATGCTCCCTTTACTCTGTGCTCTGCGAGACTTGCAGGAACTTCCCTGGCGAGCACGATATTCAGACTTGTCTCGAACACAGCACGTGTGGGATAGGATGGGAGGAGAAGTGACTCGTACGACTCGTCAACCGATAACTCTTACAGAACCACGTGAAGAGGTTGAGCAGGCGTGGTACAACATCCCAGGACAGCATTCGCCATCTGTACGACTGACTGGATACCAGAGTCAGCAACTGCATTGCTGCCCTTGGAGGCTACACCACGTGCTACTATGAGTGTTTCAGCATGGTTCGATACCTGGTATCTCAGAATCGCTTGCGCTTTTGATCTGTAAATTTAATAATTTCATGAACTCCATATACGGTGTTGCAACAACAAATCGTGAGTGTACTCTTTTTTTTTTTTTTTTGGCACTACATTGTATCTGTATTTTTACGTATTCTACAAGTGGAAGGTACCCCCTTCCCACAGTGAGACGCTGGTTTGTGACGCGGTCCTTGCCCGCAGGTGTTGCCACTGCTGCTGCTGCTGGTGGGCGTGTTGGCGCTGTCGGCGGCGGGCCCCGCCCCCCTGGCCCGCCCCCAGCCGCTGCCGCTGCCGCTGCCCCTGAGGCAGGCCTCGCCCGCTGCCGCCCCCGAGCCGGCCGGCCGCGAGTCGCTGACGCCCAGCGAGCAGTTCTACTACGGCTACTACTACCCCGCCTACTCATACTACCTGCTCGGCTAGGCGGCCTGTTCACTACACCGCACTGACTGCCACCACCGGACGAACGACCCTGTAACGCCAACGTTGTTTCATCGAACCAATAAAGTATTGTGAATCGGCAGATCTTTTTCTCATACCCGTAACCTGATCCCACTGTACAATAGCCCTCTAATAAAGACTACGTATCTTTTGTAGAAACGATATTTCCTTTTTCACTTACAAAGAGACCACATGGAAATTCAATTTTTGTATACAGATATTTGTAAACGGGCAGAATATGGCAGTGCTGTCGGCAAAGCCTATATAAGACACCAAGTGCCTGGCGCAGTTGTTAGATCGCTTACGGCTTCTGCAATGACAGGTTATCAAGATTTAACGGAGTTTGAACGTGGTGTTATAGTCGGCGCACGAGTGATGGGACACAGCATCTCCGAGGTAACGAGAAGCGGGTATTTTTCCGTACCACCATTTCACGAGTGTATTGTGAATATCAGGAGGCCGGTGAAACATCAGATCTCCGACATCGCTGCTGTCGGAAAAAGACCCCACGATAACAGCAACAACGACTACTCAAGAGAGCCGTTCAACGTGACAGACCTGCAACTCGTCCGCAAATTGCAGAAAATTTCAAAGCTGGGCTATCAACAAGTGTGAGCGTGCGAACCATTCAACGAAACATCTTGGGTATGGGCTTTCGCAGCCGAAGACCCACTCGTCTCCCTTTGATGACTACATTACACAAAGCTCTATGTTTCATCTGGGCCCGTCAACACCGACATTGTTCTCTTGATGATTGGAAACATGTTGTCTTGTCGCACGAGTCTCGTTTCAAACTGTGTCAAGCGGATGGGCGTGTACGGGTATGGAGACAACCTCATGAACCCATGGGCCTTGCATGTCAGCAGGGGACTGTTCAAGCTGGTGGAGGCTCTGTAATGGTGTGGGGCATATGCAGCTGATGATAGGAGACCCCTGATACATCTAGATACGACTGTGATAGGCGACACGTACGTAAGCATCCTTTCTCATCACATGCATCCTGTCATCTCCATTCTGCATTTCCAGCAGGAAAATGCGACACCACAATCGTTCAGAATTGCTGCAGAGTGGCCCAAGGAACACTCTTCTGAGTTTAAACACTTCCGCTGGCTACCAAACCCCCGAAACTTGAACATTATTGAGTACATCTGGGGTGCCTTTCACTGCGCTGTTCAGAAGAGATCTCCACCCCCGCGTACTCTTACGGATCTGTGGACAGACTTGCAGGATTCATGGTGTCAGTTCCTTACAGCAGTACTTCAAACATTAGTCTAGCCCATGGCACGTCGTGTTGCGCCACTACTGCATGTTCGCGGAGGCCCTACACCACATTAGGCAGGTGTACCAGTTTCCTCGGCTCTTCAGTGTACTTATGGTATGTGAAATTCAGAACTCAAATATCAATTTCCCACAAACAGCAATTCGATGCAACTTTCAAAAACTCTCCGGAACGTCAAAATCGACTATGATGTTTTCCGAGTGTCTATAATCCACTAAGGAAAGGTCAGTGTTTCGACAGCCAACACAGCACTCTGCTAGAATGATCATCTATCATATGGGGGCCTGGAGTGATTCCCAGCCGATGGAAACTTTTAAACATAGGTCTATGTTCTACGAGAATTCCCGTGAAGCACCAAATACACAAACCAGGGGGGGAAAAGGCAGTAGCGCTCGAGGGTGGTAATCGCTGGCTTGAGTCTCATTTCGGCCATTATATTTTCCGTTTGTTTTCCGTTCAGTGAGAATACTTGCGATATTTCAATACAAAATTCATTAAATATACAGGGTGAATCACCTAAAACTTTCTCATCAGATATTGTGGTTTTCACAGAATGGGTTGGTAGTCAGGGGCTCGTATTGTTAGCCAACAAACAGATTGTAATAATACTTAGAAAGTGTATTTCTCTGCAAAAATACACTTTTTAAATGGAATAACGCCTACTGACATTAACAAATTAAAAGTTGGGTAAATCAGGATGCAGCGGTGTTTGTTGTAGGATTCTAGTACGAGTCGTTTACGAGATATCGTATTTTGAAAAGTTCCTACACCGGTACTTATAGAGTACTTGTAGTAGCACTCACTAAAGAACATCACAAGTGCATACACTAGTTACGAGGATTCTGGCCAGAAACGATACAACTGACCATCACAGGGTGTGTCAAATTGACCACCGACAGCGGGAATATACGCTTCCAGTATGATACGGAATGAGTACTGTAACGTGCTAGCAATTCAGCGAAGATGTCCGAGCAGACTACAGTAATACTTCGTTCCACGTCATCGCGTGTAGTTGGTATGTCCTGTAGACAGCGACTTTTAGCTTTTCCACAGAAAAAAGTCTACAGGCGTCAAATCCGGGTAACGGGCCGGCGGAGGAAACAATTCGTGAAGGCATTCTGTAGTACTTCGTGCGCTGTAGGCTGGACAGCCATCATGTTGGTACCACAGGTTCCTCCTAGCCTGCAGGCCATCCGTGGAAGATTGTCTGTTAGGAGGATGCGATACTCGTGCGCGTTCCTTGAAAGACGAGCCTATGAGCTGATAGTTCGCTATTCTACAACGCACGTTCACACTCCACGGACGCTGACGTTCCACCTGAAGAAGCCAGCGTGGATTGTCGACAGACCAATAGCCCATGTTTCGGCACTTTACCCGGCAATCATTGGCAAATGCGGCTTCATCACTAAACGAGATACATGATACACACAAGTATCTTGTCTCAATGCCCATATACAGAAATTAACACGATTTTCATAATCGTTTCCATGCTGATCCTTACGGGGAGAGACATGATAGGGATGGAACCTATGTCGATCGAGAATGAGTAGGACACTTGCCTGACTCAAGCCACTTCCTTGTGCGACTGCGTGGGACCTAACGCGCGGATCAACTGCAACAGCAGCAACGACATTAATTTCCCCCTCTTCTGCCGTCACTTGCTACGTTGTCTAGGTCTTACTCTACCAGTTTCACGTAAGTGGTTGAAGACGTTGATACCTAACTGCCGTAGTGGGTGACGTCTATTGGGATATCTTGCCGCAAACACCGTACAAGAACGAACTGCATTCTTGCTACACTGTCCACACACGATGAGCATGTCGGCTTTTTCCATATTGGTAAATCCCACCGTCCACTCACAACCTGTTGCTTGGACTGTTCTAGGCACCTCAGTCCGGAACCGCTCTGCTGTTATGGTCGCAGGTTCCAATCCTGCCTCGGGCATGGATGTCTGTGATGTCCTTAGGTTAGTTAGGTTGAAGGAATTCTAAGTCTAGGGGACTGATGACGACAGATGTTGAGTCCCATAGTGCTTGGAGCCATTTGAGCTTGGACTGTCACTCTCAAACTGACTAGTAAGTCGCAATGCACTCAACGAGCACACAACCACACTTTAAGCAAGCATAACAGCATCGTACCAATCAACTGCGCGGTGGCGCAAATAGGTGTCAGTGTGGAAACCTTTCAAACTACGATATCTCTTGTAAACGGCCCCTCATTTCAACCCTGCAACGAACACCACTGACATACTAATTTATCCTACTTTTAGTTTGTTAATGTCAATATGCATTGTTCCATTTACGAAAGATTATGTTTGCACAAAAAATACACTTTTTAAGTATTGTTACAATCTTCTTATTGGCTAACAATACGAGCGCCTGATCAATCCATTCTGTGAAAACCACACGCCAGCAGGACTCTCAGTTTCCGCATTATTTGAGGTGCAAGTTATACATGATTCAACTGTATGTTAATTAACATACACGGAATTGTCATTTTTATTAAAATTCATGTGTTTCTATTACTAGTTACATATGGCGCTAAAATAACAAGCACAAACTCTTAATTACTGCTTATTTGTCAGTGATTGTTAATAAAAATGTTTAAATTTTTTTAAAAAATCTGTCTTTATCCATTTTACACTCCACGGAAATGTTGAGTGGAACATACACTTTTGTTTTAAAATCTGCCACAGCCAGGTGTCGAACCCACGCCGGCAACACACACCCGCACAACCTATCAAAAAATGACCTTTCTTTAGGATATAAAATATGCTCATGAAAATTTCAGATGCGATTTTCTCCAGAGTTTTTGAGAGCTGCATCGGACCATTTTGGTGGTTTGGCAGTTGATTGCTGACCTTCACGTAATATAAACACACGGTGCTCAATCGCAAACGCATCCGCTTTCGCTGCGTGCGGTCGGCAGGCGAGGGCGGCTGCTGTGTCCGCAGTGTGGCTGACAGGAGGTCCACAGTAAATGTAGCACGGTTTGTCGCTTAAGTTATTTCTAACATTCGTTACGTAAACACTTAAAAAGAAAAGTAAATTCTACATCTACATTTACATCCATACTCCGCAAGCCACCTGACGGTGTGTGGCGGAGGGTACCTTGAGTACCTCTATCGGTTCTCCCTTCTATTCCAGTCTCGTATTGTTCGTGGAAAGAAGGATTGTCGGTATGCCTCTGTGTGGGCTCTATTCTCTCTGATTTTACCCTCATGGTCTCTTCGCGAGATATACGTAGGAGGGAGCAATATACTGCTTGACTCTTCGGTGAAGGTATGTTCTCGAAACTTTGACAAAAGCCCGTACCGAGCTGCTGAGCGTATCTCCTGCAGAGTCTTCCACTGGAGTTTATCTATCATCTCCGTAACGCTTTCGCGATTACTAAATGATGCTGTAACGAAGCGCGCTGCTCTCCGTTGAATCTTCTCTATATCTTCTATCAACCCTATCTGCTACGGATCCCACACTGCTGAGCAGTATTCAAGCAGTGGGCGAACAAGCGTACTGTAACCTACTTCCTTTGTTTTCGGATTGCATTTCCTTAGGATTCTTCCAATGAATCTCAGTCTGGCATCTGCTTTACCGACGATCAATATTATATCATCATTCCATTTTAAATCACTCCTAATGCGTACTCCCAGATAATTTATGGTATTAACTGCTTCCAGTTGCTGACCTGCTATTTTGTAGCTAAATGATAAAGGATCTATCTTTCTGTGTATTCGCAGCACATTACACTTGTCTACATTGAGATTCAATTGCCATTCCCTGCACCATGCGTCAATTCGCTGCAGATCTTCCTGCATTTCAGTACAATTTTCGATTGTTACAACCTTTCGATACACCACAGCATCATCTGCAAAAAGCCTCAGTGAACTTCCGATGTCATCCACCAGGTCATTTATGTATATTGTGAATAGCAACGGTCCTATGACACTCCCCTGCGGCACACCTAAAATCACTCTTACTTCGGAGGACTTCTCTCCATTGAGAATGACAAGCTGCGTTCTGTTATCTAGGAACTCTTCAATCCAATCACACAATTGGTCTGACAGTCCATATGCTCTTACTTTGTTCATTAAACGACTGTGGGGAACTGTATCGAACGCCTTGCGGAAGTCAAGAAACACGGCATCTACCTGTGAACCCGTGTCTATGGCCCTCTGAGTCTCGTGGACGAATAGCGCGAGCCCCCGGTTCTCGATGTACTCTTTGAAATAAGGTTAAAACTACAGATGAGTTTAGACAAAAATTTATTGATGAAAATACAAATTACAGTCACCAACAAACTTTACATATTCACATACACCTTTACCTTTAACCCAAATGAACACAGATTCATTTACAGATATTTTTCGCTTACTATGGGTATACAAAGACAGTGCAGATGGCGAGGTATAAGCAGATTTACCAAAGTCTTTATTAGCGAGTTCAGCTACATGATAAGTGCGATAGGCAATAATGTCTCTATCAACAAAACTTTCAAGTCCACCAACACTAGGTACACCACTACCACCACGTGAGCCACCCATTCCCGTGTGAAAATGTATCATTCATGTCTATACTAAAACTAAGTCTACAACCACAGAAAACACATGGTCCGTCGACAAGTGCGGTAGCTGCGACACTCTTAACTGGTATGCGGTTCTTCTTATCACCAGCTGTTGTAGAAAACTCTATGTTCTCGATAGTTTTACTCACGCATATTAAGAACGAGATGCCGGAACTGCGACCGTTCGTTGTTCAAGCATTTGTGACACTTGCATATAAAATTGCTCACTACACTCTGCAGTGCTTTGAGAAATAGCAGCAACTTCTTGACGATTGTTACTTTTAACGTTATCTAAAGTATTGCGTCACCCCACACCCCCCTCCCAACAGAGATAGAAATCAGGAGAACGAGGGAGCCATATTTTGTTAGTTATAACTCTGTCTTGAAACATCTCATAAATGCCGGCCGGAGTGGCCGTGCGGTTCTAGGCGCTACAGTCTGGAACCGAGCGACCCCTACGGTCGCAGGTTCGAATCCTGCCTCGGGCATGGATGTGTGTGATGTCCTTAGGTTAGTTAGGTTTAATTAGTTCTAAGTTCTAGGCGACTGATGACCTCACAAGTTAAGTCGCATAGTGCTCAGAGCCATTAGAACCATTTGAACATCTCATAAATTTCCTGTAATGAGAAGTTGGCTGTATGTGCCGCCACATAGTCCTGCTGTAAGGTGGCGAAAACACCTTCTCTCCCAGTTAATTGGTGAAAAAAATGATCAAATTGTTTTCCACATACCTCTCAGTGTTAATTATTTCCTGGAAAAAAGAGTGTGTGTGTGTGTGTGTGTGTGTATGTGTGTGTGTGTGTTGGGGTTTAGGGGCGCTCAACATCGAGGTCATCAGCGCCCTTGGAAAAAAAAAGAGCATTTATCAATCTCTCATCGCTAATACCGCACTAAACTCCCATTTCTTTGATAATGCAGGTGTACCTTAAGTTTTACGTTAGGCTTTTCAGAACTCCATTGACGGTTATTTTGTGAATTAACGTACTCACTTAGGTGGAACCATGAATAGTCCGAAAAGAAAGATTCTTGGATAACAGTCGTTGTCAGAACTATGCACCGTATTCAGAAGCCATTCAGAAATATGCAAACCTTTTTGAAGTGCCACCTGGTTTAACGTCTTACAATGCAGTTGTTTTATAGGGTTGTAACTTTGGTAACCCATAAGAAATACCCATTTATGAAATAAACATCAAAATTATTTTGCGGCAGACCTTTCTAGAGCTTGTCCAATATTATACAGAATTTCTTCTTTGAGTGCTGTACATACAGTATTTGTCTATGTTTTCTGTCAAGAATACTTTTTGTTTAACAAATTTATCTACCAGTCTAAGACTCGTACAGTGATTAGGAGCTTGAATGTCAGGAAATTCCTCTCGAAATAATCTCTTACTTCATGTGCTGATTTTGTACACATGGATGAATCAGTGATGAGTTTTCTTGTATTTCCCCATTCCACATGAATTATTTTCACTCAATACACTGTTTTACGTCATCTAACAAACGTGTCCTACCTGTGCATGATTTCTACACAAAGGCCTTGCATCGTAGGGGGAATTTACTCCCCACCAGCGACGATGCCGCAGGGGAAAAAATCCATGCCAGGCAGTTGTGTTAAGGATTGATCATCCTGTATAGAGAAACTAGCCTTTTCCCCGCAGCTTTACCTGCGTATGCATTCAACACATATAGTGAACACACCTCCTCTTTCCCCATTCTGTCTCCACCTCTTCTTTCCTCTACCTCATTCTCTATGTCTTCCTCCTCCCCCTCTTTGACTATATCCTACCCATCCTCTCCGTTTCTACCTCACCCTTTTCCTTTTCCACATGCCCACTACCTCTTTTAACTTTCTACCTGCCTTGTGCATCTCTACCTTCTCCTCTATCAACCTCAATACGTCCTCAGTCATGCTTATCAGCGTGTGTAGTTTCACCAATACACTTCGATAATGTCGGTCAATACTGTTCCCACGACACACCTATCATTCAGGGTGGCCTACATGTCACGACTCAGAAAACCGTTTCTTTCCCTTGACATGATGGCTGCCCTGCAAAGCAGGTTGATTTGTCAGGCTGATACTGGTCCTGCTCAACATTCCTGTCATCCAGGATAGCCTATATTCCAGGGGCTACAGAAAAGTCGGTTTTGTCGAGATCTCTGCTTCCATTGGAGCTGGCAGATTATAAACCCCACAGTGTTGACACTCATGAGGCCTACTGTTACTACACCAAATTTGGTTGAAATCCATCTAACGGTCTGGAAGGAGATCCTGACCATACACACACACACACACACACACACACACACACACACACACACACACACATACTCTGCTTTATGTAAATAAAAGTTTACAATAATCTGTTCTGCATGCCCTCATTGTTAACTTAGGACTTGCTTCAATACTGGCTGTATATAAATAATCAGGGTATTCCCTATTCTCAAAGACAGCTGAAAAGATAAGTAAGTCGATAAACAAAGTTTGTGTTACAGTATGTCTCTTTTCAGGGCTACAATGAAAAAGCATCTGGAGAAGATAAAAATCTTTATTCAGTTTTTATGCACTTCACAGTCTTGAACTTTTGCACTATCGTTATCAAACACTTCTTTTTCTAATAGACTAGGAACCTGCACTGTACCTGTAGTCTCCAAAATAAACGATTATTATTGGTTTTCACATCTTAAACTTACTGAAAACACTTAAACAATATTTTTCACCATATGCGTGACGTTTTATTTATAAAGCATTTTCTGTGGTCATTTTGGAAAAGTGGATACGTATCTCTATACACTTTGCCATTTAGAGATGAAAAACAGTATTTCTTCATGAAAGTGGCATATGGTTCACTCACTGTGATTTTGTCTCTTGTTCACATATTGTGCAGACCATTTCTTTTACCTTCTTTGTTAGCGGAGGTTAAAATCGAAATAAAATTGGTAGCACGTTTACATTCGGTAATTTTTCTCCTTTTTTGAACCTACTTTTATTCGTCAAATTTATAAAGAAATATTCTTTCTAATCTGTAAATACCAAAGTATATAGACTTATTGTACATCCGTATCCTCAAAATTGCCACAGAAGATGCATTATAAATAAAAGCGAAACGCGTCTGATGTCCATAAAGATAGAAACTAGTCATAACTGATTATAGTGGCTGCTATGGAAGATGGTCATACAAACAAACCTATGTAAACGAATACACATCTTCTCATAAAATATCAAGATATTTCCCTTTCACTGTCGCCTGACACTTTCTTCACTGGCGACGGTATCACTCATGTTCTGTACTGAATTTGCGGCTGAGCTAGCCTCCCTTCTAATTGTTATCTATCGCAGATCTCTCAAACAAAAAACCATGCCCATTTTTTGGAAAGAATCATAATTCACACCAGTCTACAAGAAGGATAGTAGAAGTGATCGATAAAACTACTGTCCAATACCTGTGACATAGATTTGTTATAGGATCTTAGAACTTATTCTGAGCTCAAATATAATGAGGTGTCTCGAACAGAATGACATCCTTCATGCCCCCACGCATGAACTTCGAAAACGTCTATCATGTGAAACACAGCTCGCACTTTTCTCACATGACATACTAAAAGCTTTCGATCAAGGTAGGCAGGTAGATGCAGTATTTCTTGATTTCCGAAAAGCATATCACTCAGTACACGTAGGCTTATTGACGAAAGTACGATCTCATTGTCTATCAAGTGAAACGTATGACTGAACTGAGGAAGTTTTGGTAGGGATGACACAGCATGTTATCTTGGATGGAGAGCGATCGCCAGAAGTAGAAATAACTTCCTCTCTGCCGCAGGGAAGAGTATTGGGATCCTTGCTGTTCATTTTGGATATTAATTACCTTGCACACAATGTTAATAATAACCTCATACTATTTGCAAATGATGCAGTTATCTATAATGATGCATTGTTTGAAAGAATCTGCATAAACGATCAGTCATATCTTGATAAGAATTCAAAGTGGTGCAAAGATTGGCAACTTGCTCTAAATGTTCAAAAATGTATAATTGTGCAATTCACTAAACGAAAAAAACGTATTATCCTATGACTAGAATATCAATGACATACTGTTGGAATTGGTCAATTCATACAAATACCAGGGTGTAACACTTTTAAGGGATATGAAATGGAATGGTGAAAAAGGCTTAGTCGTGAGTAAACAGGTGGTAGACTTCGTTATATTGGTAGAATACTGGAGAAGTGCAATCCGTCTACAAAGGAGATTGCTTACAAAACACTCGTGTAACCCGATCTAGAATATTGCTCAAGTGTGTGAGACTCGTACCAAGTAGGACTAACAGGGGATATTCAACGTATACGAGAATTGTCACGTGTTTGTTTGATCCATGGGAGTGTGTCTCAGAGATACTAAAGAAAGTTAACTAGCAGACGCTTGAAGATAGGTGTATACTATCCCGTGAAAGTCTGCTGACAAAGTTTCAATAACCGGCTTTAAATGATGACTCTAGGAATATATCAAAAGCCCTTATGTATCGCTCATATAGGGATCGAGAGGATAAGATTAGAATAATTACTGCACGTACAGAGACATTCAAAAAATCATTTTCCCACCCTCCATACAAAAATGGAACAGATGGAAACCCCAATAATCGGTACAATGGTACATTATCTTATACATGGTTGTTTTGCAGAATATAGATGTACTTGTATTTCACTGTTGCCGAAGACGACTAACGAGATATGATATTCCGGTTTATGATGGTAAAACACGCGAAAAATCTATGCATCCTTATTCAAATCAAACACTTTACAACTCAGTCTTGATTTCCATAATATCAATATAGCGGATACAATTTTTCCAGTAGACGGAAAAAAGAATTATTTCGTAAATTCTAACAAGATGAAGAGTAAAAATAGTAGGGTAGATAAAAAATCCTTTTCCTCCTGTTACTGCTTTTTTCAACTGGAAACGTTGTCTTTTGCAGTTACGGATACTGAGACATGAGTTTGTAGGAAGACTAATGCAGAAAGAATTGTAGCGGTGGAATGAGGCTTAAGAGAGTGGTCAAAAGTTTGACACAGACGAAGCATGCAGTAATAGTATGAGAAGACAATTTGGGTGAAAATTTGAATATTGGCTAAAACAGATTATACAGAATGATCCGTATACTGGGTATGTAGAGGCGATAGAAATTAGCTAGGACGGTGGGATCAAATAAGTCGTAAGATACGTATATAACGGTTTTTCTTCATTTTCGCATTATCGAAAATGAAGATAAATGCTATCATTAGAAATAGATTCATATCTTGGAATCGGAAGTCACATACTAAACAAACATGAAGAACAAGTGTAAGAGTGTTACAACTGACAGCTGTCTGTGCAACTAATGCCTCTATAATGACATTGTACCATCTGATATTACTGTAGATGCCCTTCAACAAGAACTTTAAAGAACGAGTTTGAAATTAGACGTGAAAATCTATTAAATTGAAATAACGTATAATTAACAAATCGAGAAGGAAAAGATCCAAATTATCAATGAGTTCAGAAATAGTTCTAAACTTTCTGTTTTATTAAAATCAAGTACTGGAAAGAAAAATGTGCAAATTAACAATGCAGTAAGAAATCAGTTGATGACATCGTGTATTTACGGAAGCTGAAGACATTAAGTGGGTGAGCTGAAAAAGAGATTAGTGTAAGAGTAAAACTAGACCGAAAGGCTTTTGGTAAAACAAATGGAGTTTTCAAAACTTTACATTAGAAACCAGTGGATTGGGAAACGGACTGGAGGGCAGGACGTAGTTACGACTATATATCCGCATGCAGACCCAGCGAATTCACATAAAGAACCAGAGCACCTTTGGTCTCTGTGGTGTCTTCCTCGGTTTCTGCGCCTCCACTGCTCTGCGTTAAGGTAACCTGTCGCTATGCTATATTCAACTTTAGTAGTTCACTTTATTTGCGAAAGATCAATAGAATAAACTGGCTACAGTCAGCGCATGATCTTAGAATAGTGCATGTTTCTTTAGAGTGAGCTTCCTAGTAATGCACCCGATGATCTCTGCATCTGTCTAAATCGTATCGTGGTAAGTTAGTTTATTGTTGTAAGTTTATACTTTCAACAGTGACTGTCTGCACTTATTTGAAGCTACAACGTCGAACTCATTCTGTTATGTTCTGCGTCAATCATACCATTTAGGAGTTTATTTGAAGTGAAAATAGGCTCGTGTGTAGGTGCTAACTGTGATGATCTCCTTGCTGTGGTACCAGCCACAATGTAAAAGAAACAACTGCCACTGGATTACATGCAAAATAGGGAGCGTGTATTCTGTTAAATGTAGTCGTCTGGGATACATTGAAAAGAGCATTTTTGGGAATGTCCCTGGGTGTATTAGATGTTCCCACTCTCGCCATATGAGGGTACATCCAACGTTATCGAACATGATCGTTTTGGTGGTCCATGTCCATGCTTTGGGAAGACATAGTGCTGCATGGGCCTGCTCACACATTTTTGTGACGTCGTACGCATTCCAGGGACGCATTCACCTCTGACTGATTTTTTATGGATAACAACGGGCGATCGCATCGAAGAACGTAGTTGGAGGATCTCTGGGAACTAGAGGATAATCGGCGAGTGGACTGAACTGCCCACTCACCTGACTTAAACCCCCTTGAGCACGTATGGGATTCAATGGGGAGACATATTGTAGCACGTCCACATAGGAACTCATTACCAACCTTGTGGCCAGGAAAGAGGCAAAGTGTGCATTGCCTTTGGTGGTGATCACACACCCTATAAAAACTATTTGTAATATCCAGGGGAACATCGTAGATCACGTGGTTATATTGGATTAAATGTCTTTCATTAGAATCCTCATTTCTGCTCGTCTTATTTTGTATATATCTTTCAGTTGGCTTCGGTGCTATATTGCAGCAGCTCTTTCAATATATGGTCCTAGATTCATTTAGCAATGTTATCTGACAATGACATTTCATACGAAAGTCACTTTAGTCTTGAAGTTTTGTACACCAATGTATTAAGAGAAACTATAAAATTAAAAAAAAAACATTAAAAATGCAATGGCCACTCGAAAATTGCAGAGGGACATGCACAAGAGTGGGGAAATGTACAACAATGTAGTAACAATAGGTGTTAATATAGGTATAGCCAGTCGACGAATCACGGGCTCCTCCGAGACAGCCAGTAACATGCAGGGTAGTCCATTGATCGTGACCGGACCAAATATCTCACGAAATAAGCGTCAAACGAAAAAACTACAAAGAACGAAATTTGTCTAGCTTGAAGGGTGAACTGCCTATTGGCTTCTGTCTCGGGTTCTTCGGCCGACGTTCATCTAATGATTTTTCTGACGCTTCGCCAGCACGAGTGGCTGGCATTGTCAAAGCTTCACCCTCCATTGCCGGTGGTGAACTAGAGGCGAGCTCGCGGCCGCAGGCTATATGTACCTGGCGCGCCAACGTCCGAGGGCTTCTCCGCGGTCATTTCCGGTGCGTTTCTCCTCTTGCTACCTGCGACAGTCGTTCGCTGCAGTACGGGAAGCCAGAATCCGTTTACCTTAAGGCTTTCCTCTTTCTTGTTGAACCTGTTCGCGTGTTTTTGGATTTCTACAGCTTCTCTGAACAGGCGCGTGTGATAGTGCTTCTCTACAGACAGAACTTCCGTGTCGGCGAATTTTATTACGTGGTCGGTCTCATTCAGTGCGTGCTCTGCCACGGCCGATTTCTCCACCTGCCCCAACCTGGAATGTCGCTTATGCTCTTTGATCCTGGTGTTAATGGATCGTCCAGTCATTCCGACATAAACTTTTCCGCATGTGCAAGGTATACGGTATATTCCCGACATTGCAAGTGGGTCTCTTTTCTCCTTCGCCGATCTAAGACACTCTTTGATCTTCCTTGTCGGTTTGAAAATCGTCTTTACGCCGTGTTTGCGCAATATACGGCCGATTCTGTCCGTCACTCTGGGAATGTATGGCAGAAAGGCCGTACCCGACATTTCTTTTTCTGGTTCCTTACTTCGCCGAGTGTTTGGCTCTGTTACACTTCTAATGTAATTTGTGGAGTACCCATTGCTCCTCAGAACAGTTTCCAGGTGTTGTATTTCTCGTTTGAGATGTTGAGGCTCACATATTCGTCCTGCTCTCGTTACGAGCGTACTAATCATGCCTCTTTTCTGGCTCGGATGGTGGTTTGACAGTTTGTGCAGGTATCGGTCCGTGTGTGTCGGTTTTCGATACACGCTGTGTCCCAGGTTTTCGCCGTCCCTTGTGACCAGCACATCTAGAAATGGCAGTTTCTTGTCCTTTTCTAATTCCATGGTAAATGTTATGTTGGCATGGAGGCTGTTCAAGTGTCTCAGGAATTCACCGAGCTGTTCTTCACCATGGCTCCACACCACGAAAGTATCATCGACGTACCTGTACCACACCTTAGGTTTGCAAGTCGCCGAGTCCAGTGCCTGTGCTTCGAATTGTTCCATCCTGTATTTAGTAATCTGAGCAGGAAGCTATCCTCTTGAAACTATAATTAAATTCCTTTTCTTTTATATCGACATCTACATCTACATTTATACTCCGCAAGCCACCGAACGGTGTGTGGCGGAGGGCACTTTATGTGTCACTGTCATTACCTCCCTTTTCTGTTCCAGTCGCGTATGGTTCGCGGGAAGAACGACTGCCGGAAAGCCTCCGTGCGCGCTCTAATCTCTCTAATTTTACATTCGTGATCTCCTCGGGAGGTATAAGTAGGGGGAAGCAATATATTCGATACCTCATCCAGAAACGCACCTTCTCGAAACCTGGACAGCAAGCTACACCGCGATGCAGAGCGCCTCTCTTGCAGAGTCTGCCACTTGAGTTTCCTAAACATCTCCGTAACGCTATCACGCTTACCAAATAACCCTGTGACGAAACGCGCCGCTCTTCTTTGGATCTTCTCTATCTCCTCCGTCAACCCGATCTGGTACGGGTCCCACACTGATGAGCAACACTCAAGTAAAGGTCGAACGAGTGTTTTGTAAGCCACCTCCTTTGTTGATGGACTACATTTTCTAAGGACTCTCCCAATGAATCGCAACCTGGTACCCACCTTACCAACAATTAATTTTATGTGATCATTCCACTTCAAATCGTTCCGCACGCATACTCCCAGATATTTTACATAAGTAACTGCTACCAGTGTTTGTTCCACTATCATATAATCATACAATAAAGGATCCTTCTTTCTATGTATTCGCAATACATTGCACTTGTTTATGTTAAGGGTCAGTTGCCACTCCCTGCAACAAGTGCCTATCCGCAGCAGATCTTCCTGCATTTCGCTACAATTTTCTAATGGTGCAACTTGTCTTTATACTACAGCATCATCCGCGAAAAGCCGCATGGAACTTCCGACATTATCTACTAGGTCATTTATATATATTGTGAAAAGCAATGGTCCCATAATACTCCCCTGTGGCACGCCAGAGGTTACTTTAACGTCTGTAGACGTCTCTCCATTGAGAACAACACGCTGTGTTCTGTTTGCTAAAAACTCTTCAATCCAGCCACACAGCTGATCTGATATTCCGTAGGCTCTTTCTTTTTGTTGTTTATTTAGATATTCAATATTTTGTTTTATTTCTGCATTATATACTGACAATATCTGCTGTTAGCAGACTTCATCACTACACAGGGTGCTCTTAATTTCCCCTTGCAGACATCTAGGCCTTGTAGAGGGGACTGAGTAGTTAATATTTAGAATTGGAACCCATGTCCAGAACCGCACCGTTTCCGCGCTACAGTCATTTGAAAACATATTGGTAACTCGACCACTTTTACAAGTAATTTGCTAGTCGTGAGCCAATACATCACTTGTTTTACAATTCCACTCACTAAGAACGAAAATAAAATGAGGAGGAAAGTTAATCAGTTTTCAAAACACTGATGCTTGCAGTTAAACTTAAACGTTTTTGTCCTTTTTGAAGGAGGGTTAGCATTCTGATCCACTAGAAGTAATGTTCGATGTGTCTCAACACAACTCACACCATTATTGAGCCACCACCAACTTGCATAGTACTTTGTCGAGAACTTGGGTCCACGGCTTCGTGAGGTCTGCGTCACGCTCGAACCCTACCATCAGTTCTTACCAACTGAAATCGGGACTCATCTGACCAGGCCACGGTTTTCCAGTCGTCTAGGGTCCAACCGCTATGATCTCGAGCCCAGGGAAGGATGTGCAGGCTGTGTGTTGCTGTTAGCAAAGCCACTCGCATCCGTCTTCTGCTGCTATAGCCCATTAACGCCAAATTTCGCCATAGTATCCTAACGGATACATTTGTCGTACGTCTCACATTGATTTCTGCGATTATGTCATGCAGTGCTGTTTGTCTATTAACATTGATAACTCTAAGCAAAAGCTGTTGCTCTCGGTCGTTAAATGAAGGCCGTCGGCCACTGCGTTGTCCATGGTGAAAGGTTATTCCTGAAATCCTATTCTCGGCACACTCTTGGCAATGTGGATCTCTGAATATGAATCCCCTAACGATTTCCGAAGTGGAATGTCCCATACGTCCATCTCTAACTACCATTCTGCGTTCAAAGTCCGTTAATTCACGTCGTGCGGCCATAGTCACGTCTGAAACCATTTTCACATCAATCACCAAAGTAAAAATTACAGATCCTCCAATACACTGCCCTTTTATACCTTGTGTACGTCATACTGACGCCATCTATATATGTGCACATCGCTACCCCACGACTTTTGTCAGCTCAGTTTATGGTTACGTGGTGGTTTTCAAATGGCTCTGAGCACTATGGGACTTAACATCTTAGGTCATCAGTCCCCTCGAACTTAGAACTACTTAAACCTAACTAACCTAAGGACATCACACACATCCATGCCCGAGACAGGATTCGAACCTGCGACCGTAGCAGTCCCGCGGTGCTGGACTGCAGCGCCTAGAACCGCACATGTGGTGGTTATCGACGGTTGGAACTGCGGTACTGAAGAAATTTTCATCGCCAATATTTTGGCGGCAAAGTGAGGACAACTGGTTGGGTACGTTAGCTGATCGTCAGACTTTGCACCAGTCCCCTGGATTAAATTACAAATTTCGCCCTAGTGTCCCTAGCGGAAGACCGCACTGCAGTTCCTTCTCTAAATCCTCGCACCAACGAAAAAATGGCTGACATCGAAATAAGTGTCCAAGGAATAGAAAAGCAACTGGAATCACTCAACAGAGGAAAGTCCACTGGACCTGACGGGATACCAATTCGATTCTACACAGAGTACGCGAAAGAACTTGCCCCCCTTCTAACAGCCGTGTACCGCAAGTCTCTAGAGGAACAGAAGGTTCCAAATGATTGGAAAAGAGCACAGGTAGTCCCAGTCTTCAAGAAGGGTCGTCGAGCAGATGCGCAAAACTATAGACCTATATCTCTGACGTCGATCTGTTGTAGAATTTTAGAACATGTCTTTTGCTCGAGTATCATGTCGTTTTTGGAAACTCAGAATCTACTACGTAGGAATCAACATGGATTCCGGAAACAGCGATCGTGTGAAACCCAACTCGCTTTATTTGTTCATGAGACCCAGAAAATATTAGATACAGGCTCCCAGGTAGATGCTATTTTTCTTGACTTCCGGAAGGCGTTCGATACAGTTCCGCACTGTCGCCTGATAAACAAAGTAAGAGCCTACGGAATATCAGACCAGCTGTGTGGCTGGATTGAAGAGTTTTTAGCAAACAGAACACAGCATGTTGTTATCAACGGAGAGACGTCTACAGACATTAAAGTAACCTCTGGCGTGCCACAGGGGAGTGTTATGGGACCATTGCTTTTCACAATATATATAAATGACCTAGTAGATAGTGTCGGAAGTTCCATGCGGCTTTTCGCGGATGATGCTGTAGTATACAGAGAAGTTGCAGCATTAGAAAATTGTAGCGAAATGCAGGAAGATCTGCAGCGGATAGGCACTTGGTGCAGGGAGTGGCAACTGACCCTGAATATAGACAAATGTAATGTATTGCGAATACATAGAAAGAAGGATCCTTTATTGTATGATTATATGATAGCGGAACAAACACTGGTAGCAGTTACTTCTGTAAAATATCTGGGAGTATGCGTGCGGAACGATTTGAAGTGGAATGATCATATAAAATTAATTGTTGGTAAGGCGGGTACCAGGTTGAGATTCATTGGGAGAGTCCTTAGAAAATGTAGTCCATCAACCAAGGAGGTGGCTTACAAAACACTCGTTCGACCTATACTTGAGTATTGCTCATCAGTGTGGGATCCGTACCAGATCGGGTTGACGGAGGAGATAGAGAAGATCCAAAGAAGAGCGGCGCGTTTCGTCACAGGGTTATTTGGTAACCGTGATAGCGTTACGGAGATGTTTAACAAACTCAAGTGGCAGACTCTGCAAGAGAGGCGCTCTGCATCGCGGTGTAGCTTGCTCGCCAGGTTTCGAGAGGGTGCTTTTCTGGATGAGGTATCGAATATATTGCTTCCCCCTACTTATACCTCCCGAGGAGATCACGAATGTAAAATTAGAGAGATTAGAGCGCGCACAGAGGCTTTCAGACAGTCGTTCTTCCCGCGAACCATACGCGACTGGAACAGGAAAGGGAGATAACGACAGTGGCACGTAAAGTGCCCTCCGCCACACACCGTTGGGTGGCTTGCGGAGTATAAATGTAGATGTAGATGTAGATGTACTTAGTAATGGGATCCATCCGTCGGATTTCTTTGTTGCAGTTCGAAAAGAATAGGAAACGTGTCGACACTCAGTTTGCCCCCCTTCCTCTCCTCCTCCTCTCTCTCTCTCTCTCTCTCTCCTTCATTCTTTCTCAACCCCCCCTCTTCATCTCTCTCTCTCCCTCCGGCTCTCTAACCCTCTGTGTTTCTCTTACCATCAACAACATGTACACTGCACAAAACGGTCTACACCACTCATCAGCGGCATCGTAACATGTACAGGGTCTTCTCAACGCCCAAACTTCGCGAAGGAAACGTATCAACGTATGAAAAGAAAGAAAAATTCTCCAGTTAGGGTGTTGAACCTAACGTCTTTGGTCTCCTAGCTACCAACACCATACATCTTTATTTGACCAGCAATACTGGTGTACTTTAGTAGGTGTCTGATCTGCCATGATGGTACGTTAAAGTTTAAAATTCCCATCGACACACTCGTTGAAGAGTGGCATTCACCTCTTCAAAAGAACTGTTCCATAATTTCCTTGAAATTACTCCAGGAAACCAGAGTAAATAGATGGAGATTTGAAATCTGTTTCCCTCAATAAAACGCTCGAATTTAGCGAGGAGAAATACCAGAATGCCGAAAAAAAGAAAACATATCTAATTAGGCAGCTGACCACAGCACCATAACTTACGATAATTACGTCTGTGGACAGTTAGTAAAAAAATACAAATAAAACTTCAAACGAAACAGAATCAAACTAGGTAAAAGGAAGATAAACAGGAGAACATCACCTTTTATTTTCCATCTAGATAACAAATATTTTTTATATTAAATCGAACTCCGTCTAAATCCAATACAGTCTGCAGTGTTCTGTGGCGTAGAAATTGACGGGTTCCTCTTGTACCCGACGTAGTCCTGAAAATGATTCAATGGAACTAAAAGCTGTCATAACATTACGATTATATGCGATCTAGACGGATAACAAAAGTTTTTGTACACAACTGCATACAGATTTCCTCCAAAAACAGACAATATGTCAATTTTTGGATAATTAGAAATGGTTCTGTCGTACTTTAGCCATACTCTTAACTTATCGCACTACTTGTAGTATATATCTTTACTCTCTGTCGAAGGAGCAACGTATGGAGCATTGAAATTCGAGTACAGTACATTCTTGTTGTCCTACCGTTGTTACCGATGAACGACGAACTTGATCGTTATTAGTTTGGTAGGCACTAATCAGGAACAGAGCGACGTATTACTGTAAGACTGTGGTTATGGAAACATTGGACCTAAGCGGATGTATTGCGTAAACTATTGACCATTCAATTAGTATTACGATTTGTTAGCGTTCCTGTGTCAGCATTTGTAACGTATTATATAAATTTTACAGTTGCCTGATGGTCCTTTCAAAGTATGACATTTCCACTTTCACTCAGCGCATCAGTGGCCTTCTTACATGGCAGGATAGGCAAACCCGCGAAACACAACCCGCTCGGCAGATTTCCCGTCCAGTTGGAAACGTTTGTATTGGCTTGAAAGTAGACATCTTAGCCTCCGTATTTCATAAGCAAAACAAAATTAACTATGTTTTTTGAAAATACATGCAAATTTTCACTAACTGTCAGCTTATGACTAATGTACTGTGTTGTGGGTTGACAGGAGAGCCAACACCGGGTACTAGAGGAAGCCGAAAGGCACGCGTTTTAGCTCACGCAGGCTGGCGTGAGGTCTGGAACAGGACAAGGAATTTAGACTTTAGAAAAACGGGCGTAGCTGGTGGAATATTTAACTTTAATCCATTAATGATGAGCGTCGCTCTTGACTGTGCATGACTCAGTATCAATAGTAACTGGTAATGGCGCCTCGCTAGGTCGTAGCAAATGACGTAGCTGGAGGCTATGCTAACTATCGTCTCGACAAATGAGAGCGTATTTTGTCAGTGAACCGTCGCTAGCAAAGTCGGTTGTACAACTGGAGCGAGTGCTAGGAAGTCTCTCTAGACCAGCCGTGTGGCGGCGCTCGGTCTGCAATCACTGATAGTGGTGACACGCGGGTCCGATGTATACTAACGGACCGCAGCCGATTTAAAGGCTACCATCTAGCAAGTGTGGTGTCTGGCGGTGACACCACATACTGCACAAAATTTCAATAAATGGCACAAAAACTGGACGGTAGCAAATGGTTTCTGGAAACGATTTAATGCACTAAGGAGAGGATATAATGAACTAATAGTTCAATTCTAAAAGGTTTCCTATAAGTGTAATATATTGAGGAAAACCTAGATAATGATACTGCAAAATGACATATTTTGTTTCAACTTTTGGGTCCCAGAATTAATTTTAAAAATACTTAATGCCAAAATTTCTTTCTCGTATACAATTTTTAGTCTGGTTGTACGTCCAGTGACGTAGTATTCATGAGTCAAACAGTTTTTAGTAATTAACTGATATGGACATGCATTATAGTTTCGATGTAGATCTGGTAACAAATTAACCTTTCTTCTTTTCTCTCTTCATAGCGACTCGAGATAAATCATTTTCTCTCTGTCTAGTATTTTCAATCTACAATTGTTCTTCCTCCTCTGATGACATGCAGGGTGATTCCGTGATGATGTTACAAATTTTCGGGGATGACGGATAAGAGTAAATGTATGAATTTGAGGTAGCGAACTCTGGTCTGGAAACGACCGAGCCGAGTGTTATAAGTAAAAATCACCCTGAACCTCTGACACTGGACTACATGTACCGGCACTGTTGTTTCTAAGTCTGTACGTTAGACTACTTCATTGGTGGTAATATGAACCAAAATAGGAAAAAAAGTCTAGTAAACATAGGATATAAAACGTATACCTTAAGAACTATGAACACTTGTTCAGAAGAATAGATGAGTATAACATTATCCATTATGAACAGGTACTCTTAGTTCTTATTTTAGAGCACATGTTCACTAAACATTTTTTTCTTCTTTGCGCCATACTGCCATCTCTTAAAGCTGCCTCTGAAACTCTGTTTCAGACTTTAATTAAATGATCTTCATTTTTCTTTGCCATTATCGATTTCGAAGCTTCCAGCCTCGTCATCAGATAGACATATATGTATATAGGGGGTCAGAAACAGTGTGAAAAGCTTGTAAGGGTGTTGAAGGGTAGGTTGTGGTTAGAAATAATTGTTACAAAAAATTAAATACGTTGAGCCGTTTAAGATATTAGTTTGCACTGAAGTTAGTTAATCAGGCCGTTGTGTGTGCAAATTCAGGCGGCGCGCCAAGGACGGTGTCGCTAGACATGTTCGTTTAGATTCCTAAAACTGAGAGCAATGCAAAATGATTCAAATGGCTCTGAGCACTATGGGACTTAACATCTGAGGTCATCAGTGCTCAGAACTTAGAACAACTTAAACCTAACTAACCAGGACATCACACACATCCATGCCCGAGGCAGGATTCGAACCTGCGACCGTAGCGGTCGCGCGGTTCCAGACTGAAGCGGCTGGACCCTCTCGGCCACACCGGCCGGTAGCAGTACAAAAATTAGGTATGGAGTGTAATGAGGATCGAACCAGAACCAAAGGCTGAGCAGTCCTTAGGTGTAACCCACCGTGTCTGAATGGGTTTTGGAACTCAACATATTTGATTTTATATCTACGAAGCCTTCCAGTACATCTGTCCAGAATGGATACTACTTTACAAATTTATTGTCAAGGGATTAGTATTTATGCATCACAGATATTTATTTTAAGACTCTCAGAAATATGCATTAAACGGTGTCATCGCATTAAAACGATACGTTACATTTATTCTTTGTTTGTATTTCTGATTTTAGTTTTGAATCTGGTTGCTTGAGGTAAGCATTTTCTGCGTCATAATAATAAATCGGGAAATATATTTTGTTGTTCATTGATTCTTCAATCTTTTTTCAGGTTTTTGTGCAATTTACTGCTTATGAGAGAAAGACTTTCTGTATAAATTTTTTACTTGCTATTTGTACATTCTGATTTGAGATGATAAAAAGACCTGTTCCTCGAATAATACCTAAAATAAAGAACGTTCAAATGCGGCCGGCGTCTTCAGTTGGTTCAGCTTTCTGAACAGTACTTCCATTATAGCTGTAATTGTAATATTTATAATTCCTTTTTGTAACAAATAGATGATTTTCATTTCTGCCAATATGACTGCCTAAACTGCAGTGTACAACAAAATTAAAGGGCCATTTCATTGAAATCTGTCGTTTTCTCCCGTTGCAAAGCCGAACTTCCAAATTTGCTCGAAGGAGTCCACAGCCTTTTTTCTGTAACGGTGCAAAAGAGTGGTGCACCAATGCCGGTGTTCACGTGTCACTCCACGAGAAAGTTGTCGCGCACCTCCCCTTACCCACATCTTATTCCCTCTCTTGACGCCTGAGTGACGAGGACCAGCACCGCGACATGCAGCGTTAAAATCACACAGTTTCCTTGTGAGTGACTCTCACAATATTTTGGACATAACGCATAACGCTGCTCGAAATCAACACGAAAAAGTCTCATAAAATGTCACAAAGGGCTTCAATGAAACCACTCTTTCCTTAGATCGTTTGTTTTCACACATTTTGCGGCTGAAAACCACATTTGGCGGTGGGATGCGCAACAGAACGAATTTCTTGCAAACTTTGACACAACTGACAACAACCCTCCCGGCCCCCCCTCTCCCTGCCAGACGATGCAGCCCTTCTCTGAGAACATCATTTTTCTCAGATCCACTGAGCGTGATTTCACCTCTTTGCAATGTAGTGCTACAGCAAGTTTTGCTCTGGTACAAAGGATGGATCTACCACGGACAGAGTTTAAAACCATTCAACGAAATCTGACCGTTATCCAAAGCATAAATGCCTGTTTCTGCTTTTCCATCCCTCCTTTTTAGCGCCTTAGCCTGGCACGTTACAGGGGGTGGGGAAGGGGGACATTGATATGCACGTAAATAAAATGGCAAAGGATATCTCTAAGACAACCCCCCAGCCCCGTTCGACAACACTCTTGGTGCCACCTGCTCACCTTTTTTGCACAGTTTAAGGGGACTTGTACTTGAGTAACTGTCAAAAACTCGATTTTTTGTTTTTAAAAATCCTTTGTAGTTTTCTGAACGAGAAAAAGTTTACTACTACCAAAATGGATCGCAGAAAGTACCTAAATTAGAGGGCTATAAAAGTGGCTGCATGCAGCACGACGTCCCTGTGGTACACAGTCAGCTGTGTTAAAAATAAAGTTTTGCTTTCATTTGTTTCGTTTTTATGACTTTTTAATCCCTTAAGTTCGCTAACATGCGAAAGCTTTACAGTTACTTATCTTTTTTTTTTTTTGTACAGAGAGTTTAGTCATTGTTTCCTGTTGTTTTGGCGCGAATATTTTGTTTACAGCGAAGTAATTGTGTGCGTGAGTTTCTTATTGTGTGCATAAGTTTCTTATTCACTTGAAAGCACTGGTAATAATCAAGAATTTCGGTGTTAGAGAACGTCAGTTTTATGGAAACAGGTTCACCAAATGGATTAACTCTGCTAATACTAAAATACAATGTGATGTAACACTTTAATCAGCTTCAACTACTCCAAGTGCTTCCAAGCTAAAACTGAAATATTTGGACAACGGGCTTGACAGCCTTCATGCTGATAATATAGAGACGCCAACTATTGATTCAGGTTGTGTTATTGTAGAATTCTCTGCTCTATCTGAGCTATGCACTGTAAGGAATGTGGCAATAGTGGTGTGAAGGAATGTGGCAATAGTGGTGCGAATGTACTTGAGGAGATACGTGCTAGAAGAGGTTGTGCATCAAAATTAAGAATTGTTTGTAATTTTTGTGATTTTAGCGAATGTGGCTTTACTTGTGGTGTAACTAAACAAAGAGTTTATAACACAAATATTTAACTTGCTTATGCTACGAAGTGTATAGGCAAAGGGTACAGAAGTACGAAAATTTTCTGTGTTCTTGTGGGCTACCCCCGCCCTCCCAACCTTACTAGATTTCACAGGTACAATAAAATTATTCTACAGACTTGAGAAGAAGTAGAAAATGATAGTATGAAAAATGCTGCTCAAGAAAGTGTAGACATAAATGACAATACATGTATGTCTGCAGCCCTCGATGCATCCTGGCAACAAGAAGGCTACAGTTCCCTAAATGGTGTAGTCACAGCTATCTCCTTGAGCAATGGTACTGTCATGGCTGTACTAGTGGAACTGAAAATCATAAATGTTTGATTAATGTTAGTGGGCAAAGCGGAGAGATGGAATATGGAGGTGTTGTGAAAATATTTCACAGGTCAGTGTGTAACGCCGTAAATGCATATCCTCCTATTTCAATCTATTGTACTATAAATTTTTTTTGTTACCTGAAGATATGACGTTTCTGTGTCTTTATATATTGTAATTGTTTTACTAATTATATATATATATATATATATATATATATATATATATATATATATTTGTGACGATGTATAATTGGTTTGTTTTGTAAATATTATTTGCATTTTTACGCTGGGTCTGGCCTAGGGAAAACTATGCTATCGAATGATTACATCAATAGGTCGTGTGGAGAACCAAAGTGTTTAGGATCTTTGGTAGTGTTAACTCTGCCGCGTGGAGCTCTGGCAGAGCAGTGCTGGCGGGAGCAGGACGGTGGAGCAGGTGTGTTGGGTGAAGCTCCCGCGAGTTGCCGCGCTTTCGGGGTTTGGCAGCATGTAATTGCGCTCGACTTGCTATGATAGTTTCTGACACGGTGTCGCGGACGGTAATCATTAGCTGGCGCACATCAAGAGCCCGTTTCGCCTGGTGACAGTGTCGAGAAGACGGCGCGCCCACATCCAGCTTCTGCAACAGCGACGGCCGACAATGAGTGACTGTCGCCACCTCCTCGATCGATGACTTCAAACCTTCAATCCTTCAACAAGGAAGACTGGAAGCACGTAAAGTTTTAGAACTGCATGACAGACCTCAGGTTTCAAACGGTTCCATTAGCAAAATACAGCAACTTAGCATGAACCTTTGTTGCTCATTGTCCCAATTGCATTACCAAGCAGGGGCCCTTCCTTTTCTGGAATGGACCCGAGTGTCGTTGAAATTCATACGCCCGCATTAAAGTAATATCATTCCATTTCACTGCTTTAATTTCAAAGTTCAGTTAAAGTATTCATAGCTGGCTACAATATTTAGATTACACAAGCAGAAATTAAGAGTGCGAGTTTTGTTACCATATTTTAGCTTACCTGTGACTGCAGCTCAGCTTGGTGCGTACTATTGTTAATTGTTCAGAATCATTTAATTCAAGTTCAAAGTTAAATCTCTTATTTCTAAATTGCGTAGATTCAAGTAGCTTTTGAAATGATTGTTGAGGTAGCCCAAGACTAACCTTATTTTATTGAATTTCGTAGTGCTTCAGAAACAAAGTTCACTATTAATTTCAGTCACTAAATTAATTTTCCGGTTTTATTAATTCTTTTGCTAAATTAACTCAGAGTGTAGCGAAATTTATTACTTCTGAGAAACTTTCAGTTTTCACACAATACGTGTAAACCTTCAGTTGCCACGCTTTTAGTGCTAATTACATGTGAATTAATCTTTCATTTTCAGTTATTATAGTAGTTGTCCATAGGACTGGCGACCGTAATTTTCCCCAAATCTCAAATATCTAATTATCGCCAATTAATTGTTAATGTAACGACTGCACATTTACTTTCTTTATTAACTTTACCCTTTTCAAAATTAATTTCCACCAATTTCATTTGTATTTTTCCTTTCATTTAGATAAAACGCTTTCCTCCCTCTTTACTGACAGATTAACTTCGGTGACGATTGCTTATCCCAAATTTCCATTAGGTACACGTGGTTTAATTTTTCACTGTCCTTAAGGTCGATAAGTGAGGGGGAGGTTACAAGTGGAGAAATATAGTGTGATGTGTACATCCTACCTAGAAGATGGAGACTCAAAAGGATACCAAAAATTTTGTCAATCCAGACCTTATGCTGACAAAAAAATTGAAAAACAGGAATGTGTAGGATATGTCCAGAAAATGTTAGGTACAAGATCGAGGAACTTGAAGAGGAATTTTAAGGGAAAAAATTAGCTGATGGTAAGTGCATTAGTGGACGTGGTCAGCTTACAGACAAAGAAATAGACAGATCGCAGTATTATTATGGACAAGCAATAAGACAAAATAAAAATGACCTTGAGGTAGTTAAAAAGGTAGTATGGGGTACCTTCTTTTATAAATCCTCCACAAATGACAACCCATGTCATGCATTCTGCCCACCTGGCAGTTATTCTTGATGTGGCTACCAGAGGGCTGTTACTAAAAGTAACAACCATAAACAATGTTTGCCATTTGCTACAATGGAAGTTATAAAATCTATATACAGGAATCTTAGTGACACAAAATTATTAGAGAAATGTTTACATGGTAGGACTCAAAATCCAAATGAAAGTTTCAACAATTGTGTATGGGATTGGATATTAAAAACTCTTCTAGTAGGACTAAATACTTTGAAAATAGGTGTGCTAGATGGTGGAGTGTCAAGGCTTTATGTTATGGAACTGATGGGAGTGCCTGGTGGACTAAATATGCATAGTGCTCTAATAGCCATTGATCGAAGGAGAGTCTTCAAAGCAATTTCGAAGCCACTAAAGAAGCAAGAATAAGAAGTGTGAAAAGGGAAGGGAGGAAGAACAGCACAGGAAACAAGATGAGTATGGACCTGGGATGCATTAGTACCATGCAAGTTTAGTAGAAAAAGCAAATTTTAACTTTAACTTGAATTTCCTGAAAGTTAAATTATTTCATGTTTTGGTACACTTTGGCTAAAAACTGTTAAAGAGAGAGAGCTGAAATGTTGCATATTGTCTTAAAACGGGCTTAAATAAATTTGAAAATAAAATGCTATTTTGAAGAAAAGTCCTGAATTCATTTCCAAAAATTTTGATAATCATAGATGAAAAATTTTTGTACCACGATTTATGAAAGCACCATCTTTCAGATAGTTTGCTTTAAAGATAATAGTGTAAATAATATAGAGGAAAAAAATAAACCTTCTACTTAGTTCGTATTTTCAGTAATGTGTACCTATGGTTTACATAAATAATTAGCATGGTTTATTTCACTTGCAACAAAAAAATACAATTTTAAAAAAGTGTGTGAGCTAAAGCTGTGGTTTATACATAAAAAGTGTACCCAAAATATGTCTTAAAAGATGGTAAGCGTTATATGGGCTTACAAATCTTATTCTTTGAGTTACACTGTATAGATTACTGACAGTTTTTTCAAGATTTGCACCGGTATTCACGGACCAGTCTCCTTAAAAAAAAGTTCCTCCACAAACGCACCCATTTGTTGATCCCTACCCGAAGGCAGGATTTGCAACCCTTTCGACGCCCTTCAAATTTTGAATGCAGCCAACAGGGCTAGTGTCGAGAGGGTTGCCCATCCGTCTGCGGGTAAGGAAAAACCCCGTAAAAGGTGCGCAGGTGGTACCAAGGATGTTGCTGCGCGCCCCTCCCCCGCCGCACTGTGCACTATAATATCTTAACACAGTGATAATGATGACCACACAAGAAAAGACGTTCATACATATATAAGGAAATTACGTTACTGCTAATAATAGCAAGGTTCATATTTTTTACGTAAAATTAAGAGGCAGTAGTGCATCGCGTATTTTGAGAAGCTCTGTACATTGATGTTAAATAAAAGAACTGACTTGATGTACTATTAGGACGAAAATAAATCCAGAAACGTTTGTATGGTTTATACTGTAAATTTTCGAAGCATTACAGAAGATGCGGCTTCGTTTTCTCCTACAAATCAAGACTATTCTGCACTAATACCTTTCAGAGGCAAGACACCATCTCCAAGAAGAAAGTAACAAAAAAAGAATCGTGAAACATCACTTTTTCTTTAACATCTACAACTTTCTGAAACTTCACTGATTGTACTGTGCTTCTTATATAACTCTCAGTTATGTTTCTCCAGCAAATATGTTCGTCCTTTCACATGTTTCTAAAATGATCTCCGTTTCTTTACAAAAATTGTAATGATGTACTAAGTAATATCACATCTGTCCCCACTGTCTGCAGAGGGGCATACTTTAATTCTTGCTGATGACAGGAGCCAGTGGTAGTTGTTGCCGTCATTATAAAATTTTACAGCTATGTAACTGTAAGTAATGTATGGTACGAGTAGATGTCCCAGGGAAAGTACCTTTTATTATGGGACTAGGGGACGGAAAGGGTTGGGAGATATTTATTGTGCTTTTCTTCTCACGACAGCAGCCTGTTTGTCCACTTGAAAACCAAGCATACATTCTGTACAAATAACATTACACGAAGAATTGCTTACAATGAAAGAAATTGCTTAATACTAAGTACTGTAGAGGACAATGGGTTATTTTTAGTACGTTTCAGTGCGCGATGCGCCAGCCTCATGGCAAATCTCGTCACGAACCTCCGCGTCTGCAGGAGGCGAGCTGGGCCGCGCCTCGTGCTGCTAACCTCCTACCAACTGCGCAGCCGCTGACCGAGCGTGGCGTCGCGTTCCCCGGACTGCGTGAATCAGCTCGTCTCCACCACGACACGAGCGGTGGGGCTGAGCTACCGGAAAATGTATTGGAAGAACCAACAATAAAGAGAAAGATTGCTAAAAACAGCCACCTTCTTCTACCCAGCCACGCCTCCTGCAGACGCGGCGTCTCGTGACGACGCCGGGAGCGGGCGACGTCCCCCGCCGGCCGTTCCTCGGGGACAGCGTCACTGACGACGACGACGACGTGACAGCGACCGAACACCCAGTCGGTCGGACCGAATGCCGACGCCCACCCCTGATGCCCTTAAATGGTGCAGGCCGCTGCTGACTCCGCCGGTTACGCGGCGGCGTGTTTATTAGAAGGTTCTAGATGAGTTGGCTAACGCAACAGCGCCACACGCGGCCCGCGCCTGCGTAATTCTGATAATGCTGCGTTCTGGCTGTTGACGGCTGCCGAACACGTACACACATACCGGCGCTCGTTTGCAAAACTGTGTCACCTTGTAAGTAAGCTGTTTATGTTTTATTATTGGCAACGTTACGTAGCGCTCTGTATGAAAATCACTGGCTGTGCTGTGTGCAGTCTGTGGCTAGTTTGCATTGTTGTCTACCATTGTGGTGTTGGGCAGCTGGATGTGAACAGCGCGTAGCGTTGCGCAGTTGGAGGTGAGCCGCCAACAGTGGTGGATGTGGGGAGAGAGATGGCGGAGTTTTAAAATTTGAAACACTGGATGTCATGAACTACTACACTCCTGGAAATTGAAATAAGAACACCGTGAATTCATTGTCCCAGGAAGGGGAAACTTTATTGACACATTCCTGGGGTCAGATACATCACATGATCACACTGACAGAACCACAGGCACATAGACACAGGCAACAGAACATGCACAATGTCGGCACTAGTACAGTGTATATCCACCTTTCGCAGCAATGCAGGCTGCTATTCTCCCATGGAGACGATCGTAGAGATGCTGGATGTAGTCCTGTGGAACGGCTTGCCATGCCATTTCCACCTGGCACCTCAGTTGGACCAGCGTTCGTGCTGGACGTGCAGACCGCGTGAGACGACGCTTCATCCAGTCCCAAACATGCTCAATGGGGGACAGATCCGGAGATCTTGCTGGCCAGGGTAGTTGACTTACACCTTCTAGAGCACGTTGGGTGGCACGGGATACATGCGGACGTGCATTATCCTGTTGGAACAGCAAGTTCCCTTGCCGGTCTAGGAATGGTAGAACGATGGGTTCGATGACAGTTCGGATGTACCGTGCACTATTCAGTGTCCCCTCGACGATCACCAGTGGTGTACGGCCAGTGTAGGAGATCGCTCCCCACACCGCGATGCCGAGTGTTGGCCCTGTGTACCTCGGTCGTATGCAGTCCTGATTGTGGCGCTCACCTGCACGGCGCCAAACACGCATACGACCATCATTGGCACCAAGGCAGAAGCGACTCTCATCGCTGAAGACGACACGTCTCCATTCGTCCCTCCATTCACGCCTGTCTCGACACCACTGGAGGCGGGCTGCACGATGTTGGGGCGTGAGCGGAAGACGGCCTAACGGTGTGCGGGACCGTAGCCCAGCTTCATGGAGACGTTTGCGAATGGTCCTCGCCGATACCCCAGGAGCAACAGTGTCCCTAATTTGCTGGGAAGTGGCGGTGCGGTCCCCTACGGCACTGCGTAGGATCCTACGGTCTTGGCGTGCATCCGTGCGTCGCTGCGGTCCGGTCCCAGGTCGACGGGCACGTGCACCTTCCGCCGACCACTGGCGACAACATCGATGTACTGTGGAGACCTCACGCCCCACGTGTTGAGCAATTCGGCAGTACGTCCACCCGGCCTCCCGCATGCCCACTATACGCCCTCGCTCAAAGTCCGTCAACTGCACATACGGTTCACGTCCACGCTGTCGCAGCATGCTACCAGTGTTAAAGACTGCGATGGAGCTCCGTACGCCACGGCAAACTGGCTGACACTGACGGCGGCGGTGCACAAATGCTGCGCAGCTAGCGCCATTCGACGGCCAACACCGCGGTTCCTGGTGTGTCCGCTGTGCCGTGCGTGTGATCATTGCTTGTACAGCCCTCTCGCAGTGTCCGGAGCAAGTATGGTGGGTCTGACACACCGGTGTCAATGTGTTCTTTTTCCCATTTCCAGGAGTGTATATATATTATGATTGTTAAGGTAAATACATTGTTTGTTCTCTATTAACATCTTTCAATTGCTAACTATGCCTATCAGTAGTTAGTGCCTTCTGTAGTTTGAATCTTTTATTTAGCTGGCAGTAGTGGCGCTCGCTGTACTGCAGTAGCTTGAGTAATGAAGATTTTTGTGAGGTAATTGATTTGTGAAAGGTACAGGTTAATGTTAGTCAGGGCCATTCCTTTGTAGGGATTTCTGCAAGTCAGATTGCGTTGCGCTAAAAAATATTGTGTGTCAGTTTAAGCACAGTCATGTATAATTGTTGAAAGGGGACGTTTCAACCTGCATAACGCTCTGGCCAGCCTTCGTCCGCCGTCTGCTGTGAGGCTGGCGCATTGCACACTGAAACACACTAAATCACAATTTCGCACCGTATTTCCTAAAAATAACCCCTTGTCCTCTACAGTACTGATTATTGTCCTTATATTTATTTTAGTTTATACTGAAGACTGTTTTTATTATTCAGTTTTCTTCGTCATATATGACGAAGTGGACATATTTAAGTTTTGGACTGTTCATGTCATTTAATCACTACTTCAGTTACCATATTTTGGGCAACATTGCCTGCTCTTCCCCACAACCTACACAATTAACGCTAGTTGCTCCAAGTTTAAGATGAGGCTGTACAGAAACGAGTGGTTCAAAAAGCTCGCTTTTGGTCTCATCGAATGCAAAATTTATTCCTCTATACCTTTTTTGAGGACCACTTTATTGATACATGGATTTCTTTAGATGATATTATCAAACATTCTTCATAATTCTTGGTCCAGCTTTGATGAGCGCTAGTATGGGCCACATTCAATGCAGAATTTAATAATCTACAACTAATAGGACTATGTTTTCGACATTGCGAGTCCTTCACGACATATAAACGTAAAATAGAAAAAATACCCCTCCTTGAGGTAAATTTTTACCCTCACCACTGAAGGACAACTCCAGCTGGGGACAAAACATAGGTTACTCATATTGGATGACAAGTCAAGCCACTGAAACAATAAAATCTTTTATAGCAATTATTTCCGATTCCTTTACTTTTTTTTATTTCACACTACTAGACTAAACGGCGGTTTTCATATCGTTGCCTTGTTCGAGTCGACGTTGGGACATCCAGCGTTGTCGATTCTCAGTTTGGTGTGAATGAATGTGTGCAGCAGTTCCGTCAAGGCGAACACCGTATTTTACCTTTTGTCTGTAAGTCGCATCCCTGGAATACGATGACCATTGATCTGAGACAGAGTGAAAACCGAAGATGACGAAAGACGTGGTGGTTGTAGGAAAGATCTTAGTTCGTAAGTACGCCACAGATTTGGAATGCGCTTTCATAAGTTCGCCTTATACACTGAAGAGCCACAGAAACTAGTACACCTGCCTAATATCGTCTACGTTCCCTGCGAGCACGCAAAAGTGCCGCAGTTCGACGTGGCATGGACTCGACTAATATCTGAAATAGTGCTGGAGGGAATTTACACCATGAATCCTGCAGGGCTGTCCATAAATCCGTAAGAGTACGAGGGGGTGGAGATCTCTTCTGAACTGCACGTTGCAAGGTATTCCAGATATGTTCAACAATGTTTATGTCTCGGAATAGTGGTGGCCAACGGAAGTGTTAATACTCAGAAGAGTATTCTTGGAGCCACTCTGTAGCAATTCTGGACGTGTGGGGTGACGCAGTGTCCTGCTGGAATTGCCCAAGTCCGTCGGAATGCACGACTGGCACCCGTGCAGCTAGGAGATGAGCTCGAGTTTTGGTGTTCTCGTAAAGATACGTCATTTTAGATAATAATAACATTTAGTTTAGAACTGATTACGTGGTAAATAGGTGTATTAGAGTGCTTTTTAAGGGTACCATTGAAAGTTTAATTTTTCTTTGCGTAATGTAGTAGAAAACACGAAAAGATCGTACGGTCGTGTTATAGTCGTATTTTCTGTTTACGCCGTGCCGCAGCAAATCTATAGAATTTCGTTTAATTGTTCTTTGCTCTCTCCAGCACTTCAACTGCAGCTCACATCTTCATTATTTAACTCACATTTCCGGAAAGTAGCGTAAAGTTTAAGTTGTTTTTTTCAGAAATTTTGCAGTTTTGTTTTTGTTTACATACAGTTGCGTATAGGCCAAATTTGTCGAATCATATTTTCGTGATTATCTATAATTTAACTGACTTATTCTTAATAAACTATTACGTTTATCATGAGTGAAAAGTGCTTCACTGTAGTGGCGTGGGGGTAGGGAAAGTAAATGAAATTCATCACTTGTTTTTTAGGATACGTAGTAGAGAGAGGAAGATACTACAAAAGGAGGGGAAAATTTCCGCCCTTCAGGTTGAGTTAGACTAGGCCAGGGGAGATCTTGACAGGTTAAGGAGGGAGAAAGGTAAAGAGAGGTGGGAAGTGGCAACAGGCAACAGGAGGAACAGGCCTAAACCTTTGTCTGACAGCTTCGTGGTGAACGTGGAAAACAGATTTGACCTGTTGCTTCACTTAGAAGCTGGTGAGCCTCAAGCAATTGCAGGTGTATTCAGGGCACAACAAACTTCCAGCAGCAAATTCAAAAGTAAGAATGTAGGGAAATCAGTAAATAGGAAGAAAGTGTTGTTATTAGGTCTTTTCCATGGAAGAGGTGTTGGCCAATTTTTGCGGGATGAACTAGGATCAGAATACCAGATCACCAATTTTTGTAAACCTAATGCTGATCTGGAGCATGTGACAGAGGATTTAGGATCACTTTGCAAATATTTCACTGAGAATGACAACGTGATTATGTTTGGGGACAGGTAATAGTATTGACAGACATCCTGGGTATAGTACCGACTGTGACCTGGAAAAGATTGCATCGGCATCAAAGAATACCAGTGCTGAGTTTGTATCTGATCTTGGGCGACATTTGAACTCTTCTGTCAGGAGAGTTAATTTGGTGTTAGAATGGCTGCTTATGTTGGATGCATTGGTGTGGTTCCTGTTGATCTCTCAATAGGTGGGATTATACTAGGCATGGCCTTCACCTCAACAGGAAGGGGTAGGGTAAACTGGCTGGGAAAATAGCAGGAATGTCATGAGTGATAGAATACCAGTGGTTATAGGGTTCAGAAAAGACCCTTTTTTAGGGCAGAGATGACAGAAAGAAAACAAGTTTTAAGAGAGGTAAGGATTGAGACAAAACTTCAGTTTGAGAAAGAAACCAAAAAACATAATCCTAGCTTATTACATCAGCATAAACAGCTTTTGGTCAAGAATTTTTAACAATCAGCATAAATTTCAACTCTACCCAATTTTAACTCAGTCAATGTGAAATGCCAGCTATCTTTATTGCATCAAAATATTCGAGGACTGAGAAATAAAATTAATGAATTAATAATCTGCATAGATGAATTAGAGTCCTCAAACCCAGCTGACATAATCTACCTCTCTGAACATCATGTGACCACTGGTATAGAACTTTTTTGTGTTACAGAATTTAGGTTAGCATCTCACTTTTGTTGAACAGAAATGGAGAAAGGAGGAGTTGCCACATTCATCAGGAACTGTCATAAATTTTAGAACGTAGACATTCATAAACTTTGCCTAGAACAGCATGGTGAAGCATGTGCAACAGAAGTAGAATTTCACAAAAAATCCTTCATAATATTAACTGTATATCGAGCAGCTGCAGGTAACTTTAATCTGTTCATAAACCACCTTGAAGCTATATTGACCCATTTAACAACCAAAATCAAAGAAATAGTGGTTGCTTGTGATTTCAATGTAAATTTCCTTAAAGACTCTCCCAATAACAACATATTTGAGTTAGTGACACTATCATTCAACTTAATTCCCACTGTAAAGTTCCCAACTAGGGTAGCCAATTGATCACAAACAACCATTGATAATATCTTTATAGAAAAGTCAAATGAACAAAATTATATTACAAAACCAATAGTCAATGGCCTCACAAACCATGGCACGCAGTTCCTTCCGTTAAATGTTAATACTGAACAGGATATGAAATTCGATAAATCTGAACTCAAGAGGGTAATCAATAAGACATAAGTTGATTAGTTTATGACACTCCTCAGAGACATTCACTGGAATGATGTTTACAGTGCTCATGGTATGAATAAAATATGTAACACTTTTGCTAATAAATATCTTACCTCATCTGAACACTGCCCCCCCCCCCCCAAACTATACAAGGTTACAGCAGAGTCTACAAAGAAGCAATTGATTACTCAGGGAATAGAAGTGTCTTGTAATACAAGAAGAAAACTGTATCTGTCAATCCAAAACAGTTCCGATGTTGATGCTATAGCACATTACAAGAAATACTGCAAAATATTAAAGACTGTAATACAGCCATCAAAGCAATTATATTACAAGTAAAAGATGGTCATATCAGATAACAAAATAAAGACAATATGAGATATAGTGAAGGAGGAGGCTGGTAGAACCAGACATGAAGAGGGGCAAACAGCATTAAGAGTAAATGATACATTGGTGACAGATATGTATAGTATTTCAGAACTTTTTAACAGATATTTTATAACTGTTACTGAAAAGATGGGGTTGTCAGGTTCTGTAGACATTGCCATGGGATACCTCAGACCAGACATGTCATGTAACTTCCATAATATGTATTTGATCCTCACTACCCCAATAGAAGTAATGTCCATAATAAAATCTTTAAAATCAAAAACATTTAGCGGTTGTGATGAAATATCAACAAAGTTTAAGGAGTGTGATTCTGAGTTAAGTAAAATAATAAAATATCTGTGTAACCAGTCGTTTATCAGTGGAATATTTCCTGAATGGTTTAAATATGTTGAAATTAAGAAATAGAGACAAATTTCCGTCCAATTTCACTTTTGCCAGCATTCTCAAAAAATTTAGAAAAGATAATGTATAATCGGCTATATAACAATCTTATCACAAATAACATACTGTCAAAGTCACAGTTCGGATTTCTAAAGGGTTCTGACATCTAGAAGGCTATCTGCACTTACAGTGAAAATGTACTTAGTTCATTAGAAAAAAAGTTGAAGGCAACGGCCATATTTGTGATATGTCAAAGGCATTTGACTGTGTAAATCACAATATCCTTTTAAGTAAATTAGAATATTGTAATGTAACAGGAAATGCTGCATAATGGTTCATGTCTTATATCTCTGGCAGGAAACGAAGGGTGTTATTGGGAAAGAACATGTGTTAAGTTATCAGGTATCATTCAACTGGGAACTAATTACATGGAGGGTCCCAAAAGGTTCCATCTTAGGACCCATCCTTTTGTATTTCAATGACCTTTCATAAGTAACATTACCAGATGTGAAGTTTGTTTTGTTTGCCGATGATATAAACATTGCAATAAATAGAAAATCAAGTGAAGTCTTAAAAAGATCGGCTAATTAAATATTTGTGGACATTAATCACTGGTTCCTAGTCAATTCTTTGACACTAAACTTTGAAAAAACACACTACATGCAGTTCAGAACTTGTCAGGGGTGTCACACGAGTATATGCGTAACATATGATGTCAAGCAGATAGAAGAACTGGACAGTGTTAAATTCTTGGGATTACAGCTTCATAATAAATTCAACTGGGAGGAGCACACCACAGACCTGTTGAAGGGTCTAAACAAATCTCTATTTGCAATGTGAATTCTGTTAGATATAGGCTGTATAAAAATGAAAAAGCTGGCATACTATGCTTACTTTCACTCCATAAAGTCATATGGGATTATTTTTTGGAGTAATTCATCAGGCCAAGCTAAAGTTTTCTGGGCACAATAACGTGCAGTAACAGTGATATGTGGTGTGAACTCAAGAACATCCTGCAGAAGCCTGTTTAGGGAACTAGGGATACTAACTATTGCTTCCCAATATATTCATTCCTTAATGAAATTTGTTATTAAAAATATATCACTTTTTCAAACCAACAACTCAGTTCATGGAATCAACACTAGAAATAAGAATAATCTTCACAAGGATTTAAAGTCACTTATTCTTGAACAAAAAGATGTGCATTATTCAGGAACACACATTTTCAATAACTTGCCAGCAGCTATAAAAAGCTTAACAGTCAATGAAATTCATATTAACAGAATCTTCCGTCGGTTCTTGGTAGAACAACATTATAATAATAAATGACAAGCATCAGTTTACTTTTGTTCTACAATATTATTTTTATTGCTAACCGGTTTTCGGCTTACAAGACCATCTTGTGGTCTTGTAAGCCGAAAACCGGTTAACAATAAAAATAATATTGTAGAACAAAAGCAAACTGGTGCTTTTCATTTATTATTACAATGAAATTCAGTTTAAGGGAAGCCTAAAGGATTTATTAGCGGCCAACTCCTACTCCATTGATGAATTTCTCGGTAGAACCAACTGATTTTTATATATATATATATATATATATATATATATATATATATATATATATATATATCAGTCCAGTAATGTGTTCATTGTAAATAAGTATTGTAGTAGTTCTATTATATGTTTGTTACCTTATAAATGGAAAACTTTTTTTTTTCAAATTTTAAATTCAGTTCATGAATGCACTCTTAGTAAATGAGTGTTGCAAAATGATCCTTTCATATAGTGTTCCTTAAAAAAATAAATAAAGTGACGACCATTCCATATGGGACCTGTGCAAGGTACATTAGCTTGTTTGTTTTAGTTGTAAATATTTGTCATATATTATTGTTTTTCTGACATGTTCTACATCCTCGAGGACCTCCTCACTACAAGTCAATTGCAATCAAAGTAAATCTAACCTAATGGATATGAATGGATGCAGGTCATCAGACAGGATACTTATGTAAGTGTCACCTGTCAAAGTCGTATCTAGACGTATCAGGGGTCCCACATCACTCCAACTGATCACGCCCCATACCATTACAGAGCCTCCATCTGCTTGAACAGCCCCGCTGCTGACATGCAGGATCCATCGATTCGTGAAGTTTTCTCCATACCCATACAAGTCTATCTGCTGGATAAAATTTAAAACGAGACTCGTCCGAGAAAGCAACATGTTTCCAGTCACCAACAGTTCAATGTCGCTGCTGACTGGCCCAGGCGAGGCGTAAAGCTCTTTGTCGTGCAGTCATATACACTTTAGGAGTAGGCCTTTGGCTCCGAAAGTCCATATCGATGATATTTCGTTGAATGGTTCGCGCGCTGACACTTCTCTCACATTGAACGTTTCTCTTCAGTTGTCGTTGGTTCCGTTCTTGCAGGATCTTTCTCCGGCCGCTGCGATGTAGGAGATTTTATGTTTTTCGGATACCTGATGTTAATGGTACACTCATGAAATGGGCATGTAGGAAAATTCCCACTTCATCGCTACCCCGGAGATGCTGTGTCCCATGGCTCGCAAGCCCCCTATAACACTTAAATCTTGATAACCTGCAACTGTAGCAGCAGTGAGCGATCGAACAAATGAGCCAGATATTTGCTGTCATTTATTGGCGTTGCCGACCGCAGCGCCGTCTTCTGCCTGTTTACATATCTCTGTATTTCAATACATATGCATATGCAAGTTTCTTTGGGCTTCAGTATAATATTGGCCGTTGTCCTTGTGATGGACCTTCACACTCAGTCTCACTTAATTCTTCTTATACCTCCTCAGAATTTGTTCATAAACACTCGTCCTAATTGTAAGACTTTCACCTTTCTTTTCAGTTTCCTTGTGTCCTCGTTCTTTTCGTATCGGTAACAGGTAAGGCTGTTCTTATATTGAAGCTTACATTGCTTTTTATGTACGCCCCGATAGCTGAGTGGACGCCGGCACGGTAGCTCAGCGTGTTCGGTCAGAGGGTTTAATAAAAAACAGAGTGAACGGATCAACAAACAACTTGAACCAGTGTTATCGGACGTCCGTCACGAATAAATTCAACGCACAACATAGAACAAAACAAGATCAACAACAAAAAAGTTGTCAGCGTGACGGATAGCCGTCCTACGGGTCCAGGTTCGATTCCCGGCTGGGTCGGAGATTTTCTCCGCTCAGGGACTCGGTGTTGCTTTGTCTTCATCATCATTTCTTCCCCATCCGGCGCGCAGGTCGCCCAATGTGGCGTCGAATGTAGTAAGACCTGCACCAAGGCGGCCAGACCTGCCCCACAAGGGGCCTCCCAGCCAACGACGCCAAACTCCCATTTTCCATTGCTTTTTATGTGTAAATATGTGTTTATTTACTTCATATGTTCGAGTTATAATAAGATTTAATCATACATTAAATATGTTCAAAATTTTCGATTATTTACATTGGATACAACGCGTGACTGCTCGACTAGTACTAAAAACACATTATTTGATTCGTTGAAGAAACGGATCACTTTTTGGGGAGGGTGGGGGGGGAGTGCAAATGAATGTCCTGAGTGTCGCTAAAGTCACTAAAGTCGTCAGATGAATTCACTTTTAAATCTACTACTAAATTGTTCTTCCATATTAGACAGATAAGACTAAATAAATACATAGGTTACTACTAGGAAAAGGACTTGCTAAAGTGCTATGGATTTGTCCCATTGAAGACGAAAGTTAAAGTTCCATACTGAATTTCACCTTAACACTTACCTAATTGCTGTTGCTACTATCTACTAGGTTATGTACATGTGGTTCCAGTAGCGAGTACAAGGTTAACTCATATCGCTGGAATGAAAAATAGTGTTTTTCCACTACTGGTATTGTTTGTACTGCTCAACATAAATATTTACTCTAATTGTTTGATCAATTGATACAGTATAACACATGTTTAATACAGGTGTTAAAACTATTTTAAAAAATGAATGAAAGGTGCCATAGTCCACAGTAGCTGTATTTACTGAAGTCGAATAAAGACTCACACAAACTGTTGTTAATACTCTGATGATGGGGAAATGAATCTGTGAGAGATATCTTAAAGTATGAGTAAATAGTCTTAAGCAAGTATGACAATATCATGCATCTAGATAGAAAACTGGGTGTGAGTCGCATACACCCTACAAAGAATGGACCTATTCGTATATAATAAATAATATTTGTAATTTCATACCAAAAGATGGTTACTTACAATGTTATGTCATATGGTATAGAGAGCTATTACAGAACACTGTAGAGTAACTACTAGCATGGCTAGGCAAAGTTCTCAGCATTCTTCAACAGGTAAAACCATCAGTGATGAATGTCCAATGTACAAAAGCGAAGGAATGGAACTAGGAACCAGAAATTGGTCCTTGACTAAAAAACAGTGAAGCAGTAACTAAAATGAAAAAAGAGATGCAGACAGTCTACTCCTTCTGAAATGAGGAAAATGATAAATTCACTCAAAAATGAAAGCTTGCATGGAATTGATGGCATTTTCAACAGAGTACAAAAATATTACTCCCAACAGATGAGTAGGATTCTCAGGCATATGCATAGTAGCTCACTGAAACAGGGCGTTTTTCCAGACAGACTGAATTATGCTATTGTTGAAAGATTGCAAAAAAAAGAGGATAGGTCTGATGCTAATAATTACCACTCAGTGTCACTTCTGACAGCGTTATCAATATTCTTGGAAAAATAATGTATTCAAGAGTAGCTTCACGTATTTGTAAAAATGAAGTATTAACAAAATGTCAGTTTCTTTTTCAGAAAAGCGTTTCAACATAAACTGCTGTATATGCTTTCATTGATCAAACAGTACATGCTCTGAATAACTGAACTACACCCACTGGGACTTTCTGTGATCTCTCGAAGACTTTTGACTGTGTAAATCACAAAATTCTTCTAGATAAGCTGAAATATTGCGGTTTGATTGGGACAGTTCACACATGGTTTTATTCATATTTAAGGTTGAAATAGCCTGCAAAAATCAGTTGAATCCTCTAACTGGGGGAATATCAGAAACGGTGTCCCACAGGGTTCAGTCTTGGGTCCCTTGTTGTTCTTAATATATATTAATGACTTGCTACTCTATATTCATGAAGATTCAAAGCTACTTCTTTTTATATTAAGTGGTCCTCTCCAAATGGACTCTCATTAAGTTTTGAAAAAACACAGTCTATACAGTTCTGTTCTGTAAATGGCATACGACCATTGATAAATATAGCCTTTGAATAGAAGTCTGTTGCTAAGGCAGAATATTCAGAATTTCTGGGTGTGGGCACTGATGCGAAATTGAACTGGAAGAAATATGTTGATGATCTGATGAAACATTTGAGTTCAGGTTCTTATGCTATTAGAGTTATTGCAAGTTTTGGTGATAAGCAGACCAGTAAATTAGCCTAATATGCCTGTTTTCATTACTGCTTTCATATGGCATCATATTCTGGGGTAATGTATCATTAAGAGAAAAAGTATTCGTAGCACAAAACCGTGTACTCAGAATAATAACTGCAGCCCACCCAAGATCGCGTTGTAGATATTTATTTAAGGAGCTAGGGATATTCAAGGTACCTCCACAATATATATATTCACTTATGAACTTTGTTATAAATATCGTAACCCAATTCAAAAATAATAGCAAAGTGCATAGCTACAGGAGTAGAAGAAAGGATTATCTTCACCATTTTGGGTTGTCTGGCTTTGGCACAGAAATGGGTGATTTACGCTGCCATAAACTCTTTGGTCTTTTATCAAGTAGAGTCAGACGTCTGACAAATAGCCAACCAGCATTTAAAAAAATATTAAAAGAGTTTCTGAATAAGAACTCCATCTACTCAACAGATGAATTTTTGGATATGGAGAACTAACTGTAAAAAAGAAAATTAATTACATCGTGTACAGAAACTTTATGTTAAACTTACAGATTCTACATCATTACGAAATGTTGTATTGACGATCGACGATCTATGGGGCAAGTATTATCGTAATGTAGTGTAATGTGACGTGTAACAACTGCCAAAAACGGGACTGACCTGTGTTAAAATCACGAATTGTCTTCATTTTACCGATTAAAATATGTTCCTGTGGACCTATGTCAAGCAATGGATGATGCCCCTCGTAAATATTATCAAGGAAAATTTTAGGTCCTGGAGTGACTGAAGAATAAAAATAAAAGTTAATGATGAAAACTGATCTAATTGATGTATAAAAATACACTGAAAAAATTATTTTAACTTGTTTTTTATCCCGCAGAATGTGTCAAATATAGACACACGGATCAGTTACTCAGCAACCCGTATAAGAACACCAGGGTTTATTCATTTTCCTGTGCAGACTAGTAAAGGTGTCGAAATTTGCTTTAAAGAACATTTCAATGTAAGCAGTTCGAAATCCACACTGACATCTCACGCACGTGATAATCGGCATTCTACTTCAGATCTCCACAGTAACTAGGAGATGTTACATAAGAGAACAAGGGTTACGTTTTAAATTTGTTTCAGTGAATATATATAACAAAATCCATAACGCAGTCCCCTGATAAAACTGTCAACAACCAAACGGAATAATGTAGGCGCCGAGCTTTATTGGACAGTTTTGAAGTAAGGGGTCTCAGCATTTAACTAGTGGTTAGCTTATTATTGTTTTTTATGTTAATATCTAAGATTACTACTGCTGCCGGTCCACATGTAGGTTATCTGATCCATTGAAAGTGCACACTGTTTTAATGTTACAGAAATATGTAGCAATTTTTAAAAAATTCGCCTTAATAACATTATCATATTTTGTATCGGCCATGTTCTATTCTTATGCAATACGGACAAGCGAGCCTAATAGTTCGCGTGGCGACCACAATTCCTCAGCAGGGCACTAGCAGCGCTCTTCTCTTGTCTTCCGTGTCGCCCGCGCTAGTTACACTTACTTGTCTCAGTACCATGACGGCAGCCAGCGCAAGCGCTCCGGCAACACTCGACACCTCGTACCTTGTGTTATGAGACGCTACGATTGCTGTTACGCTGGTGACAAACACACATAAGCCAGTAGGCCTCAGGTAAGTTTACGTCCAGTTTCGGTCATTGGTGGCCCCCAAAAGTTGAAAAATCTATCAGTGTACTTTTATACAGTAATTTTATTAGTTTTCGTCATTAACTTTAATTTTTGTTCGTCAATCACTCCAGGACCCGTCATCTTCCTGGATAACATTTACGAGGGGCATCGTCCGTTGCTTGACGTAGGCCCACAGGCACACATTTTAATCGGCAAAGTGCTGACAGTTCGTGATTTTAACACAAGTCAGTCCCGTTTTTGGCAGTATGTCCAGTTTACATATGGACTGATCCATCTCCTCCTCATTTTAGTTACTGCTTCACTGTTTTTTAGTCAGGGATCAGTTTCTGATTTCTAATGCCATTCCTCCGCTTTTACAGATTGTGCATTCATCACTGATGAGGTTTTACCAATTGAAGAAGGCAGAGAACTTTTCCTAACCGCGCCAGATCTTACTCTACGGTATTCTGTAATAGCTCTCTATACCATGTGACATATCACTGTAAGTAATCGTGTTTTGGTATGAAATTACAAATCCTACTTATTATATACGAATAGGTCCGTTCTTTTTGGAGCGAATATGACCCACGCCCAGTTTCCTAACTAGAAGCACAATATTCTCTTCCTTCACTTAGTGCTTTGAGATATCTCAGAGCTTCATTTCCGCATTATCAAACCATGAATTTATAAAAAAAATTCTGTACAATACACACTAGGAAATGCAACTAACTGTGAGTCTCTACTCGACTTTAACAAATACAGCTACAGCAGACTATTGGACTTTTCATTCAGTTTCATAATTACTTCAATTTTATAATTACTTCAGCTGTGGCTGCCCTAGTTTTAATCCGTAAATATATTCAGTACGTGTTACTGTACGATCTTTCTATCTTTTGGATAGCGACACAGATATTTTCCTCCTTTCAAAATGTTACCATATCTACAAATTTGTGATGTGTATATAAAATGAGTCGTTTCACATCATTTCGATCTATCATGCAATATGGTCCATGGAACATGAAGCTGATTCTTGTGACTACGAATATACGTCTCGCTAGTTCTTCTTCTTTGTATCACCAGCAGTGATGCACTGATTTCAAATATGTGCGGCATGGAGCATTTTACTTAACATTTTGGTTGTAAAAATACTTAAAAATGTAATTTTGCGTAATCATTTCGCCGGCTGCTAGTGTTTACATATGTCAAGCTTTTGTGAAATGTTTATGAGTATATCATTATGGGAGAAATTCGAGGTTAACTCTTTATTTATAGCTAAATGCGATGTTAATCAGCAAAAGCAAAGTTTGTCAAACGTTGTGAAATCAGGTGCTTCGATTGTTCACACGTAATTCACTGTAATACAGCAGAAATGGTATGTATTCATACATTACGTTCATGACTCATGTTCATAGTAATGAGCGTTCACGCGTATTGCACTACGCTACGTGTCATTCGTCATCACACATACTTATTTATACATAATTATGTTCTTTACCAACAGGGTCCTCACGGTACCTATCATGTGTTCGTATACCCTCTCCAATCAGTTGGGGCGTGCACTCGCATCATTCCCATACAACCAATAGTAAATAAGCTATTTAATTTTTCAACTACCTGTAGTATAGTCAGCTCTTCACCCATACATAAACAAAACATTTGTAGTAGATTAAGAGCGCGCTATACTCCATTTTTAGGAAACATTACTCTCATGTCTTGTACGGTCCATAAGTACTAAAACTGAGGGCATTCAGACGCAATTCTGGCTAGTGAAGTTATGTATTTTTTATGTGTTAGCAGTTTAGCATTACAACATGTTGCATTTGCAGACAGTAAAAACTTACCTTCTAAGTATTTTACTTGTCTGAGAGTATAAGGAGGACTTTGTCTGAATTTCAGTTGCTTACTTTTTGAAGATCTCACTTGTTTCTCCCCATTTTGGTTGTAGCATTTATTTATATTACCTTTTATTAGTCGTAGTTACTCATTTCTAGTGGTTAGTGTAAATATTGTAAATAGTATAGGTTTGGATAGCTAGTAGTGTAATATATTTACTGTTTTGTACATTTGTTTTTCTTGCTTCTTTCTTTTTAGTTTACTTCCTTAGCCTAAGCCAAAAATTAATATTTACGTATGCGCAGATTTATTTTCCTTCTGTAGTTACTAATCATTATTTTAACCTTGGAACAGGATACTTTGTCCTTCACTTGTTGGTCTTATCGCACAAACGTCTTTGTGTTTGTGTAGGTATAATGCCCATATTTTTCATGAACTGGGTTGACCTAATTCGTAACACCCGGGTTTGGGATAACTTGTTTCTGGCCTGCGTATAGTAGTTGCCACTTAAGATTTAGTTTCTTTAGTTTGGTGGATTTAGAGTTAGTGAGTAGGAGTACCGCCTCTCCGGCTTGAAAAGTGTATGTCCGCCCAAATGCGTGCGTTTTTCTCTTTTCTTCCTGTTGATTATGAGTTGTTAATACCAGCCTGTCCTTTTTCTCTAACATTTCATTTTGGGGCATTAGCAGTAGTGGTGTGACCAACTAGTCAATGTCATTCTTTCCAAACATAAACTCGGTCGGTGTGAATCGTGTGGGGGCTTGTGGAAGATTATTTACTATTTCCTGAAACGATGCCAAATATTCTATCCAGTTTGTGTGAAGCGTTTATCCTAATGAACCGGATGAACTCCTTAAACACTCTATGGGGCTTGTTTCTGGGTGGAAGCGTGGAACTAGAGTATGTTATCTGTTCTTTCAAAAAATCTGTCCACTTGTTACTTGTAAAGTTGGAAGGGTTGTCAGTTAATATTTACCATGGGCTTATCAATTCTCGCAGATAATCTAGTAAAAACATCGTATAATGCAATTATATATTTCACCCTACCCCTAGCTTGTGATAGGGGGCCAACTGCGTCTAGGAATACCAATTTCATGGCTTAGGAGGAATAACTCGCTGCAGCTCTGTTAAACTAGATATATTTGGATGTATCACCTTTTGTCAAATGACACATTTTCTTATGATTCCGTGTATTCTGCGTCGGACACCAGAAAAATAACAGAACAAAACGATCTTGTCTGTGCACTTTGATACCCCATAGTATCCCCAAGCATCGTGAGTGTATTTGATTAAGTCATATATGTATGCATCAAGTGAATATACGTACCACCGGGTGAATTCTAGTGTGCGACGGTGAAATAGTGCTCCTTGGTGGAGAGTACTTCTTACCCAGTTGTTCACTGTTATCTTCTAGGAGTCTCCGCTTTACATCCGCCAGGGTATATCTTTTTCTGTAATTTACTCATATTTTGACACATCCTTAAGTAATATGCTTGGTAGGTCCATCGTTCATACGAAAAATCCGAAAATCCAAATTTTATTTTTCAGGTCGCAGAATTCATGTAAACCTTGTGCAAGCGTGAAAGTACGTCTGCTATAATATTCTGTTCTCCTTTTATGTGTACTATCTCAAAACTGAACCCTTTCAAGAAAAGACATTAGAGGGAAATTGGCCTGTGAAACAGTTTGCAGGTTAGTGGAATGGACAGGGCTTGATGATCCGAAAACATTTTGTGTGCTTACTCCATAAATAGTACTGAAACTTTCTAAACGCTCAAATTACTGCAAATGCTTCCAGTTCTTCTATCGAATAAGATCTTGCACATTAGTGTTATACTTGAGAAACTAATCACGCATACGGCAGACCTCCCGCTATTTTCTCTGATTTGAAATAGGGTTGCCTTCAGTCCTTGTAATGATGGATCTGTGCTGAGACAAAAGTCTTGGCTCCTATCAGGGTGATGTAACAAGTTAGCAAAACTAGGGCCTCTTTAACTGCGTCAAAATCTTTCTGACATGGCGCTGCACAACCACACATTGTTCTTTCTCAGTAGGTTAAGCAGAGCATCACTGTTTAACAGTTGACTTGACACGAACTTTCTGAAAAAGGACGTTAACCATAAGAAGGCTTTGAGTTGTCTTCTATTTTGGGAGGGGCTGTGGAAAATTTTTATTGCATCGCTTTCCTTTGTCTGGCACTACTCCTTCTGAAGAAGTAATGCGAGCAAAAAATTTTATTTTCTAACGTCTAAACTCGGACTTTTGTAAGGTTCTTGTGACATACTGTTCGAATCTTTCTAACATTTTCTCAGCAAATCCAGGTGTTCTTTCCATGCTGAGGGGCCAATCAATAGTTCATCCACATGCAGTGTCGGTCTACTTAGCAATTCTGGGCCAATCACTACATCCACCGCTGCTATGAACCTTTCTGTACTGACATTTAATCCAAAAGGAACTGCAAGGAATTGGTGACTTCTACATGTCCAAACGAATGCTGCCTGGGTGAATTGCTGTCTGCCAGTGTTAGTCACGCCAATTTAAGCTAGTTCATGCTTTACATTGTGAAACCTTAGCAATTGCTCACATAAATTTTCTGGCTTTGTCCTAATTGGACATTGCCATTCGGTTTCGTGAGTACCACAAAAGGGCTACAATAAATTGACTGTGAAGGTTCATTTTTTTCCCAATTTATCGTTTTTCTATTTCTTTACATATTGTTTCCCTTTTTTTCCATTGTGGCGCACACGAAGATTTGGTGAGCGTACACCTCCATCTCATACACCAACTATTAATGGTACCAGGACGCTTTTCAAAAACTTACATACTAATTCTAATTCGAAAAAGAAAATAAATTTATGGCATAACTTGACTAAAAGAAGGGATCGGTTGATAGGACACGGATAAAGGCATCAAGGTATTGTGAATATGGTAATGGAGGGATCTGTGTTTGGGGCGGAGGCGAAGGTAAATATTTTACAGGGAGAGCAAGTCTTGAATACAGTAAGCTAGTTCTGATGGATGCAGGTGGCGGAAGTTATGGAGAGATAAAGAGTGTTGCAGGTAAGATACCTGCATCGACAGCTGTATTAAACATGTCTTCCGAGTAAAGAACACAACAACAATAACGATAAATGTACAGAGACGATGCTAATCTGTGAAATATCTTACCTGGTGCCTCTAACACCATGTGGGAAATAACGGAACTCAAAAATCAAACTGATTGCCATTGGGTTGGGAAATCTGTTTGGTAGACGTAATTAATTTCTCTGGTTATGGATAGGTAAGAAGACTCTTGCACCTTACCCTGTGTGATTTGCACATCGGTAGGTGTGTCTGGCAATTGATTAACATTTCATTTACCAAAAATATCTCTGGAAGAAGGAAATGAAAATCTCACTCGTGTTGATTGGTATCACATGTGCTCTTCACTACAATAGGAGATTGTACCATCTTCCATTTGCAAATGACACTTGCCTTTACCTAAGTCTATTTTGACTTCATGCTGTCGAAAAGAATTCATGCCAAAAATGCAGTGGACTGTTTTTTTGACGACAAGAAAATCACACCTTATTGTCATATCATTTATTGTAATAGGTATACATGCTTCTGTTTTCACTATTTGTGATTTGTTACCCATTACTGTTAGAATTCTGTAATTTTGCACATTTAAGGCCTTGTAGGCTGCCAAAGTAGCCGTGTCAAGAATAATGCGTGCAGGTGTCACCTACTTTGTCGTATACCAATGCCTCTATCACTTCGTCTGCCTCTTGCCTCTCCGCAATTGCACGGCTCATCAGAATAAAACTCGTCTATCATGTCCTGGTCTAAGTCAAAAAATGTGTGTCCATTCTGCCTACCCCCACTGCTTCTATCGGTCGTTGCCACCTGAGTGACGTGGCGGAGGGGGGAAGGCGGGGGGGAGGGGGGGAGTGGTTACTGTGACCGATCGGTGTTTTCCGTCTGCGGCGGTAGAACAGTGTTACTTTTGTCAGCTTTCTCGATTGTATGTTTTGTATTGTGTCAATTTGTGTCTGTGTTCCTGCAGAAACCTTGGTCCATTTGCCTAACTTGCGTGCTTTGCATTAGTCCAGTATTCACTGTCCTGAACTGATTACGTGTTTCATTATTTGTTCGCCTACTACGTATATTATCTTGGCACTGGCTGTAATAATTTCTATTATCGTGATTGGGTGAACGTTGGTGCCCAAGGTTGCATCTACGATCTCCTTTGCTGCAGTAATGACTATTTCCTTGATGGTCAATATTTCTGTACCTATAGTCTTGTGGCGGCGCGTGTGGATGCTAACCATGACCATTGTTATTGTTATTATTGTTGGATTGTGCGTTTCCGTTATTTTTAAAACTGAGTAGCACACTCGAGTTACTCTTTTGCCCTCGATTGCCCTCGTAAATCAAACCAGTAGAGTCCAGTATGGAAAGGAAGTATTCAGACTCTGTTCCCGGTATAGTAACTAGCTTTCTCCGAATATGAAGCAGCAATCGACCTCTCAAGATTATCGGTACATCCACATGGGATATGGGTTTGCTCAAATATCTTGTTTTGTTACGATATTTTTCAAAATATTTTCTTAATCTCCCGTGTTTGCGGTTGAATGGTTGGGAGGATGATGATGATGATGTTTGGTTTGTGGGGCGCTCAACTGCGTGGTTATCAGCGCCCGTACAATTTCCCAACCTTTGCTCAGTCCAATTTCGCCACTTTCCTGGATGATGATGAAATGATGAGGACAACACAAACACCCAGTCATCTCGAGGCAGGTGAAAATCCCTGACCCCGCCGGGAATCGAACCCGGGACCCCGTGCTCGGGAAGCGAGAACGCTACCGCGAGACCACGAGCGGCGGACAGAATGGTTGGGAGTCAAGTATTTCACCCTGTATTCGTTCTTGTAAACCGTCGACCAAAATTTGTCCAAAAGGGCCTGTTCGAATTGGTCGTACGTCTGACATCTGTCTGCTACATCTGCAGCACAGTTCAAGGCGTCACCTTGAGTAAACCCCACCACGCAGCGCATTCTTTTGTTGTAAAGACCAGTTACGTACTAGTACATTACGAAACGCTCTTATGAATATGACTCGGTGAATCTTTTTCGACTTAGCACTAAACACCTAAACTGCTGTTTCAAGAGGCTTTCATCAGCTAAGATCGATAAAATGTAAGACTCTGCTCCCGGTGTATATACCATTAATAAATGTTGTTGTGTGTGGTAATTTTATTGGTCATTAACGGTGTAAACTGCTTATGTGCTGTAATTTCTCTAGTAAATGTCGCGAATCTGCAAGGGTGAAGAGTTATCCTCTCGTCTGCCTACCAGTCAGGTATGGTTATTGTGTTAATCGTCTTTATTCAGTACGAACTGGTTGTATCAATGTTAAATTTCCTGCACTGCGCTTTTGATATCGATGTCTAACTTACCAGCAATGTTATCTTTCTCGGACCTCAACATTGCCATCTCCTCGACGTAAGTTCTGTGCTGTGTTGTGTGACTATCAAAATCGTTCAATTTCTTTCCACCTGTACTAACACGCTTTTGTTCAAGCTTTATAAACAGGACCTCCTCTGACAGTTTTTGTAGCTTTTCAGAAAGATCTTTGCAAACTGCTCGAAGTTCAGAAACTTCTGTCAGAACTTCCGTCACGGTTTTTGCTTATTCATCACGCGCAGTTTGCAAATTTTCTTGTTTCGCAGATTGCTCATTTAACCTAGATGCAGTTTTCTTTCGTTCTTCTAATATTTTCGAATACTTTTAATCGAATTTTTTTATTAAGATTTGCACATTTTTGTGATGATTACCTGACATTGTCAACTGTATTGGAGGATATCTCAGAAACTAAACACGGTTCTTCTTCTTGTTACAGACGTTTATTCGCACAGATCAAATAAAAATGCACAATGATTAAAAGTTTCAGCGAAATTAAGTTGCTATCTTCATATCATTTTTATACCAAAAAAATGACCTGAAATTTCGCTGAAATTAGTAATGATTGTGTATTGTAATGCGATCTGGGCCAATTTCTAATAAGAACAACCGTGTTTAGATTCTGAGCTCGACTCCAATACAGCTGACAATGTCACATAACCATCATAAAAATTTACATCTTTAGATCACTTGTGTGGAAAAAATGATCTGAAGATGGCACTTTAATTCGCCGAAACTAGTCGTCATTGTCTATTTTTATGCGATATGGTTGAACAAACTTCTGTGATAAATGTGTTTGTAAATGTTCGATCGAATTTTTCGAACATATCCTCCAGAAATTGCATCGTCCCATTTGTGGTGTTCGTGTGAGCTGAGGCAATGTTGCCCAATGTTCGTGATCCTGCTCCGCTCATAAACGTTCCCTGTCCGCGCACGGCATCAGACTATCTGAAAGTTCCAGTTGTTCCACGATATCTCTTTCATAGCTGCTCTGTCAAAAAATACTTTCGGATGTTGACTGGTGGTAATTCATCCACAACCTGCATTTAAATATTACCTAGAAAAATTCTGTCGTTTACACTTCGCGTTAAATCCATATCGTGACTGGTTTTAATTGTCTTAATTCTGATGTACCCTATCGACTGTTTGCATCGCCACATCCACATTTACAACTTCTTGCGTCCGCTTATTTGCAATATTTATACTACTTTCTTCACCTTTTGTTAGTTCAATTTTAAATAGCTACACAGATGTTCCGTAGTGAAAATATTGTAGAGAGTCGTAATAATTGTTCACATACCGGAAAATTCTTTAACGCGGTATTCTATGCAAGATGGCTGCTACTTTATGCGAGAATGTCCTGCGTAGAACAAGGCTGCTAACGCAGAATACTATGCTCTACTTAATGCTGCCACAAGAAGTACTACGAATAATAAGGTTTTTCTTGCCGTTGTCTATAATAGCATGTCGTTTGACTACTGGTGAAAAATATCAACCTTCCATCTTACCTTAAATGATGACACCTTAGTCATTTGCCGTTTAACATATTACTTATCTTTTATTATAATTTTGCAAAAACCTTGTTTCCCGTCTCTTCTCTCTTTACTTTATTTCTCCTTACTTATTTTATTCCACTTCCATTTTTACTATGTAACCGGAAGGAAAATTTACACCCATTACTACATTATTAATAATTATCAGTCTTTTTACAAACACATATGTGACTACTTGGGTTGGGTTGTTTTGGGGAAGTAGACCAGACAGCGAGGTCATCGGTCTCATCGGATTAGGGAAGGATGGGGAAGGAAGTCGGCCGTGCCCTTTCAAAGGAACCATCCTGGCATTTGCCTGGAGCGATTTAGGGAAATCACGGAAAACCTAAATCAGGATGGCCGGACGCGGGATTGAACCGTCGTCCTCCCGAGTCCAGTGTCTAACCACTGCGCCACCTCCCTCGGTACGTGTGACTACTGTTACACTCTGTGAGATAGCCACTTATAATACAATATATTAAGCTAATAACAAAAATACTCATTGTTTTTTGTACGTAAAGTTACGATGTGATGGGAAGTAACCTAGCTTGAAAAGTTCTGTACTTGGGTCATCGACGCACTCACACAGTACAGTATTCGTAACTGTTATAATTTGGCGACTTTTACCTTTTGGTTTCTTGCGTTTCTTTGTGCAGTTTATTATGTCGCCACTCCTTTTAACAGTTACTCTCGTATTAGCCGTTATGGAGGATAATCATACATCAATGCTGTTAAGTCTTCTTGGCTTAGAACTGACTTGATGTTGTTGCTGATGTGGTCTTCAGTCCGAAGACTGGTTTGATGCAGCTCTCCATGCAACTCTATGATGTGCAAGCCTCTTTATTTTCGAATAACTACTGCAACCAACATCCTACTGAATCTGCTTACGGTATTCATCTCTTGGACTCCCTCTACAATGTTTACACCCCCCACCCACACATGCACTTCCCTCCAGTATTAAGCTGGCGATCCGTTAATGTCTCAGAATATGTTCTACCAACCGATCCCGTTTTCTTGTCAGCTTTTGCCACAAATTTCTATGCTCTCCCATTCTATTCACTACGTCGTCGTTAAACACGTGATCTACCCATCTAATCTTCGGCATTCTTCTGCAGCAGCACATTTCAAAACCTTCTATTCTCTTTCTATATAAACCATTTATCATCCATGTTTCAGTTCTGTACGTGGCTCACTCCATACAAATTCTTTCAAAAAAGATTTCCTGATGCTTAGATTTATACTTGATATCAACAAATTTCTCTTTTTCAGAAACACTTTTCCTGCAATTGCCAGTCTATATTTTACATCGTCTTTAGTTCAGTCATAACAATATTCATCTGCTACGTTAAGTATCTCTTTTTCTAATCTAAATCCGTCAACATCATCTGATTTAATTCGACTTCATTCCATTATCCTTAGCTTTTGTTGATGTTCATCTTATCTCCTCCTTATAGACACTGTCCATTTCGTTCAACTGCTCTTCCAAGTTCTTTACAGTCTCTGACAGAATTATAACGTCTTCGGCAACCTCACAGTTTTATAACTTCTCTCTGGACTTTAATTGGTATTCCAAATTTTTCTTTTGTTTCCTGCACTACTTCCTCAGTGTACAAATTGAATAACATCGGGGTAGGCTACAATCCTGTCTCACTCCGTTCTCAACCACTGCTCCCCTTTCATGTCCCTCGCCTCTTACGTAACTGTTGTCTGGTTTCTATAAAAGTTGTAAATAGCGGTTCGCTCTCTGTATTTTACACCTGCTGCCCTTATAATTTCAAAGTGCATTCCAGCCAAGATTGTCAAAAGCTTTCTCTAAGTCTACAAATGCTAGAAACGTAGGTTTGCCTTTCCTTAATCTACATTGTGTGAGAAGTCGCAGTCAGTATTGCCTCGTGTGTTCCTACATTTTTCCGGAATCGAAACTGATCTTCCCCGAGGTCGACTTCGAGTTTTTCCATTCTTCTATAAAGAATATGTGTTAGTATTTTGCAATCATGACTTAATTAATTAATAGTTTGGTAATATTCACACATGTCAGCACCTGCTTTCCTTGGAAATTCAGTTATTATATTCTTCTTTAAATCTGACGGTATTTCGCCTGTTTCATACATCTCGCTCACCAGATGCAAGAGTTTTCTCTCTCCCAAGGCTATCAGTAGATCTAATGGAATGTCGTCTACTCGCGGGGCCTTGTTTCGGTTAGGTCTTTCAGTACTCTGCCAAATTCTTCTCGCAATACCATATTTGCCATCTCATCTTCATCTATGTCCTCCATTTCTATAATGCTGCCCTCATGTATACCTCCCTTGCATATACTCTCTATCTACTACTTGCACCTTTCAGCTCTCCCCTTCTTTATTTACGTCTGGTTTTCTGGCCGAGCTCTTGATATTCATACAGTTGTTTCTCTTTTCTCCAAAGGCCTCTTTAATTCTCCTGTATGCTGTATCCATCTTTCCTCTAGTGATATATGCTTATAAATCCTTAAATTTGTCCTCTAGCCATTACTGCCATTTTGCACTTACTGTTAATCTCGTTTATTAGACGTTTGTATTCCCTTTCGTCTACTTAATTTACTGCACTTTTTTATATTTTATCCGTTCATCAATTAAATTCAATATATCTTGTGTTATCCAAGGATTTCTTGTGTTTTTACCTATTTGATTCTGTTGCCTTCACTATTTGATCTGTCAAACATACCCATTTTTCTTCTACTGTATTCCTTTCCCCTGTTCTAGTCAATCGTTCCCTAATGCTCCCTCTGAAACTCTCAAGAACCTCTAGTTCTTTCAGCTGATCATGTCCCATCTCATTAATTTTCTTCACTTTTAATCTACTGTTCATAATCAATAAATTGTGGTCAGAGTCCACATCTGCACCTGGAAATGTCTTACTTTAAAATCTGGTTCAGAAATCTGTCTTACCATTATATAATCAGTCTGGAATCTTCCATTGTCTTCCATGTATGCAACCTTCTTTTATGATTCTTAAAATGTCAGGCATTATTCAGTTATACTCTGTGCAAAATTCTACCAGGCGGTTTCCTCCCTCACTCCCCATCCCTAGTCTATGTTCACCTACTTTTTATCCTATTCTTCCTTTTCCTACTATCGAATTCCAGTCCCCCGCCACTAATACATTTCCGTCTTCCTTAACTATCTGGATGATTTGATCTCATCATACATTTCCTCAATCTCTTCCTCTGTAGAGCTAGGTGGCAAATAAACTTGCAATATTGTGGAGAGAGTGGGCTGTCTGTCATGGCTACAATAATGCGTTCACTATGTTGTTCATAGTAGCTTATCCGTATTTCTAGGTTCTTGTTTGTTATTAAACCTACACCTGCATTACTCCTATTCTATTTTGTATTTATGACCCTTTCTTCACCTGACCAGAAGTTCTGTTCCTCTTGCCACCTAACGTCACTAATTCCAACTGTATCTAACTTTAACCTATTCATTTACCTTCTTACATTTTGTAACCTGCCTGCGCGATTAAGGGACCTGACATTCTACTCCCCGACCCGTAGAACGCCAGCTTTGTTTCTGCTGATGACATCCTCCTGAGTAATAACCGCCCGGAGATCCGAATGGGGGACTGTTTTACTTCCGGAATATTTTGCCAAAGAGGACGCCATCATCGTTTAAGCATACAGCAGAGCTGTATGCCCAGGGGAAGAATTACTGCAGCAGTATCCCCTTCCTTGCAGCCGTTCGCAGTACCAGCACAGCAAGGCCGCTTCGGTTGATGCTACAAGACCAGATCAATCAGATTGTTACCCCTGCAGCTACTGAAAAGGCTGCTGCCCCTCTTCAAGAGCTACATGTTTGTCTTGCCTCTCAATAGATGCCTCTCCGTTGTGGTTGCACCTACGGTACACAATCTGTATTGTTGAGGCACACAAGCCATACTACTAACGGCAAGATCCCTCGTTCGTGAGCTGATACTGTATTAGGTCGTAAATCCACAGACACTTGTATATCTCATACTGTATATTTGCGTTTGGATTACATTACATGCTACTTAGTTCTCTCCTACAAATCAAGAGGATTGTACAGCTAGTACTTTTCGGAACAAAGCAAGACTAGCTCCAAGAAGGTAGTAACAAAACAGGAACGTAAAACTTCTGTTTATTTCACGTCAATGATTCTCTGGCAACTTCAGTGATTACACTGGTTTTGTTACACATGTTTCTCTAATAAACACATACTTCCTTTTACAAAGTTTTTTAAAATGATATCGTCTTCTTTACAAGCTTTTATGACCTACTAAAAAGGGGAGGCCACAACACTGGGGTCACGGGATTATTTCCAACTTTGTACGCCATTAGTAGGCCATTAAAACATGTGCAGATAGTGCGGTGCACTACTCTGGCAATGCCGAAAAAACCGCAAGAGAAATTTTACGCGTCCATTACGCGGCTTATGTACCTGAGAGTAGGTGCCAGCCGTTAGTTCATGGTGGTCAAGTGATTAGCGTTCCAAATTTGTAGGGAGAACCTATATGAGACAAATTAGATTCCCGCTCAGATTTCGTTATTGATCTATTTTTTCATCACTGGTCATATTTAATTTATGATATCTGACACGTAATACAACGAAAAAATGTGGTGTCACCGCCAGACACCACACTTGCTAGGTGGTAGCCTTTAAATCGGCCGCGGTCCGTTAGTATACGTCGGACCCGCGTGTCGCCACTATCAGTGATTGCAGACCGAGCGCCGCCACACGGCAGGTCTAGAGAGACTTCCTAGCACTCGCCCCATAGGTACAACCGACTTTGCTAGCGATGGTTCACTGACAAAATACGCTCTCATTTGCCGAGACGATAGTTAGCATAGCCTTCAGCTACGTCATTTGCTACGACCTAGCAAGGCGCCATTACCAGTTACTATTGATACTGTAAAACATGTACCGTCAAGAGCGACGTTCACCATTTATGGATTAAAGTTAAGTATTCCACCAGCTACGTCAGTTTTTTTCTACAGTTTAATTTCCTTGTCCTGTTCCAGACCTCACGCCAGCCTGCGTGAGCTAAAACGCGTGCCTTTCGGCTTCCTCTCAAAACCGGTGATGGCTCTCCTGCCAACCCACAACAAAAAACGCGTGTATTTGCATGAAGTTTGTTACTTTTCCATATCTGTCTGACAAATACCAACCTGCAACGTACTGTCGAGAGCATATTCCACGAGTAATTACTCTTGGTCACCTGGCACTTCATGACTTACTGCATCACTGACTCCGAATAACATCATTCGCATCATTACTTATCGAGGTTTGGCTTGGGCTTTCCAAATCTGTCCCTCGTCCGTGAAAATTTAATTGCAAGTAGTAAATCATCAAATAACACTTGAGACTCACTAAAACTTCATGAAAATGAACGTGGTTTTTGTTTTATTACGCTACCTCTCAAATGTCCCATAAATTAATGTGACTAGTGTTGAAAAAAATATAGAGAACACGTGGCAAAGCGCGAACGCTAACCACTTTTTTTAAATCTCAGTTTGTTCGATATTGTTCGTTGAATTTGTTCGGGGCTCACATCCCATGACTCCCCTTCACTTTCATCGACGATCCGTTCACTAATTTTTATTTTTTTTTTTTATTGCAGAGTCATCAAATACAGTGGAATGTCTGGTCTTAAATGGCTACACAGGATAACTGAAATGGCCTGGGAGTCGGGACAGGTTCCATTAGACTGGACAAAAGCAGTAATCACACCAATCTTGAAACATGGAAACAGAAAAGATTGTAACAACTACAGAGGTATCTCTTTAATCAGCGTTGTGGGTAAAATCTTCTCAGGTATTGTTGAAAGGAAAGTGTGAGTATTAGTTGAGGACCAATGGGATGAAAATCAGTGTGGGTTTAGGCCTCTTAGAGGTTGTCAGGACCAGATCTTTAGCTTAGGGCAAATAATGGAGTAGTGTTATGAGTGGGACAGGGAATTGTATCTATGCTTTATAGATCTAGAAAAGGCATATGACCGGGTTCCTAGGAGGAAGTTATTGTCTGTTCTACAAGATTATGGAATAGGAGGCAAACTTTTGCAAGCAATTAAAGGTCTTTACATGGATAGTCAGGCAGCAGTTAGAGTTGACGGTAAATTGAGTTCATGGTTCAGGGTAGTTTCAGGGGTAAGACAAGGCTGCAACCTGTCTCCACTGTTGTTCATATTATTTATGGATCATATGTTGAAAACAATAGACTGGCTGGGTGAGATTAACATATGTGAACACAAAATAAGCAGTCTTGCATATGCGGATGACTTAGTTGTGATGGCAGAATCGATTGAAAGTTTGCAAAGTAATATTTCAGAGCTAGATCAGAAATGTAAGGACTATGGTATGAAGATTAGCATCTCCAAAACGAAAGTAATGTCAGTGGGAAAGAAATATAAACGGATTGAGTGCCAAATAGGAGGAACAAAGTTAGAACAGGTGGATGGTTTCAAGTACTTAGGATGCATATTCTCACAGGATGGCAACATAGTGAAAGAACTGGAAGCGACGTGTAGCAAAGCTAACGCAGTGAGCGCTCAGCTACGATCTACTCTCTTCTGCAAGAAGGAAGTCAGTACCAAGACTAAGTTATCTGTGCACCGTTCAATCTTTCGACCAACTTTGTTGTTTGGGAGCGAAAGCTGGGTGGATTCAGGTTACCTTATCAACAAGGTTGAGGTTACGGATATGAAAGTAGCTAGGATGATTGCAGGTACTAGTAGATGGGAACAATGGCAGGAAGGTGTCCACAATGAGGAAATCAAAGAAAAACTGGGAATGAACTCTATAGATGTAGCAGTCATGGCGAACAGGCTTAGATGGTGGGGTCACGTTACACGCATGGGAGAAGCAAGGTTACCCAAGAGACTCATTGATTCAGCAGTAGAGGGTAGGGGGAGTCGGGGCAGACCGAGGAGAAGGTACCTGGATTCGGTTAAGAATGATTTTGAAGTAATAGGTTTAACATCAGAAGTGGCACCAATGTTAGTACTGAATAGGGGATCATGGAGGAACTGTATAAGGGGGGCTATGCTCCAGACTGAACGCTGAAAGGCATAATCAGTCTTAAATGATGATGATGATGATGATGATGATGATGATGATGATTTATTGCAGAGGCCAGCTGACCGAACACGGTGGGCTACCATGCCGGCACATGACCACAACGCCTTCATACGGCTGACAGCTTCGCACAGATACATCACTTGAAAAATAGACGCGATTTTCTCGGAATTGCCAGAGGAGTGCACCTCATTACTTGCACATTGTCTTAATGGCCCACTAAAGCTGTACAACGTTTGAAGTAAATCTGTGATCCCAGCGTCGTCGTGGCAATCCCTTGTAAGTAACATCACATTACACATCAGAGCAGCGAGAGAAAGCAGGGATGACAAAGCATGAACACCATTTTCTGCTTCGTGTCATTTTCAGGTTTCGTCGAGTGGTTTTCACCTATTCTCAGCGGCTCCACCCTGTATACCAGAGCAAAAATTGAGGTCACGCCACACTCCAAATGAATGACAAAGTGTTCAGTGGAGTTGCAGTCCAGTAATATATCACGGCAGGGTTGAATCGTCTGCGGGGGTTGGGGTATCAGTAGTATCAAAGGTCGTCCAGAACATCGTCCCGTTGTACGTCCCATAGCTAACTGTCTTTTGCGACGGCGAAATGCGTGAAAAGCGAAGGGAAGGGATGGTTTCATCACGCCCTTCATGACATCTGAGGCCTTCTCGTGTTGTATGAAGATGGTATCTGTTTTTCTGACATACCATCGGTGACCATGCAGCTCTCTTAGAATGAAATGATAATTAAATCAAGACCCTAAGCTGTCGACAGGTGTTGATATACATTAACGGGGACACTTGAAAACGTGTGCCCCGACCGGGACTCGAAGCCGGGATCTCCTGCTTAGCCGGCCGGGGTGGCCGAGCGGTTCTAGGCGCTAGTTTGGAACCGCGCGACCGCTCCGGTCGCAGGTTCGAATCCTGCCTCGGGCATGGATGTGTGTAATGCCCTTAAGTTAGCTAGGTTTAAGTAGTTCTAAGTTCTAGGGGACTGATGACATCAGAAGTTAAGGCCCATGGTGCTCAGAGCAATTTGAATTTTGAATCTCCAGATTACACGACAGACGCTCTATCCATCTGAGCCACTGAGGGCACAGAGGATAGTGCGAGTGCATGAGACCCACATTGCCAACTTAACATCCACACACTACATTCGTAGTGCCCCTGCCCATTACACTCATTACTTGCGGCAGACAATCTTACTGAGCCCCGTAAGAATTCGGGCAATGCGTGTGCATCCAGCACAGAAGAAGAAAATCGATGGCCCGTTAGCCTTAACAAAATGAAGATGGTATGTGGCTCAGGTGGATAGAGCGTCTGCCATGCAAGCAGGAGATCCAGGGTTCGAGTCCCGGTCGGGGCACACGTTTTCAGCTGTCCCCGTTAATGTATATCAACGCCTGTCGACAGCTTAGGGTCTCGATTTAATTCTCATTTCATTCTCGTGTTGTTTCTGAGCAGTAGTGTGTCCGAAATGATTTCCTCTGCCACCCATAAGAAAACTGCGTGATTTCAAAACTGAGTGCCACGGTTCTGGCCCCCATCGCAGAGGTGTCATGGGACGACGGGGTGAGATACGGGTAAGGGGACTTGTGCCGAGATTCCCATCGTGTGACACGCTGGGCAGAACTGTGGTGACATTTGATGCCAATATTATTTCATTAACCCACCTTACACCGCGTGGGAACTTCTGAAACTTTTTTTTTCAACACCTTGATGTTTGAAGCGTCACCTAGCCCGAGAGTGACTCACAGGGCGCCACGATTTTGCACCAGGTTTCAGGGGAAGGCTGTAGGCATGGTAGAGCCAAATTTCCAACTTCTGTGTCTGAATGGGAGAAAATAACGCGGCTTTCAGGAAAGTGACCATTTAATTTGGTTGCTCAGCATAGTTTCATAAATAAGAAATGTATGCTACACAAGTAAATTATGAGTTAGTTTAGCACATCTGTTACTAATTCTGAGAGTAGGAACTTTTTCATGACATTATTTGTACTGGTGTTTTCTCCTGTATCGTCTATTTTAATAGAGAACTCATCGCCAAATACTGCTTCATTTTACTGCAAATCAGTGACTCTCATTCGTACTTGGTATAAGGCTGATAATCTCTAATGACTGAAATCATGGACTTTATTTCCATTATTCCTATTTGTATCAGTAGTCCGTCTCATACAAAATACCAGTCTTGAAGTAAGCTATTGGCATAAGCCCACAGAAGCTTTTGATAAATAGTGAATCCCAAATTGTTCTGATAATCATCGTAGCAGATCGTTATTTATCTACTGTCATTTTTTATTTGTGCTTCACTGTTGCTATTTGAGTTTACATATGGCCATTTTGCCATTTGGTGATAGAGTGGAGCTGTGGACGCTAAAAAATGAAGTAGAGAAATCGGGCCAGCCGGTGTGGCCGAGCGGTTCTAGGCGCTTCAGTCTGGAACCGTGCTATCGCTACGGTCGCAGGTTCGAATCCTGCCTCGAGCATGGATGTGTGTGATGTCCTTAGGTTAGTTAGATTTAAGTAGTTGTAAGTTCTAGGGGACTGATGACCTCAGCTGTTAAGTGAGTGCTCACAGCCATTTGAACCATTTTTAGAGAAATCGGAACATTTCCGATATATTGTTCTGTTTGATTTCGATAGACGGGTGACAGCAGCGGAGGCAGCCAGAAACATTTACGCCGTGATAATGCCATTGGACACAGCGCGGCAAGAAATGGTTTTCTCCTTTTCAGGAGAATCGTTTTGACGTTACTAACACTCTACGTTCAGGTAAACTTTCGAGGTTTGGTGAAGACAGTTTAAACGCATTAATCCGCAATAATCTACGTCAGCGCACTCGAGAACTGGCAAATGTGATAAATTGCTATGTGATAAATTGCTATTATTCCACAATTGTGCAACTTTTTCATGCATTGAGGAATATTTAAAAATCAGGTATATGGGCACCGCATGCTCTAAGCCAAAACCATAAAAACCAGCAGGTAGCCATATTTATCTCTACTTGCTCAGCAGTTGGCTCTTGAATCATTACTAGTGACGATAAATTGTGTCTTTATGGTAACAAAACGAAAATAATGAAATGGCTGAGCCCAAACAAAGCAGTAACTCCCCGTACAGAGACAATGTTATGCATCTGGTGGGACAGCTACGGTGTGGAGTACTAAGAATTGATTCCCTGAGGTGTACTCGTCATTGCTGACATTTGTCAACAACTCAGGTGTCTGGAAGACGCAGTACGAGAACGATGATCAGTAAGACTGCGTGGCGTGGTGCTACTCAACGATAACTCTCGTCCGCATTCTGCTAGACTAACAAAAAACGCTGTACAGGACTTGGTTTGGACACTCCTTCCACACACATCTTACTCACTCGATCTTGCGCCCTCAGCTTTCACCCTTCTCACTCTCTACCGAACAGTCTTAAAGGACCTTCTTTTGCGGATTAAAATGCACTCCGAACATGGCTGCACGAGGTCTTCGCCTCAAAATCAAGTGATTTATATTGTCGTGGAAAAGAAAAATTACCCCAGCAGTGGCACACTGTTGCAAATAGTGAAGAATGCATTATTGATAGCTAAAGTCTCTATTTGCATCTTTTGTGTTAATTAAAATTACGAAAACACTACGAACTAGTGTACCATCCCTTCTGACTGGTCTGATGCGGCCCGCCAAGAATTCCTCTCATGTACCAACCTTTTCATCTCAGAATACCACTTGCACCCTGTCACGTCAACTATTTGCCGGATGTATTCCAATCTCTGTCTAGCTATACAGCTATTGCCCCATACATCTCCCTGTAGAACCAGGAAGTTATACCTTGATGTGTTAATAGATGTCCTATCATCCCGTCCCTTCTTCTCAATGTTTTACACATATACCTGAGGAACCTCCCCATTCCTTACATTATCAGTCCACCTAATATTCAGTATTAGTCTATAGCACTACATCTTAATTGCTTCGACTATCTTCTGTACTGGTTTTCCCATAATCTGTTTCACTACCATGCAATGCTGTACTCCAAACGTACATTATCAGGAATTTTTCTCAAATTCAGGTCTATGTTTGGTACTAAGAGACTTCTCTTGGCCAGTAATGTGATTTTTCCCTATGCTAGTCTGCTTTTATGTCCATCTGGCTCTGTTCGTCATTGGCTATTTTTCTGCATAGGTGGTAGAATTCTTAAATTGATCTATTTCGTGATCATGAAACCTATTGTTCAGTTCCTTACTGTTCTCATTTCCGCTACTTCTCGCTACATTCGTCTTTCTTCGATAAACTCTCAATTCATATTCTGTACCCATTGGACTGTTCCTTCTATTCTGCAGATCCTGTGATTCTTCTTCCTTTCACTGCGGATAGCACATTATTAGCGAATCTTATCACTGATAGCCTTTCACCTTGAATTTTAATTCCAGTCTTGAACCTTTCTTTTATTTTCGTCATTACTTCATCGAAATATAGATTAAACAATAGGGAGAAAGACTACATCCCTGTCTTACATCCTCTTTAATCTAAGCACTTCGTTCTTAGTCTTCCACTCTTATTGTTCCATCTTATTTCTTGTTGATACTGTATATTAGTCGTCTTTCTCCGTAGCTTACACCTATTTTTCTCAGATTTACGTGCGTCTTTCACCAATTTACAATGTCGACTGCTTTCTCCACGTCGACATATACAATGAAAGTCTCTTGATTTTTCTTCAGTCTTGCTACCATTATCAGCCGAAATGTCAGGACTGCCTCTTTGGTGACTTTACCTTTCCTAAAATCAAACGGCCGTGCGGTTCTAAGCGCTTCAGTTTGGAACCGCGTGTCCGCTACGGTCGCAGGTTCGAATCCTGCCTCGGGCATGGATGTGTGTGATGTCTTTAGGTTAGTTAGGTTTAAGTAGTTCTAAGTTCTAGGGGACTGATGACCTCAGAAGTTAAGTCCCATAGTGCTCAGAGCCATTTGAACCATTTGAACTAAAATCAAATTGATCGTCTTCTAACAGATCCTCAGTTTTCTTTTCCAACCTTCTGTATACTATTATTGTCACTACCTTGGATGAGTGAGTTGTTAAACTGATTGTGCGATAATTCCCGCACTTGTCGGCTCTTGCCATCGTGTGGATGGAAAATTGGAAATTTGTGGTAAGGACTATGGGACCAAACTGCTGAGGTCATCAGTCCCTAGGCTTACGCACTACTAAATCCAACTTAAACTAACTTACGCTAAGGACAACACACACACCCACGCCCGAGATAGGACTCGAACCTCTGACGGGTGGAGCCGAGCGAACCGTGACACGACGCCCTAGACCGTACGGCTACCTCGTGTGGCTTGTGTGGATGATTTTTTCCCGAAAACCAGATGGTATATCGTCAATCTCATATTCTACACACTAACGTGAGCAGTCGTTTCTTTGTCATTTCCAGCAATGATTTGAGAAATTTCGGTGACATGTTATCTGTCCCTCCTGCCTTCTCTGCCTTCCAAGGCTCTTTTCAGTTCCGATTCTAGTACTGGATCCCCTCTGCCTTCCTTATTGACTCCTGTTTCTTCTTCTTCTTCCATAGCGTCATCGGACAAGTCCTCCCACTCATGGCGGCCTTCAGTGAACTCTTTACGACCCATCCGCTTTCTCGTCTGCATTTAACAGTGGAATTCCGATAGTATTCTTAACGTTACCGCGCTTTCTTTTAATTTCGTGAAAAATTGTTCTGACTTTTCTACATTCTGATTCATTCCGACAATCAATTCTTTTCCGATATTCACATTTTTCATGCAGTCACTTCGCTTTAGTTCCCTTGCACTTTCTACTCATTCCTACGCAACTTGTATCTATGTTTTCCTGAATTTCCCTCAACATTATTGTGTTTCTTTCTTTCGGCCACCATCTGAAGCAATTCATCTGTTACCAATGGTTTTCCGCAACTACCTTGTTTGTACTTTCATTTTTCTTTCTATCTTCCGTGATGTACATTACTCTTCAACCGAACTGCCAACAGACCTATGCGGTATCGCAGTATCTATAACGTCAGCGAACTTCAAGCGTACCTTCTCATTCCTTAGTACTTCTGTATTCCACTTCTTTGCGCCTTGATTCTTCCTTAATAGTCTCTTGCACTTCAGCCTTTTCTTGTGATCAGTCTATAAGAGCTCCTCGCTACTCCTTACAATCCAGTATTTGATTTCCGAATCTCTGACTGACCATGATGCAATGTAACTGAAATCTTGCCTTACCGCCGCGCGGGATTAGCCGAGCGGTCTAGGGCGCTGCAGTCATGGACTGTGCGGCTCGTCCCGGCGGAGGTTCGAGTCCTCCCTCGGGCATGGGTGTGTGTGTTTGTCCTTAGGCTAATTTAGGTTAAGTAGTATGTAAGCTTAGGGACTGATGACCTTAGCAGCTAAGTCCCATAAGTTTTCACACACATTTGAATTTTTTTTTTTCTTCCTTTATCTCCCGGCATTTCCGGCTTACACCTACTCTTGTGATTCGCTATTACTGACTAAAAATTATTGTAAAACTCAATCTTTCTCCTCTCTCTTTCTTAGTACCAACCCCATAGTATCCTGTAACCCTTTATTCTACGCCTACCCATAAAACCGTGTTCCTGTCCTCCATGACTATTAGATTTTCATCTCCCTTTACGTACTGAATTATCCATCCAGTATTCTTATATACTTCCTCTGTGTTCAACTTCTGCTTGCGACTCCGGTACGTATACGTGAACTACTGTTGTCTGTGGTTTACTGTCCAGTCTGATAACAGTCCTATCACTGAACTGTTCACAGTAACTCTCTCTGCCCTAACTCCCGTTATACCATTTTCTGCTGCTACACTCTTCTGACCAGAAAGTTTTGTCTTCCTCCCATTTCACTTCACTGACGTCCACTATAACTAGACTTAAGCTTAGCATTTCCCTTTTCAAATTTTCTAACTTCTTCTCCACGTTCAAACTTCTAGCATTTCACGCCCCGACTCGTAGAACGTTATCCTTTCCTTGGTTATTCAATCTGTTTCTCATATTTACCTCGCCCTTGGCAATCCCCTCCAGAAGACCCGAATGGGGGACTAGCGCGGAATCTTTTGCCAATGGTGAGATCATCAAGACACGCCTTTGTTACACGCCACATCTCCCGTTGGCACACTTTGTGTCTTTAATTCAGTATTTCCTATTGTTGTCTGCATCTTCATGCTGTTCATCATTACTGATGAGCCTCAGTCCACTTCTCCGCTCTCTTTGACAAGGCCACAGGCAGGACGAGAGTGACTTCTTACGCTGGAAGTCTTAGACCACCATTTCTGATGATGTTTATTCAAAATTTAAGTAGCGGAGAGCTTCAAACCCGGAACTCATGGCCTTATGATCACTAAACAAAGACACTCCCCCCTTTTTCTCATTTGGTTCGCCTCTGTTCTCAGCATTTGGTCTGGGCAGACGTCACATGAGACCCCCTTAAGGTTCATCATTCGACACCTCTGTCTCTTTTATTACAGAGCGCAACCAGCCCTCTGACTGAGCACACTGACCTACCGCGTCGTCATCCTAGAGCACCTGTGCCTCAATCTATTATTCACAATTGCTCCGACAACATCTCTCTGAGGAACTTCTAAAATAATGGATTCTTAGTCTGAGACACTATTCTCTATCTTCAAACCACACAATCTGCTTAGAACTCGTGAAGCCCACTCCCAGACCGATTATAAGATGGAAACTGAATGTCGTTAAGTCGCTGTTCTTATGTACCCGTGCTATCTTTCGCATCTTTACTGGAGCCACCACCACTTAGGCAATGATTCCAACCCATGCACAATTCTGTCCGCTTCTAACTGACGATGGCCACAACCTGCCCCGTTCTCTTCTGCGAGCTGCTAAGTACAGGGCTATTACAAATGATCGAAGCGATTTCATAAATTCACTGTAGCTCCAGTCATTGACATATGGTCACGACACACTACAGATACGTAGAAAATCTCATAAAGTTTTGTTCGGCTGAAGCCGCACTTCAGGTTTCTGCCGCCAGGGCGCTCGAGAGCGCAGTGAGACAAAATGGCGACAGGAGCCGAGAAAGCGTATGTCATGCTTGAAATGCACTCACATCAGTCAGTCATAACAGTGCAACGACACTTCAGGACGAAGTTCAACAAAGATCCACCAACTGCTAACTCCATTCGGCGATGGTATGCGCAGTTTAAAGCTTCTGGATGCCTCTGTAAGGGGAAATCAACGGGTCGGCCTGCAGTGAGCGAAGAAACGGTTGAACGCGTGCGGGCAAGTTTCACGCGTAGCCCGCGGAAGTCGACGAATAAAGCAAGCAGGGAGCTAAACGTACCACAGCCGACGGTTTGGAAAATCTTACGGAAAAGGCTAAAGCAGAAGCCTTACCGTTTACAATTGCTACAAGCCCTGACACCCGATGACAAAGCCATCACTTTGAATTTTCGGCGCGGTTGCAACAGCTCATGGAAGAGGATGCGTTCAGTGCGAAACTTCTTTTCAGTGATGAAGCAACATTTTTTATTAATGGTGAAGTGAACAGACACAATGTGTGAATCTGGGCGGTAGAGAATCCTCACGCATTCGTGCAGCAAATTCGCAATTCACCAAAAGTTAACATGTTTTGTGCAATCTCACGGTTTAAAGTTTACGGCCCCTTTTTCTTCTGCGAAAAAAACGTTACAGGACACGTGAATCTGGACATGCTGGAAAATTGGCTCATGCCACAACTGGAGACCGACAGCGCCGACTTCATCTTTCAACAGGATGGTGCTCCACCGCACTTCCATCACGATGTTCGGCATTTCTTAAACAGGAGATTGGAAAACCGATGGATCGGTCGTGGTGGATATTATGATCAGCAATTCATGTCATGGCCTCTACGCTCTCCCGACTTAACCCCATGCGATTTCTTTCTGTGGGGTTATGTGAAAGATTCAGTGTTTAAACCTCCTCTACCAAGAAACGTGCCAGAACTGCGAGCTTGTATCAACGATGCTTTCGAACTCATTGATGGAGACATGCTGCGCCGAGTGTGGGAGGAACTTGATTATCGGCTTGATGTGTGCCGAATCACTAAAGGGGCACGTATCGAACATTTGTGAATGCCTAAAAAAACTTTTTGAATTTTTGTATGTGTGTGCAAAGCATTGTGAAAATATCTCAAATAATAAAGTTATTGTAGAGCTGTGAAATCGCTTCAGTCATTTGTAATAACCCTGTATTTGACGAGTGTTTTTGCTGGTATGTTGATTTTAGATGCTTACTTCATGATACTGTCCCAGACGTAGGTTCTCCATCTGGAGATATACTTGTTTTGGAGTGTAGATTTTAACACCGGTTGTTTTATATGCAGCGTTGTGTACGTTCTCACTGTCGTTATAATACTATAATGGACTCTCGCGGTTTTTCATGCACACCAGGTGTTCCCATCTGTAATCATCCTAAGGTTAAGTCGCCGAGTATTCGGTGAATTCGTAAAGAGTGACTGTATAGGAATAGATTTCTGCCCGAGTACTGACCCAAAAAAACAGCGTGAATGTAAAAGTCTTGCTTTGCTACTCAATTACTTTCGCCTTGAAGACTTTTCAGAAAACCTATTCCGTACTAAAAGGCTGTCGAGTTTACACCAATTAATTTGGCTTCGAGCTAGAGAATATCTTTGTTCAAACATGTTCAAATGTGTGTGAATTCCTATGGGACCAAACTGCTGAGGTCATCGGTCCCTAAGCTTACTCACTACTTAATCTGACTTTAACTTACGCTGAGGACAACACACACACATCCATGTCCGAGGGAGGACTCGAACCTCCGATGGGGGAAGCCCCACGGACCGTGCAAGGCACCTTAAGCCGGCGGCACACGGACCGCGCATCCCAACGCTGAGCGTTGAGCGTGCCGAGTTTCTGACGTCATAGCGTGGAACAGCACGTCCGGGAGTCTTTCCGAGCGTGCAGAGCAATATCTGGCATGTCACATATTCACAGCGTGCGTCTGAGCGTTGACCAATGAGATGACACAACGCCAACTACGTCACACGCACGCCATCTCCCTTCAGTACAGAGTTGTGAGGCGCCATATTGGTGTTCATTTCAAGCCTATATGAATATATGCCGTTTCTGAGCACCAGCAAATTGAGAATCACTGGAAAACCCGTTGTTGGTTGTGTGATTCGTTCCAGTAAAATAATGAGAAACATCATATTCGTGGCAAAAGAATTATTGTAACTTGCTTATTATGAGAGAAAAGCTATTTGAAGGCAGCGAAACACTGAAGATCCACCCAAAACGCATTGTTCTTGGTACAATTTGTTATAATTAAATTTCAATTAGTAACATAATTATCTACGATTAACGTTTTTAGCAAAGGGTAACAGAATGTGATTGAGCACAATAAGTGTGCTGTTGGTTTACTGTAATGAGTAGCGTCTCTGTTCCAGGATGAGTTTTCGTTGGGGCGGTGGTTCGCGTCGTAGCACTTCCAATTTTTTTTCCTAGAATTCGCGTTTTTATTAGGTTCTGATACTTTATTATTAGTTTAATATAAGTGTATGCTATAATATTTGCTGTTATGTAAATATAAGTTCACCTTTTTTTGAGGGGTGACTTTGTTCGATTGGCTTAATCTACAGGACAGCTTGCGCTACTTGTATAAAGATATTTTGCTCCTTTTACTTTTACGCTTCGTGATTCACATGTTGCAAAGATTCTGCTACTGGGTAGGAACAGTGATCAAGTAAGACTGACCTTGCGGTTTTACTAAAATGTGGGAACGATGAAATAATGTTTATCTTATGCGGAGAAGTATTCCAAATTTGTACCGCAGTGTTTGTAATGGAACTTTTATAAGCCTGTGTCATTGATTGGACATGGTACTTTGCTTTTCGTAGACGATGGAGGAAATGTGCGTTTTAATAGAGCTAACGTGGGAATTTTACGCGCGTCCGTTGAGTAAACAGTGTGATTTACGAACTAGAAACATCCCTCAATTGCCGCTGGAGTGCGTTGCGATCGCGTATACCAGGTTGGGGCCCACGTACCGTATGCAGAAGTCGCATCGTTCCTGAGCGTTCAGCAGCACGTTGAACTTGTCACGCTCAACGTTAACGTTCGACAGCACGGTCCGTGTGCCGACGGCTTTAGACCGCGCGGCCTAACAAGACGCCCTAGACCGCGCGGCTAACCCGAGCGTCTGTGTCTTTGTAATATCTGATAGATTTATTGATAATTTACCCCAGATCAACAATGAACTCAAACATCGTTTGCCGTTTGAAGTTTGCAACACCTCAAGCTGTGTCGTGAGCTGGTCATGATGACAGGGTGCACATGTATATGATCATGTAACGGAGAGCTTGGAGATGTGATAAATACTACTCGAAATATGGTAATTCACTTGTAACAGACGCCAAGTGTCGTCACTAGAACTCATAGAACCACTGTCGCCACGTATATGCACCATCACCGACAGTCGTGCAGCAGCAACAAGAAAAAAAATGGTTCAAATGGCTGTGAGCACTATGGGACTTAACATCTATGGTCATCAGTCCCCTAGGACTTAGAACTACTTAAACCTAACAGACCTAAGGACGTCACACAACGCCCAGCCATCACGAGGCAGAGCCCCGCCGGGAATCGAACCCGGGAACCCGGGCGCGGGAAGCGAGAACGCTACCGCACGACCAAGAGCTGCGGGCAGCAGCAACAAGAGAGCTGAATAGTTTCAGCGAATGCCGTAGTGGTGGCGTCAGATCATGACTACTTCGTTATATAATAGTCGTTCCTCTCATTCCCGGTTAAGAACTGACAACTTCTACCAAAGCATTGAAATTGTTGGTAACTCAGGAAATAGCGTGACCAAGCTGCAGCATGCCTCAGCGGACTATGTCGATGCGCAGTGTAATAAGCCACCCTCCGTAAGTACAGGGTTATTACAAATGATTGAAGCGATTTCACAGCTCTACAACAACTTTATTATTTGAGATATTTTCACAATGCTTTGCACACACATACAAAAACTCAAAAAGTTTTTTTAGGCATTCACAAATGTTCGATATGTGCCCATTTAGTGATTCGGCAGACATCAAACCGATAATCAAGTTCCTCCCACACTCGGCGCAGCATGTCCCCATCAATGAGTTCGAAAGCATCGTTGGTGCGAGCTCGCAGTTCTGGCACGTTTCTTGGTAGAGGAGGTTAAAACACTGAATCTTTCACATAACCCCACAGAAAGAAATCGCATGGGGTTAAGTTGAGAGAGCGTGGAGGCCATGACATGAATTGCTGATCATGATCTCCACCACGACCGATCCATCGGTTTTCCAATCTCCTGTTTAAGAAATGCCGAACATCATGATGGAAGTGCGGTGGAGCACCATCCTGTTGGAAGATGAAGTCGGCGCTGTCTGTCTCCAGTTCTGGCATGAGCCAATTTTCCGCGGGCTACGCGTGAAATCTATCCGCACGCGTTCAACCGTTTCTTCGCTCACTGCAGGCCGACCCGTTGATTTCCCCTTACAGAGGCATCCAGAAGCTTTAAACTGCGCGTACCATCGCCGAATGGAGTTAGCACTTGGTGGATCTTTGTTGAACGTCATCCTGAAGTGTCGATGCACTGTTATGACTGACTGATGTGAGTGCATTTCAAGCACGACATACACTTTCTCTGCTCCTGTCGCCATTTTGTCTCACAGCGCTCTCGAGCGCTCTGGCGGCAGAAACCTAAAGTGCGGCTTCAGCGGAACAAAACTTTATGTTTTTCTACGTATCTGTTGTGTGTCGTGACCATATGTCAATGAATGGAGCTACAGTGAATTTATGAAATCGCTTCAATCATTTGTAATAGCCCTGTACTTTCGCTCCGTAACGTTCAACCAGCTCTAAGATCCCAGTACGCTGACGCCTGAAACAAGAGTGAAGAAAATGTTTCACGGTAATTGGAATTATGGCGTAATGTGCTATTTACTGATAAGTGCAGAATTTGTGTGGCTACTCGCGATCGTCAGAGAAGAGTCTGAAGAAAATCGGGTATCTGATCGTGGCGCTGAGTCACTGTCTGTAGCGTTCAGAAGGAATATTTTCAATCACGTCTGGGCAAGCGTAAGAAACGAAGGGCGTCGCTCGTTGTCAGGTAGAGCTCTATGAAGGCTTAGCAGCTCACTGTTCAGCTCTGTCGCTTTCCTGAACACGCTGGATGCGTCTTTAAACACGACAAATAAAGAGTTAGTGCTCGTGCTTCGCGATGAACGCCTCCTGCAGGGGGAATGCTATTTACACAAGCAGCCCAGACGTGAACCATAATAAGCGTACTTATGGCATTCCAGTATGTGCGAAACAGCACTCCAGAAATTCATTTCTCCTTTCCCATGTGATGGAGGTTGCTTTCTGCAGAATGGAACAGCCTGAAAAGGGGATAAATGGGCAGTGTGTCGTGCAGTCTCGAAGCACGTATCAGAAAAAGCAGTGGAGACACACCTCTGTAAACACCCCTTCGTGTGTGACTGTGAGGTGCAAATTATACAGCAAAACAATCTTTCCTGTTGACTGCTTCACACAGTAAAATGTGCAAGATGCGTTAGTTCATTGAAGTATACACGCTGTTACAGGGTGTTTCAAAAATGACCGGTATATTTGAAACGGCAATAAAAACTAAACGAGCAGCGATAGAAATACACCGTTTGTTGCAATATGCTTGGCACAACAGTACATTTTCAGGCAGACAAATTTTCGAAATTACAGTAGTTACAATTTTCAACAACAGATGGCGCTGCGGTCTGGGAAACTCTATAGTACGATATTTTCCACATATCCACCGTGCGTAGCAATAATATGGCGTAGTCTCTGAATGAAATTACCCGAAACCTTTGACAACGTGTCTGGCGGAATGGCTTCACATGCAGATGAGATGTACTGCTTCAGCTGTTCAATTGTTTCTGGATTCTGGCGGTACACCTGGTCTTTCAAGTGTCCCCACAGAAAGAAGTCACAGGGGTTCAAGTCTGGCGAATAGGGAGGCCAATCCACGCCGCCTGCTGTATGTTTCGGATAGCCCAAAGCAATCACACGGTCATCGAAATATTCATTCAGGAAATTAAAGACGTCGGCCGTGCGATGTGGCCGGGCACCATCTTGCATAAACCACGAGGTGTTCGCATTGTCGTCTAAGGCAGTTTGTACCGCCACAAATTCACGAAGAATGTCCAGATAGCGTGATGCAGTAATCGTTTCAGATCTGAAAAATGGGCCAATGATTCGTTTGGAAGAAATGGCGGCTCAGACCAGTACTTTTTGAGGATGCAGGGACGATGGGACTGTAACATGGGGCTTTTCGGTTCCCCATATGCGCCAGTTCTGTTTATTGACGAAGCCGTCCAGGTAAAAATAAGCTTCGTCAGTAAACCAAATGCTGCCCACATGCATATCGCCGTCATCAATCTTGTGCACTATATCGTTAGCAAATGTCTCTCGTGCAGCAATGGTAGCGGCGCTGAGGGGTTGCCGCGTTTTGTACGGATAGAGGTGTAAACTCTGGCGCACGAGACGATACGTGGACGTTGGCGTCATTTGGACCGCAGCTGCAACACGGCGAACGGAAACCCGAGGCCGCTGTCGGATCACCTGCTGCACTAGCTGCGCGTTGCCCTCTGTGGTTGCCGTACGTGGTCGCCCTACCTTTCCAGCACGTTCATCCGTCACGTTCCCAGTCCGTTGAAATTTTTCAAACAGATCCTTTATTGTATCGCTTTTCGGTCCTTTGGTTACATTAAACCTCCGTTGAAAACTTCGTCTTGTTGCAACAACACTGTGTTCCAGGCGGTGGAATTCCAACACCAGAAAAATCCTCTGTTCTAAGGAATAAACCATGATGTCCACAGCACACTTGCACGTTGTGAACAGCACACGCTTACAGCAGAAAGACGACGTACAGAATGGCGCACCCACAGACTGCGTTGTCTTCTATATCTTTCACATCACTTGCAGCGTCATCTGTTGTTCAAAATTGTAACTACTGTAATTTCGAAAGTTTGTCCACCTGAAAATGTACTGTTGTCCCAAGCATATTGCAACAAACGGTGTATTTCTATCGCTGCTCGTTTAGTTTTTATTGCCGTTTCAAATATACCGGTCATTTTTGAAACACCCTGTAAATTTGGTGAGAAACCGCAAAGTGTAAATATTTTAGTAGTAGATCAATGGACCGGAGTTACTTCCGAAACTATGAATTATCCTGGTAAAAATTGCAGTTATATCCAGTCAAACCAAAACTTAAGTCATCAGTCCGACGCTGAGACAGGCAATTCGCCTTTGTCTTGGTGTGAAAATGAAATGTGAAGGTGTACCAGTGTTCCACTACATAACTAATGAAGCAAAGCAAGAGATACCATAAAAGTACTTCGAAGTAACACTGCAATGTAAATGTAACAACCACAGACTCATTTATCCATACAGCACACGGATGGCATCTGCTGCGTGACCCGTCGCTGTGAAGAGCTCCTCAACATATTTCATTTCCTTTCGTGGAAATTTAAGGCGCCAGAAATAATAAATCAATGCCATCAAATTTTGTGCATATTTGAATCTTTGAAAGATGCATTAGACGTAATTCTTTCCTATTAAAGAACATTTTACGAATTTCAAATTGGCACAAGAATTTTATTTACATATTCTGGTTTTCAGTGGTCTGCTGAGCATTGTTACGAACTAGCACCATAGAAAAGTGGACAGAGATTACTTACGTTACATTGCTAAAAGAGAACGCCTAGCATCTATGCTGATGTACTCTCGCACCAAAAGTAGTTCACCCAGCGAAACATTCGCACAGATAGATATTCGTCTCAACTAAGGTTAATGATAATCTCCGTCATTTAGTGCTGTTTATGGCGTTCTGTTTTATAGTCTTTCACTAATTTTGATCTTAACCTCAATATATTTATCACCTTTCAACGGATTTCTGTAAACTTTAGGCCGGCCGCTGTTAACCGAGCGGTTCTAGGCTCATCAGTCCGGAACCGCGCTGCTGTTACGGTCGCAGGATCGAATCCTCCCTCGGGCATGGATGTGGTGATGTCCTTAGGTTAGTTAGGTTAGTTAGGTTTAAGTAGTTCTAAGTTCTAGGGGACTGTTGACATCAGATATTAAGTCCCATAGTGCTCAGAGCCGTTTGAACCATTTCTGTAAAGTTTGGTTGCATATTTTATTGTTTACCCAACTGAGGAACACCATTGTACTCTCCTGCTAAATGTTGCATTGTTTGATTTCCAGTTTTCAGCGCTATGCACAACGTAGTTCAGACTTTCCCAAAAGGCGTGTCGCAACGTTTTACAATATAGCTCAGAATTATGGAATACTTCACGGAATTTTGATCCGTTCAGTGATCATCTTTATAAGTGTATAATACTGTATGGCGCATCTTCATCTCTAATCTGAGCTTTCATAACTCATAAGGCTGCACAAGTGAACGGCTACCAGGTGGGCAACTGTCGGTTCTGCTTGCCCGTAATTCGAGCAATGGTAACTTACTCCTTCCACTTGGCCGGCCGGAGTGGCCGAGCGGTTAAAGGCGCTACAGTCGCAGGTTCGAATCCTGCCTCGGGCATGGATGTGTGTGATGTCCTTAGGTTAGTTCGGTTTAATTAGTTCTAAGTTCTAGGGGACTTATGACCACGGCAGTTGAGTCCCATAGTGCTCAGAGCAATTTGAACCATTTTTTTCCTTCCACTTCGTGAAAACTAGGAGAGTAGGATCACGCGCTCACTTTTAGTGTACAGTACATGGCCGAAGTATGTAGCAGTCCAAAAATGTTATTTCCCGTTTGTGAGGGAGAGACTTCATATTCGTAAGTAGTGGTGTTTCCGTACTATATGATGATAAAGTCCCATACTCCTTGACGGAGTGTAGGGGAACGATGAGGAAGACCCGCTCCGCCGAACTAGACAAGGTCCTAGTGGTAGCTTTAGTGTCTTCGATGTTTATTATATTGCTCACGTAATTGTTTAAAAAATAAAGGTGCATACTGTATTTTTAGTGCTTAAGTTAGTGAAATAAAATTTTAGTAGACGCTACCTCCAAATATACGAAACTAACGAAATAAATTTAAAAAAAAATAACGGGAGCCCCGCTGTTCGCGTCATGCGCTACAATAAGTTGACTCTGGTAACAACCACACAGGCTCAGTGGTTCGTAAAGGAAATGACAAAGCCATAATTCATTCGTATAATACTGAGAAGTGGCAGCTTATTTGTGACACGAGTGGAGATTCCTTATTTAATATTTGTTATGAAATATCCTGCGTAATGACCATGTATGTGGATTGTATATGCTGCATTAATTTGTTTATAAGGTCAGGACTTTTTGATGTTATACATATAAATTGTGTGAACCAACAGATAACGACTGCCAAAAAACGCGTACGTACGGATTGTTGTTTAACAATCTGATATTGTCTACATCTTCATATGCTTATTTACGTGCTGGGATACCATAAAAAATATGCTGAATATTTTTAACTGACTCAGTTGCAGATCGGAGTCTAATCTCTTATGGAAATCTTCATAGAAAATCCCAAGAACTGTTTTTCTGAGTGTAATGTAGCAATATTCTTCAGCCGCTTACCTACATTAGCTTAGCGGTTGTGATAAAATTAAACTTCCTTCTGCAGCTTTCGTGAACTTGTTGAAAGTTAGAGCCACACGAGTACTTATGTATTGAATATCAGTTTGCTGCACTGGCTATTATTGTTGCAATTAAACTATCATTTTATTTCATATCGTTCAGTGCTACGTAGTTTTTGTCTGCAGTACATGTAAGATATAACATAATTAAAACACAGTCTAAGTAACCATTGATTGTTGAGTCGATAGAATAATAAAACTTGCTTACTGTAACCTGTTAAAAGCAGGTACGCGGGCTACGGTTAGTGTACTTGCCAACAACAAACAATATTAGCAGTAGAGCGTGGTTGGCCTAACATACAGTAAAACACAAATTAAACAATGTCAAATATGATAAGTATACAGAAAGGGAGAATACCGTAAAATAATATTTACTGGACTGCAGAGTCCGCAGCCTGTGGTCGTGCGGTAGCGTTCTCGCTTCCCACGCCCGGGTTCCCGGGTTCGATTCCCGGCGGGGTTAGGGATTTTCTCTGCCTCGTGATGACTGGGTGTTGTGTCCTGTCCTTAGGTTAGTTAGGTTTAAGTAGTTCTAAGTTCTAGGGGACTGATGACCATAGATGTTAAGTCCCACAGTGCTCAGAGCCATTTTTGTATCCCAAATATGTGCATTTGACAGGGTGCACTTTTTCTTTGTTATTCTGTCGACTAAACAACCAATGGTTGTGTTCCGTTTTGTATTTTAATTATATTATACATCTGAGAATGCGTACACAGCCAAAGCTACGTAGTAGTGAACAATATGATTAAAAGGTTGGTTTAATCCCAACAATAACAGTCAGCACTGTAAAATATCATTCCAGAAATTTATCATGACTGTGCACCCTATCGCAACTAAAATATACTTCTAACAGCACGCACATTGAGATGCAGTATGTAAGCGGTTATACATCCATGAACAGTACGAGTAAAACTTAAGTACATATTACAATGAAAACGTATCCTTCGTTCTCCATATTACGACTTTGAGTAAATATGTAGTTGTACAATTTCAATATTATCCACAGCTTGCGATGTGGTAGTGACACGTTATTTCCCTGTCAGTGCTCATTTCCGACCAGAATATTAATTAATAATATAAGCTGAGGGAAAGAATGAGTTAACCGTGTGATAGGTTGTAGACTATGCAGTAGGAGAGTTTGCTAATTATTGGTGCATTCCACTTATAAGTCCAGTTTTCGTTTTGATTGTTATGGAATTTTCGATGTAGCACAACAGTGAGATTCAGGGATGTGCAAGACAGCCATGCTTGGTCATTGTTACTTAAGAAAACCAGGAACGGCCACGTGCAAAGCGGAATATCTGGGAGTATGCGTGCGCAACGATTTGAAGTGGAATGATCATACAAAATTAATTGTTGGTACGGCGGGTACCAGGTTGAGATTCATTGGGGGAGTCCTTAGAAAATGTAGTCCATCAACAAAGGAGGTGGCTTACAAAACACTCGTTCGACCTATACTTGAGAATTGCTCATCAGTGTGGGATCCGTACCAGGTCGGGTTGACGGAGGAGATAGAGAAGATCCAAAGAAGAGCGGTGCGTTTCGTCACAGGGTTATTTAGTAAGCGTGATAGCGTTACGGAGATGTTTAGCAATCTCAAGTGGCAGACTCTGCGAGAGAGGCGCTCTGCATTGCGGTGTAGTTTGCTGTCCAGGTTTCGAGAGGGTGCGTGTCTGGATAAGGTATCGAATATATTGCTTCCTACCTCCCGAGAGAAGAGCGGTGCATTTCGTCACAGGGTTATTTAGTAAGCGTGATACCGTTACGGAGATGTTTAGCAATCTCAAGTGGCAGACTCTGCGAGAGAGGCGCTCTGCATCGCGGTGTAGTTTGCTGTCCAGGTTTCGAGTGGGTGCGTGTCTGGATGAGATATCGAATATATTGCTTCCTACCTCCCGAGGAGATCACAAATGTAAAATTAGAGAGATTAGAGCGCGCACGGAGGCTTTCCGACAGTCGTTCTTCCCGTGAACCATACGCGATTGGAACAGGAAAGGAAGGTAATGACAGTGTCACGTAAAGTGCCCTCTGCCACACACCGTTGGGTGGCTTGCGGAGTATAAATGTAGATGTAGATGTAAAAGACGCTCAAAAGTGATCAGCCTCGCTTCACATTTCACCCGCCCTCACGCCGCCCTGTCTGAAGACGAAGAGGGGCAAGGGGGGGGGGGGGGGGGGGGAACAGCGAACGCGCTGCATTTAAATGGCAATACAGTCGTATTGCATACAACTCGGTTTTATATTTCACATTCCGCAACAACACAGATCACAAACAAATTTCCAGTATTAATTAATTATTTTTGGCGCTCTGAGGCCATAATATAATTTTTTTCGGTACAAAGTGTCGGCACAAGGACAGATGCAGAAAATTTGTTTCGCACTCAAGTTATCACGTAATCGTGACTAATTTAGTTTCATAATAGAAAAAAGGCCTTTCGCGTAAATATGTCGATTGAAATATTGTAACAGTTCTGCAACCTATTACGAAGACTTGGAAAATCTACATGAGAAAAGTAATGTCGACGTCCTGGGCTGATCTAATATTAAATGCTTTGTAATTAAAACTGGAATTATTTTGCAGGTCAGTCAGCTATATCTACACAGTCTTAGGGGCGCTTTCAACTAAAACAGCAAACGTTCTTGAAAACGGCTTAAAACCAGATGTAATATTGACAGTTTCCTCATAATCTTCATAAAGCTATCGCAATTCTTGCAAGATCGCAATGAATTCTTCAAATCTCGCGCTTTGTTTAACGCCAGTGAGCTTAGAGAACAGGACTGTCTTTGTCAGAATGTGTCTCTTCTACTGCACGATTTTCTTTTTAAATGTATCCCGATCAGACCAGAAAGAAATTTCCTTGCAATGTCTTACTGTGTGAAATGTGCTGTCAAGTCCACTTAAAATGCGAAGTCTGCAATCCAGTCTGCATATCCTAATTTTCATCTCTCCACTCATTTTTCCTTCATAAATTCAACAATAGGGAGGTTTAAATCGAAAAAGCGTTCCAGGTATGTCCCTTGACTTAACCAACATACTTTGCAGTAATAAACGAGGTATGATTAAGTTTTAAGAATGGGCTTGTAATTGTGCAATAGTTGTACTTACATGCTACAGTGATGCATCTCCTTCAAAATAGTCCCCGTCTGACTGAATACACCGACCCCAACGGTGTTTCCTCTTTTCGAAACATTCCTGGAAATTTTTTTCCTGAAGTGTTTTAAGGACGCCGTCTATATTTGCCTGGATGTCTTCAGTCGAGTCAAATCGCTTCCCTTTCAGTGAAAATTTCAGTTTAGGAGACTGGTAGAAGTCCATCGGGGCCAAATCAGGCAAATATGGCGGTTGTGGAAGCACAGGAACTTTGAATTTGGTCAAAAATTCAACGATGGAGAAGGCCCGATGAGACAGAGCATTGTCATCGTGTAGCACCCAACTCCTGTCTTTCCACAATGCAGGGCCTTTTCTTCCGCATCTTCTCGCGCAAACGCTGATGGACACATTTGTAGTATTCCTGGTTAATTGTCTGTCCTCCAGGGCTAAATTCATGATGCACCACACCGGTAGAATCGAAAAAATCACCAAAATTGTCTTCACCTTCGACCGACTTTGCCGTGCTTTTTTCGGTCGTGGTGAACCTGGAGTCTTCCAATGCGAAGACTGCACTTTGGTTTCAGAATCATATCCATATACCCACGATTCGTCACCTGTAATTACCCTATTTAACAAATCTGGGTCAATTTTAGTTCGATTAATCAGTTCTTGGCACACTTCATGTCGGTATTGTCTCTGGTCAGTTGACAACATTTTGGAATGAATTTTGCGGACACTCTACGCATATTCAGATCTTCAGTTAAAATTGACTGAACTGCATAGAAACTTAAATTAAGTTCATCAGCCATCTCCCTAATTGTAAGGCTACGATCAGAGGGTACTAAGTCGCTAACTTTCACAACATTTTTATTCGTTTTTGAGGTGGAAGGATGGCCGGACCGTGGTTCATCTGCAAATGCTGCGCCACCAGCAAGTCTCAGCGTGCGAACCATTCAACCACACATCATCGATGAGGCCGTTCGGAGCCGAAGGCCCACTCGTGTACCCTTGACGCCTGCAGGACACAAAGCTTTTCGCCTCGCCTGGACCCGTCAACAACGACATTGGACTGTTGATGACAGGAAACATGTTGCCTGGTCGGAGGAGTCTCGTTTCAGATTGTATCGAGCGGATGGACGTGTACGGGTATGGAGACAACCTCGTGACTCCATGTTCTCTGCGTGACACTAGGAGACTGTTCAAGCTGGTACAGGCTCAGTAATGGCGTGGAGCGTTTTCAGTTTGAGTGATATGGGACCCCTGATACGTGTAGATAAGAATCTGACAGGTGACACGTACGTAAGCATTCTGCCTGACACCATGTCCACTGTGCATTCCGACCAGAATTGCTACATGGTGGCTCCAGGACACTCTTCTGAGTTTAAACACTTCCACTGGCCACTAAACACCCCAGACATGAACATTATTGAACATATCTGGGATGTCTTGCGACGTGCTGTTCAGAAGAGAGCTCCACCCCCTCGTACCCTTACGGATTTATGGACAGTCCTGCAGGATTCATGGTGTCAGTTCCCTCCAACACTACTTCACACGTTAGTCGAGTCTATGTCACATCGTGTTGCGGCACTTCCGCGTACTCACCGGGGCCCTACACGATATTAGGCAGGTGTAACAGTTTTTTTTCTTTTTTTTTTTTTGGCTGTTCAGTGTAGTTTCTCAGAGTCATTATAAGCATTAATCATCATTGGAGCTGACAGAAGGATTTTAATTATTTATGTTATGAGAAGTGATATTGGTAATGTCACAGGCGGGAAAAATTTTGCAAATAGGATTAGCTTTCCCTTGCTTGAGGCACTCTATGATGGGAGTTGGATGAGAGCAGATCGTGTCGCTGGATGTCCAAATTAAGTAACACAATAAGCTCAATTGTAATTTATTTCTTGTTGCAAAGTAAAACCACGTACAAGCGCATAGTAAGTGACTTTCATTGGTACACAGAAGTTTTATGTTCGACGGTGACAGTAAATACAAACTTAGATATGGTTAGCTCTGATGAACTTACTCCAGTCCACTGTGTCATGACACTCCAACGCATTTGTAAGTAGAGTTATGCTGACTATCAAGCTGTGTGTGTACTCATTGTTGTAGATAATCACGTATAGCCTTATGATCACTACTGAGTGGGTGAACATGACATCAATGGAGAATCTTTTGTGAACGGTGCCAACCAGTATTCAGCATCACGGCATTTGATGAATAAAAAGTCCCGCATGGCAACATATTTTGTACAGGCGTCGTTTAACGTGTATGTGAAGAGCTCGTGTATTGTATTCTCTCTCACTGGTGTCAATTCGTAGAGTATGGTGAGGAGGTGATTACTCAGAATTAGCAGTTCCAGTGTATGCTCTTTCAATTCTGTGGTACGCACTTGTCTGCTTGATTTTGAACGTGAAAATTCTATATACCAGCTTCATTGGAGAACACAGGGCTTCACCAGTATAGTCTGTTTTTGTTTTTTTTCAGACAAGTCTTGTGCTTAATTTCTGACAAACTAGCCACTTTCCTGGGCTTTAATTTCATTTAAAGTGTACGAATGTGCCACCAGCAGAAGCACAGCGTCAGAACTTGTACTGTAAAAACGAGGTGAATGTTGGAGGCTGCAGCGTCGCTGACTGTGCCAACTCCACGAATGAAACAACAGGATGATTGTGCATGCCTGCTGTTCAGCCGTCCACCACTGCTGAGAGTTCTTTTCCGTAGATAAGTTGTGTTTTCTTCTTTTCACCTAACTGGTAGAAACTGTTGCAAAATTAGAGGATAGTTGTATAAGTTAAAAGATGTTATATTGAGGCAGTATATGGAGTCAGAACAAAAAACTTAATATGTACTTTATCTGTAAGAGAGTTTAACCTTCACAATTCTAGCACATTTAGCGGGCGCCTACCAAGTATGACTGCAGCAGATGTCTCATTTGTGATGGCGAAACTAATACTGTTGTGGACTGACAAGACAGCCAGTCCACAGTGACGGGTAACCGAAAGGCACGCGTTTAATTCACGCAGGCTTGCTTAAGTCTGAAACAGGATACGGAATGAATGCTATAAAGAAAAGTACGTAGCTGCTAGAATACTTAACTTTACTCCATCATTTGTATACAGCATTCTTGATGATACAAGTCAGACTCTCTATAGAAATGGTTAATGGCGCCTCGCTAGGTCGTAGCCATGGACTTAGCTGAAGGCTATTCTAACTGTCTCTCGGCAAATGAGAGAAAGGCTTCGTCAGTGTAGTCGCTAGCAAAGTCGTCGTACAACTGGGGTCGAGTGCTAGTACGTCTCTCTAGACCTGCCGTGTGGTGGCGCTCGGTCTGCAATTACTGACAGTGGCGACACGCGGGTCCGACATGTACTAATGGACCGCGGCCGATTTAAACCTGCCACCTAGCAAGTGTGGTGTCTAGCGGTGACACCACAAATACTCTACCAGTACACGGCTATCGAATTCGTATCTGGCGCTCTATCGGAGCCCAGAAGAAATACGGGCCCCGAAACGAACTTGTAACGTCACACTAGTCGTCATGGTCTGCCATACTTTGCGAACGCTCAGCTCCGCATAGGGCCCACGGGAAATCAATATATCAATTAAAAAGTAAGCAATAAAGGTTTTTAATTTGTCGCGCGCTATCGAGATATTGGGTGCACTTAAACGTGCAGTTAACTCATCTGAAATAGCTAGTCACTCCCCGCCGAAGACGGCTGCTGGCACCCATAAGGCCTTCAGTGTGGTGCCGGCATTGTCTGCAGCCAGCGCCCACTGTAGACAAGATCCGTGGCACGGATCACGATGGTCTTTATAGGCGCCCTTCCTAGTTCCTTGTCGACAGCAAGTTAGTGTTGAAAAACTTCCTTAGGCTGCCATAGAGTATCATAAGCAAGCGTAACTACGGTAGTTTTCCTAGTAGCTTTGCTCTGTTAAGGTCGTACCCACTTTACCTGTAGCCTACGTGCATTGCACACTATCGGACGTTACTTCAAAACTACTGCTTCCTTTACGTAAAACAATCATAAAAAACCGCTTGCTCGACGATCGATCCTTACCCAAGGACGTGAAAGTTGCACGGGTTCAAATGGCTCTGAGCACTATGCGACTCAACTTCTGAGGTCATCAGTCGCCTAGACGTCAGAACCAACTAAACCTAACTAACCTAAGGACATCACACACATCCTTGCCCGAGGCAGGATTCGAACCTGCAACCGTAGCGGTCGCTCGCCTCCAGACTGTAGCGCCTAGAACCGCACGGCCACTCCGGCCGGCAGTTGCACAGGTCATACCAATTTTAGAGGAAGGTAGGAGTAATCCACAGACGCATTTCATTAAAGTCGATATGCAGTAAGATTTTTGAACATATATTGTGTTCAAACGTTATGAATTACCTCGTTCTTGTAAAACACGACTAGCTCTTTACACACACGAAGTGTTGAGTGTCATTGACAAGGGATTTCAGATTCATTCTGTATTTTTAGATTTCCAGAAGGCTTTTGACTCTGTACAACACAAGCGGCTTGAAGTGAAATTGAGTGCTTGGAATACCGTCTGAGCTATGTGATTGGATTCGCGAGTTCCTGTCAGAGGTGACAGCTCGTAGTAATTGACGGAAAGTCATCAGGTAAAACAGGAGTGATTTCTGGCGTTCCCCATGATAGTGTTATAGGCCCTTTGCTGCTCGTTATCTCTATAAGCAATTTAGGGGACAATCTGAGCAGCCGTCTTAGGTTGTTTCCAGATGATGTCGTTTATCCTCCAGTAAACTCATCAAGAGATCAAAACAAATAGCGAAACGATTTAGAAAAGATATCTGTATGTTGCGAAAATTTGCAGTTGTACCTAAATAACTGTGGGGTCATCCACATGAGTGAGAAACGAAAACTCTGTCACATCTAAAGCACGTAAATTTAACTAAATACCTAGGAATTACAATTACGAACAGTTTAAATTGGAAAGAACACTTAGAAAATGTTGTTGGGATGGCAATCCATGCGTCTTATTGGCAGAACACTTACAAAATGTAGCATATCTGCTAAAGAGACTGCCTGCATTATGCTCGTCCGCCATCTTTTAGAGTACTGCTGCGCGATCTATGGTTCTTAGCAGACAGAATTAACAGAGTACATCGAGAAAGTTCAAAGAAGAGGAGCACGTTTTGTTTTATCGCGAGATAGGGGATAGTGTCACTGACATGTTACAGGATTCGTAATGGATACCATTAAAACGAAGGCGTTTTTCGTTGCGACGGAATCTTTTTACCAAATTTCAGTCACCAACTTTCTGCTCCGAATACGAAAATATTTTGTTGACACAGGGAGAAACGCTCACCAGAAAATATCATAAAATAAGGTAAATCAGAGCTGGCACGGAAAGATATGTGTTCGTGTTTTCCCCGAGCAGCTCGATATTGGAATGATGGAGAATTTTGATGGAGTTTCGATGAACCCTCAGCCAGGAACTTAATGTTATTTGCAGAGTATCCATGTGGAATCAGTATGTTACTAGATTTCGCTAAAAACCAGAAGTGGTGATCCATCTATAAACTGAGTAAGGTTACTTACGCAGCTAATCTACGGAACACTTGTGTTCTACATAGTTATCCTCCCGTTTCTTATTTAAAAGTAAATTTCATTTGTAGCAGAATCGAAATCATCAATGTTTAATACAGGTTGTATTCGAAAGTTGTTGATTTGTAACATGAAACAGAGTTATTGTAGTAAAATAAAAATACAGATTTATATTACAGCGCTAGAAAACCAAAATTCTGCAACAAAAAGGTAAAATAAAAAAATCACAAAACAAAAAAAATCATTCATCGCTTCAATACTTCGTCGAACTTGTTTTTGTTATTCAGAAGCAAATTTCCCCATTTATCAGTAAAGACAAGAAACGCTAGCCTTTGATCATGATGGTTCTATTGAGTACAAAATAACAATTGTTTTTTGTGTTCGTGCATGTAAATTGTACTTGGAGCAAAAGTAATTTATTTAGTTACATAAAGGCGCAGAATTTTTTTTTACTTAGAAAATGAAGTTTGTGTTCTGTGAGGATATAAAATACACAATGAAGTAACACTGAATGATGCGTGGTTCTAATCACGTGCAGAACAAACAAAAAGCAAAGAAATCGCAGGCTCCCAGTTTCTTTTGCACATTCATTTCTTTCCCTACCTGCGCTACCAATAGTACCAATAAGCCCACCATTTACTACATCCTCTGTGTCGTGTACCAAAACCACCATACTGTAGTTTTGGTGGAGTGGAACACTACGAGAGATTCTACGTCGGAACTCTCTGCCTGCCTAGGTGTTAGCTTGTGCTTGCATGTTTTTTACGACGTCATTCGGTTTCATTGTGTTTTGACCGCTCCTGTATCTTCATCTTTGTGTCCATAAATGCCGGCCGGTGTGGCCGAGCGGTTCTAGGCGCTACAGTATGGAACCGCGCGACCGCTACGGTTGCAGGTTCGAATCCTGCCTCGGGCATGGATGTGTGTGATGTCCTTAGGTTAGTTAGGTTTAAGTAGTTCTAAGTTCTAGGGGACTGATGACCTCAGCAGTTAAGCCCCATAGTGCTCAGAGCAATTTTTTTTTGCTCATAAATATAGTGGATATTACAACATGTTATTCCTAGGGTTGCTTAATACATACTGCCATTATCACATTCAAAATGACTTCCCACAACTAGAAAATGTTTTGATATTACCTATTCAAAAGTGGGCTCTTTGCAGCGGTTATGTTTACAGAAAGATCAATATAAAGAGACGAAGAGATTTATTGTGAGAAGAATTTACAAGATGCCAGGCATTCGTAGAGTCAATCCGTAGGTGTGAGCAGAGGAGTCACAGTGGAGAATCAGCCGATGTAGTAGACGAAGGGGTAGTAGTAGGCGTAGTAGAGCGTCTCGCTGGGGCTGAGCGACTCCCTGGGGCGCGGCGCGACCGGCAGCGGCACGGGGGCAGGACCCGGACCCGGAGCGGGGGCGGGGGCGGGCGCGGGGGCGGCGGCGGGGGCGGGCCCGGGGCCCGGGAGCGCCAGCGGGAACGGCATGGGGCCCGCCAGGGCGCAGCCCACGAGCGCCAGCACGGCCAGCACGAACACCTGCAACACGGCCGGCGGTAAATACGTGGCGGCGACACACACAAAATTACCCGTTACACGGGCCAGCAAACGTAATTCGCTCGTCTCTGACACAGGGGAAATTCTCTGTGAGGCACGTAAGAGCGTTAATTAAGTAATAAATAAATACTCATTTGTTAAAAGCAGTTGCATTAATGTAAAATATATCTAACAGTGTAGAGGGTAACGATTAAAATACAGGGTGATTCAAAAAGAATACCACAACTTTAGGAATTTAAAACTCTGCAACGGCAAAAGGCAGAGCTAAGCACTATCTGTCGGCGAATTAAGGGAGCTATAAAGTTTCATTTAGTTGTACATTTGTTCGCTTGAGGCGCTGTTGACTAGGCGTCAGCGTCAGTTGATGCTAAGATGGCGACCGCTCAACAGAAAGCTTTTTGTGTTATTGAGTACGGCAGAAGTGAATCGACGACAGTTGTTCAGCGTGCATTTCGAACGAAGTATGGTGTTAAACCTCCTGATAGGTGGTGTATTAAACGTTGGTATAAACAGTTTACAGAGAATGGGTGTTTGTGCAAAGAGAAAAGTTCTGGACGGCCGAGAACGAGTGATGAAAATGTAGCACGCATCCAGCAAGCATTTGTTCGCAGCCCAGGAAAATCGACTCGCAGAGCTAGCAGAGAGCTGCAAATTCCACAATCAACTGTATGGAGAGTCCTACGAGAAAGGTTAGTTATGAAACCTATGGATCAGCCGTCAGGCAGACGGTGACAGCACTTCATCACTGGCCTCCAAGAAGCCCTGATCTTACCCCCTGCGATTTTTTCTTATGGGGGTATGTTAAGGATATGGTGTTTCGGCCACCTTTCCCAGCCACCATTGATGATTTGAAACGAGAAATAACAGCAGCTATCCAAACTGTTACGCCTGATATACTACAGTGAGTGTGGAACGAGTTGGAGTATCGGGTTGATATTGCTCGAGTGTCTGGGGGGGGGCCATATTGAACATCTCTTAACTTGTTTTTGAGTGAAAAAAAACCTTTTTAAATACTCTTTGTAATGGTGTATAACAGAAGGTTATATTATGTTTCTTCCATTAAATACACGCTTTCAAAGTTGTGGTATTCTTTTTGAATCACCCTGTATATGCATAAGAATCGTAGGTATGGTGGCATCAGCAGTTATCTCACTGTACGGGCTTTCAATCAACATGCCAAGGCTGTAAAGCTGGCATTAGCACGCAACTATTTCTCCAATGCTCATTTCTTCTTCCAGTAACCTTCTTTTCCTTCTGTTTACCCCTCCTCTCAATGTTTTCCTTCTCTATCGTCCATTGTATTGTATTCTACATCTACATCTACATACATACTCCGCAATCCAACATACGGTGCGTGGCGGAGGGTACCTCGTACCACAACTAGCATCTTCTCTCCCTGTTCCACTCTCAAACAAAACCAGAGAAACATGACTGCCTATATGCCTCTGTACGAGCCCTAATCTCTCTCGTCTTATCTTTGTGGTCTTTCCGCGAAATATAAGTTGCCGGCAGTAAACTTGTACTGCAGTCAGCCTCAGATGCTGGTTCTCTAAATTTCCTCAGTAGCGATTCACGAAAAGAACGCCTCGTTTCCTCTAGAGACTCTCACCCGAGTCCCTGAAGCATTTCCGTAACACTCGCGTGATGATCAAACCAACCAGTAACAAATCTAGCAGTCCGCCTCTGAATTGCTTCTATGTCCTCCCTCAATCCGACCAGATAGGGATCCCAAATGCTCGAGCAGAACTCAAGAATAGGTCGTATTAGTGTTTTATAATCGGCCTCCTTTACAGATGAACCACATCTTCCCAAAATTCTACCAATGAACCGAAGACGACTATCCGCCTTCCCCACAACTTCCATTACATGCTTGTCCCACTTCATATCGCTCTGCAATGTTACGCCCAAATATTTAATCGACGTGACTGTGTCAAACGCTACACTACTAATGGAGTATTCAAACATTACAGAATTCTTTTTCCTATTCATCTGCATTAATTTACATGTATCTATATTTAGAGTTAGCTGCAATTCTTTACACCAATCACAAATCCTGTCCAAGTCATCTTGCATCCTCTTACAGTCACTCAACGACGAGACCTTGCCATACACCAGAGCATCATCAGCAAACAGCTGCACATTGCTATCCACCCTATCCAAAATATCATTTATTTAGATAGAAAACAGCGGACCTACCACACTTCCCTGGGGCACTGCAGATGATATCCTCACCTCCGATGAACACTCACCATCGAGGACAACGTACTGGGTTCTATTACTTAAGAAGTCCCCACATCCCATTATCACCCCTTCTCCTACCTATTCCCTCACACGCTCCTGCCGAAATGCACAATGTACATATACCTAATTTCATAACGATATATTGTTACCTTCTTCATACAAATAACTGAACTGTGATTATCCCTGTCTAAGGCGCTGCAGTCATGGACTGTGCGGCTGATCCCGGCGGAGGTTCGAGTCCTCCCTAGGGGACGGGTGTGTGTGTTTGTCCTTAGGATAATTTAGGTTAAGTAGTGTGTCAGCTTAGGGATGACCTTAGCAGTTAAGTCCCATAAGATTCCACACACATTTTAACATTTTTGTGATTATCCCTTTTATACACACATCTGAAAAAGTTTTGCATCATCTCCGTTCCGAGAGTTCCGGAACCTGTACAGAAAATTGGAATAGAGATCAACAAAACATCATTTCCACCCGTTTTATTGCTCATGAAAACCACACATTGCAGGTTGTACCACCATACAGCGAGACCTTCAGAGGTGGTGGTCCAGATTTCTGTCACACCAGTACCTCTAATACCCAGTAGCACGTCCTCTTGCATTGATGCATGCCTGTATTCGTCGTGGCATACTATCCACAAGTTCATCAAGGCACTGTTGGTCCATATTGTCCCACTCCTCCATGGCGATTCGGCGTACGTCCGCCCCACATAATGCCACCCCAAAACAGCTGGGACCTCCACCGTGCTGCACTCGCCGGACAGTGCGTCTAAGGCGTTCAGTCTGACCGGGTTGCCTCCAAACACGTTTCCGACAATTGTCTGGTTGGAGGCATATGCCACACTCATCGGTGAAGAGAACGTGATGCCATTCCTGAGCGGTCTATTCGGCATGTTGTTGGGCCAACCTGTAGCGCCCTGCATGATGTCGTGGTTGGAAAGATGGACCTCACCATGGACATCGGGAGAGAAGTTGCGCATCATGCAGCCTATTGCGCACAGTTTGAGTCGTAACACGACGTCCTGTGGCTGCACGAAAAGCATTGTTCAGCATGGTGCCATTGCTGTCAGGGTTTCTCCGAGCCATAATCCGTAGGTAGCGGTCATCCACTGCAGCAGTAGCCCTTGGGCGGCCTGAGCGGGGTATGTCATCGACAGTTCCTGTCTCTCTGGATCTCCTCCATGTCCGAACAACATCGCTTTGGTCCACTCCGAGACGCCTGGACACTTCCCTTGTTAAGAACCCTTCCTGGCGCAAAGTAACAATGCAGACGCGATCGAACTGCGGTATTGACCGTCTAGGCATGGTTGAACTACAGACAACACGAGCCGTATACCTCCTTCCTGGTGGAATGACTGGAACTGATCGGCTGTCGGAGCCCCTCCGTCTAACAGGCGCTGCTCATGCATGGTTGTTTATATATTTAGTGACATCTCTGAACAGTCAAAGGGACTGTGTCTGTGATGCAATATCCATAGTCAACGCCTATCTTCAGGAGTTCTGGGAACTGGAGTGGTGCAAAAATTTTTTTTATGTGTGTAGCTATTATGGCTACTATTATTATTAGAGAAAGAAGACAAAATTTCTAAAAGTCTTCTCCAATGCATTAATTCAATGGTTGGTATAAAGTAGCTCGACGGTTCATATGACTTATTCTGCTCTCAGAAAAAGCTTAGGTTACAACAAAAACCATAAACAATTTACATATGATGTCCAAGGTAAAAGACAACATAGACCTTAGTCTGATAAAAGAAATACCTGACAATGTACGACTGGGGTACAAAACTGCGTGGAAGTCAATGATCGACTGTAGGAAACGGAGTGGAACAGAACCGAAGTGTTGCAGATATGATGTTTCAGGAGGATGTTCAAATTTTGAGTACGGTGATGAAGAGAGAACTTAAGAGGGTATCCGGAGAATCAGTGGGAAGGCGGTATGTCGAAAACACTAACTAGAAGAAGTGACAAGATAATAGAACGCTCGTGAAGACATCAGACAATAACAATAAGTGGTACAAGAGGAAGTCGTAGATGGAGGGCAAAGGGCTTAGGGGAAGACAAATATTGGAATACATACTTCACATAATACACAACAAATAACTGAACTGAGGACGGTGGTGAGCAGATGGAGAGGTTAGCATAGGAGGTAAATGGTGGCGGCACACATCACACCAAGCAAAAAGTCTGATGGTTATATATATATATATATATATATATATATATATGTATGTATATATATATATATATAGTGTGTGTGTGTGTGTGTGTGTGTGTGTGTGTGTGTGTGTGTGTAAGCTGGAAGCGTCGCCACGTGTTGTTATACTCACAGCGGTCTTCATGGTTACCAAGAGTGCGTCTCAGGAATGGACTGATGTCGCCAGCTGGGGCGACACGTCTTTTATAGCGAGCGCCGTCTGTCAGCTGAGGCCTTCAACTTTGTACCGCTTCGTCACCACCGCCTGCTCTTCCCTGCCTGATGCGAGAACATAAGAAGAGCGCCGCAACAAAACGACAAAACTAGATGCGCATTCATTAAGCACCTGCTCTACGCAATGTAGGTCGTAATTCTCCCGCCGCCTACATCGACTTACACACTGATACTAACAATCCCGGAATTTACTTGTCTCGAAAGAAAACTGCATCAGCTCCTGGATTTCACCAATCCTGCATTCCACCTGGCATCGACAATGAGACCCAGAGGTGTTTTGCAAAATTCTTACATTATGCGTCGCAGCGGCAAGAATCTTCCGACACCTAGGAAATGCGCAGTGAGTGTGAGAATTTCTTCTTTCAAACGAGATAAAGTATGTGACGTATGACAGCTAAACAGCCAAGACAACGAGTTCGCCATACCAGCGATCCCAGAAAAGAAAAAAATGACAGAAAGTAAATACAGGGCTATTACAAATGATTGAAGCGATTTCATAAATTCACTGTAGCTCCATTCATTGACATATGGTCACGACACACTACAGATACGTAAAAAAACTCATAAAGTTTTGTTCGGCTGAAGGCGCACTTCAGGTTTCTGTCGTCAGAGCGCTCGAGAGCGCAGTGAAACAAAATGGCAACAGGAGCCGAGAAAGCGTATGTCGTGCTTGAAATGCACTCACGTCAGTCAGTCATAACAGTGCAACGACACTTCAGGACGAAGTTCAACAAAGATCCACCAACTGCTAACTCCATTCGGCGATGGTATGCGCAGTGTAAAGCTTCTGGATGCCTCTGTAAGGGGAAATCAACGGGTCGGCCTGCAGTGAGCGAAGAAACGGTTGAACGCGTGCGGGCAAGTTTCACGCGTAGCCCGCGGAAAATTGGCTCATGCCACAACTGGAGACCGACAGCGCCGACTTCATCTTTCAACAGGATGGTGCTCCACCGCACTTCCATCATGATGTTCGGCATTTCTTAAACAGGAGATCGGAAAACCGATGGATCGGTCGTGGTGGAGATCATGATCAGCAATTCATGTCGTGGCCTCCACGCTCTCCCGACTTAACCCCATGCGATTTCTTTCTGTGGGGTTATGTGAAAGATTCAGTGTTTAAACCTCCTCTACCAAGATACGTGCCAGAACTGCGAGCTCGCATCAACGATGCTTTCGAACTCATTGATGGGGACATGCTGCGCCGAGTGTGGGAGGAACTTGATTATCGGCTTGATGTCTGCCGAATCACTAAAGGGGCACATATCGAACATTTGTGAATGCCTAAAAAAACTTTTTGAGTTTTTGTATGTGTGTGCAAAGCATTTTGAAAATATCTCAAATAATAAAGTTATTGTAGAGCTGTGAAATCGCTTCAATCATTTGTAGTAACCCTGTAAGTATAGTTCCTCGCTAGTGATCTTCGAAGAAGTTTCCTGAATGAAGAATACCGAATGTAATAGCGTTCTCGAAGATTTTCGCGCAACGTATATGTAAATCTCTTCCTATTTTCAGAATTGTGTAGCACCTACAGGATCAACAAGTTGTTAATGGGGTCAATAACTTCAAACAACAGAACGCAACCTAACGAGTAATTGTGGAATAAATTCTGCACAATTTTGACATCCACACATTCACAACTGTGCAGTTGTAGCTCAAGATTCATGAGCAAGGTTTTGTACTCCTATCACCACCTGTGTTCACAGCAGAGGGTTCTGGAGTCGGGTTTCAGGTTTTTTTGTTCATTACCGAATTGACACGCAGCTAACCGCTCGGATGGCAAAGCGCGATGAAACACCGCTTCCGGGATTCTGGGAGATGTTCCTGCCTTGGATTGAGAGCTTGTGAGCTGGCCAGCCTGGATTTGATTTTTGGACGGTTTCCCGCATCCGACTAGGTCCCGTCTCAGCTACGTACTTCGCAAAAATTTAGAAACCGTTCTCAAACTTTTTATTCTAGACTGGCGACACAGGCTAGAATTTTCTTCGACGATCTGAGACCATTGTCGGCTTGGCGCACCAGCGGACTATAGGCTGGTGGGAGTGGACAGATTTTCCGAATCTTAATTGTTGTGGCGTTGCAAGACAGCCACGCCACTCGAAAGTAGCCGAAATGCACGCGTTACACACGCCGGCTGGCGTGAGGTCTGAAACAGGATACTTAATGAATGCTATAAAGAAAAGTACGTAGCTGCGGTACTACTTAACTTTAATCCATCCTTGTGGTACATCGCTCTTGATAATACAAGTGAGACTCTCTCCAGAAATGGTTAATGGCGCCTTGCTGGGTCGTAGCCATGGACTTAGCTGAAGGCTATTCTAACTGCCTCTCGGCAAATGAGAGAAAGGCTTCGTCAGTGTAGTCGCTAGCAAAGTCGTCGTACAACTGGGGCGAGTGCTAGTACGTCTCTCTCTAGACCTGCCGTGTGGTGGCGCTCGGTCTGCAATTACTGACAGTGGCGACACGCGGGTCCGACATGTACTAATGGACCGCTGCCGATTTAAAGCTACCACCTAGCAAGTGTGGTGTCTGGCGGTGACACCACATTAATTTCATTAATTCTGCAATATCGCAAGATGACGAATATTGGCAGAGGCTAGCCAGCTGCTAGTTTCAAGTTCAGGTCGCTGCTACTTGTCACGATAAGGCACGAGAGTGCCCACCAGTCTCGCACAGTTTGCCGCCGATTTAGCAGTCACGACCCCCGCGCTCCGACCGCTGCAAATAGGTGCTAACAGTAGCCGCAGCGCTGTTTAGGTTGGCTGTGTGGTCCCTTTCTTGTCGACAGCAGCTTACTGTGTCGAGGGCTCATAGCCCCATCACTGTTCAATTTACACGGTACATTAATGATTTACCAACCACAATATCAACTAAATTCATCTATGCGGATGACATCGCACTGGTAGCACAGAGCAGTAATTTCGAAGGTGGTGAACGAATTCTTACGGAGGATCTGGAGAAGATGTCAACTTTCTTTAAGCCCTGGAGATTGATCCCAAGCACATCAAAAATTAAAGTCTCTTCTTTCCATCTGGCGAATCGTGCTGCGAACTACAAACCAGGAGTTCTGCTCAATGGACAAACGTTGAGGTACAATCCTTTCCCAAAATATCTCGGAATCATTCTAGATAGAACCCTGAGCTACAAAAAGCATATCACTCAGCTTTCTCATAAAGTTTCTGCAAGGAACAACATACTACATATGCTCAGTGTTACTGTAAGTAGGCTGTTTGTTTTCTTTATGTAAGTAGGCTGTTTATGTTTTCTTATTGGCAACGTTACGTAGCGCTCTATATGAAAATCACTGGCTGTGCTGTGTGCAGTCTGTGGCTAATTTGCATTGTTGTCTGCCATTGTAGTGTTGGGCAGCGGCAGCTGGATGTGAACAGCGTGTAGCGTTGCGCAGTTAGAGGTGAGCCGCCAGCAGTGGTGGATGTGTGGAAGGAAATGGCGGAGTTTTGAAATTACATATATTATGACTTTTGATGATATTAAGGTAAATACATTGTTTGTTCTCTATTAAAATCTTTCATTTGCTAACTATCCCTATCAGTAGTTAGCGCCTTCAGTAGTTTGAATCTTTTATTTAGCTGGCAGTAGTGGCGCTCGCTGTATTGCAGTAGTTCGAGTAATGAAGATTTTTGTGAGGTAAGTGATTTGTGAAAGGTGTAGGTTAATGTTAGTCAGGGCCATTCTTTTGTAGGGATTTTTGAAAGTCAGATTGCGTTGCGCTAAATAATATTGTATGTCAGTTTAAGCACAGTCGTGTATAATTGTTCTAAGGGGACGTTACAGTACCACCTTTGGAACCTCTGCTGACTGACTGCGTTTAACTGGCATCAGTCTTGTGTACTCTGCTGCCGAGTACTGTGCACCTGTCTGGTTGGTAAGTGTACATGTGAAGAAGGTAGACACAAAACTTAACGACACAATGCACTGCGTTACTGGTTCCATGAAATCAACCCCATGCCACTGGTTACGTGTACTGAGTCACATCCCTCCGCTTCACTTAAGGCTGAAACAAGCTCTACTGAGGGAGGCCAAGAAAATCTATGCATCACCCTCTCTACCACTGCACCAGGAATTCTGTCATCTGCCACAGCAACGTTTGCGATCAAGAGGACCAGCAAGTGTTACTGCAAGACAGCTCATCGCGGATAGTTTTGATCTAAATGAAAGCTGGAAGCATGAATGGTCAACAAAAACATTGGGAACAAGAGCCCATCACCTTGATGCCACAAAGAAGCGAAAAGGTTTTGAGCTACTTCAGGTACAAATGTGGCTGGATCAGTTCACCAATGTGTGAGTATAATCAAGAACAGCAGGCAATTGAACATTTAGTCCAACGCTGTCCACTTCATTCACACCCAGCTTAATTAATTGGTTGAAAAACACGGACTTTAAGGTTTAATCTCGTCTTATATCATGTTGTTGTTGTGGTCTTCAGTCCTGAGACTGGTTTGATGCAGCTCTCCATGCTACTCTATCCTGTGCAAGCTTCTTCATCTCCCAGTACCTACTGCAACCTACATCCTTCTGAATCTGCTTAGTGTATTTATCTCTTGGTCTCCCCCTACGATTTTTACCCTCCACGATGCCCTCCAATACTAAATTGGTGATCCCTTGATGCCTAAGAACATGTCGTATCAACCGATCCCTTCTTCTAGTCAAGTTGTGCCACAAACTTCTCTTCTCCCCAATCCTATTCAATACTTCCTCATTAGTTATGTGATCTACCCATCTAATCTTCAGCATTCTTCTGTAGCACCACATTTCGAAAGACTCTATTCTCTTCTTGTCCAAACTATTTACCGTCCAGGTTTCACTTCCATACATGGCTACACTCCATACAAATACTTTCAGAAATGACTTCCTGACACTTAAATCTATACTCGATGTTAACAAATTTCTCTTCTTCAGAAACGCTTTCCTTTCCATTGCCAGTCTACATTTTATATCCTCTCTACTTCGACCATCATCAGTTATTTTGCTCCCCAAATAGCAAAACTCCTTTACTACTTTAAATGTCTCATTTCCTAATCTAATACCCTCAACATCACCCGACTTAATTCGACTACATTCCATTATTCTCGTTTTGTTTTTGTTGATGTTCATCTTATATCCTCCCTTCAAGACACCATCCATTCCGTTCAACTGCTCTTCCAAGTCCTTTGCTGTCTCTGACAGAATTACAATGTCATCAGCGAACCTCAAAGTTTTTATTTCTTCTCCATGGATTTTAATACCTACTCCGAATTTTTCTTTTGTTTCCTTTACTGCTTGCTCAATATAGAGATTGAATAACATCGGGGAGACGCTACAACCCTGTCTTACTCCCTTCCCAACCACTGCTTCCCTTTCATGTCCCTCGACTCTTATAACTGCCATCTGGTTTCTGTACAAATTTTAAATAGCCTTTCGCTCCCTGTATTTTACCCCTGCCAGCTTTAGAATTTGAAAGATTATATCATATGTATATTGTATACAATCACTTGCCTTGTATCAACTGTATATTGTATAAAATCACCATACGATTAAATAAAAAAGACCACAAAAATGACGGGAGACCCCATTATCGCCCCAGTTGTTAAGAGTTGATCGACGTGAGCGAATGTGAGCAGTTACGACGATCATGATTTCGGGACACGCCGCCATCTTAGCGTCGGTGAGCATGATTTGTTCACCAATTGTCGCAATGAACCATTCCGCTCGCGCGCTTGCAGATATTGACACTCGTATAAGAGTTCACATGTAGCGTTAGTACTATGCTGACCATGGTTCAGTAAGTAATAGACCGGCTACTATCTGATACCGAGATAGTTGACTGCAGAGCCCCGCCGAAGCTTCCATTACCTTTCACCCTAGCGAAAAAAGTTCTTTGTTTTCTCTCCTCGCGCTCTCGCACTTTTCATACGATTGAGTATTTTATGCTTTATATTCTTGTCCTGCAGCAAGAAGGAATAGGACCTGGCTATCGTAAATTTACAGTTACATTCGTGTTTCAGCCAACCTTGCCAATTTATATGTTCTTGAAGGAACAGTAAAGTAGATTTTAGCAGGAAGGACACATTTTCTCTTGTCTGTAGCTTCACTCTATTGTCCTATCCATTACAATAATTAACCATCAACTTAAACCCTGCTAGAAAAGAATTAGTTTGGTGCCAGCCGACAGTTAGGTCAATGACAAACCTCACCACTTGCGGGGAAACAAAGAAATCGCCTGCACAAGCAATTACTTTGCAACATCTTTTCAGATTTACATTCATTGGTATTCACGCCATCGTTATAACAGCCATTTAACGCTACAGTCGGTTCAACGCCTGCCTCCTGAAATAGTTGAGCATTTGACGTTTATGACTTATGAAAGGTTCTAAGACTTCCTTATATTATGGAATATTAAATTTTGCTAGTGTATCCCATCTAACAGGAGCACTCTCCTCTGAGGCAGGCTGTTCAGCTCCTCGAGTACTTCGTGATCGCTCAGTAAACGTGCTAAGAGCGAGTGTCTTGATGTGTGAACTAATAGGTAATAAAATTACAGTCAAAGACACACTGAAATATTTTCTACTTGACAGTTCGTTCAAATGGTTCAAATGGCTCTGAGCACTATGGGACTTAACATCTATGGTCATCAGTCCCCTAGAACTTAGAACTACTTAAACCTAACTAACCTAAGGACATCACACAACACCCAGCCATCACGAGGCAGAGAAAATCCCTGACCCCGCCGGGAACCGAACCCGGGAACCCGGGCGCGGGGAGCGAGAACGCTACCGCACGACCACGAGCTGCGGGCTTGACAGTTCGTTCTATTCCACAGAAGTGTTTCCGAATGATTAATAGTGCGTGCATGAACGATGATAATGTGGCTTCATTTTTCACTAAAAAATGTCTCATTTGGAAATTGTCACTTTCGACGTCATAGACTGCAATTATGATCCGCAGAAAACGTAAATAACTAGCTACGTCCAGTGCAAAGCATCGTTAAGTTTTCTGCACCATATTCCGTGTATAATTCTGGACGTCGCAACTTCTTGTCGCCTGAAAGCAGCTAATTTAGAGCTGTCGTTGAAGTATTTCAGATAGATCTTAGAAGGCATCGTTCTTGACAGTTGTAAAGTAGCAGTGTTCAAGTTCACTCCGAAGACAGCATATCGCAGAGCTGCGAATACATACAGCAGAAGTCACGCGCCCTATGCACTACGTTACACTGCAGGTGAGGGTGGCTGGGAAGTCTTATTCCAAAGGATGTTCTTTAATGGTTATTACCTTCATCATTCACAGTCACCATTTAACACCCAGCGCTGGATAAAGTAGACTTTTCTATATACATTATGATCTTTAGGTAAACGTATCTATGGCGCTATTGTAGACCTTCTAATGTCATAATTTCATCTTGGATTAATTCGTTGTTTCGGCCTTTTCTTACATTTGAAATCCAACGATAAACCTCCTTTGTGTATCTGCGACACATTCACATGGTTCCCTATTCTTCCCACATCACTTTCATTTTCGTTATATTCACAATTACCTCTTCCACTCCAGTTGTCCCCTAGTCCATTTCCAAGTTTTGCTATCTCAGTTTCGAACACGCATGTCTTCGTTGCTCAGTAAGCAACGCCCTGTTTTTGAACGGTTTTATTGCGCATATAAAACCCATATCCCACTGCCATAACTCAAAATTGGTAACACCCACAGTGACTGCAAAATCTGCTTTTCAGAGCCGTCGGAAGTTTCATTTGTAAAACGTTTGTTTTTTTTTGTTTCCAAAGCCACGCTAGGCCCGTCCTACTCTCTATTTTTCTTGTCTATCCAGTCACTTTTCAGTTGCCCTAAGTACAGAACTTGACTTTTCATTGTTAATTTGCGCTGTGGTGTTTTCGGGAGTTGCTATCCGTTTATTTTAGTATTTCCAAGGCGAATTTTGAGCCGCCTTTGCTGTACTAAGTTCTTCAAGTCGTTGTTGAAGCTGGACTGTACTGGTGGCTGCAAGTACAAAGTCGTAAGCGAAACAATGGTGCTTCAAATACGATCCATTAACAGGTGTCGCTGCTTCTAAAAAACGACACTGTGGAAGTCCCAAAAGCCGTTGTGGCGACCATTTATTTCCAGATAACTACTTTCGGTCTATCGACCATCTAAGTCACAGATTAATACTACATCTAATTTAGAAAAAGTCCCTTGGCGTCGTATACATAGTTTTCCTTAAACTTGATATAGTATTACTGCATGCTAAGACGTAACATGGACAATATATTATTTCTTGTCAGAAACTGCGACAAGTCAGAAAGTGAAAACGTACAGGAGCGCTGTGGGACGGAATCATTTTGTTGCACGATAACGCATGCCCCCACACTGCCAATCATACGAAGGCTACGGTTTAGTGATTTGGCTGGGAAACACAACATCCTCTGTACAGGACGGATCTTCCACCGTGTAATTTTCACATCTTTGGCGGCCTACGAAAGACATGCGTGAACGTCGGTTTCAGTCGGATGAGGAAGTGCAAGAGTGGGTGAGGTTATGGACCCGTCAATAGCCGACCGCTTTCTACGACACAGGGATTGATCGTCTCTTCTCCGACTGGGGTAAATATCTTAAGGCACGTGGTAATTACTTTTGAATGGAACCATTCCACTGTTCCGTTGTGAAGGGTGTTCTTCGTTCACACTAGTACTGAATATTCAGGTTTTCGTTCTCTCCAACTCCTTACTCTGATGTCACTTGTTATTTTCCCACTAGTTGTTTCGATGGTTCACACCATCTTCAGGAGGAGAATTTTGTTGTTACATCCGTAGCGTTAGTGAGAGCACAGACGCCTCTACACAACAGCAGACAGTGCAAAAAGGAATCTAACAACACAATCCTAAACCTGAAGATGATGATGTGTACAGACGAAAAGCGTAATCTGAAAATAAGCAAGTGACTGACTCAGTAAAATGTTTAACTTATATTTATCACCAGTTGCAGCCCTCATGATGCCGTCCTTTATGGACGAGATATTCCTTAACTTCAAGTTACATAATTTTTGTGGCTATTAAACACGAAGGAAAAACAGAGACTTAATTCAAACATGTATCTACGATCTTTATGCAGCCGCTTATATGAGAATATATTGCTGTGATGATGTCAGTTGGTTTATCGCTACTTGTCGTCAACAGTTCAACTTCTCAGGAGCTTCATTCCGTAGCGGTAATATTTACATGCCGTAAGTTCTGCGGGCGGAGATCGGTGCTTGCGTTCAGTATGCCTTGGTCGTGACTAATTACACGTGTATCGCTGAATATATCGCGGCAGTCTTGCGTAACGTATAAAGGCCGGGTACGATCAGACGGCACGGCGTATTCCGTCTCTCATACCTGTCTAATGGAAAAGGAAGGAAGGAGAAGAAGGAAGATCTATTGAGGATTGGGACTTGGAATATTTTAACCCTTCTCCAGGAAGGAAAATTAGAAAACGCCAACCATGAAATGAGAAACAAATTGGATGTACTCGAACTGGAGGTGAAATGGGGTGGTTGTGGAAAACTAGAAAGTGCCGACTTCCGATTGTACGATTCGGGTGAAAAGAAATGTATAGGGTTGGAATTTTGATAGATAAAAGACTGAAGGACAAGGTTATCAAGGTTGAATAATGACGATGAGACTGAAAGGGAAAAAGAAAGACTTAGTTATCATCCAGGTCTATATGCCAACAAGTAATCATTCAGATGGAGATGTAGAAGAATGTTATGAGAAGATAGAAAACTTAGCAGAGAGAGAGATAATAAATGCATATATTGTTGTAATGGCTGATTGGAATGCGGTAGTTGGTGAAGGACCAGAAGGAAAAGCTCTGGGAAAATTTGGAATGGGAGAAGGAAATGAAAAAGGGCTAAGATTATTGGAATACTGCAATGAAAATTTCGTGGTGGTTGGAAATACTCTATCTGATAAGCACAAAAGACGACGGTATACTTGGATATCTCGATTTGACAACATAAGATATCAAATTGATTAAAAATGGTACAACAAAGATACCGAAATTGTCTAAAGAATGTCAAAAGTTATCCGGGGGCAGATATTTATTCAGATCATATATTAATAGTAGCTGAGGTTCTAGTTGAACTGAAAAGAACCTGGAAAGGAATGAAGAGAGAGCACGTTAACTTTGAGAAACTGAAAGACAAAGGCAATTGTGAAAAATTAGACAATGCATATTGTGAAAGCATGATGCAAGGACCAGAAACGGAATGCACAGAAGGAAGATGGAATCGTTTTAAAAATAGGAGCCAGAAGGCAGCTAAGGAAACACTTGAAGTCAAGGAGAGGAAAAAAGTTAAGAAAGAATGAGTAACACCAGATATGATAACCAAGAGGGATGACCGCAGGAAATGAAAAACTGTAAAGACAGAAGAAGGGAAGCGCAACTACAGGAGGTTAAATAATGAATTAAGAAGGGAAGCAGAAAAAGCGAAGGAGAAATGGCTGACAGAAAAGTGTGAAAAGATAGAGATATTAGAGAAAGGAGAATATGATTTAATGTACAAAGAATCAATGGATTTGACATTCAGGGAAAGAAAAACAGCAATGGGCTAAAGTAGACAGCAGACGGTAAAATGGTGAGTGAACCCCAAGAAATAATGAGAAGATGGGAAGAATATATAGAATGGCTATACGCTGCAGACAGCCGACAACTGAAGAAGAGCTTGGGATAGAAGAAAAGTTGCAGATGATGACAAAGGAAATGCAATACTAACTAGTGAAGATTGAAGCATCTATGAAGGAGATGAAAAATGGAAAGGCAATGGGAATTGATGAGGTTCCTGTGGAACTGTTAAAGTAATTGGAGAAAGAAAGGAAAAGGGAGTTGATTGAATTGTGTAATCAAATATAAATGACAGGAAAATTGTCAAACGACTTTACAGAAAATATCTTAAAACCCATAGAAAAGAAAAAGAACAGCAAAAAGTGTGAGGAACATAGAACAATCAGCCAGATACTGTATGCAGCCAAAGTGTTGCTGAGGACGCTTAACAGAACTATATGGAAAGTTAAATTGCGTAATAGGAGATGAAGAATTTCGGTTCTGGTGAGGATTGGGAACTAGAGATGCCATTAGGCTACTGAGAGTGATAGGGGAGAGGTACATGGAGAAGAAAAGGAAGGTGTATGTTGTGTTCATTGATCTTGAAGGCTTTTGACTGTGTCAGATGGGACAAACTGATGGAAATCCTAAGGAAACATGGAGTTGACTGGAGGGATAGACAGCTAATTAGAAATTTATATTTGGACGAGAGGGCACGAGTAAGAATAGGAAGTGTGATGAGAAGAAATTGAACTGGAAAGAGGTGTAAGACGATGTTGATAATTATAACCAACACTGTTCAATATCTATCCGGAGGAAATTATTAATGAACGTTTTGATGAAAGGAGAGGACTTTGGTTGAAATGGCTCTGAGCACTATGGGACTTAACATCTATGGTCATCAGTCCCCTAGAACTTAGAACTACTTAAACCTAACTAACCTAAGGACAGCACACAGCACCCAGCCATCACGAGGCAGAGAAAATCCCTGACCCCGCCGGGAATCGAACCCGGGAACCCGGGCGTGGGAAGCGAGAACGCTACCGCACGACCACGAGATGCGGGCAGGAGAGGACTTTGTATGAGGGGTCGGAGAGTGGAGTGTATAAGATTTGCAGACGACATGGTTGTGATGGCAGAGAGTGCAAGAGAGATGGAACAAATGTTAGAGGATCTAAACACAAAATTAGAAGAATATGGTATGAATATTAACAAGAAGAAAACGAAAAGCATGGTAATCGGAGGAAAGGGGAGAAAATGCCGTATGAAAATAGGAGGAGAGGAAATAGTGCAATTGAATAACTTCAATTACTTGGGATGTGTAATAATGGATGATATGTATTGCTCCACAGAAATTAGGAAAACAATTGCAATGGCAAAAGAAAGATTCAAGAGGAAATAGAAATTACTTTGCTGACCACTAAACAAAGATCTGAGGAAAAGACTTGCCAAATGTTACGTCTGGAGCGTTGTACTAAATGGTGCGGAGACCTGGACATTGAGGAAGGAAGATGAAAGAAGATTGGAGGCACTAGAGATGCGGATATGGAGAAGAATGGAAAAAGTTAAGTGGGAAGACCGAGTAAGGAATGAAGACGTATTAAGAAGAGTTGGAGAAGAGAGAAACATGCTGAAAGTCATCAGAAAGAGAAAACGGAACTGGATTGGACATTGTTTGAGTAGGGACTGTTTATTGAAGGAAGGAATAGAAGGAATGGTGAAGGGAAAAAGAGGAAAAGTAAAAAGAAGACATCAAATGTTGGACAATATCCAAGGAGACAAATAATCAGCTATGAAAAGACTGACTATGGAAAGACAAAAGTGGAAGAAGCTTAACCCATGACAAGATTTGCCGTAAGGCAGAATACCTACTACTACTCTGGAATCGGACTGAAGGAAGCCTCCCACTTTGAAAACGGCCTTCTTATCGAAACAATAAGAGAAGTTTTATGATTCTGGCCACGAGTCAAAGTTGCAAAATATATCCCAACGTACATAGTGTGGCAATATGGTTCACAATGTGCAAAATTCTAATTCCTCCATTACCTCACTGTCGTACACTAAAAGTACAATATACGACTCTCTGATTTTGTCACCGAGGGTTTCGCCTCCTCCCGACGGCGGCCACTGTCTCGTGTTCTTTATGCTTCAGCATTGTCAGGGTACTGTGGTCAAACAGTACCCTTCCTTATCTCCGGCCATTTGTGATGGCAGGGTGCGCCCACATCCTCGTAACTAATACGACGATGATTTGTAGAATAAGTCAACAAATTGTTTGCTAGAAAAGTTTTATTCAGTAAATCAAAGATGTACACAAAGTTATTGAGACATTAGTTCACATTATTTTTTTCTCACGGTCACCATAGTTGTCAAATCATTGGTTCTAAGGGTAAACGAAATTGTCGAAAATGGCATACAACAGGGTCTGCGTCTAAGAGGCACTTCCCAATAGCCTCCAGAAAGCCGGCATTGGTTCTGAAGTGGAGCCCTCCCAAGTGCTTCTTTAACTGTCCTAACAGGTAAAATTCGACTTCTGAGACATGAGTTGTATGGAGAGAGTTGCAATACAGTTCATTAACTTTGTCTTGAAACTCTTCCATTTGGTCCGTGTTTGCATAGAAAAACAGTATAGTAACTGTGAGTCCGCCTTGATGCAAAACACTTTATCTGCTTACTTATTTATTCCTCAAACAATTTTATAGTCTTCTCGCAACATGCGATACATCTGTCGCGACACACGCTAACAGCAAGATGTCGTAATGTTCTGGAACATAAACAAAGTGAGAAAGTTTTGTTCTTCTGTGTACAGAATCAGCTACATGCCGTCCAACGATCGTGAGTACACTAATAACTAAGCAACAGCCCAGTACGCACCAAAACACTACCGCAACCCCAAGTGCACAATGCTGACATAAGTAAGTTCACCTTTTAGTACTTGTTTACTATCAGCCGCTCACACAGTTGCAGATGATATGATGTACGCCGAGAAAAAATGGCAACAGAAAAAGCACAGAAAATGCGCCGCATTCAGCGACAATAATTCTTAAAGACAATAAATAAAGTAGTATGACAGTATCCACAGAAAACTACATTTAAAAAAAAACGAATAGTAAAAATACCTGGTGATCAAAAAGTCAGTATAAATTTGAATACTTAATAAACAACAGAATAATGTAGGTAGGGAGGTAAAAATTGACACACATGCTTGGAATGACATGGGGTTTTACTGGAACAAAAAAAAAACTAAGACGCGTGAAAGATCTCTTGCGTGCGTCGTTTGTTGATGATCGTGTGCTCAGCCGCCACTTTCGTCATGCTTGGCCTCCCAGGTCCCCAGACCTCAGTCCGTGCGATTATTGGCTTTGGGGTTACCTGAAGTCGCAAGTGTATCGTGATCGACCGACATCTCTAGGGATGCTGAAAGACAACATCCGACGCCAATGCCTCACCATAACTCCGGACATGCTTTACAGTGCTGTTCACTGTATTATTCCTCGACTACAGCTATTGTTGAGGAATTATGGTGGATATATTGAGCATTTCCTGTAAAGAACATCATCTTTGCTTTGTCTTACTTCGTTATGCTAATTATTGCTATTCTGATCAGATGAAGCGCCATGTGCGGGACATTTTTTGAACTTTTGTATTTTTTTTTTTTTTTTGTTCTAATAAAACCCCATGTCATTCCAAGCATGTGTGTCAATTTGTAACTCTATCTACATTAAACCGTGATTTATTCAGTTTTCAAATTTATACTGACTTTTTGATCACCTGGTATAATAATGTATTACTGTATTGGTGTAACTATGCTATTTTCTGCATGTTTTAAATTTAAAGAACCCACTGATGATGGTGACATCTGTCGCCGAAATTAGTTTAGGGAATAAATAAGTAAACAGATAACAAAGTGTTTTACTTCAAGACGGACTCAAAAATGGCTCAAATGGCTCTGAGCACTATGGGACTTAACTTCTGAGGTCATCAGTCCCCTAGAACTTAGAACTACTTAAACCTAACTAACCTAAGGACATCACACACATCCATGCCCGAGGCAGGATTCGAACCTGCGACCGTAGCGGTCGCGCGGTTCCAGACTGTAGCGCCTAGAACCGCTCGGCCAAGACGGACTCACAATTGCCATATTGCTGTTAAATACAGTTAATCGGAAACGCCGGACCAATCTACGCGTAATCAGGGCTTACACGGTAGTGTGTTGTTGTGCAGCAACACGACACCCATCGAAAGCAATCCTTGTCGATTCCTTCGAATCTTCAGCCCCCTTAGCTGACTGGTCAGCACGTCAGAGTGCCATTCAGACGGGCCCGGATTCGATTCCTGGTCGGGTCGGAGATTTTCTCTGCTCAGGGACTAGGTATTGTTTTGTCCTAATCAACGTGGATATCGTTGCTTTGAGCTTCTTATTGGCTGTTGGGGGGGGGGGGGGGGGGCGGGAGACACGAAGAGTGTCTCCGTAACATTACCTCGTTTCAGGTATCAATGTTGCACCACGTTTTGTCCCATGTGACGATACGGTGTAGGAATGGAACACCCTCCGCCCGACGCCGCTTTAAATGCCGAAGAGACAATCCCATTTACTTGGTTTTATTCTCGTCTGAGAGCAGTTTTTAGAAGATAAACTGACTAAAGTTGAATCTATCGTCAATAGGCCATAGACCTTCGGCAATGAAACAACCAATACAATTCATACTCTTGGCAGTACTGAATGTATGACTTTTATATTTACAGTCGTCATGACTCATTCTTAGACACTTGTCTAACATTCGATGCAAGTTATTCAATAGTCTCACTTTCTGATAAAGTGCATCCTTCCCCAATACCTCCTGTTCCTTACAGATGCCACACGTGCTTACCCTCGTAGGGAAAGGGTGGTTGTAATACTCTTGCAAGCACTATTTTAGTCGGGTAGGCCTGGTTCCTTAGAGATATATTGTTTTAACAGGTTCTTTCTACATCTACATCCATACTCCCCAAGCCACCTGACGGTGTGTGGCGCAGGGTACCCTGAGTACCTCTATCGGTTCTCCCTTCTATTCCAGACTCGTATTATTCGTGGAAAGGAGGATTGTCGGTATGCTTCTGTGTGGGCTCTAATCTCTCTGATTTTATTCTCATGGTCTCTTCGCGAGATATACGTAAGAGGGAGCAATATACTGCTTGACTCTTCGGTGAAGGTATGTTCTCGAAACTTTAACAAAAGCCCGTACCGAGCTACTGAGCGTCTCTCCTGCAGAGTCTTCCACTGGAGTTTATCTATCATCTCCGTAACGCTTTCGCGATTACTAAATGATCCTGTAACGAAGCGCGCTGCTCTCCGTTGGATCTTCTCTATCTCTTCTATCAACCCTATCTGGTACGGATCCCACACTGTTGAGCAGTATTCAAGCAGTGGGCGAACAAGTGTACTGTAACCTACTTCCTTTGTTTCCGGATTGCATTTCCTTAGGATTCTTCCAATGAATTTGTTTGGCATCTGCTTTACCGACGATCAACTTTATATGATAATTCCATTTCAAATCACTCCTAATGCGTACTCCCAGATAATTAATGGAATTAACTGCTTCCAGTTGCTGACCTACTATTTTGTAGCTAAATGATAAGGGAACTATCTTTCTATGTATTCTCAGCACATTACACTTGTCTACATTGAGATTCAATTGCCATTCCCTGCACCATGCGTCAATTCGCTGCAGATCCTCCTGCATTTCAGTACAATTTTCCATTGTTACAACCTCTCGGTACACCACAGCATCATCTGCAAAAAGCCTCAGTGAACTTCCGATGTCATCCACAAGGTCATTTATGTATATTGTGAATAGCAACGGTCCTATGACACTCCCCTGCGGCACACCTGAAATCACTCTTACTTCGGAAGACTTCTCTCCATTGAGAATGACATGCCGCGTTCTGTTATCTAGGAACTCTTCAATCCAATCACACAATTTTTCTGATAGTCCATATGCTCTTACTTTGTTCATTAAACGACTGTGTGGAATCGTATCGAACTGTTCTTTCTTTTGTGTTGGGTTACACCAGACTGTGATTCGTACAGACAGAAATTAGTTTTCGAAATAGAGATTTTTACACACAGACTTAAGGCTTTTTATTTATTTTTTCAAAATAAGCCACTTTAAATATTTAAACAATGATTTAATAGATTTTAAATGGAATTATTCATCTGTTTCCAAACTTAATCGCAGGGGACTTTTCAGTATCTGTCCTCTTGAGTATAAATCTAACCTCGGTTCCCGGCGACGAACACACACACACACACACACACACACACACACACACACACACACGCTCTCATGTGGAGGACGACGTGTCCCCGCCTGCTCTGGTACGGATATTTTCCTGTTCTGATGCAACGCCCTTGCTACAACTATAGCTTCTTGCTGTTGAGACAATCGACTTGCGTAAGGTTCTGGAACGTCCTTTGCAGGAGACGTCCGGATCTCGGTCTCTACGTGGTCGGACAACATTCTCTGAAAGTAGTGAGGAGCATTCAAGACATGTGTGACAACCAAATTATTCGCGGGTTGCAAGTGTATTCAGGAGGCAGAACATCTGAAATACATGTCAAGAGTAGTCGTAATGTAGCGGTTCAAATATTATTTCTTCCTAATATACCTAGGTGACCGATCAACTTAACGCTATAGTTAATGCACTCTGTCTACAATGAATTGTTCACACTATATTTCCTGCTACACGCTAGGGCACAGAGCAGTAGTAGGAAATACTCGGACTTAACTTGTTCTGAAGTAGGCCGAGACAAGGCTCTGGATTTGAATCCCGAACAGATACATAGTTCTAATCCGCCAGCAAGTATCGAGTGAAGATTATATATGTAATTTATATATGGTTATATATGGACTTTCCGCGTATATAACATACAGTCGGTATTAGAGCACTTGAAATATTTAGTAAGATTATCTACGATGGAAAAAATCAAGTTTTCGATTCCAATAAACATGTTAGCCGAGTGACTTCCCTTTTCAGCTGGATTGGAACTAACCCGTTCCTAGCCTTTCTTATTTAGTATCACATGTTCTAGCTATCTGCGCCTATATCTCTTAATTTTTTCGTTGACTGACTTAAAATATTTCATTACCACACATTAAGTTTATTCTAAAATGTTACTTTTCTTTACGCTTTACTTGGTCCTTCACTCCTATTTTCCGGAAACAAAGATACTCACCAGCCGGCTGGTGTGGCCGAGCGGTTCTAGGCGCTACAGTCTGGAACCGCACGACCGCATCCGTCGCAGGTTCGAATCCTGCCTCCGGTATGGATGTGTGTGATGTCCTTAGGTTAGTTAGGTTTAAGTAGTTCTAAGTTCTAGGGGACTCATGACCTCAGAAGTTCAGTCCCATAGTGCACAGAGCCAATTGAACCATTTTTTGATAGTCACCATTTGGTAAGCCAAATTTAGGTTTTTCCTAATTTTCCCACATTCCAGGCAAATGGCGGGGTAGTCCGTGAACAAGTCACTCTGTTGGCTTCCCCATACGATAATCTCGCTAGCGACAGGACATTAAATCCTATCATCCTTTTTCTTTATATTCAACTACTTGCTCTGTTCTAACCTCATGTGGTTGTATGTATATGACAAAAGTCTATGCACAAATAGTGGACATAAAAGATGAATTGGTCTTTCACGCTGTAAACGTTATGAGTCGTGCGCCCAGCAGCCAGCCGAACACATTCTCTCTCACGCACACACAATGTGCTTGAACGAAAGAACGCCCGCGAATGTCTTTCTTCAGGACGGACCCATGTTTTCCCTCGGTTTTTTCGACTGTACTGTCTCTGGGAAGCCCTTACACATCATCCATACAGTCCCGATCTCTCACCATGGAATTCCATATTTTTGTAGCCCACAAGAAACACATTTGTGTCAGTCGAATTGCTTCGGAGGAAGAGGTGCACGTCTACGCACAGTCATGGTTCCGGTGGTAACCGCAAACATTTTTTCATGAAGGCGCTGACCGTCTTGCCCCACAGTGGGATGCAAGTCTTAACAGTTATGACGATTACTTTTGAAATAATAAACAGTTTACTTACTTTTTCCATCTGTTTCGTTTCAGTTTGATTGCTTCTTATACAAAGACCAGTAACAGATGAACTTATGTAATAGACAATTTGCCACCTTACAAAAAAAGCACATATCATATCTGTGAGTCTATTTACAGACGTACAAAGGAGAAAAACTATTCCCTGAAGCAAACACTGGGCAGATATCAAGGAAGGTAAAGATGGTAAAACTACTTTCGGCCCTTTATAAGTAAATAGCTTAGTTATCTTAAGAGATGAACAGCAGGGATGATGTCCACTACTGTGACAGTCCTATTCTGAAAAGAATACTTATACATTTTTCACAAAGGTACTAATTTAAATGTACGACAAAGGCGCGATTTTGAAAGCACGCATGTAATGAAACCGATTGCGTACCTGAGGTAAATTCCAGAGAGAACTATGCTATAACTAAAATTCCGGTAGATGCAACAGAATCCATTCCGATGAGTGAGGGAAATTTCATAGGGAACTGCGTTTGACCTATAGTTGCAGTGTTGTTACTGATTCGCGGCTGTAAATGAAATACTAGGTCAACTTTCCTGGAAGTCCTTGATTCTGTCCTGTAGCTTTAGATCAGTGGAGATTTCCTAGGTTAACAGAATTACATGTTCCCGATTCAATAAGGTGAATTCCATTACTTACGACGTCAAGCACCAGGATAAACAGCTACCACACGTGTAAAATTTATAGAGTGCGCGACTCCCGGAACTACCAGTAAACTAAGAAGCAGCATGACGTGGTTGGAGTATTGCCGAGCAAGATGTCATTCTGCAGAACTGATCGCATTACCTAATCTCGCCTTCTAACCAAATCCCCTGAACTACATTCAGTAATTCACGATTCTGCACGAAAACAGTAGTGCCAGGACAGAATAATAATACATACATTCATTTTATGATGTTCAATGAATTATTTCGCCATTTATTCCAAGAATGTCTGTTTTATTTTTTTTTTCCAGACATAAATTTTCTTTTTTTTCCTCTAGAAACCACCGTAGCTTTTTATTGTCTAAGTAACAAGTATTTCGATTTACTTGAATCTATACTCCATCTTCTTCTAACTTGTTTTGGTCTTTTCATCCTTTCAGTCTCTTTTCATATTCTTTGACCCGATCACACGCGTTAGGAAGCTGCTCCCGGGATTCGGAAAGGCGCGCCGGCCTCGGGTCTAACCTGCCCAACAGATTAATGACGAGAGTCGGTGTGCTGGTCTGCCCAGATGTGGATATTAGTCGCTTTCCAACTGCCGAATAGGTGAATACCAGGCTGGCAACCACGTCCCACCTCAGTTACACGATTGGAAATCATTTAGAAAACGTTCGCACCCTTTCACATGGGAACGCTAGATGCAGACATATAGGATGGAAAAATTCCTTCACAGGGGAGGAAGGGGTGGCGACAGCAAGGGTATCCGATCACCCTCTGCCTCTAACATTGTCAGATTCAATAACAGTTAACATGTGACTGCGTGATGATACGGTATTATGGCCAGATAAAGAAGAGAAAAGAAAGATTTTCCTTCCTTCATTTGTTTCCTAGTCCACTGTCCCTGCCAGCACCAAGTTTACTATTCCTATTTGCCAAAGGAAATGTCTGACTCACATATCCCTCCTTCTCATAAGGGTCTTTCAGAGACTTCTTTTCTCGCCTGTTCCTTTAGTATACGTTTAATTCGTACTTTATCTGTCCACTTTTTAATATTCCTCGATTGCACCACACTTCAAGTGATTCCATTTCCTTCTTCTTCGAAGGTAGGGTGGTCCACGTTTCTATCCTATATAGTACTGTGAATATGGATTGGGGGTAAGAAACGAAAGAGGAAGCCGCCTGGTAGAATTTTGCACAGAGCACAACCTAATCGTAGCTGACACATGGTTCAAGAATCATAAAAGAAGGTTGTATACATAGAAGAAGCATGGGGATACTGACAGGTTTCAGATAGTTTATATAATGGTAAGACAGAGATTTAGCAACCAGGTCTTAAATTGTAAGACATTTCCAGGGGCAGATGTGGACTCTGACCACAATCTATTGGTTATGAACTGTAGATTAAAACTGAAGAACCTGCAAAAAAGTGAGAATTTAAGGAGATGGGACCTGGATAAACTGAAAGAACCAGAGGTTGTAGAGAGATTCAGGGAGAGCATAAGGGAACAATTGACAAGAATGCGGGAAAGAAATACAGTAGAAGAAGAATGGGTAGCTTTGAGGGATGAAGTAGTGAAGGCAGCAGAGGATCAAGTAGGTAAAAAGACGAGGGCTAGTAGAAATCCTTTGGTAACAGAAGAAATATTGAATTTAATTGATGAAAGGAGAAAATATAAAAATGCAGTAAATGAAGCAGGCAAAAAAGAATACAAACGTCTCAAAAATGAGATCGACAGTAAGTGCAAAATGGCTAAGCAGGGATGGCTAGAGGACAAATGTAAGGATGTAGAGGCTTATCTCACTAGGGGTCAGATAGATACTGCCTACAGGAAAATCAAAGAGACCTTCGGAGAAAAGAGAACCACTTGTATGAATATCAAGAGCTCAGATGGAAACCCAGTTCTAAGCAAAGAAGGGAAAGCAGAAAGGCGGAAGGAGTATATAGAGGGTCTATACAAGGGCGATGTACTTGAGGACAATATTTTGGAAATCGAAGAGGATGTAGATGAGGATGAAATGGGAAATATGATACTGCGTGAAGAGTTTGACAGAGCACTGAAAGACCTGAGTCGAAACAAAGCCCCGGGAGTAGACAACATTCCATTAGAACTACTGACAGCCTTGGGAGAGCCAGTCCTTACAAAACTCTACCATCTGGTGAGAAAGATGTATGAGACAGGCGAAATACCCTCAGACTTCAAGAAGAATATAATAATTCCAATTCCAAAGAAAGGAGGTGTTGACAGATGTGAAAATTACCGAACTATCAGTTTAATAAATCACTGCTGCAAAATACTAACGCGAATTCTTTGCAGACGAATGGAAAACCTAGTAGAAGCCGACCTCGGGGAAGATCAGTTTGGATTCCGTAGAAATATGGGAACACGTGAGGCAATACTGACCCTACGACTTATCTTAGAAGCTAAGGAAAGGCAAACCTACGTTTCTAGCATTTGTAGACTTAGAGAAAGCTTTTGACAATGTTGACTGGAATACTCTTTCAAATTCTGAAAGTGGCAGGGGTAAAATACAGGGAGCGAAAGGCTATTTACAATTTGTACAGAAACCAGATGGCAGTTGTAAGAGTCGAGGGACATCAAAGGGAAGCAGTGGTTGGGAAGGGAGTGAGACAGGGTTGTAGCCTCTCCCAGATGTTATTCAATCTCTATATTGAGCAAGCAGTGAAGGAAACAAAAGAAAAATTTGGAGTAGGAATTAAAATCCATGGAGAAGAAATAAAAACTTCAATGTTCGCCGATGACATTGTTATTCTGTCAGAGACAGCAAAGGACTTGGAACAGCAGTTGAACGGAATGGACAGAGTCTTGAAAGGAAGATATAAGGCGAACATCAACAAAAGCAAAACGAGGATAATGGAATGTAGTCGAATTAAGTCAGGTGATGCTGAGGGAATTAGATTAGGAAATGAGACACTTAAAGTAGTAAATGAGTTTTGCTATTTGGGGAGCAAAATAACTGATGATGGTTGAACTAAAGATGATATAAAATGTAGACTGGCAATGGCAAGGAAAGCATTTCTGAAGAAGAGAAATTTGTTAACATCGAGTATAGATTTAAGTGTCAGGAAGTCGTTTCCGAAAGTATTTGTATGGAGTGTATCCATGTATGGAAGTGAACCATGGACGATAAATATTTTGGACAAGAAGAGAATAGAATCTTTCGTAATGTGGTGCTACAGAAGAATGCTGAAGATTAGATGGGTAGATCACATAACTAATGAGGAAGTTTTGAATAGGACTGAAATAAAGGAAGAAATAAAAACTTCAATGTTCGCCGATGACATTGTTATTCTGTCAGAGACAGCAAAGGACTTGGAACAGCAGTTGAACGGAATGGACAGAGTCTTGAAAGGAAGATATAAGGCGAACATCAACAAAAGCAAAACGAGGATAATGGAATGTAGTCGAATTAAGTCAGGTGATGCTGAGGGAATTAGATTAGGAAATGAGACACTTAAAGTAGTAAATGAGTTTTGCTATTTGGGGAGCAAAATAACTGATGATGGTTGAACTAAAGATGATATAAAATGTAGACTGGCAATGGCAAGGAAAGCATTTCTGAAGAAGAGAAATTTGTTAACATCGAGTATAGATTTAAGTGTCAGGAAGTCGTTTCCGAAAGTATTTGTATGGAGTGTATCCATGTATGGAAGTGAACCATGGACGATAAATATTTTGGACAAGAAGAGAATAGAATCTTTCGTAATGTGGTGCTACAGAAGAATGCTGAAGATTAGATGGGTAGATCACATAACTAATGAGGAAGTTTTGAATAGGACTGGGGAGAAGTTTGTGGCACAACTTGACTAGAAGAAAGGATCGGTTGGTAGGACATGCTCTGAGGCATCAAGGGATCACCAGTTTAGTATTGGGGGGCAGCGTGGAGGATAAAAATCGTAGAGGGAGACCAAGAGACGAATATACTAAGCAGATTCAGAAGGATGTAGGTTGCAGTAGGTACTGGGAGATGAAGAAGCTTGCACAGGATAGAGTAGCATGGAGAGCTGCATCAAACCAGTCTCAGGACTGAAGACCACAACAACAACAACAATATAGTACTGTACTCCACGTGCACAATTTCAGGAACGCCAAGTCCAGAAGATCCCATACCAGTAGAGCTCTTTTGTTAAACACTAGCCTTTTCCCCCACTGTTTCGCCAGTGTATAAAACTCTGCACATACATTGCACACATCTTCCCCTTTCCGTTCCTGTCTCCGACTCTTCCTTCCCACGTTCTACATCATCCTCCCAGCTCTATCTGTCCATCTCTTCCTCATTCTCTCCGTCTCTCCACCTATTCCTCCCTCACTCTTTATCCATCTCTTCCACCCCCTCTCACTGATCATACCTTCCTCTACATCCTCTCAGTCCACATACTGCTCCCACCCTCTCTATATATTACCGCCTTCCTTTACCAAATGACCACCTCTCCTTACACGTTCCACATGCCTACTGCAGCTTCCCCTCCTTATCTTCTCTCTGCACATCTCATCTTTGCCCTTTGCTCTGTCCATCCTTTCATTGCCCCTCTCCCTGTCCAACTCCTCCACCCACCTCTCTATGTCCATGTCATCCTCCTTGACACTCTCTCTGTCCAGCACCTCCTCATCCATTCACTCTGTCCATCTCCTCCACCTCTCTGTCGTAAGTTCTTCATCGACACATTTCCCGTTCAACACCTCCTCCCCTCTCTCAGTTCCTCCCTCTCTCTCTCTCTCTCTCTCTCTCTCTCTCTCTCTCTCTCTCTCTGCCCTTCCCCTCCTCTATCCATCTCAACCTTCCTCCAGCTGTGCCCAACTGTCTGTGTAGCCCAGGCCAATACTACTCACATGATCGGCAATCATTTAGAAAACGTTCACACACTTTCAGGACAGCCTGCATGTCAGGTGCTTGAAAGCCACTTTTTAACCACTGATGTACACATGGGTCGATAAAGCAGGCCCATACTACTCCAACATAGCTCGTCTGTTGTACATTGAAACCTGCATGTTAGGGGCTGGGAAACGGTTTTTTGCCCAGATGTGTAGGCTGCCCTGCAAAGGAGGTCATAAGTAAGGCCAATACTACCTGCACACAACATGGCTGTCCTGCAGGGGAGTCTATACGCCAGGCTGAAAAAAAACCTCGTTGGCTGTACATCTGTTCCTATTGAAGCTAGGAGGTTATAAACCCCACAGTGCTGGTATTCATGAGACCTGCTTTTTCTGTGACAAACCTGGTTGAAGTTGATCCAGGAGTGTGGGAGGAGATCCCTGACATAAACACATAAGTTTTCTGCTTTATATGCAAGGTGTAATGTGTATAAATTCAGATATTTTTTATTTGTGGTGTCTTAATATGTATACATGTCATTGTGTTGGTTATTTTTTCTCTGCACCGAACAGCTTTCCCACAACCATGTCAAAAACTTAACTACCTCATGTTTTCTGCATGGTTATAACTTGTCAGTATAGACTATTAGTTTTGTGTCCACGCATCCACACTTCAACACCTGACCTGATGTGTTAATGTACTTAGGAGTACTACCCAACCTGAAAACATATGATTTGTAATAGATGTAATTATTAGTCTGGAAATGAAGTAAATACTGATGTAATGTAGTTCAGTACACTGACCTCAGTCACCAGTACAAATATCTTCACTTATACCCATTTTATCCTGTGTATAACAAGAAATAATAGATGACTTTCTTTGTTGGTACCAGTCCATCTATGTGGTGCTTCGACCATTCTGCATAATCTTGCTTTTTTAGATAGAAGATCTAACTTCTACCAGTTCTGACATCAAGCAATTCTTAGTCTTCTTTCAATTACTTTTCATCACATTTGTTTTTGCTTAATTTATTTTTAATTCCAATCTGTGTTAAGTATGCTATCCATCCATTTTAAAAATTCTGTCTTCCTTATGTACTGCCAAAAGCCTGTCTATGAATCCAAGCATTTTCATCTTTTCTTTTTCATTTCTTCCTTTTTCATTACTTCTTCTTCAACGTAGTAGAACCTTCAACCCTGCTGTAGACCCTTCTTATCAGGAACTCGTCTTTCATATTATTCCATTGTTATTACTCAGATTTTGGTTCTTGTACACGTTACAAATCATTGTTGTCTCTCTCTACCTTACCCTCTCTACCCTTACCCTGAACTTCGTCCAGTAGGTTTCAATTATTTTGTATATTATTCTGAATAACATCGTACAAGCATGGGTTGTCAGAGAATAGTGTAACATTTTTCAAATTTACGCACACCTGCCAGTTTTGGTAATATTGAGATAATGCATTCTGAGAAATCTGAAGGAATATCAACATTTTGTAAATTTTCGATAACTGAACTTCTAGCTCGTATATCTCTGGCGTATTTAAATAACCCCAAAGGTATATCATCGACTCCTGCTGACTTCTTTGAGCTCGTATCATCCAGTAGTCTGCCAGACTCTAATCCCATTACTGGATCACCTATGCCTTCCACACAGACTTCAATTAGCCTTCGGAACAGTTCTTCTCCATCGCGCTGCCTTTCTAGAGCATTTTGTAGAGGTTTCCACCTGCACTTCGTGCATTACCTCAATAGTCAACTCCAGAGATTACGTTATCTTCATCCTCTTGATCACCAATCTCATCTTGTTTATTTTCCATGGTTTGGGTACTGTAATATTATCATCCTGAATACATCTTTACTCTAGCCTTCACCTCTAAACAGTAGATGAGGGACACGTAAACCGCCGAAGTGGCGTGACATTGAAAGACTTGCATCCGGCCATTGAGCCACACAAAAGTATTATTACTATTTTCATTATTACTACTATTATCAATATAACTATTATCAAACTGAATGATGCAATATGACGTTGGCTGCGTCACTGAATGAACAATGAGATTTCAAATACGTTAGTCTGATAGGATGACCAATTCGGATGCACGGCACTCCATAGCTTTCACAGACTTTTTAAGGGACATACCCGACAAGGAAACGCTTTTAAATTGCATTATACGTAAGAGTAAATTATTCTTTAACCGGTTTTTGGAATCTAAACGACCATCAGGAAGTCACCAGGGAATAAGATAGACAAAAATTAATGGTTATAAAGTTGCACTCATTACGTCACAAATAAAAAATTATCAAAGGAAATGAACCTTACAATGGCGTTAATCACACCAACCAGGAAATATGTTCGTTCATTGCTCAGTATCTGTTAAAGTTACGTTTCTCAGACGAGTGGAAAAACCTACAGCGAAATGAAGAAAACCTGCCATGCGATATAATTTCTTTAAAGAAATAGCCAAATTACATAATGAATTTCCACCCTACAGTGGAGTGTGCGCTGATTTGAAACATCCTGTCAAACAAAAACTGTATGCAGACTGGGACTCGAACCTGTTGGCAGAGCATTTCTCACGAAGAGCAAAGGTCACAGTTTCGAGCTCCAGGCCTGGCACATAGTTTTAATTTGCCATCACGTTTCAAATCAGCGCAGTCTCCACAGCAGAATGGAAATTCATTCTGGAAACTGTTATGTCTCCGTGCTCGTCGTCAAATATGTGGTGTCTAGGAAGCTTGCTTACTGGGTTCGCTAGACAAACATTTCAAACAAATCGTGTTAAGTTTTATTACAAAAGGAAAAGATTACAATACTTAACATTGTCAATTATACAGATGTGTCGCAAGCAAAGGGCGATATACGAAATAATAAATCTTCTTCAGTAAAAATAATGCCAAGTCTGTGCTACATAGTGTGTACAAGTGAAGTAACTAGGGTTAAAGCTTCTGTCTAAGTCTAGAAGCTGCTATTCAACTGGGGCCTTCACCAGTCGGTCGCTGCGCTTATGTCCTCAACACATAGGGGCAGCTGCTGTGATGATGATGATGTTTGGTTTGTGGGGCGCTCAACTGCGTGGTTATCAGCGCCCGTACAATTATCCAATCTTTGCTCAGTCCAATTTCGCCACTTTCCTGGATGATGATGAAATTATGAGGACAACACAAACACCCAGTCATCTCGAGGCAGGTGAAAATCCCTGACCCCGCCGGGAATCGAACCCGGGACCCCGTGCTCGGGAAGCGAGAACGCTACCGCGAGACCACGAGCGGTGGACAGAGGGCAGCTGCTGTCGCGTTGTCTTCCTGGAGGGAGGTCTGGTCAGTGTGCGATTGGCTGACTTCTTGTCACAGCCATCTCTTCTCTGTAGGTATTTCTTCCAATAACAGACATAATGTTTCTTGCAGGAATGTGGTGTACTTCCTACCATTAAGATTTCCTTCGCTGAAATAGGGGCCTATAATTCAATCCTCCAGAATCCCACACGACACATTCACCGACCACAGGTTTTAGTGTGCAACTTGCCGCAGCCAACATAGATTTTCAGCTGCCCAATAATGCATGTTATGCAAATTAACATTTCCATGGTTCGTGAATGTAGCCTTGTCAGCAAATAAAATCAAATTATATATGTTTCATGCCTCTGAATCTGAAATTGAGCCCATCGGCAGAATTCAATGCGACGCATGCAATCCGTACCAGTTAATTCTTGGTGGTGACTGATATGGTGAGTCGATTGATTTATGACACGGTAAGGATGATATTTATGGCGATGCAGAACACGAACAACACTACTCTGGCTCATGCCAGATTCCCTTGCGATTTGACGCGAACTAACACTAGGGTCTCGAACAAGTGGCAAGAGTACCAATTTCCGTTTCCTCGTTAGTAACTTTCCTTTGCCGGATATGTTTCCGAAGCGTTAAAGATCCAGTTGTTCTCAATTTATTATACGTGTATTTAAATGTACGACGTGTAGGGCGAGTACGTTGAGGATATCTTTCAGCTTATAGGTCTCTAGGTCTAATTCAATTTCGTTGGCATTCTCCGTAAATGAGAAGCCTATCGACTTGTTCTTCGAAGGAATACATCATTCACATTCGCTTGATTCGACGATACTAGTCTTACAGTTCCTATTAGTGTTGTATTGCAAAACCGTCGAATGGTGTTCACATGTCAATGGCACGTTAGATGGATACGCCGTATTCGGCGAATGTTTACTATTTGCACGATTTACGAGAGAGAATTGTCACAGCATGTACTTCGATATGTGCCGAAGTGATGACGAATACCACTCAGTCCATGGTAAGAAGATTGCAGCACTGCACTGATGCCAGTGGTCATCATCACCTCGATCACCGTCTGTTAATGGACGTTCATGCCACTTTTGTGACCTTCGTTGACCTTCAAAGAACTTACTGTTACACATCATTGGATTCGTCTCGATAACCGCTATAAGAAAATAAGTACCAAACTATAGCATCCATTTAAAAAAAAAAACACCTAGCAACAAACAACCAACGCCATATTATGGCCCCCGTTGTTCCACGCAACATTTGCCCCACATACTTTTCAGCTACTATCATATTTTCGGAATTATTCTAGGTGGCAACAGTTAGTGACGCACCCTGTATTGTGTTATATTCCTAACTTAGCATCGTCACAATTCAAGGTATATTCTGTCATACATACATTGGGTGACAAGACAGGATCTGTATCTGTATGTACTGCACATACTGCAGAAAAGTTGTTACACTGCATCTTGTGATGAACTCTAACTCTAAAGTCTGCTGGTTTTGAAGCTTCCTTTCAATATCGCTATGTGGTATTTCATAGCGGAAAGGTTTTAATGTTGTTTAGCAGTCTCGATACGCCACGTACGTACTGCGACTACACATTTATTATTATTAGTATTCTGAAACACGTTGCCACCCCAGTTCCGTAGATTCTTGGACATCTTAATGTCTGTGGTGCGGCAGAATCGTGTGTTTGCTGGATGATCGACAGAACTCTACCAGTGTTCACAGCAGAACACTCGAACTTTTGTATGCGTACAGTTGATCTACTGGTAGGTGACAGTTTTTGGTTCCACCTTGTGCCTCTAAGTATCTAACATGCAATTTGATACTTCCAGACAGATTAAAACTGTATCGGAGTCGGTCTTCAACCTGGGATCTATAACTTTCGAGCGAAAGTGCTCTATTCACTGAGCTATCCAGGCACGACTGACGAACACTCCTCACAGCTCTTCCAGTACCTCATCTCCTACCTTCCATTCTTGACAGAAGTTCCCTTGCAAACCTTGCGGAACTAGCTCTCCTGGAAGAAGGATACTGCGGAGACATGACTTAGGTAAAGACTAGGGAAAACTTTCTGTTACGGCGTAAAGTCTACAGAAAGCAGCAGAAAATATGTCTCACTTCCTTTTCTAGGGAGAATATCCCATTAAATAAGTAATCTCTTCAAAAACATAAACATAAATATAAGCTTCCACACAAACCATAAACTTCAGCACCTAACCATTCATAACATAAAGAATAACAACCTCCCCTTACAAAAGATCAGATATATATAAACTCAAATGCCAGAGTTGCCCTTCCTTCTATATTGGACAGACTGGGAGAAACTTTGAGATTCGATTCAAAGAACATTTAGATGCCATACGCCTGAACAATCCTTCAACATCTGCATTTGAAATGCACACAACTCTCAGTAAACATAGAGTAAAAAACATTGAAGACCACATTCAAATATTGCATCATGTTGAGAAAGGTAGCGTCATGAGTCTGCTTGAAGAGATAGAAATACATACACATAAAAGAAAATCACCGCATCATATTCTTAATGAACAGACAGAGCTAGCCAATGCAACCTTTCTACAAAATTTCACTCACCTATTATCCAGTCTAAAACATAAATAAACACTACTCCTTTTAACAACAACATGCAATCAATAATCCAAATAAAGTATTACATCATAATATAGCTGCCTGCTCAATCACACATTACTGCAACTGTAAAATTGATTTAAAAATAAAAGTGGTGTGCCATACTACATTTATATTATTACTACTGTCACATTATTCATGTCTCATGTACATGTTGTCACCTGTTTATTGCAATGTATTTACACAATACCACATAAGTAACATTCATACAACTGGCCATCACATTCTTCCAATTCATTTGTAATTAATGCTCACTGAATATGGTATTCTTTGTAATATAAATACTTGTAATGTACTTGTAAAGCTACCTTGATTCTTGAAAAAACATTTTCTGCTACTATACTTGATTCAAAATTTCAGTGCACCATAGATGGATGTTAATACAATTGTTACTATCATATTATTCATTTTATCTCACCTCTGTGTTGCTCCTTGTATACACCACAGTGTTTACATAATACTATATAAGTAGCATTTACACAATCTGGTTACTACATCTGTCAACTTCATTTGTATTATTATATGCTCATAATGTAAGGTTTATCTTTGTGTTTTAATTTTCATTAAGTTATGTTATTCTTTAAAAACAGTCATTCTGTGAAATCAAATCAACCTGTATACTGTGATGTCTCTGAGAGAGAACGTCTCTGACACTGTTGTTTGTAAATCTGCAATATTTGTGATTACTTCACATGTGGCAAATTCTTTTTGGTGTGTGTGTGTGTGTGTGTGTGTGTGTGTGTGTGTGTGTGTGTGTGTGCGCGTGTGTGGTGCTTTGCACAATATGGTGATGTACAAATTACATAAGTGCTGGATATATTTAGGAATATTCCAAAAATACAATCCTGGAACTTCGCAACAAAATCGCGCGGAATTTTCGACGTACGTACCATAACCACTTAACCTCACATTTTTATTTACGCTGTATTTCATCGTTTGGAGGTTAGTTATTTTCACATAGGGCGCTTCTAACACTGTTTTCTACCGTAGAGCAACAACACACCAAAAATACTTCGCCACAGTGGAATAATAAAAATCGAAAACGGATGATAATGTAAAGTGTATCTTGAAAATCATGTGAACAGCCGTCTGATGATAAACTTGCCAGTTCGAAACCGGTAACTGCGCTATTTACCTAAATAAATATCAGTATCAATAGTGGCTGGTTGCTGTTTTCTTCTTTGTAAAATTAATCTACATTAATTGTACACAACCACGGTCTCACCATGTCACTTTTAGACAAAATAGCAACAGTATTCTTGAAATTATTGTTATTATCACCATCATTCTTCTTCTTCTTATTATTATTATTATTATTATTATTATTATATCGTCAATATTTATGATTATCCACTGCTCATCAAGTTTGCATTTTCCGCTCTACAAATACCCTATGAGGCATCTCTGGTAACACGACAGACATCCAAACGGTGGTCAACTTCGTTCCATATCTTGCTCAGCAACATCCTGTGAAAAGTCGTCACAGCAACGCTCATGCGTTGTGTGAGCTGTTCCAGTTTTCTTGGCAAAGGGAGTACGTAAACATGTTTCTTAATGTATCTCCAAAAGGAAAAGTCACAAGGCGTTGCGTAAGGTGGCCTGTTGGGCCCAAGGGAATAGAGCCACATCATCTCCACCACTACGCCCTGTCCAGAGATGCGGAAGTCCGTCGTTTTGGTGGCGACGAGCACAGATGCTCCATTAGACTGGTGCGCCGTCTTGTTGGAAGAAGAAATTCTCGTAATGAGCAGTCATATGCGAAAACAACTACAGCTCCAATATTCCGAGGTAAGAGGTACCGGTCAGTCTTCTCACAGAAGAAAAACAGCCCATAGAACTTCGTTTGGGACAGTGCGAAGAAGAAATTAATCTTCGGTGAATCTCGTTCTTGCGCCACAATTTCATGAGCATTTTCCGTGTCCCACACTCTCATATTGTAAAGATCAACCTTACCAGAAAAATGGGAGGTTGCTTCGACCGTAAATACCAGCCTGGAGGCGAAGTGTTCATTCTCTTGCTTCGTCGCCATTTTGTCATGTCACTGGACTCGTAACACCAACTGCTGGGTGCAATACAAACTCGATGAGTTTACGATTCTGCTTAAGTATCAATATTATTTGTACATGAAAAGTTTGGAAAATACAGGGCTATTACAAATGATTGAAGCGATTTCACAAATTCACTGTAGCTCCATTCATTGACATATGGTCACGACACACTACAGACACGTAGAAAAACTCATAAAGTTTTGTTCGGCTGTAGCCGCACTTCAGGTTTCTGCCGTCAGAGCGCTCGAAAGCGCAGTGAGACAAAATGGCGACAGGAGCCGAGAAAGCGTATGTCGTGCTTGAAATGCACTCACATCAGTGAGTCATAACAGTGCAACGACACTTCAGGACGAAGTTCAACAAAGATCCACCAACTGATAACTCCATTCGGCGATGGTATGCGCAGTTTAAAGCTTCTGGATGCCTCTGTAAGGGGAAATCAACGGGTCGGCCTGCAGTGAGCGAAGAAACGGTTGAACGCGTGCGGGCAAGTTTCACGCGTAGCCCGCGGAAAATTGGCTCATGCCACAACTGGAGACCGACAGCGCCGACTTCATCTTTCAACAGGATGGTGCCCCGCCGCACTTCCATCATGATGTTCGGCATTTCTTAAACAGGAGATTGGAAAACCGATGGATGGGTCGTGGTGGAGATCATGATCAGCAATTCAGGTCATGGCCTCCACGCTCTCCCGACTTAACCCCATGCGATTTCTTTCTGTGGGGTTATGTGAAAGATTGAGTGCTTAAACCTCCTCTACCAAGAAACGTGCCAGAACTGCGAGCTCGCATCAACGATGCTTTCGAACTCATTGATGGGGACATGCTGCGCCGAGTGTGGGAGGAACTAGCTTATCGGCTTGATGTCTGCCGAATCACTAAAGGGGCACATATGGAACATGTGTGAATGCCTAAAAATACTTTTTGAGTTTTTGTATGTGTGTGCAAAGCATTGTGAAAATATCTCAAATAATAAAGTTGTTGTAGAGCTGTGAAATCGCTTCAATCATTTGTAATAACCCTGTATAGAACCTTGACAAAGAATGACTCATTTACATATAGTAGCCGAGTATTTTACGAGACGTCTTAAATGTTACAAACTGGAACCCTGTTACGTGCGAGACTGTAGTCTTTAGCAGTATACGGCTTTGCCTTCTATGCTGTTTGTTGATTTTTAAAAAAGCCGTTGGCATTCCTTTTTGGAATAAGACTCTTTGTTCAGCAGCATTGAGTGTCTTCAGCCCACTACTGGACGGTTTCTTAAAGACCTATAACAGGAAACAAGAAACTAGACGTGAGTGATGCTTGTGTGCAGGGAAATCCATAAATGAGACACAATGTGCGTGGCCACTTAGAGCTGTGTCTTATGTTTCGATTGAGGGAGTGTACAACTTGGCCCCTCGCACGTTATGCACAGAATAAATGTGGACAGGCACGTGTAATCTGTAGTAATACAGAATAGGCAATACTCAAAACGCTAGTTTCACTGGATATTGACTCCTGTTTCCCAGTGAGTTCCAACACAGCACTCCTGGTCGTACTGAACCAGAGTATTGTGTTCATCAAATGGTAACAAGTAAAAATAAAGCCAAAGAAAATCTACAATTCAGGGCAATCTAACAACTACTTATTAGTGTCGCATTGAAACGCACGTACAAAACTTAGTACCAGTTTACCACTGCAGTACCAGTTTACCACCAAATCTTTATGTTCACTATCGCACAAAGTGTCGTACCTTCCATTACATATCAAAGGACGCTTCCAACAAACAGTAATGCTGCTCTGTCGATGGCGTTCGTTTTTGCAGCCCAGAAACCGCCTTCGACAAGACTCTCACGGTTACCTCGTTGTACCTTTTTGTTACTTCCGCGCTGTAATCTCACTGCTCGCAGAAGACTCCCCTCCACCCTCCACCTTCGTCCTTGCTCAAGCAATTGACGGAATGCCTGTGCTCTGCAAAACAGTTCATATCATACGAACAGTATAGAACTCAGAATAATCAAAACTTAAAAGCAAGTCGCAGACTTGCTTTCATTGGCTGTATACTAGGAAAATACAAGTCACCTACATAGGAGCTTGCTTACAAATCACTCATGCGATCCGTCCTAGAATATTGCTTAATTGTATGGGACTTATACTAAACAGGAATGAGACTAACCGGAGATGATCAACATATACAATAATCACAGGTTCATTGCACTTATGGGCGAGGATCATGGAGACACTGAAGAAACTGAGCCGGCAACCACTTGACGATAGTTGCAAACTATCGGGTGAAATAAAACTTACAAAAATGTACGAAGCAGCCTTAAGTGTATAATCTAGCAATATAAACTCATGCTCATAAATTAAGTGAATTGCTGATAGATGGTGCAACAACGCTCTGGTGGGCGGTTTGCGGGCTTAAATCACCTCGGGATATGACCATGCGGCGCATTTGACCTGCAATCGTCGCACAGTGGCGCTGGCAGCAGTCCACATACGCAGAGGTGTGTTGGTGCATGTCAGAGTACGGTGCAGCGAGTAAATGTGAGGACGTGCTAATGAAGACTGTGTGTTTAAAATGGCTCAAAGAACACATATTGATGACGTTATGAGGAGTAGATTATTCGGCCGACAGGAGGCTGGTCAAACACAGCAGGTCATAGCACGGGCCCTCCATGTGCCACAAAGTATGATCTCTAGATTATGGCAACGATTCCAGCAGACTGGAGATGTGTCCAGGCGCTACAGTACAGGACGTCCACAGTGTACAACACCACAAGAAGACCGATATCTCACTACCAGTGCCCGCAGACGGCCACGGAGTACTTACTTACTGCAGGTAGCCTTGCTCGGGACCTTACCGCAGCCACTGGAATAGCTGTCTCCAGACACACAGTCTACAGACGACTAAACAGACATGGTTTATTCGCCTGGAGACCTGCAAGGTGCATTCCACTGACCCATGGTCTCAGGATAGCCCGTAAAGCCAGGTATCAAGACCACAGTACGTGGTCATTGGAACAGTGGTCCCAGGATATGTTCACGGTCGAGTCCAGGTATAGTCTGAACAGTGATTCTCGACGAGTTTTCATCTGGCGTGAACCAGGAACCGGATACCAACCCCTTAATGTCCTTGAAAGGGACCTGTATTGCGGTCGTGGTTTGACGGTGTGGGGTGCGATTATGATTGGTGCACGTACACCCCTGCATGTCTTTGACAGAGGAACTGTGACAGGTCAGGTGTATCGGGACGTCATTTTGCACTAGTATGTCCGCCTTCTCAGGGGTGCAGTGGGTCCCACCTTCCTCCTGATGGATGATAACGCACGGCCCCACCGAGCTGCCATCGTGGAGGAGTACCTTGAAACAGAAGATATGAGGCGAATGGAGTGGCCTGTCTGTTCTCCAGACCTAAACCCCATCGAGCACGTCTGGGATGTTCTCGGTCGACGTATCGCTGCACATCTTCAAACCCCTACGACACTTCAGGAACTCCGACAGGCACTGGTGCAAGAAGGGGAGGCTACACCAGACCACCTGCTCGACCCCCTGATCCAGAGTATGCCTACCTGTTGTGCGGCCTATGTACGTGCGCATATTGATCATATCCCATATCGATGTCGGGGTCACGAGCTCGAAACAGTGGTGTTTTGATGTACATGTGTTTCGGGACGGTTTTCTCAACTTATCACCAATACCGTAGACTTACAGATCTGTGTCGTGTGTGCTCCCTATGTGCCTATGCTATTAGCGCCAGTTTTGTGTAGTGCCACGTTGTGTGGCACCACATTCTGCAATTATCCTTAATTTATGAGCATGAGTGTAGTACAAACGCAATCGTATCTGAGCCGTGTATCGACTCGTGCTACACCTTGTGTTTAAGTTGCATTGGTTTCCCTTTTCTTCCCCTGGCATGTTTGTTCGATATGTCGTCTGTCATTAAGTAGCTGCTTGGTCGTCTTTTCCCCCTGCCTTCGATATCTGCGTTTTGCTTCCGGGAAACTGCTACGGAGGAAGTGAGATCTTTGACCGGTGGTAACTTCGCGTGGTGACGCGGAAGTAGGGGGTGCGCTCAGAGAATCTGGTGGACACGGGAGGGCAGTGTGGCTCGCCAGCGCGGACCAGGCGTGGTCGGTTGTGCGGAGTCGCCACGTGATGTATGTCGGTTGGGTGTAACGAGCGGGTGGAGTTGACGGAAGAGCTCCCCGCGTGTTGGTTGTGTACAGAATCGCCCCACGAGTAGTTGCTGGTCATTTCGCCTTGGTGGGACGTTAACGAGCTTCTTTAAGTCCTCCGTTTCAATATTGGAGTTTAAAAAAGAAGACACCTAACATGAAGGAGCGGTCACTACCCGTCAACGTTGCAGGGAAGACGTGAACTCCGGTGACAGAGCGTGTTGTCGCGTGACCGTGGCGTGTTGGGTACACTGGCGACGAGTGCGCGGTCGGATGTGTGGATCCTTGCCATCGGAGGTCGTGCACTACCTGTTCGAGCATAATTGCAAGTTAAGTTAGTGAAAGGTTTAATCATTAAGTAATAAGTTTGCGTAACCAGTGTCTTTTCTGCCTTGTGGCCTCCGGCGTTCGGGTTTCCTGTCCCCGGCACCAGTGTAAGTGAAGACAGTCATCTTTCCTCCTCCTCTCGTTACTGCCCGATGGGAGGTGTAGTTTTGGCAGTTTGTTTCGCTATTCTGTCGTGTTATGAGTAAATTCATGCTTCTTGTTGGTTGATCATGTGGCCGCTCATTCAGGCCTGTGGTGTAATGTTTCCTTGCACGAGGTTAGCTCTAATTCTGTCAGCAACTTAAGCCATCTAATTACAAGTTTTCGCTGGCTAGAAGTCGGTGCAGTGACCAGCTTGAGAGTGGCAATTGTGTTTACGGGCGTATTTAAAGTGGTCAGTATTCTGCCTAGCCTGAACATCCCTGAGTGGGTGATTTGTGACCGCCTTACACGGGTCCGTCATATGTTATGTTCTAATGATATTCCAGGACACTTTTGTTTAAAAACTTTTTTTTTTAAATTCTTCCATTCCTTTATTGCCATTAATCGTGTGTTTGCTGAGACCTTTGATTTTTTTAATGTCGGTGTTGGTAGCTTCACTACCTCACCGTACCTTATTAACAAAGTTCTGTATTTACTTTAGTAGCCTGTTTACTAACGTTCTTTAAATTTTTTTAAAAGTGGGGTATTGCTATAAATTACTTGATTGGCGTTAGCGGCGTGTTTTGAAAGGCTGTTATTGCCGTACTGTTAACTTCTGTGTTTTAAAAACAAAAAGAAAAACTGTTGTATGGCTATAAATGACTTGATTGCCGTTTTTAAAGAAATTGTTAATCTGTTGCATTGCTGTAAATTACTTGATTGCCGTTAGCGGCGTGTTTTGAAAGGATGTTGATTGCAGTACTGTTACTTCTCTTTTTTAAAAAAGAATTTTTTTTAAATTGTTGTTCTGCTATAAATTACTTGATTACCATTAGCGGCGTGTTTAAAAGGCTGTTTATTGCCATACTGCTAGTTTCTGTAAGATATGAATAAAACATTTGTGTGTGAAAATATCAACTCGACAGCAAACTACTAGAAATTTGACCCCGTTTCCCAACTTGTGGTGTGGCTTGTAGTAACGATAACCACTGTGTGTGTCAGTATCACTCTCAAAGAAATTGAGAAGACAAGGTGGAACCAATTACAGATCGTACAGAGGCGTTCAAGCAGTCATTATTCCGCGCTGCATCCGTGAATGGATATGGAAGAGGCCGTAAAATCTGGTACAATGGGAATTACCCTCTTCCATGCACTTCATAGTGGTTTGTAGAGTATAGATGTAGTTCTAGAAGAGCAGAACAATACGACTGTAAAAAAAACTGTTTTGCGTCTAAATGCTGGTTCCCTGTGAAATACTCAGATTTCGCGACATTTTCAGACAGCCGTCTCAAATCGGTGACGACAACTAACGCAATATTCACGGAAATAAGAACTCAGCTGAATATTACATAGTGCAGGTTTGTAGAATGCAGCAGGTATTCTGGAATGTGCTCTCTCTCCCCCTCGGTGGACAATGCCGCAGAGTACAGAGCAAGAGCCGTGACTGGCGTAAGTTTTGTACTTGTTGCTGACTCTCAACCATAATGAACAGAGGGCAAACAGAAACACATATACCTTATTGCTAGGAAGAAAAACAACATTATTACACACCACGCTAATGGAATAAAATGAGGGATAATAAACATAAAAGAAAGCTGTTAACAATAATGGAAAATTTCCCCATTTTAGATGTAATTACTGCTCATATAGTGTATATTGTACGCGTATTTACCGAAGCGTGTGCGGTATGCCAACTTTCCGTTGTAATGTTCATGTAAGTTTTCTAACATCTCTGTGAGACTAATTTTTTGGCACCATTTTCCCTTTATAAATCATCATCTTGACCTAAGCCGAAACAAAGCCCTGGGAGTAGACAACATTCCATTAGAACTACTGATAGCCTTGGGAGACCCATCCCTGACAAAACTCTGCCATCTGGTGAGCAAGATGTGTGAGACAGGCGAAATACCCTCAGACTTCAAGGAGAATATAATAATTCCAATCGCAAAGAAAGTAGGTGTTGACAGATGTGAAAATTACCGAACTATCAGTTTAATATTGCCACGGCTGCCAAATACCAACACGAATTCTTTACAGACGAATGGAAAAACTAGTAGAAGCCGACCTCGGAGAAGATCAGTTTGGATTCCGTAGAAATGTTGGAACACGTGATGTAATACTGACCTTACGACTTATCTTAGAAGAAAGATAAGGAAAGGCAAACCTATGTTTCTAGCATTTGTAGACTTAGAGAAAGCTTTTGACAATGTTGACTGGAATACCCTCTTTCAAAATCTGAAGGTGGCAGGGGTAAAATACAGGGAGCGAAAAGCTATTTACAATTTGTACAGAAACCAGATGGCTGTTATAAGAGTCGTGGGGCATGAAAGGGAAGCAGTGGTTGGGAAGGGATGAGACAGGGTTGTAGCCTCTCCCCGATGTTATTCAATTTGTATATTGAGCAAGCTGTAAAAGAAACAAATGAAAAATTCGAAATTGGAATTAAAATCCATGGAGAAGAAATAAAAACTCTGAGGTTCGCCGATGACATTGTAATTCTGTTAGAGACAGCAAAGGACCTGGAAGAGCAGCTGAACGGAATGGGCAGTGTCTTGAAAGGAGGATATAAGATCAACATCAACAAAAGCAAAACGATGATAATGGAATGTAGTCGAATTAAATCGGGCGATGCTGAGGGTATTAGATTAGGAGTAGTAAATGAGTTTTGCTATTTGGGGAGCAAAATAACTGACGATGGTCGAAGTAGAGAGGATGTAAAATGTAGAATGGGAATGGCAAGTAAAGCGTTTCTGAAGAAGAGAAATTTGTTAACATCGAGTATAGATTTGTCAGGAAGTAGTTTCGGAAAGTATTTGTATGGAGTGTAGCCATGTATGCAAGTGAAACGTGGACGATAAATAGTTTGGACAACAAGAGGATAGAAGCTTTCAAAATGGTGTTACAGAAGAATGCTGAAGATTAGATGGGTAGATCACATAACTAATGAGGAGGTATTGAATAGAACTAGGGAGAAGAGAAATTTGTGGCACAAGTTGACTAGAAGAACGGATCGGTTGGTAGGACATGTTGTGAGGCATCAAGGGTTCAGCAATTTAGTATTGGAGGGCAGCGTGGAGGGTAAATATCGTAGAGGGGGACCAAGAGACGAATACCCTAAGCAGATTCAGAAGCATGTAGGTTGCAGTAGGTGCTGGGAGATGAAGAAGCTTGCAGAGGATAGAGTAGCATGGAGAGCTGCATCAAACCAGTCTCTGGACTGAAGGCCACAACAACAACATCTTCACATACAAAATGTTTGTGGGAGTGTGGGTGGGTGGGTGGTTGCGCGCTCGCACGAGCACGCCCTGATTGTTTCTCAAAAGTTCGGAAAAGTGTTCAGTGTTCCGTGTTATACAGGAATATAAAGCTCTTCAGCAACTGCCAACATTGCTGCAAGAATTACGCCTATTATTGGCGTAAATACACTGGTATCCAAAATTAAAGCAACAAGTGCAGCTGGTGCAAGGTTACGCTTATTGTGGCATAAAACAGTACAAACAGGTGATAGTAAGGTAGAAGCAATGTAAAGAATACTGACAGTAAACAACTACAACATGCGTAACGGTAGGCAAAGATGTTTTTCGTTTTTAACGGATGCGCACACCTTTCGACAACTGATTAATGTGCCCAGTATGGGATGTGACCACCTCTGACAGCAACACAGGCCTGACAACGACGGGACATGAGTCAATGATGTCATCAATCTCACAATCTCACGTTGAGTCAATAACGCCCATTCTTTCTGCAGTGATGCTCGCAAGTCTCGGGGAGTGGCTGGTGGATGCTGATGTGATGCACTCATCTCCACAGTGCATCGCAGACATGCTCCATCGGATTAAAATCGGAAGAGCGAGCAGGTCACGCCATGCGCGCAATACTTCCGTTTCCAAGAAAACATCAACCACACGTGTTCTGTACGAGCGAACATTATTGTACATCAATACAAAGTCTGGGCCCACAGCACCTCGTAACAACCGCACATGAGGACCCAAGATCCCGTCACGATACCTGACAGCAGATAAACCTTACCGATTCACCTGCACAATTTCTTGAAGAGCTGTTCAGCATAGTCCCTGGGCACACTTTAGGGATGCACCTCGATATCGGGCTCTCAACAATGTCCAGAAATAGTACACCACGTTCCCTCCAGATGCGAATCAGCCGAGAATCATTCTCCAGACCAAATAGGCCAGGGGCAGGCAAACGTTGCACGCGGCTCACGAGCGCACAGCGCTGCACGCGTGCTGCTCGCGTGCAGTCGTCGAATGGGGCAGTGGCGACAGCCGGCAGGTTGCGGCAGTGTAGTACCAGGCTAAGCTGCGGACGTTGATGCGTAGCGACCACTGCGTAGTCAACGTTGTACTTCAAGAACCGGAAAATGAAGAGTGAAACAAGGAAACGGAGAAGTGGAGATTTGCTATCTTTTAAAAAGTAATGGGAGAATCATTTTTCCTTTGTGCAAAAACGTGAAAATTCAAAATGTTTAACATGTGCAGTATTCTCGCTGGTCAGCGGAAGTTTACTATTGAAGGCCATTATAACAAATTTCACAAGGACGAGTACAATTTATTGTCGGATTCTGAGCGGAAGGGGAAATTGAATGAGCTTAAGAAGAGCGATCTGACGATACTAGATGAATCTGTCGTAGTTGCTGTGGTCACGAGAGATCTGCGACTTCCTTTCGTCATGTCTCTCATGTAACTGATTTAACATTTTATGGAGCACCGTTTTCAATTTTTCAGGACGACAACAATAGTAGCCCAGCGGTACGAGCTTAATATAGCGAGAGCCGGAAAACCATTTGCTGAATTAGTAAGTGTCGGTTAAGAGCAAACATCAGTGATGAAAATTTAAGTAACTGCTTGCGTTTGTCTGTATGTAGAAATTTTGTTCCACTCCACCTGTGTGTGCCGGCCGCGGTGGTCTAGCGGTTCTAGGCGCTCAGTCCGGAACCACGCGACTGCTACGGTCGCAGGCTCGAATCCCGCCTCGGGCATGGATGTGTGTGATGTCCTTAGGTTAGTTAGGTTTAAGTAGTTCTAAGTTCTAGGGGACTGATGACCACAGATGTTAAGTCCCATAGTGTTCAGAGCCATTTGAACCATTTGAACCACTCCACCTGTGATAATTAAATAAAACGTATCGTAGGTAATAGGTACTCTTTCAAAACACGACATCTTTCAAGCACTACTACTACTAATCTTATTCCCACATTCAACAAAGCAAGCTAGGAAACAAAAACGCATTGCAGAGGAAGGAGCGGACAGAAGGTAGGGTGGGGAGGGGATATTAGCGGGTGGCCAGCTTGCCCCTGTGTGCACGCAGAACACCTGTTAACTGCACGCGTGCAAGTGCACCGCACACGTGCAGGATTCCTGCCCACCCCTGGAATAGGCACTCATCTGTGAGAAGAACATTGGACCGTTGCTCGACCGTCCAGTGGCATGATGACGATTCCGCTCTAGACGTTCCCTTATGTGAAGATGCGTCAGGCGTATACATACAAAAAGTCTCAGTCAGTAAAGTCCTCTCTGCCGAAGCTTTCTGTACAGCGGTTGCCCCGATACAACACGTCCAGTGGATGCTGCGAGGTCAGATGCCAGTTGCCGTGCAATACTAAGGCGGCACCTTTGTACCCCTACAGCTAAATAGTGGCTTCTCTTTCTGATGTCACACGTGGTCGGCTCTGCCCTGGTCTTTGGGATACAGTTTCGGTCTCTGTATACTGTCGCCACGTCCGAGAAACAACAGAACGATTCACTTTAAGCCATCGGGCGACATCAGTTTGCGACAGTCATGCTCATGCATCCATTTTTCCTACGACTCTCCACTGCAGAGTGTGGCAGGCTCTCTGTGCCATACTGCACCGTCTGTTACTCTGTACACAGCGATTGCGGATATGGGACTACCCGAAAAATACTACTCCGTTTGATGGGTGCCCTACGTTATCGCTGGCGTGGTTGTCGTCGACCGGACTGCCATCTTCCGTATGGAACACGATCGTACGGACATCTGTCGACAATTTGTATGATTACATCGTGAATTAGACACAGGAAGGGGAAATAGCGGTCTGTGGCTTTAATGTTGGACAACAGTGTAGCACAAAATGAACCCATTTATTGTATTCGAAAGCTGATTCTGTTGTTATAGCCTATTGTTGGGTCTTTATAAAGTAAAATGGTGTTTTTTCCTAAAATATTTTCTCGCTGTAGGGCTTCACAGTCATAACCAGAAACAGCAGTGATCGTGTGTACAGCACAACTTCACAAAACCATAAACAGCTGTATGATGATGCACTTTTAGGTTGGAAACCAATGAAGGCTCCATTTTGTTTATTGAAAACAGAGGTTGTTTGCTGGTTTTTTGACTGTTTTATGAGGGCAAACTTATTCTTACAATGAATATGGAAATAATCAATGACAAAATAAATATTAGTAACAATTCATTGAATTTTTTAGTCAGAGAAATAATAATTAATTGCTACATAAAACAGTCATATTAAATAATAATACTTACATCTCCCCTCCGCCGCCATCTCCTCAAATATAGAAAGAAAACACGCAGTCGCACCTTATGACAAAATCCAATATCAGCGATTTCCCCGACCGAAATTGCCCGTTTTCTCCCAGTACCTTTCCCCTTCCACCCACATTCTACAATACAAACAAATGAAAACTGGACTGCACGACCAAAAGACACGACAGATGTGCCCAGCAGTTGACAGTACTACACACACACACATTAAAAAAAATATTCTAGTATAACATTTAAGTGAATCTACAGAAATGTACAGTCAATGTCCATAATAACACATCCTATATAGTACAGGATAACTAAATACAGTTCCACTGCGACATAGTTGTGAAGAAAGGAGTACACAAAGTCGTAAAGCCAAGTAAAAATGTTAAATCGTGAGTTAATTCGTACGCCAAAAGTTTGTTTTTATTCTAACAGTATGAAGACAAAGACAAAAATTAATATTATAGGCAGGACTGGTTCACAAAAATTGTTCGACTCAAGCAACCTGTCATTTGACGTTCACCCCTCCCCTCTCCCCCCTCTCCATCTATCCAAAGAAGCTACAATTTATCTAAATCTAATGAGCATGGAAGGAGGTACATTACTATTTGTAATCTGAAGAAAGCGAATTACGGTAGTCGCATTTCTCCCTCTTCTGTAACACGGTAATGTTAGTAAAGACTCCATATTCATATATTCATTAATCCATCTCAAGTGTAATAACTGATTTCTACCGGTTTTTTAATGTTCCACGTTCACCGGACAAGATCGTTGCCGAACTAAGTAATAACGTGCAAATCACAGAGGATCGACTGCGAAATCGTTGAAGTTGACTGTTCGATTGTTAGACAAAGAAATGTCTTTTTTCTGTATGTGTACATGATCAGTTGCTACCTTCCCCTTTAAATGGATGCTGACTATTCTTTCAGTAGAAGTGAATATTCTTTCAATAGAAGTGAATATTTATTTTGATTATATTTGTATTACATATTGGTATTCGAGAAATGGGCGTACGTGCTATGAGATGGAGAGAAATAGTGAGGTTTTGTGGCAAATTATCGAACAGAAATACGTCTGCAGACACAGCACAGAAACTTCATCACTGTTAACAAGCAAGAGTACAAAAAAATTGATTTAACGGAAGTTCTTTTATGCCAATACTCCAATTGAATCTTGGACAGTTAGTTAAAATGAAACTGGCGCTTTCAGTCCATTAACACGGAGAAAAATCTGTTAAAGAATAATTGTTGGATTTCGAACTACCGTAAACAAAATTATTTCTCTGGCTTATATAGAGGTTCTTTGGAAGTGAAATCCAGCAGACCAACTTCTGTGGAAAAATCGTCTACTAATATTGTAATACGAACTTCTGAGTTCTCGTTTAGGGCAGGACTGACTAATCAATTAACGGTTTCCAGTTACATTAGCACGGTTATGTTGTGGATTACGCGCCTAAAGCAGCTCCAAAATGTTACGCAATATTGTAGTCACTGAGTACGGATCAAACTCGGGCATCGTATGTCGCTAGCTTTACAGACGCAACTCTTACGAAGGTGGACCAGGACCAGTACTTTAACGGACATTGGATTAAAAATATCACGCAAGAACATCATCCCGAGATGAAACACTTAACACTGGATTTAATACGCAGCGCACTTCTTTACGGTATGCAAAGTACAAATTCTCATATTATTGAGATGGTCAATTTTATGTTTTCTGTTGTTACTTAGCTGGTAAGCATATAATAGTTTCACGACATATTATCGTATTACAGTTTTGTTTCTATACTCTATTATTGTTAGGTAAGAAACAACTTTGTTGAGGAGCATGTTTCGTAAAATTAAATTATTAGCTCCAAACAGTCATTTAACCTTATGAAACCTGCGCTCCAAAATGTTCTTTCTTACGTAACAACCTTCAAATTGCTCTGCAAAACCGGCTCTTCAAGCCCTGTTACTAAATCGAGGCTGTCTTAAACCCCAGCTTGACACTTCATTATCCAGCCATGCCAGTGGATGGCCGAATTTGTAAATCTGTGACTGCATATGGCTCTGCGTTGCACACCGTAGAAATCGAGAACATACCAACTTCTGGAGAGGACATCATTTTGACCTTAAAACTTCAGGCTTTTATCTTGTTTATAAAGCATAAAATGGATTCTTCTCTTTTCTGCTGTTTTATTGGAGTCTACAGATGAAGCACAGATGAACGGATTTATGGAATAAAATGTTCAATTTTTTGGTAGTTTACACCAATTCTTCCGACATGTTTGATGTAGTCGCTGGTCTTGTTTTACCAGAGACATAAAGGAAAACTGCTATGTAAAATGTTGATTTCAGCTAAGTGTTTTCGTTGTCGTGCTACTTTCTGGCGCATGTTTGAGTACTAGATTTTGGACTATGCTTGGATTTTGTTTTCTTACTTCTTTCTTTAAGCGATTAACTAAAGGGGTTCGGCACTTACTAGTGGAGGGCTCGTTGGATGTCGTTGGTCAGTGGATCTGAGGTACACATCATCTGCTCCATGTACCATAGTTTACTTGCTGTTGAAATGTCTACCGTCTCCTTCCTTTTTTTAAGTGAGTGTAGTCCCTGTCAGAGTGAATTTTCAAAGCGGTTCCTGTTTTGTTTACTTTTCCTTTCCAATTGTAGATTACCACCTAAGCTGGAATTTCATTTAGGTAAGGATCAAGTGACTTCTGCGATATGCTAGTTTGGCACTAGCCCGTGCTGTCAATAATGTTGTTGCTTTGTTCGATGTTTAACTAATCGTTTTATTTATATTAAATTTGGCACTTATCGATATTCTGAAGTGTCTGAGAATATGTGCCGACTTCGTGAGGTCTTCAGGCGATGAGAAACTTACAAGGTTGTCGTCTGTGTAGTTAGGGATGAGATTTTGCTGTTATGGAGTGTTAGACCTCGTATCTGTAATATTAAGTCCGCCTCCGAAGCGTAGCGGTAGCGTTATCGCCTATCACGCAGTGGGCCCGGGTTCGATTCCTGGCAGGGTGTTGTGTGTCCTTCATCATCATTATCGTCATCATTGACTCGCAAGTCGCCGATGTGACGTCAACTAAAGAGGACTTGCAATACGGCGGCCGAACTCCCCCGCATGGGGCCTCCCGGCTAACAATCCCACACGGTCATTATCATGTAATATTAAGTTATTCCTTAACGCATCGACGGCGGTATCATTGACAGCGGACACCCTTGCCTCGCGGAATGACCAATGGAAACATCTTTGCTCAAGTTTCCTCTGAGAAAGTTCTTGGAGCTAACGATCGTAATAAGCTTCCTTACAAAATTTGTCAAACGATCTCCGCAACCAACTTTCTGGATAATCTGTTGTACGTAATCATGGCTGAAGCGGTCGAAAGTTTTTTTTAAAGTCGATTACTGGTAAGCCACCTTTGATTTTGCTTCGGCAACTGTGCCGATCGCCTGATCGCACATTCTGCAATTGCGTATAACGCTTCGCCCAGGTATGGCATGGTGCTGATACATACCACGGCTTTTACCCAAAACAGATTTCATCCTCAATTTGGCAGCTCGCGTTATTATTTTGAAGTCAGTCTAAAGAGTATAATAGGCTCAATTTGCTCCATCCTCTTGGAGTGTTATTTTCACGTATTACAATTATAATTTCCTCCATCAGTTCCTTGGATATTCGTTCAGCATTTCATATTTCATATGTCATGTGCCAATTCCAGTAGCGGTGCTCTGATAAAGTGCCAAAAATGCTGTTAAGATACAGCAGAAAGCCCGTCAAGTCCCTGTGATTTTCCTTCTGTGCCTTGAAAGTTGCTAATTTGATGTCCTCGTCCGTGAAGGATTCTTCAAGAATCATTCTCTTTTGCAACGTGAGGTTGTTTTCTACCATCCGAACTATTTTGTCGCGTAATGTTGCACTGGTAGTTGCTTGTTGGTAAAGATTACGGAAGCAGGTGTAGACGTGAGAGATTATTTCTTGTCGTGTATGTAATACTTGTCATAGATTTTGTCGGCCATCTTGGCATTGCACCATCGCGCTGATCTTAAAATATCTTCAGCTGCGTCTTTCGGTTTGAATCTGAGAATAATGCCTTCCTGATTGTGTTGCCTAACACAGGGTGTTACAAAAAGGTACGGCCAAACTTTCAGGAAACATTCCTCACACACAAAGAAAGAAAATATGTTATGTGGACATGTGTCCGGAAACGCTTACTTTCCATGTTAGAGCTCATTTTATTACTTCTCTCCACATTAATCATGGAATGGAAACACACAGCAACAGAACGTACCAGCGTGACTTCAAACACGCAGGAAATGTTCAAAATGTCCTCCGTTAGCGAGGATACATGCATCCACCCTCCGTCGCATCGAATCCCTGATGCGCTGATGCAGCCCTGGAGAATGGCGTATTGTATCACAGCCGTCCACAATACGAGCACGAGGAGTCTCTACATTTGGTACCGGGGTTGCGTAGACAAGAGGTTTCAAATGACCCCATAAATGGAAGTCAAGAAGGTTGAGGTCGGGAGAGCGTGGAGGCCATGGAATTGGTCCGCCTCTACCGATCCATCGGTCACCGAATCTGTTGTTGAGAAGCGTACGAACACTTCGACTGAAATGTGCATGAACCACATGTTGTGTCGTACTTGTAAAGGCACATGTTCTAGCAGCACAGGTAGAGTATACCGTATGAAATCATGATAACGTGCTCCATTGAGCGTAGGTGGAAGAACATGGGGCCCAATCAAGACATCACCAACAATGCCTGCCCAAACGTTCACAGAAAACCCGTGTTGATGACGTGATTGCACAATTGCGTGCGGATTCTCGTCAGCCCACACAGTTGATTGTGAAAATTTACAATTTGATCACGTTGGAATGAAGCCTCATCCGTAAAGAGAATATTTGCCCTGAATGAGGATTCACACATTGTTGGATGAACCATTCGCAGAAGTGTACCCGTGGAGGCCAATCAGCTGCTGATAGTGGCTGCACACGCTGTACATGGTACGGAAACAACTGGTTCCCCCGTAGCACTCTCCATACAGTGACGTGGTCAACGTTACCTTGTACAGCAGCAACTTCTATGACGCTGACATTAGGGTTATCGTCAACTGCACGAAGAATTGCCTCGTCCATTGCAGGTGTCCTCGTCGTTCTAGGTCTTCCGCAGTCGCGAGTCATAGGCTGGAATGTTCCGTGCTCCCTAAGACGCCGATCAATTGCTTCGAACGTCTTCCCGTCGGGACACCTTCGTTCTGGACATCTGTCCCGATACAAACGTACCGTGTCATGGTTATTGCCCAGTGCTAATCCATACATCAAATGGGCATCTGCCAACTCCGCATTTGTAAACATTGCACTGACTGCAAAACCACATTCGTGATGAACACTAACCTGTTGATGCTACGCACTGATGTGCTTGATGCTGGTACTGTAGAGCAATGAGTCGCATGTCAACACAAGCACCGATGTCAACATTACCTTCCTTCAATTGGGCCAACTGGCGGTGAATCGAGGAAGTACAGTACATACTGAGGAAACTAAAATGAGATCTAACATGGAAATTAAGCGTTTCCGGACACATGTCCACATAACATCTTTCCTTTATTTGTGTGTGAGGAATGTTTCCTGAAAGTTTGGCCATACCTTTTTGTAACACCCTGTATATGTAATTTTAGCTTTGTATTTTTTTTTAATTCCGCGTAGATGTCAGCGTTAAGGAAGTTTGCACTTCGATCCAATTCCCGCTGAAACTGATAATAATATGCCACTGCCCGTTTTTACCACAAATATCTTTGTCGAAGTGGTTGATAATAGTACATTACAATTGTGATTTGCGTAATAGAGCCACCATTCCACCTTTGCGTCGAAGGACCTGCTGCCATTTCCGTTGTATCGCTTTGATCGTTGAGGCTGAGCTTCCTATATCATCTGCCGTGGTATACAGTCTCATGTAGTAAATGAATGCAATACTGGCAGGCACAGTGCTCGGAAATATTGGTAGATGCAGTTTTACAGCTTGCGATTTTTCTCTTAAACTCTGGTGAAACGTATACGTATTGTCTAACTTGTGTGTCGAATCAGTGCAGATGAATGTGGTGTCACCGCCAGACACCACACTTGTTAGGTGGTAGCCTTTAAATTGGCCGCGGTCCGTTAGTATACGTCGGACCCGCGTGTCGCCACAATCAGTGATTGCAGACCGAGCGCCGCCACACGGCAGGTCTAGTCTAGACTCCCTAGCACTCGCCCCAGTTGTACAGCCGACTTGGCTAGCGATGGTTCACTGTCTATATGCGCTCTCATTTGCAGAGACGACAGTTTAGCATAGCCTTCACCTACGTCATTTGCTACGACCTAGCAAGGCACCATATTCAGTTACTACGAATGTTTTCTGAACAGACAATATTGTGAATCATGTACCGTCAAGAACGACGTTCATCATTAATGGATTAAAGTTAAGTATCAAACTAATTTCGTCCGCTTTCTGAATTCTCATTCCTTGTCATGTTCCAGACCTCACGTCAGTATAGTTCTTCCCTCCTCACGCCAGCCTGCGTGAGCTAAAACGCGTGCATTTCGGCCTCCATTCGTAACACGGTGTTGGCTCTTCTGCCAACACAACAATGAATGTACAATATATTCCACATTATCGTTTTTCCCAGTTGTTATTCGTAATTCGCGTACAAGTTGCCCTAGTTTAGTGACTCGTTCAGATTTGAGATTTGGTCCTTTTTTTGAATGACATAGTTGAAATCGCCGCCGATAAGTAAATCGTCAGTGCTACTGGCAAGTAATTCTAAAATATCCGTGCGGAAAACGGCTGCTCGACGTTGACGGTTTTGGCTACCGGATGGTGCCAAGACATTTAAAACCTGAACGCCGTAAATATTCACGTTGCCGCCTCTAACAATTAAACGACGTCAAATGTTGTGATGCGGAATACAGTCGCGAATTAAAATGACAATTCCAGTTTTACCCTCATTACGGAGATTAAGGAAGTGTTTGCACCAGGTACGTAACAATCGTCAGGAAGAAACCTCTGTAAAAAGTGCCAAATTTGCATATATTCCATACAGGGAACCTCTAATACTTACATCCCTACAAACTTCACTTACGTAGTGACTGCTAAATCCACAGTTTCTCCTTTGAACCATGGCGATGCTAAATCTACAGTTCGAAGAATCGCAAAGAGTTTCTAAAAAACGGCAGAACTCTAAACAGTCTACACACAAGACTACAGAAGAGGGCAATTGTCTACCCTTACTCGCAACCCACCACACCCCTACACCTTCCCGATAACTATGGTTCCATTCGAAGGTTTTAATTACGTTAGCCGCATTTGGACACTGAAATGTGTCAATGGTAACAGGTTAACATTAGTACCGGACACGGATTTTCCGCTTCATGCAAGGGCCGGTTTTTCCGCTTCATGCAAGCGGTCGCCCTAACCACGACTCGGACATCCGATCGCGCTTTCCTTGCGACCTAAATTCCGAGCCTGTTACTCACTACTGATGTAATGACACCTGCCCATGAACCCCATACTGCAGTCCCTGATTCCCGTAAGAGATCGGGCATGGTGTGCATCAGTACTGACAGAAAGGGTTGTTGGTCGTCGGGGTCTAGACATATATCCATCTGAAGTAGCTCCTCGTCTGTCCCAGATCCCTTGAGAAAAAAAGCTTTGCCCAGCAGCTGGAAGAAAGCACGTCCCATGGGTCTACAAGACAGGTAGCAAACGTCACTCACAAAGCTATTTCGTCGAGATAGCCCGCTTCGCAGATTTCTTTACAGTTGTTACTATCAAAACTGCCAGAATAATTGGCTAGTCAACAATAACAGAGGCATATTCACTGCCAAATCAGGATCACATAAAAAGTATCCGGACACCTATTATACGCGGTGTGTCCATTCATTGCCTTTATGACGGCTTATACTCTAGTGAAAACTCTTTCAATGAGGAGTGTGAATGTCTGTGGAGGAATGGCTGCCCATTCTTCCTTAAAAGTCGAAACCACAGAAGGTAGTGTTGTTAGAAGCTGGGTCTGGAATGAAGTCGAAGTTCTAACTCTTCCCAAAGCCACTGGCTTCCACTCCGGACGCTGGTCGGGCCACTTCATTTCAGGAATATTACTGTCCACAAACCACTGCCTCACAGATGCTACTTTATGATAGGCTACATTAACATGTTGATACAAATCGGTTCCTCTACTGTATGCAGTATCCAGTGCCGTCAAATGTGTTCATATCCTTCTGCATTTTGAGTCATCTTACGCGCAGTCAGGGAAACCCACCATAACCACGAAAGACACTCTCATATTTGACTGTTTGCACTACTCATTATAGCAGGTAATTTTCCCCAGGAATTCACCAAATCCAAAACCTTCCATTCGATTGCCGCAGGTTTTACCGTGGTTCACCACTCCAGATCATTCGTCCAATGGTATCGCTCTTGACACTAGCTCAAGTGGCGCTTACCATTGACTAGAGAAATTTGTGGCTGGATCTCATTTATTAACTCCCTAAGCACAGTCCTTGTGCTTGCTGGATTGCTGGTAGGACTTTGAAACCTACGAGTTATTCCTTCCGCCGATTTCATAGGATTTTCTGCTGTCACCTTCCGCAATTCTCCACGGTCCCTCCTAGTCACTACATGAAGTCTGCCTGGTATTGACTTCGCTGTGCTGTGGTTATTCCTTCGCGTTTCCACTTCATCAATCACGTCACCAATAGTCGATTTTGGTAGTTTAGCAAGGATTAAAATGTCCCTGACGGATTTGTTACTCAGTAGACATTCAATGAATACTTCACTTTCAAAGTCACTGAGGTCGTCTGAGCGACCAACCATTTTGCTGTTACTGCTTCTCTATTAACAATACAATACTTCCCTTCCCTTTCTCCCCCCCCCCCCCGGCTCCTCTTAAACTGGTGGGTCCGCCTATGGCAGTAACGCGACCGCGAGATACACACCCCCTTCGTCTTATATAGTACACTAACAAGCATTATTTCAGACGAACGTCTTGCATGACATTTCAAGATGCCATAGGCATCGTGTACGATCCAGCTGCTCCAATTTGTGGAAATTCTGGATCTTGACAACTACAAAACACAGCACAAAGTAGAACGATAATATGTCAAAGAAACAGACAATGCTCTCTAATTGTACACAAAAGATAGCGCATGATCCTTGGCTTGCACATTTACCTACCGTTTTCCCCTCCTCCTTTCTCAGTCACCCTAGGCGCCAATTGATCATGGCAATAAACCAGTGACAAATACAGTAAAATTTACAAATGATGCAGAATATTTGTAAAATCCCTCATTCAGGGACGCACTCAAAGAATCTTTATTGTAATATATGTAGATTTTCAATTAACAATGAATGGTGCATACACCAACTGCTGATTGTTATACACGTAGTATTGTGTCAGTCCTCCAAAGATTCAGTTCTTTATTTTATTACATGCCTAATTTCATTCCCTTGAACTAAACCGTCCTTGGTACATCAATTTCACAAATAGCAGCGTTTGTTGAACTGATCACTGTTTAGGGCCGTAAGTAACGACCGATGTTATAGCCAGTAAAGCATAGTTGAGTCAGTAAAGCCTCCATGTTCTCAAGAATCTGAAGTTTCTAAAGGTAATTAATATAAGATTTTTGAATGAAAATATCTCAAATTTAAGGTAATCGCGGACAACTTGATTTAACAAAGTTCACGTAAACATGCCAAATTTAAACCCCCGCGTCAAAATTGCGCACACGGCAGAAGATTCTAAACTATTTGTTGATAAGAAACCAGTGCCCTGAATCGAATAATTCATGCATGAAAAGGCCTTGAAAGAGTATTGAGAGTGAGGTATATGTCTGATAACCGATCATGTTTGATAACAAATAACTGCCTGCCCAATTTGAGCTTTTCTGCTTAGAGAAACTTGCAGACATAGAATAGATGTATGGAGAAATAGGATTCAGCGCTCGTTAAGCCGAACGTACCTACAGAGAAACCTTTTAGAACAGGCGTGTTCCTAATTCGAGGAACTTTACCACTGTGAGGGTAAACGTGCGACAAATTGCATTGTTAAAGGAGCAGAGAACTCACCAAAATCTCGACAAAAAATTGTTCTGGTAATCCACCCTGTGGGAGGAGATTCATCTATATGCAGACGTCTTCGAAGAACGGAGCGCGGAAATTGCTGGTCGGGTATCAATTACAGCAGTATAATAAGCAATGAGACCAAATGATTTTAAAACCAGAGTGTAGTTCTGTCCACGGCTTATGTTGTAATGTTTGCATGACGCTAGTTGTTGGCACTCTGAATGGTTGCTGTACACTTAAGTGGTTGCTACAGAGTGTTACAAGAAGCGATCAAAAAGCATCTGCTTGAGGGCGCTACTGCAGCATATACGCGACTCTGATGCGGGTGTATAAGCACCCATATGTAAGCAAGGGATTACTGTGACATTCGTGTCTTTCCGACGAGCGTGCGGTAAATGCGGAAACATGCTGTTATTCTTTTCTCCGCTGGCGAAGGACAAACACGAGTAGACTTCCATCGAAGAATAAAGAATGTATATGGGCAGCATTTCTGTAAGGAAAAAAAAAACCACCGTTGTGGGATAGTGCGCCAGGTTCCGTGCTGGTCGCAGTTCGTCACAAGAAGCCAGTCGATCTGGGAGGCCAGCGTCATCCATTTCACTCGAGCACACGTCATAGTGTCCTGATCTCTCCCCATGCAATTTCATGCCTTCGGTGCCTTAAAAAAAGGGATAACGATTCCTGTCGGACGAGGATGTGTAGCAGGCAGTTACGAATTCTTCACGCAGCTGGTGTCTTCAACCTTGTGCATCGCCGAGATGAGTGCTTCGATGCTCAAGGCGATTTTGCCTGTTTGGCATACCGATCCTCGACTGTTAGGTCTTCAAAACGACACTTTTTGATCGCTCCTTGTAGTTATGTAAGTAAAAAACTAAATACTGATTTCCATTAATTCCTTGTCTCAGATGCTCATTTTAATGACATCGTATGAGAGGCTTCGAGCGTAAAGATTGTTTATACTATAGAAAAGGATGTATTAAAAAGCAGATCTACATCTATATCTACATACATACTCCGCTAGCCACCAAGCGGTGTGTGGCGGAGGGCACAATTCGCGCCAAAGTCATAATATTCCCCCCCCCCCCCCTCTGTTCACTCGTGCGAGGGAAAAACGACTGTCTGAACGCCTCAGTACGAGCTCTTATTTCCCTTACATTTGAATGATGATCATTACGCAGTTTGAAAGTTGGTGGTAATAATATATGCTCTACATCCTCGGCGAAGATTGGAGTTCGGAATTTACTGAGCAGCCCCTTCTGTTCAGTGCGTCGTCTATCTGCAAGTGTGTCCCACTTCAGCTTTCTATGAAATTTGTAACGCTCTCGAGATGGCTAAATGTACCAGTCACGAATCTTGGCGCTCTTCTTTGGACCTTCTCAATCTCTTGAATCAGACCCAACTGGAACCGCGGGACTGCTACGGTCGCAGGTTCGAATCCTGCCTCGGGCATGGGTGTGTGTGATGTCCTTAGGTTAGTTAGGTTTAAGTAGTTCTAAGTTCTAGGGGACTTATGACCTAAGATTTTGAGTCCCATAGTGCTCAGAGCCATTTGAACCATTTTGGAGACCCAACTGGTAAGGGTCCCATACAGACGAACAATACTCTAAGACTGGACGAACTAACGTATTGTAAGCTATTTCCTTTGTTGCAGGACTGCATCGCTTCAGGATTCTACCGATAAACCGCAATTTAGAGTTCGCCTTACCCGTTACTTGTGTAATCTGATCATTCCATTTGAGATCATTCCGAATAGTCACACCCACATACTTTACTTATGTTACTGCTTCCAAAGACTGATCACTTATTTTGTACTCGTGCATTAACGGGGATTTTCGCCTTGTTATATGCAGTAGGTTACACTTACTAATATTGAGAGATAACTGCCAGTCATTACACCACGCATTTATTTTCTGCAAATCCTCATTGATTCGTTCACAACTTTCGTGTGATACTACTTTCCTGTAGACTACAGCATCATCGGCAAACAGTCTAAGGCCGCTGTCAATACCATCAACCAGATCGTTTATGTAAATCGTAAAAAGCAGAGGGTCCGCAGCTCGTGGTCGTGGGGTAGCATTCTCGCTTCCCCCACCCGGGTTCCCGGGTTCGATTCCCGGCGGGGTCAGGGATTTTCTCTGCCTCGTGATGACTGGGTGTTGTGTGATGTCCTTAGATTAGTTAGGTTTAAGTAGTTCTAAGTTCTAGGTGACTGATGACCATAGCTGTTAAGTCCCTTAGTGCTCAGAGCCATTTGAACCATTTGAACCAAAAAGCAGAGGACCTATTACGCTGCCCTGGGGCACACCTGAAGTTACTCTTGTTGCTGTTGAAGTTACTCCGTTCAGGACGACATACTGCTCCCTGTCCGTTAGAAAACTTTCTATCCAACCGCATATGTCATTGGATAGACCGTAAGCGCGCACTTTTTGTAGCAAGCGACAGTGCGGAAATGAGTTGAACGCCTTTCGAAAGTCGAGAAATATAGCATCAACCTGGGAGCCGGTATCTAGAGCTTGTTGTATATCATGCACAAAGAGGGCCAGCTGTGTCTCGCATGACCGCTGTTTCCTATAACCGTGCAGGTTTCTGCAGATGAGCTTCTCAGAGTCTAGAAAGGTCATTATGTCTGAACACGAATAAAGTACTGTAATTGATAAAAAAAAGGTGAAGACGACCTGCAGTTTGACTAAACTTCCATCACAGTCCGCAAAGCAATTTTTGTTCACTGTGTAACAGTAAGAGGAGTCCTTTCATATTGTCACGACGATCTGGTTTCTTTTCACTATCCATCCACATTGAAATTTATGTGAGTGACAGACTATATCACGTTACAGTCAGATCTTGCAAGGGTTCTTTCATGATTAAAGAGAATATGTCTTGTGTCCAAAGGAACGACAGTGAAATCTCGCTTTTCAAAGGGACATGGAGATTTACAAGAATACTACGTTCAAACTTCGTCGCACCAAAGACAACTGTATTTGAACTGCGAAATAGGAGTGCACCATATGTCGTCACTCGTGAAAATATGGAGACGCAGTAGCATCCGCCATGATAATTTGACAGCTTTGTAAGTTATATTCCTAAGAAGTTTTAACACAGCCGAAGTGTTATATTTCCAAAATAATTAGAAGGTGCATGTTGGTCAGCTCTTTTATTTCCTCAGAATATACGTAGGTTGGAACTTAAATAGTGGCAACACTGATGTTGAGCCACTATGCAATGGAATGTACTATTGTCGCTGATAGCACACGTTGTTGACATACCTACCTTACCTCGGAGCAAATGGACTCGCCCGTCCCACGTCGCCGGCGTACGCACCGTCGAGGGAAACACACTCACTTGCGAGCGAGCGGTCTAACGTAACGGTGTCACTGTGTTTCCGAAAGAGGAACAACGGAGTTGGATTAAGATTGAATGTGCCGTTTCTGGAGCATCACCTGCGACCATCTTTGCGAAAGAAGCGGTGACACTTTCTGCGTAACCCACCCATCATTTTGCACGACAATGCGCAGGAGCATACAACGCAAGCTGTGGCTGCTCTGTTCGGTCAATGGGACTGGGAAGTACTGTACCATCCACCATACTACCCGGACATAAGTCCTTGTGACTTTGATTTGATTCCGAAGATGAAGGAACCACTTTGTGGCATTCCCTTCAGAACTGTTTCAGAGATTCGACGTGCAGTAGACCGCTCCATTCGCACCATCAGCAGAACAGGCTCTGCTAACGGTATACTACACCTTCCACATCGCTAGCAACAGGGTCTACACAACGCTGGTGACTACTTTGAAGGACAGTAACAGGTGCAAACACGTAACTTTTTTGTATCGGTTGCGAATCAATAGTTGCCACTATTGAAGTTCCAACCCTCGTAATTTACCTTTCGGGAAGTGTAACAATTTTCTTACTACTTTCTTTGGGATTTTGCACTAACCAATTCCAAGGTATATCGATACAGAGAGTTTCGCAAACTCTTTGCTAAGTCACTGCATCAGTCTCTTTAGAGTCGGTTGGCTCTGAGCCAGTAGCGCCCGTTTGCAGTTTCGCGAGGCATTTGGCTTCACTGTTCGAGAGGAGTTCGCCATTTGCATTGCAGTACAGTACGTAGGAATGCTGGATCTAGTCACGTTCGGGTCGTGAGTTGGAGAGCTACTTCCGAGGTCGCATGAAGTCTCATCTGTTTGGTAGAATGTCATGTTGTTGAACAGTCTTTACTACGTACAAGATGTCTGGTAAGATGACTCCAACTTCTTTTCAGTGCTGAAGTATAGTTTTCCGTGTGAGGTTAGCTGACTTTGTCTATTAGTATCGCTCCAGCCGCTAGTATATTTCCATGCAGTGGAATAGGTTCGAAGAGATTGCAAATTCATAATTGCTTGGAAGCTGGTTACTCCTCATTTATATCTTCATTTCTTTCGGTGCTATCTTAAATTCTTCGACGTAAAATGTCCATTGAGTGTAAGATGGTTGTGGATTACATTTTCAATGAAATTGTCTTGGTTTGTTAGGAGAAGTGTGGTTACATTATCACTACGAGGTTGTAAACTGTGTCAATTGTCTTTAAAGGTCAGTATATTAATCACTGAAACTACGTGTTACGAGCTTATTTACCACAAGCTTATTATCCTGTATACTTGCTTTATTTAAATGCGCTTATTGATCCGCCGTCTTGTCTCGCTACGGTGGTCAAATAGACCATTCTCAGTCTCTTTGATAAATCGTCACTCATCTACAGAGCAGCCATTAAGAATTATTAGTAGAAGCTCTACTGATGCTACCTAAAGTTCAGGAACTGAGTAAGGTAAGAGCAGTATGATGTGCTGCTGGAAGCTGATATCTCGCCCCGGTCAGAATAGTCACCAATACTTGAGAAAAATGGACTTCAAGAATAGAGTGAAATAGTACAAGCCTTTTTCAGATTTCAAGTAAGTACTCTTTGCAGTAAATTCTATTATATTTTTCGTGTGCGTTGGGGTACTTCACACGTATTTTTCAGTGACAGACTAAAGGTTGCTGTTCTTCGACTCTTGTCACTTTTGTTGCCGGTATGCGATATGAGACTTGTGGTTGCCCGCCTCACTAATGTACTACGATACTATGTCTGATAGGAAAATAACCATTTATTAAATGATCTTTCGGCTAGTTAACTATCTCTGCGTACTTAAACAACAGAGGGGACTGCGCCACAGCACAGCTTGACGCTATAAGAGCAAAGCTGACACACATATTTAAAGTAATATGTCGCTTTCTTGAAATTATATATTCTTGTAAAACATAGATATACATGCCCATTTTTTCTGTTTGACAGAATTTATTATATGTAAGTGTGCTGTGTGCAATTATTTTACATGTATATTTGCGTCAGATGGCATTTCTAACTTTGTTCCCTTGACTATTACATATTCATATTCTGCGTATCATTGAAACATTAGGGCTTATTTATCGCTACCCTTTACAGTAGTCCATGCATTTCACAAATAGAAACCTTAAAAATGTGAGCAAATTTAGCGTCTAATGTCTTAGACAGTGTTACAAAGGAGGCGATCGAGTTTAGCATGATTTAATCAAGAGGAACGGAAGCCCTGATTTGAGTAAAGTGTGGGATCTGGTGGTCAATGAATGAATGGTGAAATTGTTCTCACTGATAAATCCCCCTACGACTGAAGAATGAATGTCGTCAAAATTCATCTGCAGGCAGGTGGGCGATAATGTAGTCAAGCTTCTCTGGTGGGCGAATTTCTTCAATTGGGAGGACAAATTGCACCCGGTCTGCCATGACTGAGGACTCAATGCTTTCTCATAATGAGTCGACTGCCACAAAAGCACTTGAGCCTTTTCATACATACACGTCTAACGGGCATCTACAGTCTCTAGGAAAAACCATCATCATTAACCACTCTAAATCCGTTGCTGGGTAAATACCTCCTCTAGACGGTTTCAGGCATTACGGTCTTCAGCGATACTCGACCATACTGTTTCGTTGTGATTTGTAACGTTATCCTTTGTTGGATTTTCTTGGATTTCAGAAAAGAACTCTATTTTATTTTCGTTAAAGTCAAACTTACGTCCTTCTCTATAGTCTCTTCTCAGATGCATTTGTTTTCCTGTTTCTCCAATTAATTTCCAGTACAATCTACAGTTTCTTAGTAGCGTCTCTGTCTTGCACAAAACTGATACTATAGATGAACTATAATTATTTGTTTGAGATACATGTTGTTGTTGTTGTTGTGGTCTTCAGTCCAGACACTGGTTTGATGCAGCTCTCCATGCTACTCTATCCTGTGCACGGTTCTTCATATCCCACTACCTACTGCAACCTACATCCTTCTGAGTCTGTTTAGTGTATTCATTTCTTGGTCTCCCTCTACGATTTTTACCCTCCACGCTGCCCTCCAATACTAAATTGGTGATCCCTTGATGTCTCAGAATATGCCCTACCAACCGATCCCTTCTTCTAGTCAAGATGTGCCACAAATTTCTCTTCTCTCCAATTCTATTCAATACTTCCTCGCCGGCCGGAATGACCGAGCGGTTCAGTCTGGAATCGCGCGACCGCTACGGTCGCAGGTTCGACTCCTGCCTCGGGCATGGGTGTGTGTGATGCCCTTAGGTTAATTAGGTTTAAGTAGTTCTAAGTTCTAGGGGACTGATGACCTCAGATGTTAAGTCGCATAGTGCTCAGAGCCATTTGAACCAATACCTCCTCATTAGTTATGAGATCTACCCATCTAATCTTCAGCATTCTTCTGTAGCACCATATTTCAAAAGCTTCTTTTCTCTTCTTGTCTAAACTATTTATCGTCCACGTTTAACTTCCATACATGGCTACACTCCATACAAATACTTTCAGAAACTACTTCCTGACACTTAAATCTATACTCGATGTTAACAACTTCTTTAGAAACGCTTTCCTCGTCATTGCCAGTCTACATTTTATATCCTCTCTACTTCGACCATCATCAGTTATTTTGCTCCCCAAATAGCAAAACCCCTTGACTACTTTAAGTGTGTCAGTTCCTAATCTAATTCCCTCAGCATCATCCGACTTAATTCGACTACATTCCATTATCCTCGTTTTGCTTTTGTTGATGTTCATATTATATCCTCCTATCAAGACACTGTCCAATTCGCTCAGCTGCACTTCCAGGTCCTTTGCTGTCTCTGACAGATATATTGAAAGTTTAATTTCAAAAATTTTAGCATTGCAAAAAGATTTTGGATTATTTCTACTCTTCTGTCTTTGTCAACTGCCCTAAACATAATAACTTGTCAGTTGATTCCATAACTTCGTTATTAATTTGTACTACGCTGTCTGCCAAAAAATGTGAAGCACCGAGAAAGGGAGAAGGAAAGATAATGAAACTTCACGGGCTGAGATGGTGTGTGATGTTACTGCAGCGATTAAAGAATTGAGCCAAACAAGGAACTATCGAGCATGAGCTCACTTATCAGTTTGACATTGCACCGCCTCTGGCCGAATGCATGCGCTGAATCGGTTGGAAAGGGTTTCATGAAGCCGTTGTATGCTCTCCTGAGGCAAGCTGGGCCTCAGCTGTTGTAACTGGACCATGATATCCTCAGTACTGGCACTGAACTGGAGCTGATGTCCGAACTGGTCCCACGCATGTTCTACTGGCGCCAGAGTCTGAGTACTTGCTGGCCGCTGGAGTACCTCAACACCACACAGACAGTACGTAACGTACCATGGCTGAATGAGCATTGTCCTGCCCAAAACTAGCACCACCATACTGTCACATCAGAGGTAGTGCTAGAAGACGCAGAACGTCCATGGTGTACCGTTATGCTGTCAGAGCTCCCTGAGTCATTACTAGATGCTACCTGAACCCATACCCTATTGCTCCTTAAGGCCAGGTTCTCATTCCAAATGGTCGAAAATTCGATTTTTTACTGCATTTGTTTGACAGGTATAAGTGTTTAGAATGTTGGGACGAAAAGGTTTTGTTAATCCGTCCGTTGCAACAATTTATAGAGCACATTCTTCGAAGCAGTGTCACGGCCGCCGTGGGACGCTGTCAGCAGGAGGCGCCCGGCTCAGGTAGAAAACTTGTCGTGCCGTGATGCACGTTCATAACGTGATTTATATTGCAGTATAAATGCAGACATATTTGCCGAATAAGCTGAGTAATGAATTGTGCAGACTGTCGAACGCAGCATAACCAGCTGAGCCAGATCGGCTTTTCTCGCCAAAAAGAACGAGGAAACTACTTTCCAAGAACAACTCGAGTTAGAGGAAGGATTTATATACGGTTCTGGAATTAGAGACCAAACATAAGTAATGAAAATCTTTGGTCAAATTTTGGTCGACATTGATCAAAGCATTATTTATGTTCCGCTATATTGGATTAGCCATTTTTTTATTTTGAAAATCCAACTTCAGATTTCTGTTCAGCGACTTAAAAAATGTATAATAACACGTAGTTTTTATGCAAATTGAACAAATAGTACATATACGTAAAAGTTCTCCCCAAACTTTAAACAGGCTTTCTCCAGGAACGATTTTTCAAAACTGCGTGCAGCGTAAAATAAAAACAGTTGAACGTATTAATTTCTGTCTTTGACCCCCGAGAAGTAAACCCTTTCATGGTGGCTTATACCTATTATACATGAATACTGTTAGTATTAACTATGTTTTGTAAAGCTGTAAGAGTGGGAAAAAAAACTCCAACTCAAAGTTGAGTCAGCACCAAATCATCCTATTTACTGTTATTTCATTGTTATTAGGTATAAGCTACCATAAATTTAATGTGTACGTAGTATCGACTGATGTTATCTGTTTTTGATTTCAGAAAACGTCTAAGGGGCTACATTGCACGCAGTCTGAGTACTTCAAAATCGCAAACCCTTTATCAAACCATTATTACTAACGCCAATTCTTGTGTATTTTTTTAATTTTTTTTATTGAGAATGTAAAATAAAGTTCAATCTATGAGTAATCGTAATCCGCAAACTAATCCTTTGTATGGTTTTCCACTGTCTCAAAAAATTCCAAATTTGCTCATTTGAATGAGAACCTGGCCTTAAAACTTGACGCCAGGTGCAACACAGCTACGTATCTCCAAAATACAGTTGGAGAACGGTGACTCTTCCAAGGTCGCTGGCATACTCGCCGATGATAGTCATCCGGGGAACTGCAAAACCGCGTTTGATCACTGAAGAAAATGTTATGCCATTCAGCAATAGCGCATACTTCACGGTCATGACAAAACTCCAGACGCAGCCGTTTGTGTTTTGGTGTCAGTTACAGCCTACGCATAGGTCAATATTTCCATAGTACTGCTGCTGCTAGTCTCCGACCAAAGTTGCGGCGTGACACAGAATGTCACACCTCGTCCACTACTTGTTCTCGGATGACGGGCGCTGATATGAGGAGGTTACAATGTGCTTTGTGCGCTGTACTTCGATCCGCTCTTGTGAGGTCAGACGTGGTCGATCGCAACCTTCATCAGGGCCCGCGTTCGATTCCCGGCTGGGTCAGAGGTTTTCTCCGCTCTGGGTGTTGTGTTGTCCTAATCATCATCATTTCATCCGCATCGACGCGCAAGTCGCCGAAGTGGCGTCAAATCGAAAGACCTGCACCCGGCGAACCGTCTACCCGACGGGAGGCCCTAGTCACACGACATGAGTATATCTACGGTCACGTTCCCACGCGGTCCAACATCGAGCCACTGTAACATCCGAAAGCTTCACAATTCCGGATATTGCACGATTCGTCCAGAATGGCCAAATGGAGACCCACAATGAGGCGACATTCAAACCCTGTGAGATGTTGATAACGCTTTCTCATACGAGCACTCGGCATCTCAGCGTCCAGTGATCACTCAACTTCTAGCGCTGGTCACGCCCCTTACATACCGTACTAGGTCTCGTAACTACGCGAAAAACGAACAGCACTAATGCACGCTAGTGGTCGCTCCACCCGTCACAGAGAACTGCATTTCTAGTCATTTACATACCCACTTAAGCTGTGCCTGCGTATGAAGTTACACTGACACGCAACCATGTCATCTGAGTGCAGTGTATTTTCTTTTCGATATGTAGATTATTGTAACTGGTTTTCAGGCCTTCTTTCAAACTTGCTGTATTACACTCTTCTGCTCGCTGTTGTAGGTTCCCTGGATTAGAGGTAGCGTAATCAGCAAAATGATGGTGGTTCAGGTACTGTACTTCAATACAAACTGCAAATTTTGGTTTCTCAGTTTGAGGATTTGTAAACTTCTCCTACGGTTACTATAAATATTTTAAATCTAACCTCGCCCTAACTGGTTTGCTCGTGTAGAAAGTTTCATAAATTTTCTAGTTATATGCTTTGTATATTCCTCTGTGTTCCAAATTACTTGCAACAAACTTTTACCTTGATGTGCTTCCGATATCTGTTCAAGTAATTTTTTAATCTTGATTATGGTTCAGTCTTGGACACCAGTGAAGAGTCAGTTTGGGACTGCAGGTGGAAAATAAACAGGTGAGGATAGAGAAATAGCCATTTGAGTCCGATTTGTTTTACGTAAGGAAGAAGTATTTATTAGGCGATGTACAGATGAACGTTAGTGCGTGTTGATACAGCGTCTGCAAGGTGTCGCCGGGTCGTCTTGCCGTGTTGCGGAGTAGTTGGGAGCAGAGATCAGCCGACCACGACCCAGGGGTAGCCGAAGACGGGCCAGCCGATGGACTCGCTGCCCTTGAGCGACTCGCGGGGCTGCGGCGGCGCCGGCTGGGCGGCGGGGGTGGCGGCGGCGGCGGGGGAGGCGGCGGCGACCGCCACGGGGTACGGCAGTGGCTGCGGGTACGGCACGGCCCAAGCCGCGGCCACCAGCAGCACCAACACCACCACCTGTGCACCAGCCGAAGCAGACGACACTAATTCAGTACATCCGTCCCGGTACGCGTCATAAGTAGGAACTCCAAAGAGGTTTGACGGTGTATGTCTCCAGCAACTAGGGAGCGTTATCATGCGTGCTTAAAACTCAGTGTTGCGCCAGGCAATATGGTAGGACCACCGTCATTCGCAGTGTATCGAAATGACGCTTTATTCCTATAGGCATGGGAGACTGTAATAAGGAATGCTTGTAACTCAGTGTTCTGCAAGGCATAATAGCAGGACCACAATTGTTCACAGTATAATGCATATATGACATGCTGATTGTTCATCAACGTTCTAATTTGATTAGTTAAAACGTCTTTTAGAATCAAACTCCACTACGTACTTGTGCCTGAGGCTATTGCTAAAAACCTCATAATCAATACTCAGCAACGGATTTGCGATGATAGTCCTGACTCTAGTAGATTAATAGTCATGGCTAAACCAACAGATTCAAACAGAGCTACAGTGTTGTGACAAATCGAGAGACATTATAAGATACGATGTCCATCCCCATGCTGGCTGGATATTGTGATTCACTGGGTTGAGGAACTGTCTGTGGTCAACACTTTATCAATCATAACTTGTGTCTGTGGCTGTGGTTTCAAAGCCACTCATGCACACGCTGCTACAATACATTTCCACTTCACACTGTAAGAGCACAATGCCAGTCCATTGCAATCGTGGTGTTGCTTTGCATACAGGACATATCAAGGACTAACGTCTGGACAAGCACACTAGTCGACACTCCGGTTTATTTTGGGGATCTAGACAAGGGGACACGATTGTAGGTTACTAGGCTTAACCGTACTGACTCCAACTGAGAGGGGGAGCAGAGGAGATTAGGGGGTTAGAGTCATCAAAACTACCCATTGGGATTGGGTTGAAAAAGTAGCGTCTAGATGCATGCATGGCCATGATTCACACAAAGTGCAGCCCAGTGTAGGGAAATGCTTCAGTTTCATCACATGATCCTAAATCTTCCGTTTGAAGATTGCCCGAACCCATCATATTTTTAACGTATTGAGGACATTGAACAGATCCCGTTCGTGGCAAACAACAGCGCAACCTGCAGGCCTGACTACACTATATGATCAAAAGTATCCGGACATTCCCAAAAATATACGTTTTTCGTATTAGGTGCATTGTGCTGCCACCTACTGCCAGGTTCTCCATCAGCGACCTCAGCAGTCATTACACATCCTGAGAGAGCAGAATGGAGCGCTCCGCGGAACTCATGGACTTCGAACATGGTCAGGTGATTGGGTGTCACTTGTCATACGTCTGTACCCGAGATTTCCACACTCCTAAACATCCCTAGGTTCACTGTTTCCGATGTGATGGTGAAGTGGAAACGTAAAGACACACGTACAGCACAAAAGCGTACAGGCCGATCTAGTCTGTTGATTGACAGAGACCGCCGACAGTTGAAGAGGGTCGTAATGTGTAATAGGCAGACATATATCCAGACCATCACACAGGAATTCGAAACTGCATCAGGATCCACTGCCAGTACTATGACAGTTAGGTGGGAGGTGAGAAAACTTGAATTTTATGGTCGAGAGGCTGCTCATAAGGCATACATCATGCCGGTAAATGCCAAACGACGCCTCGCTTGGTGTAAGGAGCGTAAACATTGCACGATTGAGCAGTGGAAGAACGTTGTGTGGAGTGACGAATCACGGTACACAATGCGGCGATCCGATGACAGGGTGTGGGTATGGCGAATGCCCGGTGAACGTCATCTGCCACCAGCGTGTGTAGTGCCAACAGTAAAATTCGGAGGCGGTGGTGTTACGGTGTGTTCGCGTTTTTGATGGAGGGGGCTTGCACCCCTTGTTGTTTTGCTTGGTACTGTCACATCTCAGGCATACATTGATGTTTTAAGCACCTTTTTGCTTCACACTGTTGAAGAACAATTCGACGATGGCAACTGCACCTTTTAACACGATCGAGCATTCGTTCATAATGCACGGCGTGTGGCGGAGTGGTTACACTATAATAACATCCCTGATTGAACATACGCCTGCGAGGGTGGAAGTTGTCATCTAGGCTAACGGTGGGCCAACACCATATTGAATTCCAGCGTCACCGATGGAGGACGTCACAGACTAGTAAGTCATTTTCAGCCAAGTGCCCGGATACTTTTGATCACATAGTGTAGCATCTGCATTTCTGCTCAAGAGTGCATTTTCGTAGTGTTTCCCCGTTTTTTGAAAACCCCCTATACATCAGCCTTAGAAATGGCGCTGTCATTATAGCTTGAAAAGAAGAAAAATTTCGTATAGTGTATTTAAAGTTAACGACGAATATATTAGAATACCGCTTGTCTTAGTGAAAGAAGAAGATAATGTTAACTATTTTACGAACTAAGATATCTGTTAATGTCCAGTAGTTAATTCGGTAAAACATGTACATCTACATCTATACTCTGCGAATCGCTCTGAAATGCATGGCATGGGGATACTTCTTATTCTACCATATGTTCAGGTTTCTTCCCTGTCCATACACGAGTGGACCTTGGGAATAATGAGTATTTGTGCGTCTTAGTGCGAATTGTTGTTTCCTTAATTTTATCTGCGCTATCTCTACAGGGCAGATATGTAGGAATCCTGATAAATATTTGTTGTCATTGCTCTGAAAGCAGGTTCTCGCGAAATATATGGCGAATTTCTTCGAGTGTCTGCCAATTAAGATTTTTCAACATTTCTGTCAAGGAAATCAGGGCAGCATTTAAGTACGGACTGAACAAATGTTTTCTATACAATATCTTTTGAAGACAAATTGCATTTTCCCAGTACCCTACAAAAAATAGTAACCTATATTTACTTGCGCTACAACTGTTCCTGTGTTCCAGGTTATAATTCCATACGTTTTTACTCCGCAATATTTACATGACGAATGTCTTCATTAGTGACTCCCCAATCATGTAGCCCAAGGAATCCATCATTTTACGATTCGTGAAGGGCATAAATTTTCGTATCTCTACATTAAGAAGTAATTGCTAGTCTTACAACTTCCTTTTGCTGAGATATATTGGATGTTACTGCAGTTTCTAATTAGATCTCTACGTGGAAGATTCTGTTTGCGAGCTATATTATTAACGATGGTGACGAAATTGTTATACTGGAGAGAAAAAGTTTAGTATAAAAGTAACTTTCGCGTGGCGTTTCGCTGGTACATGACATAATAGCTCGATGAAAGTTGGACGATACATACAATGAGCTGCTACAGTATATTACACATGGTAACTTAAAGACAATGAGACGAACAGAGATTCACTCTTATTTATCGCAATTCATGATGGTCCACTGGACATTGCAAAAGACAGGATATGGTTTTTAATAGAGCGTGTGATCACCACAGGCGGCAATGCACCCTCTGCAACGTCCTCCCATGCTGACCACGAGGTTGGTAGGAAGTTACCGTGGTAGGGCGTTCTGTTCCTCCCCAGCGCGGTTGAAAACTGTTGGATGCCCGTTGGCGCTTGTGGGCGTGCTGTAAAACGTTTCCCCATCCCGTCCCTCATGCGTTTTTCTTTCACTTAACTTCTGTGCTATACCGTAGCAGTTCTTTCTATGTATGATCCAAGTTTCGTCGAACTATGCTACATGGCCGTCACGCATCATGCAAATATGGCTTTCGTCCTTAAGTTTTGCACACCAGTGCGTTTCAGCCTTATACTATGTTACGAGGGTCGTTCAATAAGTAATGCCCCGCATTTTTTTCTCGGAACATATTTACTGTTAAGAGCCAGAATTTGATGATAATGTACATCAACATGTCTTGTCCATGTCCTATTTTTCTACGTAGTCTCCATGGCGTTCTATGCCCGTACGCCAACATTGTGGAAGAGCATGTATTCGCTGCTGATAAAAGCTCTTGTCCTGTAGGCGTAGCCATGTTTTCACTGCATGACTGACACCATCGTCATCTTCAAAGTGTGTTCTCCGTAGAGAATCCTTAAGTGGCCCAAAGAGATGGTCGGTACGAATAAAAGCGTCCGCAGGATTCAGCATGCCTGGAGCAGTGGCTGTGACAGGACGCCCTAGCGTGGCTTATCATGGAGTTCTGTTTCTGCATTTCCTGAGGCTGTATCTTTCTTTACCCATCGCCCAACTGTACTCCTATCAACTGTAGCATCGCCATACACTGCACACAAACGTTCATGGATGTTCACCACGGTTTCTTTTTCTGCACTCAAGAATTCCATAATAGCACGCTGCTTGTAACTTGAGTTGTATGTAGACGCCATTTTGACGCTGTACTACGGCTCTGCCATCCACAAGAACGGTTCTAAACTTCACCGGCGCACAGAACAAACATCAGATGTGGAGGACCAGCAAGGACGTTGGTCTATGTATATTCATGGCGTTAAAAAAATGAGGGATTACTTATTGAACGAGCCTCGTATATGCTAAGAATTTACATGTCTGCACAAACACTGAAGTGCTGAGCTAATTATCCCTCATATACAACGTTTTATTTATTTCTTCAGTCATTGCGAAACTAGATCAGTTTTTCCCGGCGGAATGCTTATAGAGAATGAGATATCTGAGGCTCTATATTCATCCACCGTTCTTATCCAATATTTTATTCTGCTGCTAATTTTACATTGCGACCATAAATATCAGTTTACTACAATAATCGATAGTTTGCTGCTAGCATGACTAGATGTCTTCAGCCGCGCGGGATTAGCCGAGCGGTCCGAGGCGCTGCAGTCATGGACTGTGCGGCTGGTCCCGGCGGAGGTTCGAGTCCTCCCTCGGGCATGGGTGTGGGTGTTCGTCCTTAGGATAATTTAGGCTAAGTATTGTGTAAGCTTAGGGACTGATGACCTTAGCAGTTAAGTCCCATAAGATTTCACACACTTTTTTTTACACTGATAAGCCAAACATTATGACTTTCACGTTCTGTGAAGAGGAGTGACTTCCAACACCTCGTCGCCCAGAAGAATTTACATGTGGTGTCCCACAAGGATCCATCTTGGGGCCATTGCTTTTTCTTGTGTACATTAATTATCTCTCATCAGTTACACTGCCAGAAGCAGAGTTCGTTTTGTTTGCAGAAGACACAAGTATTTCAATAAATAGTATGTCGACTGTAGTTATAGAAAGATCTGCTAATGATATTTTCATGGATATTAATAAATGGTTTAAAGCCAACTCACTGACATTAAACTTCGAAAAGACTCATTATATGCAATTCAGAACCTGTAAGAGGTTTCCACCCAGCATATGCATAAAGTATGAAGAAGAGCAGATAGAAGAGGTTGACAGTCTTAAATTCCTGCGATTACAACTTGATAATAAATTCAATTGGGAGGAGCACACCACAGAACTGCAGAAACGCCTTAACAAATCTGTATTTGTAATTAGTGTTAGCTGACTTAGGCGACATAAAATTGAAAAAGCTTGCATACTTTGCTTACTTTCATTCCATAATGTCATATGGTATAATATTTTGTTAACTCTTCAGGTCAAAAAAAAGTTTTCAGAGTCCAAAAGCGTGTAATACGTATTATTTGTGGAGTAAATTCACGGACGTCCTGTAGAAACCTCTTCAAAGAACTGGGTATACTAACTAGTGCCTCTCAGTATATTTACTCCTTAATGAAATTTGTTCTAAATAATATATCTCTTTTATTTACTCCTTAATGAAATTTGTTCTAAATAATATATCTCTTTTTCCAACAAACAGCTCAGTTTATACATACAATACCAGGAACAAAAATGATCTGCACAAGGACTTAAGACTTACTTTAGTTCAAAAAGGGGTCCACTACTCAGGAACACTCATCTTCAATAATTTGCCAGCAAACAAAAAATTTAGTTACAAATAAAGATCAGTTTAAAAGGAGCCTGAAAGACTTACTAGTGGCCAACTCCTTCTACTCCATTGACGAAGTTTTTAATAGAAACAAATGATGTATTGTATGTATCTTCTTACTATTAGTATTGTTATTTCAGCTTAAAAAAAAAAAGAAATTGACATGTTCCACATCCACGAGGATCTCCTCAGAACGGATCTATGGAACGAAAAACTAATCTAATCTCGATGTTTCGCAGCCTCACAACTACTTTCACAGCCGCTCACAACAGTGGCACGCGAACAGCTGACGAATTCCGCCCCTTCCGAGATATTCGTCCTCCGGTACTGGGTAATTATATATCCTTTGTCAAAGTCGTTCATATCTGTGACTTTTACCAATCTGCAGCTCGTATCATAACTAGAATGATTCCCCATTCGCCACTGCTCCGCTCACACACTTTCCTTGCCGAGTTTGGTGCCCGCAGCCCTATCAGGCGGCATTCAGTCTTGCGTTGGAAAGCGATCGTAATATTTTGGCTCACTGTGAATTACATGGCAGGAAAGAGATCTGAATCAACCTCATTTTGAGTGCGAGTCTATTATTTCGCCACTATGCTACATTCATCAGCCCGTTGTAAGAACCTTCTTCTTCCTTCAATGGATTTTTACATTCAAACGGCCCCGAATCGTTATAAAGAAAGATACTAAGATGTGTCGATATTGCAACCTGAGAAATTTAACTTAGATGATCACAGTCACAAAAACCTACACAGTTGTCTGAAAACAGTTTCTTTAATTAACAGTAAAGAATTACATTAGTACAATGAATCACTACAGCTATAATGGCTGGTAATGGACGGAACAACTGTCTGTTTCGCATAAAGCACGAGACTATCCCACGACATAACACTATAGAATGCTGAATTCTCAAAACAGTACATATTTTGCATCCTGACTCAAACAGCAATTCACTTCGTACAGACAGCCCGAAAGGTAGGACGGAGCTTATGTCCTTTGCTAAGAGAAAATTGGACATATAACTGCAGTGCTGGCTGTTATAAACCAAGTAGGTGCATTCGTGACGTAAAAATACATTTCAGCTGTGGAAGAGAATCCACACGGTTTTATTTTTCGCCTTTATCAACTAAGCATGACAACACACATCGAATGGATTCAGAGACACGCGACTAGGATAGTGACAGGTAGGTATAGTCCACAGAAATGTGTAACTCGAGTGCTCGGAGAATTTAAATCCAAGTCCTAGGAAGAAAGATGACGTAAATTCTAAATCCTATTGGGTAACTTTAGAAAATCTGTTCTGAGATAACTGTGCGACCATGATTCTGCGACAAATGTATATCTCGTGTTGGGACCAGGAGCAGAAATATAAGAGATGTTAGAGCATGTACGAAAATATTTAGACATTCTCTTTGGCTCATTACGCAGATGGAACAGGAAAAAAAATTATACTGGTAAGGTGTACCCCCTACCATGCACTTTACGCGTTAGCTAGCGAAATATTAATCTAGACGCAGAAGTTTTCATTTATTTCTTCCAAATCATTTGATACAGATACGGAGAGGATCCTTTTATAAGACTCCTGCTAACTTCTTTCCCAACAAGCTACTGATATAAATCTAATCTTTTAGATGTAGACAGGAAGATGAACTGCAGCCACCCTATCTCCCTCTATGAATCGTGACTAGCAGATCCTGTAAAGTTACAAAAATTCTGGAAAGGTGCGTGGCATCTACGAAAGAAAATTATTTCTAAAATTTTCATTCAGTCGAAGTTTCCGCAGAATTGCTACCACCTCAACATTCATACACACGCGCACTGTATTATCACTCCAGAGATGCACCACGTATTTTCAGCTGAGCAGTGTACTCAGTTCAGAGATTCAAATGAATGTACAGTGGTCTTTCATCAGAGCATTTCCACTGGTAAAAGGGTAGTAGGATAAACTGAGATCCTGGATTCCAAAAGGCGGCCACTAGAATTTTAAGCCCACGTCAGAGCGACCAATTACTAACCATGTGAATAAATCACGAAATATTGTTATCGAATGTAGTGCTCCGTGAAATCATCATCCGCTTGTGAAACATCATCAAGGATCTAGCAGCTTTGTTAGAAATGTTCCACTGAGATGGTGGAGACATACACAGACGACTCATTCTGCTGATAATGGCCATATCGGAGAGTATTTTCATTGTTATTCACTGACTGGTGCCAGAGCAGGCTGTTTGAGACCCGGGCCATTCTAGAATTCGGTTCTTTTCAGCCAAATCCCTGCGTGCTTGTTGTGGTCTAGAGGGGTTCCCTGGTGGGAAATCTAAGAGGGAATCACTGGTAACAGCATTCTCCTTAGAACGAAAGGAAACTACCTCAAAACCTTGACAGGAATTTAGGGATTAGAGCTACTACAATTTAGAATAAGTACTTGAATAAACCATAGAAGCCTAGTGAATGTACACCTGTAATTGTATGTAACAAGAGTTAAGTCGATGACATGCTCGGCATGATTTTATGATCATTTTTTATATATTTCGGTGAAACGTACCGCACGGAGAAAGAACTGTCGTCCGTAACTTTTCCAAGTGTTCTCGTTCCACACAGGGCATGAGAAGAATACGTGCTTATACAGTTACATATGTCCGTAATTAATTGTCAGATGCTCCCAAAGGAGCAAATTTCATTGGTTAAAAAACCATCTCTTTGGATTTCCGAGTGAAACCTAGGTTTTGAGTTGCCATGTTTTTAGCATCATCTGTTGTCAGAGATTCCTCAATTTTTCACCTCAGAGGAATTGAAAATAAAAGTAGCCATCTGCGCTGCCAATATACACTCTAAGACAAAAAGCCACGTATCACTAAGGAGTTATGTAAATTGATAACAAATTCATTCACACAAATACCGAAGGAAGACGTAAAATTAGTTGGCGGCTAACGTATGAATGCGTGACGATTGCAGCGCAACTTCATTCTGCTGCCGGCAAGGGCAGTAAACAGGGAACATGTCGATACCAGGGCATAAAGTCCTTGCGAATTTCATTTCGTGTACTCAGTTGGGCAGTAACTATGCCTCGCAGACAGGCGTGTGAACAATATACACAGACATCAACATCTGAGAGAGGACATGTAATAGGGCTCAAACAAGCCGATTGGAGTACTCGACGATGTTGGCAGGAGTGGTTGATCTATGGCCGAACCGAGCGTCAAGAATGATGCTATCAATCTAGAGAGACGAGAGAACGTGACGACCGAGCAATCGTCAGAGAGGCACTCAGCGCCCCGGATTAATCAATATCATCGATCCGAAATGCTACTGGTGCTTCAGTGGCCACAACGACCATTAACAGGCAGCTCACAGAAAGGAGGCCGAGCTAATGGCGCCCCCTTGGGCCAACTTCTATTGGCCTCTGTACTCCGAGAAGCCCGTTCGTAGTGCTATTGGGTACATTCAGCTGGAATCTCATTGACTGCAATAGAAATGTCTTCAGTTATGAGTCCTCCTTTTAACTGAGCCCCGATGATCAGCGAAAAAAAAAAGGTTCAAATGGCTCTGAGCACTATGGGACTCAACTTCTGAGGTCATCAGTCCCCTAGAACTTAGAACTACTTAAACCTAACTAACCTAAGGACATCACACATATCCATGCCCGAGGCAGGATTCGAATCTGCGACCGCAGCGCTCGCGCGGTTCCAAACTGTAGCGCCTAGAAGCGCTCGGCCACTTCGGCCGGCGATGATCAGCGAAGATGAGTCTAGATACGACCCAGACAGGGGTGGGATACAACCTGACAGTCGCGCGCCACACGGCCCAATAACCCATGTGATGGTCTGGGGTGCCATTTCTTTTCATAGCAATACGCTTCTTGTTGTCACCGCGGCACCCTTACGGGACGGAAGTACGTCGACGATATTCTACGCCCTGTTTTGTTGCCCTTCATGGCAAGCCATCGTCGGCTTACATTTCAGCAAGATAATGCCCGCCGGAGACTTTCTGCTGTTTATCTTCGTGCTTGCCAAACCTTACCTAGACCAGCAAAGTCGCCGGATCAAGAATGGTTCAAATGGCTCTAAGCACTATGGGACTTAACATCTGAGGTCATCAGTCCCCTACACTTAGAACTACTTTAACCTAACTAACCTAAGGACATCACACACATCCATGCCCGAGGCAGTATTCGAACCTGCGACCGTTGCAGCAGCGCGGCTTCGGACTGAAGCGCTTAGAACCGCTCGGCCACAGCGGCCGACTTCTAGGATCTCTCCCCAATTGAGAACGTTTGGAGCGTTATGAGCGGGCCCTCCAACCATCTCGGGATTTTGATGATCTATCACGCTAGTTGGACATAATTTAACGTGATATCCCTCAGGAGGAAGTTCTATCGGTCAATACCAACCCGAATAAATGTTTGTAGAAGGGCCAGAGCTGGACCATCGTGTTGTTGACTTGCTCAATCTGTGTAGCTCTTTCTCTTGAATGAATCATCTAACTTTTCTGAAACTGTAATAATTTGTTTGTCTGTACATGTACATCACATCTACCGATTTCCGTCCCATTCGGATAATTCCTTCGTGGTGCGTCTTTTTTCCCGTTAACAGTGTATAAATGTGTTCAGTTCCCTTGGAGATCTCTCTGTAATCAGAGAGTAGCTGTTTTCCAGTACGTATCGCACCTGCGGAATTATCAGTGATAGAGTGCTCAAGTGCCACAAAATATTCCTTCATAGAAGGGCTTCAATTCACTAAATCTGTACTACTGAACAAACGTTACACGAAACTATACATATGCGATTTGTCGTGCACACTGCCATCTTTGTGGCGTCAAAAGCTTTGGTTTCTTTATTCAGGGTTTTTCATAAGTTTCTCACGGGTTTCAGAAGACGACAGTACGAGAACTACGAGACATACAAAAAACAGACATATATCGCTGGAAATAGCATATCTCCAAGTTTCTAAACTCTCATTCCAGGTGCTCAGTGTGAATATCCTTTGTAATGCGCTAAAAGTGAATACGTGCATGCAAGTCATGGAAGTCGGTTACATGAACTGCCCACAAAGGTGCGACACCATTCCGCTGTGGAAATTTGTTCATTGTGTTGTCCGTCTGCAGACGCGAGCTAATTTGATGTGACAACACGGAGCGGACGATTTGTCTATATGTTCTGACAGGCCGTAGTGCAACTACGTCACGGCACGTATTACAAATCGAAACCTGGAGAAATGATCTCTACCCTGCGTGTCAGGTAGTTTTCGAGCAGTCGTCCACAGAAACTTAGGAGGCACTTATAGATAATATTGTGTTAATTCTATGTAGAATCCTTCTACGTACTCTGAAATCTAGAGTATCATTTATTTTTACTGGGTCATCCGTCATACGACTGGTCTGATATGGTACATCACAACTTCCACTCCTGTATCCACTTCTTCATCTCAGAGTAGGGCTTCCTCCGTAACCCCCAGTTATTTGTTGGATCTATTCCAGTCACTGCCTTTCCCCGCAGTTTCACCTCTCTTCATCTCCATCTACTCGTAATACCGTGTAAGTTATTCCCTGATGTCCTTAACTCACATCCTATTATATTGCTCTTTTCCTTATCAATGTTTTCCACGTTATTCTGTCCTCGCTGAGTCTGTGGAGAACCACCTCATGCACTCATTAAAGCGAAATATTTATCAATATGAAATTCTATTCCACCAACACAATGCTTTAGCAGATATGATTCTTATTTTTTTAACAATTGCTGATGATATTGCAACTGCACTAAATTTATGGAATTTATTAGCAGTTGCGGAATCTATCTGACATTAACTGCAACAGGTCATCCGTTAGTGACTGGTGAAAATTTGTACTGGACTGGGACTCGAACCCGGATTTCCTGCTTGTCACAAGTGGATTACTAACACAATCATCAGCGGTAAGACTGACGATCGTAATACCAACGTTGAATGCAATTGTCTCCTCGAAATCCTGTGGCGGGAATCCAAATAAGTCTGCGAGCGATGGGGTCGTACACAGAAGAGAATAGGTAAGTTTGGATCGGTTTTTTAAATGTGCTCAGATAGCCGAAGTAGTTAAGGCAACCACTTGCTTCAAGCGGGAAATCCGGGTTTGAGTCCCGGTCCGGCACAGATTTTCAGGTGTCATCAACATGCAATAGACTCAACACCTAATGTAGCTAATGTCACAAAGATTCCCCAGATATGATTCTGTTAGAAAATGTTCGTGCATTCCATCTTTGGAAATGAGATCCAAATAACTCAACACAACGCATTTTCACGTACACATACTACTGAAGGACTTGATTCTCAAACCAGCGACCAGGAGCAAGTCCTAGTACAATCTCTTTGCATCAAACCTTGTACATTACTTGTTAGTAAGGATGTGTTTTTGGCTTAATGACTTCTCTTGAAGTCAACTTGATTTTTGCCTTTTTCATGTGTGAAAGAAATTAAGTGTTGAAATAAAGACTGCCAGCATTTCAACTTCTCATCTACATTTGTTGACGTTGTGAAATTGATCTGAAAATTTCCAGATAAGGAGTATGGTGCACGTTATACAAGATGGAGAGACAAACATTGAAGTAACATGTGGTATGCGGCAGAGGAGCTTAATAGCTTCTTCGATGTTGTTTTTCTACGTCAGTAGCTTAGCGGGTACTACTAACAATGACAGGCTTTTTGCAGATGATGCCGTTATCTGTAAGGATGCTCCGTCTGGTAAAAACAGTATAAACATCCATTAACATGCCAAGAAATATCAGAGTAGTACAAAGACGGCAAAATAGCTCTTAATGCAGATAAATAGAAAGTTCTATACTTCTACAAAAAGCGTGTCACCCTTTGACTGTACGATGAATAGGTCAGAAGTAGAATCAGTAATGTCTTACAAATATTTTGAAGCAGTTGTGTGTATGGATATGAAGGATCAGTTGTAAGCATATGCCAAGCTACGGTCCACTGGTTAAATATTAAGAACCTACAGTATGTCTACAAAAGTGTACAAAACAGTGGCGCGACCCATAATTGAAAACTGCTGAAGCGTATGGGATCCATATCAGGTGGGTCTAAGAAGGGACACTGGGAGTCTACAAGGAGCAGAGTGAACCGTCAACCATGTTTTAGTGGGGAGCGACCGTGAAAGTGAAAGATGTGTTGACAAATTCTGACTGGTAAATACTCCAAAGAAGACATTGTGCATCTCAAAAAACTTCATGAGTCGTCCTTCAGAGTAGAAACTTTGACAATTCTTCAACCCCTACACATTTAAGCCATAGAAAATGTGTGTATAATATTAGGAAGATAATAGCTCCACACAGAGAAGCACAGCAAGTATGCAACAGCTGGCCCACTCCAATAGTGAATGAAACGAGGAGAATCTTAAAATATATTACGATAAAAAATTACCCTCAGTCATGCAATACACAGTGACTGACTGAGTACGTATGTCGATGTAGACACATATAAACAGTTAGCAGAAAGGCGGTACTGACAGATATGGGAGGCAACGTTGTTGTTAATGATATTGGATGGATGCGTGGAGGTAGGAGTAACAAATAGGAACTCTAGTATCAGAGCAGGGAAAGGAGACATAAAGGCCAATGGATAGAAGATGCAGACTTGATATTGTTTAGTTGCTAGTAAAGGAAATAGGAGAAATATTGACGGTGGCCTTTAGCAGATAATTTGAGACGGAAAACCACGCTAGATTCTACGAAATGCAGGATTTGGTTAAATGGTTTATATGCGCACTGACAGAGTAAATACACAAATGCGTTGCAGAAAACCGCTAGTGTCTAAATTAGAGGTGGTTTCCCTTCGTCTTTCAAGACAGAAGCAATTTTTGAACTTCTTATATATCTTGCAGAGAGCGTGAAGATAAAATTCAACGTAATGCTATGGAATTGTATAAGCAGACGTTCTTTCACCGCCTCATCCGTGAAATGGACGGGGAGAAACCTTAACACACTTTACGACATAAGCTGCCCTCTGCGAGACACATCACTGTGATTCGATGATCGCAAACGCAGAGATGGAGCTCCAGCTCGATTGGAAAAGGGTGGGGGAAGGAACGCCTTTGCATTACACAGAAGCAGAAGTCCCTTCAGGTAAGAAGAATGCTCGAACAGTCACCTCCTTGCCTAGTAAAGCACGCTGGTGTCCTAACCTATGTATAGCCTCACCGTTTGATCCAGGCACAGCTGCGTATCCACGAGGAACGGAGAAAAGGAAAGAAGAGTAACACAACAGGGGTACTCACGGTAGTCCTCATGTCGGCGGGAGCTGAGAAAAGCGGCGGAGATGGGGAGGCAGTGCTCGAAGCTGGTGGGGCCAGGAGCGCGCTGTCTTTTATAGGAGCGACGGCGGCCTCGGCTAGATCCTAGGCGCCTAGGCGTAGAGCGCCGTCCGGGGATTTATGGCCAGCCGAGGCGGAGACAAAGGGTGTGGTTCGTAGCGCTTCCGGGCTCCCGCCGCGACGGCACCCACCGTCTGCCGATGGACGACACCGTCTCTAGGCTGGCAGGGACGGGAAAAACCGACCTGCAGAATGATTTTGCAGTTGGTTTTGATCTTCTGGTGACTTTACTTGACAAACCATCTATGACTGCTGATCGGATTGTCTCCTAAATCATCTATATACACTACTAGCTATTAAAATTGCTACACCAAGAAGAAATGCAGATGATAAACGGGTATTCATTGGACAAATATATTATGCTAGAACTGACATGTGATTACATTTTCACGCAATTTGGGTGCATAGATCCTGAGAAATCAGTACCCAGAACAACCACCTCTGGCCGTAATAACGGCCTTGATACGCCTGGGCTTTGAGTCAAACAGAGCTTGGATGGCGTGTTCAGGTACAGCTGCCCATGCAGCTTCAACACGATACCACGGTTCATCAAGAGTAGTGACTGGCGTATTGTGACGAGCCAGTTGTCCAGCCACCATTGACCAGACGTTTTCGGTGCGAGATCCGGAGAATGTGCTGGCCAGGGCAGTCGAACATTTTCTGTATCCAGAAAGGTCAGTACACGACCTGCAACATGCGGTCGTGCATTATCCTTCTGAAATGTAGGGTTTCGCAGGTATCGAATGAAGGGTAGAGCCACGGGTCGTAACACATCTGAAATGTAACGCCCACTGTTCAAAGTGCCGTCAATGCGAAAAAGAGGTAACCGAGACGTGTAACCAGTGGCACCCCACACCATCACGTCGGGTGATACGCCAGTATGACGATGACGAATACACGCTTCCAATGTACGTTCACCGCGATGTCGCCAAACACGGATGCGACCATCATGATGCTGTAAACAGAACCTGGATTCATCCGAAAAAATAACGTTTTGCCATTCGTGCACCTAGGTTTGTCGTTGAGTACACCATCTGTGGTGCAGCGTCAAGGGTAACCGCAGCCATCGTCTCCGAGCTGATAGTCCATGCTGCTGCAAACGTCGTAGAACCGTTCGTGCTGATGGTTGTCTTGCAAACGTCCCCATCTGTTGACTCAGCGATCGAGACGTGGCTGCACGATCCGTTACAGCCATGCGGATAAGATGCCTGTCACCTCGACTGCTAGTGATACGAGGCCGTTGAGATCTAGCACTGCGTTCCGTATTACCCTCCTGAACCCACCGATTCCATATTCTGCTAACAGTCATTGGATCTCGACCAACGCGAGCAGCAATGTCGCGATACGATAAACCGCAATCGCTATAGGCTACAATCCGACTGTTATCAAAGTCGGAAACGTGATGGTATGCATTTCTCCTCCTTACACGAGGCATCACAGCAACGTTTCACCAGGCAACACTGGTCAACTGCTGGTTGTGTATGACAAATCGGTTGGAAACTTCCTCATGTCGGCACGTTGTAGGTGTCGCCACCGGCGCCAACCTTGTGTGAATGCTCTGAAAAGCTAATCATTTGCATCTCACAGCATCTTCTTCCTGTCTGTTAGATTTCGCGTCTGTAGCCCGTCATCTTCGTGGTGTAGCAATTTTAATGGCCAGTAGCGTAGATTAGAAATAGCAGAGGGCCTATAACAGATCGTATATGGTGAGACACATATTTATAAACCAGATTTTAAACTCCAAAATATTTCCAGGTACACATGTGCACTCTATTATAATTTATTGGTTACGAACTGCTCATTAAAACCGAACAAATTGTAGAAATGTAGAAAATGAAGAAGATACGACCAGGATAAGCTAAAGAAACGGTCTTTGTCTAGAATTTCAAACGGAACGTTAGGCGATGATTGAAACAGAAGAAAATAACATAAGAGAAGACCAGTTGCTAACTCTGGCGGGAGAAACAGTGAAAGCAGCAAAGGATCAAACTGGCAAAAAGAGAAGACCAAACAACACATAAGAACCGGATTTAACAAACGGCAGGACGGTCTTGAGAGAGCAAGACAAGACAATACTTAGCCGTTTCGTGTTCAAGATGTACGAGAAAGACTAATACCCTCACATTTCAAAAATAATTTAATAATTCAAATTCCAAAGGATGAAAATGTGCTGACAGTTGTGAATATTATCGAACTATCAGTTTAATAAGTCATGGTTGCAAAATACGACAAGAGTTATGTAAAGAAGAAGTGAAAAACCGTAGAACCTAACCTCGGAGAATATCAGTTTAGGTTCCGGAGAAACGTAGGAACATACCAGGCTATACTGAACCTACGATTTATCTTTTAAGATAGGTAAAGGCAAACCTCCTTTTATAGCATTTGTAGACTTAGAGAATGCTTTTGACAGTGATGAGTGGAATACACTCTTGGAAATTCTGGAGGTAGCAGGGGTAAAATACAGGGAGCGAAAGGCTGTTCACAACTTGTACTGAAAACGGACTGCAGTTATAAGAGTCGAGACCATGAAAGGGAAGCAGAGGCTGAGAAGAGAGAGTTGCAGCCTATCGCTGATATTATTCAACCTATACATTGAGCAAGCAGCAAAGGAAACAAAAGCAAAATTTGGAGTAGTAATTAAAATGCAGGGAGAAGAAATAAAAACCTTGAGTTTTACCGATGGGATTGTAATCCTGTCAGAGACAGCGAGCGACTTGGAAGAGCATTGAATGGGAATTGATTGGGTCTTGAGAGCAGGAAAAAGATGAACATCAACAAAGCAAAACTAGAATTATGGAATGTAGTCAAATTAAATCAGTTGATGTTGAGGGAATTAGGTTAGGAGATGAGACATTTAAAGTAGTAGATGGGTTTTGTTATTTGAGCAGCGAAATAACTTTAGATGGCCGAAGTAGAGAGGATACAAAATGTAGTCAGGCAATGGCAAGAAAATCCCTTCTGAAGAAGAGGAATTAGTTAACATCGAATATAGGTTTAGGTGTTAGGAAGTCTTTTCTAACGGTATTTGTATGGAGTGTAGCCGTGTATGGGAGTAAAACACGGACGTTAAACAGCGTAGACAAGAAGAGAACAGAGGCTTTTGAAATGTGACGCCACAAAAGAGTGCTGAAAATTACATAGGCAGATGACGTAACTAATGTTTAGGTACTGAATAGGATTAGGCAGAAAAGAAATTTGTGTCACATATAGACTAGAAGGCCGGCCGGGGTGGCCGAGCGGTTCTAGGCGCTACAGTCTGGAACCGCGTAACCGCTACGGTCGCAGGCTCGAATCCTGCCTCGGGCATGGATGTGTGTGATGTCCTTAGGTTATTCAGGTTTAAGTTGTTCTAAGTTCTAGGGGACTGATGACCTCAGAAGTTAGTCCCATAGTGTTCAGGACCACTTTCGAACTGACTAGAAGAAGTGATCGGTTGATAGGACACATTCTGAGACATCAAGGGGTCGCCATTTTAGTATTAAATGGAAGTGTGGGGGATGAGACAAAGAGATGAATACACTAGTCAGATTCATGGGGATGTAAGTTGCAAAAGTTATTCGTTCGGTGATGATTAGGCTTGCACAGGATAGAGAAGCATGGAGAGCTGCATGAAATAGGTCTTTGGCCTGAAGCCCACATAACTGTCAGTACTTTCGAGTAGCAAAGTAAAGCTTATATTTTTAACGAATTGTAGAAAATACATCTCGAACGTCTGCAAGAATCTGTACGACTTTCGAATTTGTGCTCCCTGTTTTTCCCAAAATATAGCGTCAGCTGTCAACAATGGGAAGAATTTGTCCCTCTAACTAAAACGATTGCAGATATGACCTTCAAATTTATTACAAATATGAACGAAAGTTGTAGGGGAGCACTGCCTCACAATCTCACTTTTTAGTAATCTGCTAATATTGACGATGTACGTGCGACGCATAGGTAGTAACCGCAGCTGTCGACGGTATATAGGCGCGATGGAGACTCCTCTAAAGCATGTCAGGAGAGGTGTGACAGCAGCGGGGGCAGCCAGAAGTATTTGCGCCATGTATGGGGTAATGTCAGTGAACAGAGCACAGCAAAAAGATGGTTTTCTCGTTTTAAGGAGGGTCTTTTTGACATTATTGACTCTCCGCATTCAGTAAGACCCTCGATCGATTTAACGCATTAATCCACAATGTCAGTGTACTCGATAACTGTCAAATGTGAGGGACTGTGATCATTTCACCATTTTGCGATATTTGCATGCAATGGGGAAGGTTCAAAAATCGGTTACCGCATGCCCTACGCCAAAATCAAAAAAATTTTCTGCTGGCCATATATGCATCTGTGCGTGCTTGTCATCAATTGGCTCGTGACCAACACCAACCATTCCTACCTTGTATCATTACTGGAGACGAGAACTGAAAAGAAAAGACTGGTAGAGACCAAATAAAGCAGCAACCCCGTGTAAGAAAACCTGCGCGCATCCACAAAACGTAGTGTTATGCGTCTGGTGGAACAGCGACGGTATGACGCACTACGAACTGCTTTCTCGAGGTTAGCTGGTTGATTCGGGGGAGGGAAACAAACGGCGAGGTCATCGGTGCCACCGGAGTAGGGAAGGATGGGAAAGAAAGTCGGCCGTGCGCTTTCAAAGGAACCATCACTGCCGACATTTAATATCAAGAGCTGAGACGTCTTGAAGACGGAATCCAAGAGCAACGACCAGGAAGACTGCGTGAAGTAATGCTACTCCACGTTAATGCCCGCCCACATTCTGCTAGACTGACAAAAGCATTATACAGGAGTTGGGTTGGAAGTCGTTCCTCATCTACCTTAGTCACGTAATCCTGCGCCTTCACATTTTAACCCTGTCCGCTCTCTAGCGAACAACGTTCAAGGAACTTCCCGTCCGGATGAAAATGCGCTCCGAACATGGCTCAATGAGTTCTTCTCCTCAAAATCATGTGATTCCTACAGTCGCTGAATCAAAAAGTGACCATGTTTCGTCGAATATCGTTACAGGGATTGACACACAGGTTCGCCACATCGAACAGGAAACAACACGGGAATCCATGGAGTGGAGCCACACCGCCTTACCTCCGAAGAAAAAGTTGAAAGGCGCATCCTCTGCGGGGAAAAGCGTAACGACGGCCTTCTGGGACTCTGGGAGGATTAATCTGTTTGATGTCCGAAGTATACTGTGTTACCCTCAGGAAACTGAAGAAACGACTTCAGCGTGTTGGTTGCCACAAAAATGCAAACTATCTTCTCCTTCCGCATGACCCCCCAAGGCCTCACACAAGCCTTCTCTTCCAAGAGGAGCTCACAAAACTTCGATCTCGCACTTTCCGACTTACGTCGGTTTGGCCCAATGAAGGATGCACTCCCCGTGGGAAGCAATAAGTTCGTGATGGGGAGGTTAATGATGCAGCGAGACGTTGGCTCATACGTCTACCTTTAGGGTGGTGCTTTCTGAGCATACAGGCGCTCCCAGTAAGGTGGCGTAAGCCGTCGCAGTGAATGGAGATTATGGTGAAAAATACGGGTTTATACCCAAAACAGTGGAGAATTATATAGTGTATGGTCATCCTGAATGAAACCAACCTGCTTTTAGATAAAAAAAAAGTGTTGCATAGCTTATTGAACGCCCCTCGCAAGGTACGAGATGAGGTACTGGCGGAATTAAAGCTGTGAGGACAGGGCGTGAGTCGTGTTCGGGTAGCTCAGCTGGTAGAGCACTTGCCCGCGAAAGACAAAGGTCCCGAGTTCGAGTCTCGGGTCAGCACATAGTTTTAATCTGCTAGTAAGTTTCATATCAGCGCACACTCCGCTGTAGAGTGAAAATTTCATTTTATTTAATATGTTAATCAGTAGCGTGGTAATGGAACCTGCGACGATACAATTGATTTTTGCCGGGCAGGGATTCCAACACCGCAAATTTCGCTATTCTCTTATAACTACAAACAGACATGAAATCTTTGTTTCTTCATCAGTACTGAAATGTGCACATCTTTGGCTGAAGGTTGTTGTTGTTGTTGTGGTCTTCAGTCCTAAGACTGGTTTGATGCAGCTCTCCATGCTACTCTATCCTGTGCAAGCTTCTTCATCTCCCAGTACCTACTGCAACCTACATCTTTCTGAATCTGCTTAGTGTATTCATCTCTTGGTCTCCCCCTACGATTTTTACCCTCCACGCTGCCCTCCAATACTAAACTGGTGATCCCTTGATGCCTCAGAACATGTCCTACCAACCGATCCCTTCTTCTGGTCAAGTTGTGCCACAAACTTCTCTTCTCCCCAATCCTATTCAATACTTCCTCATTAGTTATGTGATCTACCCATCTAATCTTCAGCATTCTTCTGTAGCACCACATTTCGAAAGCTTCTATTCTCTTCTTGTCCAAACTATTTACCGTCCATGTTTCACTTCCATACATGGCTACACTCCATACAAATACTTTCAGAAATGATTTCCTGACACTTAAATCTATACTCGATGTTAATAAATTTCTCTTCTTCAGAAACGCTTTCCTTGCCATTGCCAGTCTACATTTTATATCCTCTCTACTTCGACCATCATCGGTTATTTTACTCCCTAAATAGCAAAACTCCTTTACTACTTTAAGTGTGTCATTTCCTAATCTAATTCCCTCAGCATCACCCGACTTAATTCGACTACATTCCATTATCCTCGTATTGCTTTTGTTGATGTTCATCTTATATCCTCCCATCAAGACACTATCCATTCCGTTCAACTGCTCTTCCAAGTCCTTTGCTGTCTCTGACAGAATTACAATGTCATCGGCGAACCTCAACGTTTTTATTTCTTCTCCATGGATTTTAATACCTACTCCGAATTTTTATTTTGTTTCCTTTACTGCTTGCTCAATATACAGATTGAATAGCATCGGGGAGAGGCTACAACCCTGTCTCACTCCCTTCCCAACCACTGCTTCTCTTTCATGCCCCTCGACTCTTATAACTGCCATCTGGTTTCTATACAAATTGTAAATAGCCTTTCGCTCCCTGTATTTTACCCCTGCCACCTTTAGAATTTGAAAGAGAGTATTCCAGTCAACATTGTCAAAAGCTTTCTCTAAGTCTACAAATGCTAGGAACGTAGGTTTGCCTTTCCTTAATCTTTCTTCTAAGATAAGTCGTAAGGTCAGTATTGCCTCACGTGTTCCAGTATTTCTACGGAATCCAAACTGATCTTCTCCGAGGTCGGCTTCTACTAGTTTTTCCATTCGTTTGTAAAGAATTCGTGTTAGTATTTTGCAGCTGTGGCTTATTAAACTGATTGTTCGGTAATTTTCACATCTGTCGACACCTGCTTTCTTTGGGATTGGAATTATTATATTCTTCTTGAAGTCTGAGGGTATTTCGCCTGTCTCATACATCTTGCTCACCAGATGGTAGAGTTTTGTCAGGACTGGCTCTCCCAAGGCCGTCAGTAGTTCCAATGGAATGTTGTCTACTCCGGGGGCCTTGTTTCGACTCAGGTCTTTCAGTGCTCTGTCAAACTCTTCACGCAGTATCGTATCTCCCATTTCATCTTCGTCTACATCCTCTTCCATTTCCATAATATTGTCCTCAAGTGCATCGCCCTTGTATAGACCCTCTATATACTCCTTCCACCTTTCTGCTTTCCCTTCTTTGCTTATAACTGGGTTTCCATCTGAGCTCTTGATGTTCATACAAGTGGTTCTCTTATCTCCAAAGGTCTCTTTAATTTTCCTGTAGGCAGTATCTATCTTACCCCTAGTGAGATAAGCCTCCACATCCTTACATTTGTCCTCTAGCCATGCCTGCTTAGCCATTTTGCGCTTCCTGTCGATCTCATTTTTGAGACGTTTGTATTCCTTTTTGCCTGCTTCATTTACTGCATTTTTATATTTTCTCCTTTCATCAATTAAATTCAATATTTCTTCTGTTACCCAAGGATTTCTACTAGCCCTCATCTTTTTACCTACTTGATACTCTGCTGCCTTCACTACTTCATCCCTCAAAGCTACCCATTCTTCTTCTACTGTATTTCTTTCCCCCATTCCTGTCAATTGTTCCCTTATGCTCTCCCTGAAACTCTCTACAACCTCTGGTTCTTTCAGTTTATCCAGGTCCCATCTCTTTAAATTCCCACCCTTTTGCAGTTTCTTCAGTTTTAATCTACAGGTCATAACCAATAAATTGTGGTCAGAGTCCACATCTGCCCCTGGAAATGTCTTACAATTTAAAACCTGGTTCTTAAATCTCTGTCTTACCATTATATAATCTATCTGATACCTTTTAGTATCTCCAGGGTTCTTCCATGTATACAACCTTCTATCATGATTCTTAAACCAAGTGTTAGCTATGATTAAGTTGTGCTCTGTGCAAAATTCTACCAGGCGGTTTCCTCTTTCATTTCTTAGCCCCAATCCATATTCACCTACTACGTTTCCTTCTCTCCCTTTTCCTACACTCGAATTCCAGTCACCCATGACTATTAAATTTTCGTCTCCCTTCACTATCTGAATAATTTCTTTTATTTCATCATACATTTCTTCAATTTCTTCGTCATCTGCAGAGCTAGTTGGCATATAAACTTGTACTACTGTAGTAGGTGTGGGCTTCGTATCTATCTTGGCCACAATAATGCGTTCACTATGCTGTTTGTGGTAGCTTACCCGCATTCCTATTTTCCTATTCATTATTAAACCTACTCCTGCATTACCCCTATTTGACTTTGTGTTAATAACCCTGTAGTCACCTGACCAGAAGTCTTGTTCCTCCTGCCACCGAACTTCACTAATTCCCACTATATCTAACTTTAACCTATCCATTTCCCTTTTTAAATTTTCTAACCTACCTGCCCGATTAAGGGATCTGACATTCCACGCTCCGATCCGTAGAACGCCAGTTTTCTTTCTCCTGATAACTACATCCTCTTGAGTAGTCCCCGCCCGGAGATCCGAATGGGGGACTATTTTACCTCCGGAATATTTTACCCAAGAGGACGCCATCATCATTTAATCATACAGTAAAGCTGCATGCCCTCTGGAAAAATTACGGCCGTAGTTTCCCCTTGCTTTCAGCCGTTCGCAGTACCAGCACAGCAAGGCCGTTTTGGTTATTGTTACAAGGCCAGATCAGTCAATCATCCAGACTGTTGCCCTTGCAACTACTGAAAAGGCTGCTGCCCCTCTTCAGGAACCACACGTTTGTCTGGCCTCTCAACAGATACCCCCCCGTTGTGGTTGTACCTACGGTACGGCTATCTGTATCGCTGAGGCACACAAGCCTCCCCACCAACGGCAAGGTCCATGGTTCATGGGGGGGCTGAAGGTAACGCAATGAATAGTTCTGCTCTGCCTGAGATTCCACCCCATCCATATTGTCATTTGTTGAGCACACACGAGGAGGTGTCAACTATCAGATTCACTTTCAGTAGTAGTTAGGATCGTGCCGTTCGCAGAGACATGGAGGGGTTTTGTATCGTGAGGAAACATCTTGAAGGATTCAAATCTAGGAAAAAAATTGTAATCGAAGTTCGAATCCCAATACAGTGCCAATGTTTTCACAACCTCAAGGTGACTTAAAATAAGAAATGAAGGTCCTATGACCTTACATGACGATAGGTTCATGAATTAAGGTAACATTACTACTGTAAGGAAACTTACTGGAGACAGAGTTACTGCAAGCAGCGACCTGCACCTCTGACAGCCAACACTAATCCAACTCTGTTCCAGCCAGTAGCGAACGGACATGTTTAACGTTGATTTGGAACCACGGCACAGTCCTGAGTTCTTTACTTGGCGTTACTGGAGATGAAGAGGGTATGTATATTTGTGTCTGTTAAAAACTGGTGCCCTCAGCAGGAATCGAACCACCTTAGTGATTACAAGGTGGCCTCAATCCAACAAGTCACTGAATTTCACATGTGTTAGCATCATGTTTTTTATACAATGCGGTACACAGCACACGGCATGAGAAGTGCTCACTTCCACTTCATCCGTTGTCAACGTCATGTAGTGCGAATGCAAAGCCGTGATATCAAACCCATACTTTTCCTTCCTTTTTTAAGGTATATTCCGTCTGTCTGCTAAGACAGTCTACAGAAGGCCGGGGGCAGTTCAGTTTGTTTTCTGACAAGCCAGTTATAGAAAAATCTTACAGAAACATGTTTGTGAAAGGGCTCGCTGGCGTCTGTCATGGTAAGACCAATTTCAGTGCCATCAGTCAGCGGCCGCTTGACACAGACCGGAGTCCGCCCAAGTAATGGCGATGTATCGGGCACAGAGCCTGTGATCTGCAGCGGACGTTTCTGTGCTCGAATTACCAAGTATAGCATTGCGTAACGTTGCGTATGGTACAATACTATATTTCAGCATGCTCGGTCTGATTTTGTGTGGCATGTTGCTACAAGCGTATTGAATTATGGTTTTATTTTTTTCAAGTTTATAATATAGTTCGTGCCATGACAACTTGAATATTTCTCATTTTTGACGTTATGAGGAGCGTCTTTTATGCATTAGAAAACGGAGCTTAAAAACGGAGTCTAACACGGAGTAAAGTCTAATATTTGTGAAATTGTGTGCTGTTTGTGTTTAATAAAAGGGTGAAGGCAGTGGAGGCAATTCGAAACACTTTTGCCCTGTTAGGAGTGAGTGCTATCGATAAAGTCAAGTTGTATCGTTTCAAGTACGATAGTTTTGAGATAAATTAATCACCACATTCCGGAAGACAAATAGTGTTGATGAAGTACGTTTCTGTGATTTGCTACTATGGTCAATGACAGTGAATCTGATAACCGGCTAGTGCGACCATCAATTACTTCTGTGCGGCATATTGAGGTTAAAAGAAAGGGAGGAGGATTACGGTACGATATCTCACCGGAAACGAGATTAGACGTGAAGCAGAATATAAAACTTAGATGGATGATGAAAGAAATCGCCTGTGCCCTTTCAAAGGATTGATCCTGGCATTTGCCAAAATACATTTAAGGACGTCACCGTAAGCTTAAATCAGTGCGGCCTAATATCAATTTGTGGTACCGTACGGTAACTTGATAAGGAGAAAATAGTGGGTAAGCCGTAGCAAACATTACCTCAGACAATGGTGTGTATACGTCGGTAAAGTGTACTTTTATTGATACACATCTGTTGGCGTAAAGAAGGTGCTTTGTTCACAAAGGTCACAGGGCTGTGTCCTTCGCAATTGACCTTTGTAGCCGACAAATGAGATGCCTTGCAGTCGCAAAGTAACAAACGCGAGCTGGAAGACAGCAAATACCAAAGGAGCTTGGTTGGCAAACACACCTACCGCACGTCTTCTAATCTGGCACCTGGATGTGCTACCGTTTCTCGCCCCTTATCGATCAGCCACCACGAAAGTTTTTGTTTTCATTTGTTTGTTTTGTTTTGACGATTGCGTTTTAAACGTGGCTTAGCTCAGAATCAGCATCGCTACATGCCTGGGATCGAAAAACTACCTGCCCTTCATCAGGCGGTTTTCGATAACAAGGAAGGATATGTTGTTGACAGTTCCTCTGACATGTGTGTCTGTTTTGTTCAATAATCTACCGGAAAACGCTGTTAATATGTGTCTCATGATAATATCTTACAACGAATGGCTATCTTAATTAAACATGAAATCTTTTGTCATACTCAAGTAGCTTTACCCGACTACAACATAAATCCGACAGTGTGGGTGTGAGATTAGTTGCTGAACATAACACACTTACGAGAGCAGTCAGTGATACGATTTCATTAACGTGTTTGTGTATTTTCAATAGCAGATCGGCAGCATTTTTTGTTTCTTACCTCTACTGGTTACTGAACGTAGCGAGACGTGTTATGATGACAAAATGTCTGAAGATGTCGTTCTGAGTTACATGTGGCTGCTTGTAACTGTTAAGGTGCGTTTACACTGCCATTTGTATCGGCACATGTATGAGATACATGTATATGCGACTTTGCGACATGTATCGCGACTTGTATGAGTTGCAAGTATGAACCTCATACATGTATGAGCGTGCGTTTACACTGGTTGATATGTATCACTGTGCGATAGCTTTCGACGACGATTTGGAGTATTTCACATTTTTATGTGCTGGTACACTTGCTCTTTTGGAAGATGATAGGAAGAAAAGGCGGAGGAAGCGTAGATGGTGGCAGAGAGAGTTTCTCGCGAATTAACGCTAAAGGATGGCGCATATTTTAGAAATTATGTTAGGATGAGTATGGTTTGTTATCACTTGTGGCTCCCCTTGTGTCCAAAACCAACACAAACTTTCGGGAAGCGATTCCACCAGAGGATCAGTTGGCAGTAACACTCCGTTTTTTGGCCACTGGGGATTCCTCTTGAAACGAAGATTTAATTGCAAAACATTTGCATTGTCGCGCGATTGCTAATTCCAACGTCTCACACACGACTGTCGGCATCCGTTGTCAACATTATCACGCGAGGCCGCCGGAATAATAGCAAAAAATTGATATACGTGCCAGATGCATGAAAAAATTATAGAATGTATTACATACTCTGATATATATAAAACTTGCACAATAGCCTCGCAAACACGAAGAATATGGCACTTTTTGATGTTCTATGCAGATACATTAACGTCGAAACGATAGTCGGCACCTCCAAAACTCAAACAGCCGCCAAAGAGTCTGGTACTACGCATGCGCTAATCGTCCAAATAAGCGGCAGGCGACAAGACGACAGGAAATGATAGTACTGCGCATGCGCGAGTTCAAATGTCGCTCATACATGTCGCGTATATGGCCAAAAAGCGATATACAAAATGTATACGCGACATGTATGAGCTCGAGGGTCCGCATACAATTTTCCGTGAATTTTTGTATGAGGTGATGTATCGCGACATGTCAAATTGACATGTCGCTCATACATGTCGCGATACATGTATCCCAGTGTAAACGTACCTTTACAGAAGAAGTAAAATATTACTCCTGCGGCCTTTTAGAACTGAAAGCTACTGCCTCATACTTTTTACAGCGCGTCGACATTTTCATGGAGCAAACCACCGACTGCAGCGTTCATCGCCTCCTCATTGTCCTTGTGGTGGCTGATACAGGTAATTCCAATGTAGACAACGAGATTGGTTGTAGTTGCTGCGTGAAAGTAATCTCCCCTATCTGTAAACATATATTTGGTAAGTCGATGATATGCCAAAGTGGAATTCATTCAGAATCTTTGATTGATATATCGCGAATACATCAAGTGAATCTTGCAAAATAACTTTATAGTTCCAGGAAGAACTATCACAGCGTCACCATACATGTTCTACTATGTTGTAATGACTCTGTCATAGTCGTATCTGGACGATTATTTTTCTTTCTTGAATGGGCTAAAAATATAAGAGTGCTTCTTGTGTATCAACTGTACACTGCCTGATTAGTTTCCCTACGACGTCTTGACGAGTACAGGATTATTACAAATGATTGAAGCGATTTCACAGCTCTACAATAACTTTATTATTTGAAATATTTTCAAAATGCTTTGCACACATGTACAAAAACTCAAAAAAAGTTTTTTTAGGCATTCACAAATGTTCGATATGTGCCCCTTTAGTGATTCGGCACACATCAAGCCGATAATCAAGTTCCTCCCACACTCGGCGCAGCATGTCCCCATCAATGAGTTCGACAGCATCGTTGATGCGAGCTCGCAGTTCTGGCACGTCTCTTGGTAGAGGAGGTTTAAACACTGCATCTTTCACATAACCCCACAGAAAGAAATCGCATGGGGTTAAGTCGGGAGAGCGTGGAGGCCATGACATGAATTGCTGATCATGATCTCCACCACGACCGATCCATCGGTTTTCCAATCTCCTGTTTAAGAAATGCCGAACATCATGATGGAAGTGCGGTGGAGCACCATCCTGTTGAAAGATGAAGTCGGCGCTGTCGGTCTCCAGTTGTGGCATGAGCCAATTTTCCGCGGGCTACGCGTGAAACTTGGCCGCACGCGTTCAGCCGTTTCTTCGCTCACTGCAGGCCGACCCGTTGATTTCCCCTTACAGAGGCATCCAGAAGCCTTAAACTGCGCATACCATCGCCGAATGGAGTTAGCAGTTGGTGGATCTTTGTTGAACTTCGTCCTGAAGTGTCGTTGCACTGTTATGAATGACTGATGTGAGTGCATTTCAAGCACGACATACGCTTTCTCGGCTCCTGTCGCCATTTTGTCTCACTGCGCTCTCGAGCGCTCTGGCGGCAGAAACCTGAAGTGCGGCTTCAGCCGAACAAAACTTTATGAGTTTTTCTACGTATCTGTAGTGTGTCGTGACCATATGTCAATGAATGGAGCTGCAGTGAATTTATGAAATCGCTTCAGTCATTTGTAATAGCCCTGTATTATTGTATTTATGGTGAGGGAGAAGAATGGAAAGCTGTGCAGACCACCGCAATACATACCAAAGAAAATGAACGTATTGAAAATTTTTGGTAAGTACTATGGGACCAAACTGCTGAGGTCATCGGTCCCTAGGCTTACACACTACTTAAACTAACTTACACTAAGGACAACACACACAGCCATGCCCAAGGGAGGACTCGAACCTCCGACGGGGGTGGAGAGGGGAGGGTGGGAGGGGAAGGCGAGCCGCGCGAACCGTGGCACGGCGCCCGAGACCGCACGGCTATCCCGCGCAGTCAATGAACGTATTCCACTGAGTTATATCGACATACAGCAGGCTGTGTGAACAAATACTTACTTCCAACGTTAGGAGATACCCTGAAATATATTACCTATTGACATATAACGGACATGGATTTGGAAAGCATCAAGCCTTGTGAGAGAGAGAGCGGTACTTTATTGGCACAACGTACAGGTGCTCTCAATTGATTCCGTATTTAGTGTGTTCCAAAAAGGTTTTTGATACCATTCCTCATAAGCGGCATCCAACCTCATTGCCTTCCGATGGACTACCGTCTCAGCTGTGCGACTGGATTCGTGATTTCCTTTCCTGTTTGAAAGGTCACAATTCGCATTGTATATGTACACCACTTAGCAGGCACTCAGAACATTTATATTTGTGATAGGTAATGCTGCCATCTAGTAATCTCCTCAGAAGAGCAAAATAAACTGCAAAATGATGTTGAAAATATATCTTCACGGTGCAAAACGTGACAGTTGACCGTAAACAATAAAATGTGAGGTTATCCACATAAATACCAAAACCATTCCGTTAATGTTCGTTTACACGACAGATCAGTCACATTTAAATACTGTCGATTCAACTAAATATCTAGGTGCGTTGATTACGAACAACTCAAACTGGAACGGTCGTATGGAAAATATTGTGGGGAAGGAGACCCAAAGACCGCGTTTTATTGGTAGAATACGCAGAAGATGCAACAAATTAATTAAAGTGACAGCCTACAACACACTTTTTCATCCTCTTCGTGTGTATTTCTGCGCAGTATAGGATCCCTATGAGTTAGGATTAACGGAAGACATCGAAAAAAATTCAAGGAAGGGCAATTCGTTTTGTATTATCACGAAATATGGTTGATTGTGTCACGGATATGGTAAACGAGTTAGCGTGGAAATCATTGAAAAGTAGGCGTTTCACATTGCTACGAGATGTTTTCACTAAATTTCAATAGTCTACCTCCTCTGCTGATGCCACGATATTTTGTTTACCCCGACATACATAGAAGACATGAGTACTGTGTTGAGAAACTTCAGTGCTTGAACGGTAAGGATTAGTTGCTTTTTGAGAGTGGAACGGCAGAGAAATAATCTGACAGTGGTTTAGATAACCGTCGGCTAAGCATTTAATTGTGCATTGCAGAACATTCTTGTAGATGTGGATGCAGATGTGAAGTGAGAGGTAGGAGGAAGTAGGGAGGAATCTAGGAGTCAATAAGAGTGCAGAAGTGCTGTTGAGTGGTACTTAAGTAAATAAATTAGTGAAATCAAAGTGAAGTAGAAATTAGAATATAAATGAAAAACTTGGTTTAGTTTAGAGGGTTACATACTAGCATACAGCAGAACAGAAGAGACAATGACCGTGAAGTCAGCAAGTTCCACATAAGCGGGCGCTGTCGATTCAGCCGTCAGGGCATCGCCCGACCGGCTCACGTGTTTCTCAGTGGTCGCATGTGAGCAAAGGCCCTCGCCTACATCCCAAGAGCCAATGACCGACGTTAAGAAGATTCTTCGAGAATCTTTTCAACGTGACAGAAGAGGCAATGGCCGTGAAGTCGTTCACCTCCAGTAAACTGAAGTGAATAAATACACGAGACGCAGTGGGCCCGACAGATGAAGACGAGAGGAAGACGAAGACGGAGACGGAGACGGAGACGGAGACGGAGACGGAGACGAGCGACGAAGAAGACGAAGAAGTGAAGAAGCGTAGCAGTTGTTTTAAGTTAGTTTCGGTGCTGAAGACCGTCATGCAAGAAGAGACTACATCATGCACAGACGCACCAAGGCCGCCGCTGTAATGGAATAGCAAGCAGCAGCCTCAGTGCCAGAAGAAGAAGTTAAAAGGTATTTTGAAGTCTGATTTTACATACCCGGGTGACTCGTGAGGACGGGAAGGACACGGCCTCACTTCAGCAGTCACCTGTGAGCTGGGATGAAGACCTGACAGCCGAAGACTGGCAAGCGGGAGTCCGTGGTTCGAGTCCGGGACACTGGCCTTCCCCAGCCGCGCCGCTCTGCTGGCCGACGCACAACACACGCGGCCGCTTAGAGAAGAGAAACACTGGGACGCCACATTCAAGGTATCACCACCCGATGCACGACGTCGCTCGCAATAATTAAACGGGCCACCTCGCGCTGCGCGTCTCCGGTCCGCTGGGCGAGACGGCGACACGAGATACACACCGCTACGCGTAATCAGACGCCGTCGCCGCCGCCGCCGCCGCCGCCGCTGCCGCAGCAGAAGGCTACGCAAACGACACGGCTGCCGCTCTCCGAACCAGAACGTCCCAGTAAGATACAGTTGTACGAAACTTCCAATAAAAGTTATCTTATGTAAAAATGCTGTCTCATTCTACCTCATACCCGAGCCAAGGAAGAACCCACCCTGCCCACATTTTGTAAGAGAGAAAAGTTTATTTATTTAATATTTTCACCCTGACAGAATGCTTGAGAATGCTCATCCTGACAATTGACAGCATCAAGGAGAAAACACAGTTACATTTAGTGACAGAAGTGTTACATTGAGTAACCACAACTGATACATTTGATGTCAGAAGCCGTAGTAGTTGTTACAGTGCAAAATACAGGAGTGAAAAGCTTGCAAAGCATTCCTTACTCAGGCGTATGCCACAGTTCATTTTATCGTACGATAGGAAGAAAAGGAAGGATTATTTTCAGAATGAGCAACGGATTTTAGGTAAGAGGATGTAGAAGAATGCGGTTTTATAGCTTTCGAGATACAGTAAAGAAAGCATCAATTAGACGAGAACGTTGGGAGAACGAAATACAAGGCCAACTGACGTGCTAATGTAAGAGGGGTGACAAAGAGTAAGATAATGGAGGAGAAATTAACGAGGAATAAGTGTAGGACGAAATCGTCTGCATAGTACGAGGGCAGTTCAATAACTAATGCAACACATTTTTTTCTGAAACATGGGTTGTTTTATTCAGCATTGAAATACACCAGGTTATTCCCCAATCTTTTAGCTACACAACACTATTTTTCAACGTAATTTCCATTCAGTGCTACGGCCTTACGCCACCTTGAAATGAGGGCCTGTATGCCTGCACGGTACCATTCCACTGGTCGATGTCGGAGCCAACGTCGTACTGCATCAATAACTTCTTCATCATCCGCGTAGTGCCTCCCACGGATTGCGTCCTTCATTGGGCCAAACATGTGGAAATCCGACGGTGCGAGATCGGGGCTGTAGGGTGCATGAGGAAGAACAGTCCACTGAAGTTTTGTGAGCTCCTCTCGGGTGCGAAGACTTGTGTGAGGTCTTGCGTTGTCATGAAGGAGAAGTTCGTTCAGATTTTTGTGAACAATTGTGACAGCACTACCAACAGAGATGTCAAGTTGAGCACTGAGTTGTTTGATGGTGATCCGTCGATCATCTCGAACGAGTGTGTTCGCACGCTCCGCCATTGCAGGAGTCACAGCTGTGCACGGCCGGCCCGCACGCGGGAGATCAGACAGTCTTGCTTGACCTTGCGGCGATGATGACACACGCTTTGCCCAACGACTCACCGTGCTTTTGTCCACTGCAAGATCACCGTAGACATTCTGCAAGCGGCTATGAATATCTGAGATGCCCTGGTTTTCCGCCAAAAGAAACTCGATCACTGCCCGTTGTTTGCAACGCACATCCGTTACAGACGCCATTTTAACAGCTCCGTACAGCGCTGCCACTTGTCGGAAGTCAATGAAACTATACGAGACGAAGCGGGAATGTTTGAAAATATTCCACAAGAAATTTCCGGTTTTTTCAACCAAAATTGGCCGAGAAAAAAATGTGTTGCATTACTTATTGAACTGCCCTCGTATTAATGGACGGAGACGAAGAGAGAGATTATTTTGAATAACAGAAAATACTTTTAAAGCGTTCATTCAAACTGATTACTTTGTAAGTGTCTAGACAGAGTGTGAATGAAATAAAAATAGAATATTTAACAAACTGTCTACTCAAAAGAAACAGACTTCAATTAAAAAGGCAACTCATAGGAAAACAAACTCAAATATTATTTTATCTGTTGCCAAGGGATCTTTGGCTGGCTCTCAATGAGGAAAAATTAAAAAAAACAGCATAACAAACGTTTTAACGACTCTAATATTTTATCAGAAGCCCATATTATTTTGTATTTCTATCATGCGATAGACGATAAGCGCGCGGCTGGAGTCCCAGGCAGCACAAAACTATTCGTTGCTTTGCCTCCAGTCGCACTTGTGCACATCTTGCAACTAGTGAAGAAACAATAAATATTTCATGTGTATTTGGAACTATAAGACAATAGCGAGAGAAGCGGGGTTCGAATCCCTGCCTGGCAAAAAGCATTTGTATCGTCATTTCAGATTCCATTGACACGCTGTTGATCAACATATTAATATCTGACATCTGATTGTGCTTAATTAACAATTCACATATACACATCAAAAAAAGTTTTTCTTCACCTCAGTTCCGAGAGTCCCAAAACCTGTACAGAAAACTGGAATAGAGATCAATATAAACATCATTTCCGTCCTTTTTATTACTCATGAAAACCACATATTGCATGTTGTACCACCATACAGCGAGACTTTCACAGGTGGTGGTCCAGATTGCTGTACACACCGGTACCTCTAATACCCAGTAGCACGTCCTCTTGCATTGATGTGTGCCTGTATTCGTCGTGGCATACTATCCACAAATTCATCAAGGCAATGCTGGTCCAGATTGTCCCACTCCTCAACGGCGATTCGGCGTAGATCTCTGAGTGGTTGGTGGGTCACGTCATCCATAAACAGCCCTTTTCAATCTCTCCCAGGCATGTTCGTTAGGGTTCATGTCTGGAGAACATGCTGGACACTCTAGTCGAGCGATGTCGTTATGCTGAAGGAAGTCATTCACAAGATGTGGACAATGGGAGCGCTAATTGTCGTCCATGAAGACGAATGCCTCGCCAGTATGCTACCGATATGGTTGCACTATCGGTCGGAGGATGGCATTCACGTTTCGTACAGCCGTTACGGCGCCTTCCATGACCACCAGCGGCAAACGTCGGCCCCACGTAAAGCCACCCCAAAACAACAGGGAACCTTCACCTTGCTGCACTCGCTGGACAATGTGTCTAAGGCGTTCAGCCTGACCGGGTTGCCTCCAAACACGTCTCCAATGATTATCTGGTTGAAGGCTTATGTGACACTCATCGGTGAAAAGAACGTGATGCCAATCCTGAGCGGTCCATTCGGCATGTTATTGGGCCCATCTGTACCGCGCTGCGTGGTGTCGTGGTGGCAAAGATGGACCTCGCCATGGACGTCGGGAGTGAAGTTGCGCATCATGCCGCCTATTGCGCACAGTTTGAGTCGTAGCACGACGTCCTGTGGCTGCACGAAAAGCATTATTCAACGTGGTGGCGTTGTTGCTACGGTTCCTCCGAGCCATAATCCGTAGGTAGCGGTCACCCACTGCAGTAGTAGCACTTGGGCTGCTTGAGCGAGGCATGTCATCGACAGTTCCTGCCTCTCTGTATCTCCTCCATGTCCGAAAAACTTCGCTTCGGTTCACGCCGAGACGCCTGGACACTTCCCTTGTTGACAGCCCATCCTGGCACAAAGTAACAATGCGGACGCGATCGATCCGCGGTATTGACCGTCTAGGCATGGCTGAACTACAGACAACACGACCCGTGTACCTCCTTCCTGGTGGAATGACTGGAACAGCCTCCGTCTAACAGGCGCTACTCATGCAAGTTTGTTTACATCTTTGGGCGGGTTTAGTGACATCTCTGAACAGTCAAAGGGAGTATGTCTGTGATACAATACCCATAGTCAACGTCTGTCTTCTGGAGTTCTGGGAACTGGGGTGATGCAAAACTTTTTCGTGTGTGTAGGTACTGAGTACAACTCCCCGCCCATCCCCATAACTTTACTTCGTGATGTTTCACTCTTGTGCATTCCATTTTATTACATATCTTTAGTGGTTACTTCTCAGGGGTAATATAAACTTCACGGGGATTCCCAGTGCAGCGCTGAGCACATCGTCATTTATTTCCAGGTTCTGACATTATGCTTTGTAAACTGATACTGGTGAAACTTCGATATTTTACGTCTCTTTATGCCTAGTCGAGTCTCGATTAGACACGCAATCTTTATTTAGTCAACAGTGGCTTCAGATTCGGATCACAAACTACAGCTCGTCATGTCATTTAATGAGCGTGATAAGACTTTTGCAGTGTTACTTATGTAAAGAAGTTTAATTTAGAAGCATTGAACACTGTCTCACCTCTAATGAAGTGTTTTCTAATATTTGTTGTATGACGGTATTGTGTTACATCTGGATTGACTGCCACAAAGAGCAGTGTTCTCTACTAGTCTCTTGTGATACCTATTTCGTACAGTCAAGAGAGTTTAGAGGACCTGTGAAACAGCTGTGCTATGTTGGTTACATACCGTCAGGTGCAGCCTATACATTTGAATTCAGGGGTGGCTCACCTTTTGTGCTGTCGAGTGTACATATTTAATGTGCACTGTGTAGTAAGTATAGGATATTTGTTGTATTATGCTGCGGAAAATTACCTCCATCTGCCAACAAAGTAACATGCGTTCAAGTTAGATAGCAAGTGATATGTCCCAAAGATGTAACACTCTATAATGCAACAACGTATTAGGGATGTTTGAGGAGCTAGATTCTTCTAGCGAGTACTTTGTCAGGAAACTGCCAATGTAAAGTAGGAGAGCTGTCCAAATTGGAAGCCAGCGTCCGATATCATCGATCACTACATCATTGTTAAAAATCTCAGGAAAAATATTGTAGAGTAGAATAGTTCCTTCACTGACAGGGCGAATGCCCTATAGTTACTTCTTTGTAACGCAGCATTTATCTAAACGATCGTGGGTAACGACTTAAAAACCACATTCAAGCAGGCTGGTGCACCAGCCACGGTCGTGTATCCACCTCGTGGATTCGATCCTGGCCTGACTCACCTCCCAGTCTCGCAAGCCACCACGCTGCGCATTACGCTGCATGAGTGGCTTTTTTTCCATTTGATCCGAATAGCAGATACAATCAATAACCTTTTCTGATTGATCAAGGAAGAACCTCTGAGGCTCAAGACGTAAAAAAAAAAAAAAAAAGACGCCGACGATGATGAAGTTTGAGACGGAAAGTAAACTTAGATTGCCAAAGGACAGGAAGGGAAACCAGCCGTATCCTTTTTCGATGGAACCATCCCTGCATTTTACCTAGGCAATTTACAAAAAATATGGGATACCTCAATTTGGATTATCGAACGGGGAACTGAACAGCTGTTCTCCCGAAAGGGAGCCCCATGTCTTACCTCCGCGCGACCTCGCACAAAGGGCAGGACGTGGAGTTACATTATGGACACAGATTTTCCTGTTCTGCAATAAGCTAAACAGCTCACGGAATAAAGACCCTTCAGCGATTGATGTTATTGTGCTCATTGCTAATTTCAAAGCAGTTACTGGAAACTAAGCACCGAGCGAATAGGCAGACGAATGCATTGTAATTTGATCGATCACTGGTAAAAGACACAACAATAAAATAACTAGGATGACGACTGATAAATTATTACGGCTTTGGTACAAGTTGTTGGGCTATGTTATGGACGTCAAAACGATGCGAGGAAGACTTAATTTGTCCATACTTCAAAAAGCTTGTACACCACACTATGGGAATGTAGCCGCCATTACTATCCGCCACACTCAACTACAGCTAACAGGTTTCGAACTGTATAACTAGAATCGTAGAAGCGTGAACCATTAATTCAAAATTATTTTTTTTATAATTATAGTATTAAACATAATTTTGGTTCACCCTGTTTTTTTATTCCTAATCTTTCACCTATATAGGGTCCTTCCCCGGTGTTTGATTATTCCGAGTAAACCTGTTATAAAAACATTGGAAGTGCTCTATTCAGTATCTACAAGAAGTAATTTTCACCTTTGAATAAATGTCTGAAAATAATTTTTGTGGACAAACTTTTGAAGTGCAGATAAAAGTACAGTATGATATACATTGTAGAAGTGCTGAAGTGAAATTTAGCTTAAGTACTGAAGTAGATGTTTTCAGGCAAATTTAAAGATTTTGATATTCTTACATTCTTTCTGGTAATAATGAAAGTGGAAGTGAGTGAATAAGTTTTGTTAAAAAAGAAGAACTTTTCATTGATAAATACTTAGGTTTTGCAAGTTGAAGCTTTGAGTAAAGTAAAGATAAAATTCTTGCACTTATAAATGAAATTTGGCGAAGTACAAAGAGTTATGAAAAGAAAATTGCTTATGCAACTCAGTAACTCAGAAGCAGGTTGCATAAAAATACTGACTGACAAAAGTAGCTAAAAACTTCCTGTGTCTTTCTCAGAACCATATCCTGAAAAGTTATTTTGTTTGTGAAGTTATGTTAGGGAACAGCATGAATGTAGGCCAAATTTACTTCTGCTTTTCTGAAACTTAACCATTTCTTTGCCTAGATAGGCTGGCGACTGTAAATCCATTAGACAATCCACTCAATGAACTTGGTACAGAAAGGTCCTACATTCAGTAGTATTCTATTTTTACTGCGTTTCTTTCTAACAGCTAGAAAACTCTTAGGAAGAGGAACTAATAATCTGATTTCCATATCCATCAGGCATACTTCACGGTCAAATCTGTGCCGATATTCTTGAGTGAATATCGCACATTTTTTTGCCGATCAGCACTGCCTTCCTTCGAGGACGCTGTTCGTTGTATGACCTTGCTGTAAGAATACTATAATATATGAAGTACCCGTAGCACGTAGCTAACGAGTTTCGTGGTTAATATTCATAAATGTAACAGGTTAAAATTATGTAATAGCTCTACTGTGTGTAGTATTTTTTGTGTTCTTATGTTCGAGGGAGCTGAAACAACGACCGTGGACTGGCAGCAGCCCAATAACGGCAGCTTCGGTCGCTGGCCGCTGTAAGCGTCGAGCCGACAGCCAGGACGACGTCAATGCGTTCCTGTGAATTATTATGGGTGGAGGTTACACTCAACAACCGAGCAAGGTTAATAATTGGCTCCTTTTACCGACCCCCCGACTCAGCAGCATTAGTGGCAGAACAACTGAGAGAAAATTTGGAATACATTTCACATAAATTTTCTCAGCATGTTATGGTCTTAGGTGGAGATTTCAATTTACCAGATATAGACTGGGACACTCAGATGTTTAGGACGGGTGGTAGGGACAGAGCATCGAGTGACATTATACTGAGTGCACTATCCGAAAATTACCTCGAGCAATTAAACAGAGAACCGACTCGTGGAGATAACATCTTGGACCTACTGATAACAAACAGACCCGAACTTTTCGACTCTGTAAGTGTAGAACAGGGAATCAGTGATCATAAGGCCGTTGCAGCATCCCTGAATATGGAAGTTAATAGGAATATAAAAAAAGGGAGGAAGGTTTATCTGTTTAGCAAGAGTAATAGAAGGCAGATTTCAGACTACCTAACAGATCAAAACGAAAATTTCTGTTCCGACACTGACAATGTTGAGTGTTTATGGAAAAAGTTCAAGGCAACCGTTAAATGCGTTTTAGACAGGTACGTGCCGAGCAAAACTGTGAGGGACGGGAAAAACCCACCGTGGTACAACAACAAAGTTAGGAAACTACTGCGAAAGCAAAGAGAGCTTCACTCCAAGTTTAAACGCAGCCAAAACCTCTCAGACAAACAGAAGCTAAACGATGTCAAAGTTAGCGTAAGGAGGGCTATGCGTGAAGCGTTCAGTGAATTCGAAAGTAAAATACTAGGTACCGACTTGACAGAAAATCCTAGGAAGTTCTGGTCTTACGTTAAATCAGTAAGTGGCTCGAAACATCATGTCCAGACACTCTGGGATGATGATGGCATTGAAACAGAGGATGACAAGCGTAAAGCTGAAATACTAAACACCTTTTTCCAAAGCTGTTTCACAGAGGAAGACCGCACTGCAGTTCCTTCTCTAAATCCTCGCACCAACGAAAAAATGGCTGACATTGAAATAAGTGTCCAAGGAATAGAAAAGCAACTGGAATCACTCAACAGAGGAAAGTCCACTGGACCTGACGGGATACCAATTCGATTCTACACAGAGTACGCGAAAGAACTTGCCCCCCTTCTAACAGCCGTGTACCGCAAGTCTCTAGAGGAACAGAAGGTTCCAAATGATTGGAAAAGAGCACAGGTAGTCCCAGTCTTCAAGAAGGGTCGTCGAGCAGATGCGCAAAACTATAGACCTATCTCTCTGACGTCGATCTGTTGTAGAATTTTAGAACATGTCTTTTGCTCGAGTATCATGTCGTTTTTGGAAACTCAGAATCTACTATGTAGGAATCAACATGGATTCCGGAAACAGCGATCGTGTGAAACCCAACTCGCATTATTTGTTCATGAAACCCAGAAAATATTAGATACAGGCTCCCAGGTAGATGCCATTTTCCTTGACTTCCGGAAGGCGTTCGATACAGTTCCGCACTGTCGTCTGATAAACAAAGTAAGAGCCTACGGAATATCAGACCAGCTGTGTGGCTGGATTGAAGAGTTTTTAGCAAACAGAACACAGCATGTTGTTCTCAATGGAGAGACATCTACAGACGTTAAAGTAACCTCTGGCGTGCCACAGGGGAGTGTTATGGGACCATTGCTTTTCACAATATATATAAATGACCTAGTAGATAGTGTCGGAAGTTCCATGCGGCTTTTCGCGGATGATGCTGTAGTATACAGAGAAGTTGCAGCATTAGAAAATTGTAGCGAAATGCAGGAAGATCTGCAGCGGATAGGCACTTGGTGCAGGGAGTGGCAACTGACCCTTAACGTAGACAAATGTAATGTATTGCGAATACATAGAAAGAAGGATCCTTTATTGTATGATTATATGATAGCGGAACAAACACTGGTAGCAGTTACTTCTGTAAAATATCTGGGAGTATGCGTGCGGAACGATTTGAAGTGGAATGATCATATAAAATTAATTATTGGTAAGGCGGGTACCAGGTTGAGATTCATTGGGAGAGTCCTTAGAAAATGTAGTCCATCAACAAAGGAGGTGGCTTACAAAACACTCGTTCGACCTATACTTGAGTATTGCTCATTAGTGTGGGATCCGTACCAGATCGGGTTGACGGAGGAGATAGAGAAGATCCAAAGAAGAGCGGCGCGTTTCGTCACAGGGTTATTTGGTAACCGTGATAGCGTTACGGAGATGTTTAACAAACTCAAGTGGCAGACTCTGCAAGAGAGGCGCTCTGCATCGCGGTGTAGCTTGCTCGCCAGGTTTCGAGAGGGTGCGTTTCTGGATGAGGTATCGAATATATTGCTTCCCCCTACTTATACCTCCCGAGGAGATCACGAATGTAAAATTAGAGAGATTAGAGCGCGCACAGAGGCTTTCAGACAGTCGTTCTTCCCGCGAACCATACGCGACTGGAACAGGAAAGGGAGATAATGACAGTGGCACGTAAAGTGCCCTCCGCCACACACCGTTGGGTGGCTTGCGGAGTATAAATGTAGATGTAGAATGCGTCAGCAGATTCGACGAAGAATAAATTATTACATTGTCAATACGAAAACGAACTTGTTGCTACTATAATTTTGTTCAGTTCATGTCTGTATTTCATTGAAGCCAGTCCTTGGATGGAAATGTATACCACATTATGTCTATTGTCAAGAATTATCAGTAAACCAAAGGAGAAGATAATTATTGTGAAAAAAACCTGCTGTTGAAAGTTTTTAGTTTGGAAGTGTGCATGCTTGAACTGGTTATAAAAACCGAATCAAGATCCAAATCAGCTAAAAATGAGAGATAAAGGGTTCAACAATTTGTAACCAAGAAACATTGGAAAACCATATGACTGCACAGTTTTTTTCCCTAAAAATGCGATTAACTTATTCTCCTGATTGTGAGTGAGGTTTTTTTAAGCAGTGCGAATAGTTAGAGTTAATCTGTAAATTCTAGACACTTTTTAAAGTTTATTGAAAGTTAATAGTGAAAAGTGAAATATTTTGATAGTTACGTTACGCGAATCAGAGATATGCTTAACAATATTGCGCGCTTGACTGTTTAATAACACTGGCGAGCATCTCTGGTTCCCTTTACAACAGACAATAACTCGTAACTGATAGCATGGTCGGACTGATCTGTGGATACATTTGTGGCCAATACGTGTCCAGGTATCCGCGTGTCGTAAATCCTGTAAAAGGGTTAACATTATATGACAGTTGTGGAAAGTACGTCCGTTTATGACGTGTATATTATACGCACAATTCCCAGTGTAATAGTGTTTTACATAGATTTTCCCGTGACAGGACTACATTACTGGGCATTAAAATTGCTACACCACGAAGATAATGTGCTACAGACACGAAATTTAACCGACAGGAAGAAAATGCTGTGATATGCAAATAATTAGCTTTTCAGAGTATTCACACGAGGATGGCGCCGGTGGCGACACGTACAACGTGCTGACATGAGGAAAGTTTCCAACCGATTTCGCATACACAAAGAGCAGTTGACCGACATTGCCTGGTGAAACGTTGTTGTGATGCATCGTGTAAGGAGGAGAAATGCGTACCATCACGTTTCCGATTTTGATAAAGGTCGGATTGTAGCCCATCGCGATTGCGGTTTATCGTATCGCGACATTGCTGCTCGCGTTGCTCGAGATCCAATGACTGTTAGCAGAATATGGGATCGGTGGGTTCAGGAGGGTAATACGGAACGCCGTGCTGGTTCCCAACGATCTCGTGTCACTAGCAGTCGAGATGACAGCCATCTTATCCGCATGGCTGTAACGGATCGTGCAGCCACGTCTCCATCCCTGAGTCAACAGATGGGGACGTTTGGGAGACAATAACCATCTGCACGAACAGTTCGACGACGTTTGCAGCAGCGTTGACCATCAGCTCGGAGACCATGGCTGCGGTTACCCTTGACGCTGCATCAAAGACAGGAGCGCTGCGATGGTGTACTCAACAACGAACCTGCGTGCACGAATGGCAAAACGTCATTTTTTCAGATGAATCCAGGTTCTGTTTACAGCATCACGATGGTCGCATCCGTGTTTGGCGACATCGCGGTGAACGCACATTGGAAGCGTGTATTCGTCATCGCCATACTGGCGTGTCACCCGGCGTGATGGTATGGGATGCCATTGGTTACACGCCTCGGTCACCTCTTGTTCGCATTGACGGCACTTTGAACAGTGGAGTTACATTTCAGATGTGTTACGACCCGTGGCTCTACGCTTCATTCTATCCCTGCGAAACCCTACATTTCAGCAGGATAATGCACGTCCGCATGTTGCCGGGCCTTTCTGGATACAGAAAATGTTCGACTGCTGCCCTAGCCAGCACATTCTCCAGATCTCTCACCAATTGAAAACGTCTGGTCAATGGTGGCCGAGCACTGGCTCGTCACAATACGCCAGTCACTACTCTTGATGAACTGTGGTATCGTGTTGAAGCTGCATTGGCAGCTGTACCTGTACACGCCATCCAAGCTCTTTTTGACTCAATGCCCAGGCGTATCAAGGCCGTTATTACGGCCAGAGGTGGTTGTTCTGGGTACTGATTTCTCAGGATCTATGCACCTAAATTGCGTGAAAATGTAATCACATGTCAGTTCTAGTATAATATATTTGTCCAATGAATAGCGGTTTATCATCTGCATTTTTTTCTTGGTGTTGCGATTTTAATGGCCAGTAGTGTATTTGTTCTGTTGGGGTGTAGTGTTATGAAGTGTGTTAAATACATTATTTAACATCTTGCGCGCATAAATATTTTTTCTACAGAAAATAATAATTTAGGCAGTAGGGAGTTATTGAGGGCATTGAGTACGAGCGTTGGTGGTCGGCTTTCTCCCGTGCAGGGCTGTGCAGATGTCGACGTGCTGTGCTGATCCAGCCTAGTCCTGCCCTGGCTGTACAGTTCGCACGGTACCCCCGGTCGTCCCGGAGAATCTGGATGGGTGTGTGTGATGTCCTTAGCGTAAGTTAGTTTAAATTAGATTAAGCAGTGTGTAAGCCTAGGGACCGATCACCTCAGCAATTTGATCCCATAGGAACTCACCCCCATTATGATGAACGTCATTTGCATGTTCTCCGACGACTCGTCTCCATTGCCTACTTTCGGTTGTCTTTCAAGCAGTTTGGCGCCAGCCTTACGCTTGGTTTTCCAATTTTTTGTTGTGCTGCGCTCTCCCATTTTCCATTTAATGTGCGTTTGCTGAACGTGCTTAATTGTCCCCCGTAGGGAAATTGGCTTATGTTTGGAATAAATCTTTTTAAAAATTTTTGGGCGCCCAATTCTAAGTAAAATGCAGACTGTTGTTTTCCTGATCTAATTTTAACGCCTGGAGGACTTTTCCTAATTCTAAGTCACATCTTGTCACTTGGGCTTTAGAAAAGAGATCCATTTTATTTAGTGGCACTAACTTGTTTCTTGCAGCCAATAAGTTTTACCACAACAGCCTCTAAAAAAACAAGTGGAATTTTTTATATGGTGCTTAAATGATGCTTGTCATTGTTAATTTAAACGTAAACTTTGTTAAAAATGATTCCAGGAGGACAACTGATTTTCTTAAGATTCTCTGATTTGACTGGTGAGCTAATGATGGGCCATTGGTGTTCCCTCGGTTGAGAACGGTAGTTCTAAGTGTGCTTCTGCATTTATTAAGATTGTGGTGATATTGGTTCTGCTTGTAAGATACTAGTAATTTTGGTCCTTCGCCGTAGTAATTTGGTCTTTAAGTGTGTATCGCGTTCGAACCTGGTAACTTTAACTACTATCATGAGTTGCTCTAATCTTAATGTCAGTTATTGAATTAACTTTAGAACCAGGGCAAAGGCTTTGATTTTATATAACTTGTTCATTGCTTAAGAGCGTTAAGGTGATTTGGGGAGGAGACATCGGTCTCATCGGATTAGGGAAGGACGGGGAAGGAAGGCGGCCGCGCTCTTTCAAAAGAACTATCCTGGCATTTGGCTGAAGCGATTAAGGGAAATCACTGAAAACCTAAATCAGGATGGCCGGACACGAGATTGAACCGTCGTCCTCCCGAATGCGAGTCCAGTGTGCTAACCACTGTGTCACCTCGCTCGGTCACTGTTTAGGAGTTTTGCGTATATGTTGCAGTGTACTACCTTCCCTTCCTCGCATGGGGGGGGGGGGGGGTCCCCGATGTCTGTCTTGTCTCGTCTGCGGATTTATGCTCTGACCTGATGCTGGGCCGCTCTATTACTTTATTGTAATTTTCAGGTTATAGTATGCCTCCGCATGACTTTCAATGTAAATCATCAATGCTTACTGTTTTAGTGAATTGCATTTTTTTGTGAGAAAGCTTTAAAGAATATCTACATTGTTTCACTTCTGGTGTTCCACATTTAATGCCTTTTTAAGGGTGCAAGCTCATGTTTCATCTTCAATGAGACTTTTAGTTGATCCTTGTATTGTTGCTTAATAAATTGTTTTAAAGAGTAGATGGTAACAAATTATTTTCAAAAGTTCTCCCCAGCCCTTCTTCTAGGACCTGGTGGTTGCTGTCGTCCTAAGATACAAGGCTCTTATTGCTTACGTCATTGGTACCAGACGTTTCTTTCACTACGCACCCTAAACTGGCTTTGCAAATTGTAGTGGCAGGGTTAAATGTAAGCTTCCCTATCCCAACCATAGGAAAAATTACCGCCATGGTTCATGCATCTCCACGTCCTCTTCTATATATTGAATTGTAGATACATTTCGGATTTATTATTTCAGGGCGGCCGGAGAGACCGAGCGGTTCTAGGCGCTTCAGTCTGGAACCGCGCGACTGCTACGGCCACAGCTTCTAATCCTGCCTCGGGCATGGATGGGTGTGATGTCCTTAGGTTAGTTAGGTTTAAGTAGTTCTAAGTTCTAGGGGACTGATGACCTCAGATGTTAAGTCCCACAGTGCTCAGAGCCATTTGAACCATTTTTCTGTACATTGATGTAGGGCATATTTGTTTACGTGTTTTCCGTGGCATATACTTTAAGCACTACAATATTCCGAGAATTTTGTGATGATGGAGAATCCTGACAAAGACTTACATCTTACTTTGTACATTTTTCTGAAACGTGAGTAGCATAAGATCTCAAGTTTTTATTGTAACGGAAAACATCGGTGCTAGGTAGAAGGTGTCGCGAATTACGGCTTTATTATGAGTATTAAAAAGTGATTTAGTTTTTGACAGTTGCTATAGGCATTACTCCAACAACTGTTTCTATTGCTTTCTTTCACTTTTCATTGAAGAGCGCCTTCACATTATATAATATGGATTACAGGCAGAAAGGCCCGCAGTATCCTGAGATCAGATAGTTATGGTACTTGTCTTAAGTCATAGCTTCATATTACAATAGGAGCCCTTTGCATGCACATTACTATATGAAACAGTCTTGTTATGTTTTTATGCAAGGATAGTCATTTTGCAAAGTTTGGATCTATAATGAGCAGATGATAAACTAATTCAGTAGAAAGCTATTTTAGCTAGGCAGTGTCTTAATTATTAGTTTCATTATCTTAATATCACGCAATTGGCAGCATGGGTTACGTCATTGCGTACCTGGTCCGTGAGTCAGAGTTTACGCATTTGATCCATGTAACACGCAGTTAATTTCTCTTATTTCAAACAAATTTAACCATATGCTACATAAGATTTATACAAAATCAAACTTTTCCCATAACAGTCTTCTCCAAACTCTGATCCCCAGAACTTGTAGGTTACACATATCTCCAACTGATTTTTTGATTTTTCTGGATTGGATGTCTTTTATATATATTAAACCACCTGAAGACTGACAGTGTCAGTTTATGCATCCCCACGACATTCTCCTCATATCAGGAAGATACAGATGACCCCGTGATCTAGGGGTAGCGTCATTTATTCATAATCAAAACGTCTTCGGTCCCGGGTTCGATCCCCGCCACTGCCAAAATTTTGATAAATAATCAGCATTGGCGGCATAAGAAGTCAGCCTTATTCTGCCAACGGCCTTCTCAAAGAGGGCGGAGGAGCGAATAGAGGTTCAGGGCACTCTCTTGTCCTAGGGGTGGGAAATTGCCCCTAGAGGCGGAAAAATCAGCAATGATCAACGACATGAGGATGCAGAAGGCAATGGAAACCACTGCATTACAGACACGTAACGTGTATCCACAGGACATGTGGCCTGTAATTGAAGAAGTGTCATGATGATCTCTCCATTGGCAAAAGATTCCGGAATAGTCCCCCATTCGGATCTCCGGGAGGGGACTGCCAAGGGGGAGGTTACCATGAGAAAAAGATTGAATAATCTACGAAAGGATAACGTTCTACGAGTCGGGGCGTGGAATGTCAGAAGCTTGAACGTGGTAGGGAAACTAGAAAATCGGAAAAAGGAAATGCAAAGGCTCAATCTAGATACAGTAGGGGTCAGTGAAGTGAAGTGGAAGGAAGACAAGGATTTCTGCTCAGATGAGTATCGGGTAATATCAACAGCAGCAGAAAATGGTATAACAGGTGTAGGATTCGTTATGAATAGGAAGGTAGGGCAGAGGGTGTGTTACTGTGAACAGTTCAGTGACCGGGTTGTCCTAATCAGAATCGACAGCAGACGAACACCGACAACTATAGTTCAGGTATACATGCCGACGTCGCAAGCAAGATGAACAGATAGAGAAAGTGTATGAGGATATTGAAAGGGTAATGCAGTATGTAAAGGGGGACGAAAATCTAATAGTCATGGGCGACTGGAATGCAGTTGTAGGGGAAGGGGTAGAAGAAAAGGTTACAGGAGAATATGGGCTTGGGACAAGGAATGAAAGAGGAGAAAGACTAATTGAGTTCTGTAACAAGTTTCAGCTAGTAATAGCGAATACCCTGTTCAAGAATCACAAGAGGAGGAGGTATACTTGGAAAAGGCCGAGAGATACGGGAAGATTTCAATTAGATTACATCATGGTCAGACAGAGATTCCGAAATCAGATACTGGATTGTAAGGCGTACCCAAGAGCAGATATAGACTCAGATAACAATATAGTAGTAATGAAGAGTAGGCTGAAGTTCAAGACATTAGTCAGGAAGAATCAATACGCAAAGAAGTGGGATACGGAAGTACTAAGGAATGACGAGATACGTTTGAAGTTCTCTAACGCTATAGATACAGCAATAAGGAATAGCGCAGTAGGTACTACAGTTAAAGAGGAATGGACATCTCTAAAAAGGGCCATCACAGAAGTTGGGAAGGAAAACATATGTACAAAGAAGGCAGCTGCGAAGAAACCATGGGTAACAGAAGAAATAGTTCAGTTGATTGATGAAAGGAGGAAGTACAAACATGTTCCGGGAAAATCAGGAATACAGAAATACAAGTCGCCGAGGAATAAAATAAATAGGAAGTGCAGGGAAGCTAAGACGAAATGGCTGCAGGAAAAATGTGAAGACATCGAAAAAGATATGATTGCCGGAAGGACAGACTCAGCACACAGGAAAGTCAAAACAACCTTTGGTGACATTAAAAGCAACGGTGGTAACATTAAGAGTGCAACGGGAATTCCATTGTTAAATGCAGAGGAGAGAGCAGATAGGTGGAAAGAATACATTGAAAGTCTCTATGAGGGTGAAGATTTGTCTGATGTGATAGAAGAAGAAACAGGAGTCGATTTAGAAGAGATAGGGGATCCAGTATTAGAATCGGAATTTAAAAGAGCTTTGGAGGACTTACGGTCAAATAAGGCAGAAGGGATAGATAACATTCCATTAGAATTTATCGTTGGGGGAAGTGGCAACAAAACGACTATTCACGTTGGTGTGTAGAATATATGAGTCTGGCGATATATAGCATATGACTTTCGGAAAAGCATCATCCACACAATTCCGAAGACGGCAAGAGCTGACAAGTGCGAGAATTATCGCACAATCAGCTTAACAGTTCACGCATCGAAGCTGCTTACAAGAATAATATACAGAAGAATGGAAAAGAAAATTGAGAATGCGCTAGGTGACGATCAGTTTGGCTTTAGGAAAAGTAAAGGGACGAGAGAGGCAATTCTGACTTTACGGCTAATAATGGAAGCAAGGCTAAAGAAAAATCAAGACACTTTCATAGGATTTGTCGACCTGGAAAAAGCGTTCGACAATATAGAAAGGTGCAAGCTGTTCGAGATTCTGAAAAAAGTAGGGGTAAGCTATAGGGAGAGACGGGTCATATACAATATGTACAACAACCAAGAGGGAATAATAAGAGTGGACGATCAAGAACGAAGTGCTCGTATTAAGAAGGGTGTAAGACAAGGCTGTAGCCTTTCGCCCCTACTCTTCAATCTGTACATCGAGGAAGCAATGATGGAAATAAAAGAAAGGTTCAGGAGTGGAATTAAAATACAAGGTGAAAGGATATCAATGATACGATTCGTTGATGACATTGCTATCCTGAGTGAAAGTGAAGAAAAATTAAATGATCTGCTGAACGGAATGAACAGTCTAATGAGTACACAGTATGGTTTGAGAGTAAATTGGAGAAAGACGAAGGTAATGAGAAGTAGTAGAATTGAGAACAGCGAGAAACTTAATATCAGGACTGATGGTCACGAAGTCAATGAAGTTAAGGAATTCTGCTACCTAGGCAGGAAAATAACCAATGACGGACGGAGCAAGGAGGACATCAAAAGCAGACTCGCTATCGCAAAAATGGCATTTCTGGCCAAGAGAAGCCTACTAATATCAAATACCGGCCTTAATTTGAGGAAGAAATTTCTGAGGATGTACGTCTGGAGTACAGCATTGTATGGTAGTGAAACATGGACTGTGGGAAAACCGGAACAGAAGAGAATCGAAGCATTTGAGATGTGGTGCTATAGATGAATGTTGAAAATTAGGTGGACTGATAAGATAAGGAATGAGGAGGTTCTACGCATAATCGGAGAGGAAAGGAATATGTGGAAAACACTGATAAGGAGAAGGGACAGGATGATAGGTCATCTCCTAAGACATGAGGGAATGACTTCCATGGTACTAGAGGGAGCTGTAGAGGGCAAAAACTGTAGAGGAAGACAGAGATTGGAATACGTCAAGCAAATAATTGAGGACGTAGGTTGCAAGTGCTACTCTGAGATGAAGAGAGCACTGGGTGCACCCGACTGCAAATTGTTGCTCATGTCGGCACCAATGACTCCTGCCGTCTGGGTTCAGAGGTCATCCTCAGTTCGTACAGGCGGTTGGCGGAATTGGTGAAGGCGGAAAGCCTCGCTCGCGGGGTGTAATCAGAGCTAACTATTTGTAGTATCGTTCCCAGAACCGATCGCGGTCCTCTGGTTTGGAGCCGAGTGGAAGGCTTAAACCAGAGGCTCAGACGATTCTGCGGAGATCTGGGGTGCAAATTTCTCGACCTTCGCTATCGGGTGGAGAAATGTAGGGTCCCCCTGAATAGGTCAGGCGTGCACTACACGCCGGAAGCGGCTACAAGGGTAGCGGAGTACGTGTGGAGTGCACATGGGGGTTTTTTAGGTTAGAGAATCCCCTCCCTAGGCCCGACAAGACGCCTCCTGAGACGCGGCAAGGTAGGAGTAGGCAAAATGCAACAGGGAATAACAATATTAATGTGCTAATAGTAAACTGCAGGAGCGTCTATAGAAAGGTCCCAGAACTGCTCTCATTAACAAACGGTCACATCGCCCATATAGTACTAGGGACAGAAAGTTGGCTGAAACCAGACGTAAACAGTAATGAAATCCTAAACTCAGATTGGAATGTATACCGCAGAGACAGGCTGAACAGTGAAGGGGGAGGCGTGTTTATAGCGATAAGAAGTGCAATAGTATCGACGGAAATTGACGGAGATCCGAAATGTGAAATGATTTGGGTGAAGGTCACGGTTAAAGCATGCTCAGATATGGTAATTGGATGTCTCTATAGGCCCCCTGGCTCAGCAGCTGCTGTAGCTGAGCACCTGAAGGATAATTTGGAAAATATTTCGAGTAGATTTCCCCACCATGTTATAGTTCTGGGTGGAGATTTTAATTTGCCGGATATAGACTGGGAGACTCAAACGTTCATAACGGGTAACAGGGACAAAGAATCCAGTGAAATTTTTTTAAGTGCTTTATCTGGAAACTACCTTGAGCAGTTAAACAGAAAACCGACTCGTGGCGATAACATATTAGACCTTCTGGTGACAAACAGACCCAAACTATTTGAAAAAGTTAACGGAGAACAGGGAATCAGCGACCATAAAGCGGTTACTGCATCGATGATTTCAGCCGTAAATAGGAATATTAAAAAGGGTAGGATGATTTTTCTGTTTAGAAAAAGTGACAAAAAGCAGATTTCAGAGTACCTGTTGGCTCAACACAAAAGTTTTGTCTCAAGTACAGATAGTGTTGAGGATCAGTGGACAAAGTTCAAAACCGTCGTACATTATGCGTTAGATGAGTATGTGCCAAGCAAGATCGTAAGAGATGGAAAAGAGCCACCGTGGTACAACAACCGAGTTAGAAAACTGCTGCGGAAGCAAAGGGAACTTCACAGCAAACATAAACGTAGTCAAAGCCTTGCAGACAAACAAACATTACGCGAAGCGAAATGTAGTGTGAGGAGGGCTATGCGAGAGGCGTTCAATGAATTCTAAAGTAAAGTTATATGTACAGACTTGGCAGAAAATCCTTAGAAATTTTGGTCTTATGTCAAAGCGGTAGGTGGATCAAAACAAAATGTCCAGACACTCTGTGACCAAAATGGTACTGAAACAGAGGATGACAGACTAAAGGCCGAAATACTAAATGTCTTTTTCCAAAGTTGTTTCACAGAGGAAGATTGCACTGTAGTTCCTTCTCTAGATTGTCGCACAGATGACAAAATGGTAGCTATCGAAATAGACGACAGAGGGATAGAGAAACAATTAAAATCGCTCAAAAGAGGAAAGGCCTTTGGACCTGATGGGATACCAGTCCAATTTTACACAGAGTACGCGAAGGAACTTGCCCCCCTTCTTGCAGCGGTGTACCGTAGGTCTCTAGAAGAGCGTAGCGTTCCAAAGGATTGTAAGAGGGCACAGGTCATCCCCGTTTTCAAGAAGGGACGTCGAACAGATGTGCAGAACTATAGACCTATATCTCTAACGTCGATCAGTTGTAGAATTTTGGAACACGTATTGTGTTCCAGTATAATGACTTTTCTGGAGACTAGAAATCTACTCTGTAGCAATCAGCATGGGTTTCGAAAAAGACGGTCATGTGAAACTCAGCTCGCGCTATTCGTCCACGAGACTCAGAGGGCCATAGACACGGGTTCACAGGTAGATGCCGTGTTTCTTGACTTCCGCAAGGCGTTCGATACAGTTTCCCACAGTCGTTTAATGAACAAAGTAAGAGCATATGGACTATCAGACCAATTGTGTGATTGGATTGAGGAGTTCCTAGATAACAGGACGCAGCATGTCATTCTCAATGGAGAGAAGTCTTCCGAAGTAAGAGTGATTTCAGTTGTGCCGCAGGGGAGTGTCATAGGACCGTTGCTATTCACAATATACATAAATGACCTGGTGGATGACATCGGAAGTTCACTGAGGCTTTTTGCAGATGATGCTGTGGTGTATCGAGAGGTTGTAACAATGGAAAATTGTACTGAAATGCAGGAGGATCTGCAGCGAATTGACGCATGGTGCAGGGAATGGCAATTGAATCTCAATGTAGACAAGTGTAATGTGCTGCGAATACACAGAAAGATAGATCCTTTATCATTTAGCTTCAAAATAGCAGGTCAGCAACTGGAAGCAGTTAATACCATAAATTATCTGGGAGTACGCATTAGGAGTGATTTAAAATGGAATTATCATATAATGTTGATCGTCGGTAAAGCAGATGCCAGACTGAGATTCATTGGAAGAATCCTAAGGAAATGCAATCCGAAAACAAAGGAAGTAGGTTACAGTACGCTTGTTCGCCCACTGCTTGAATACTGCTCAGCAGTGTGGGGTCCGTACCAGATAGGGTTGATACAAGACATAGAGAAGATGCAACGGAGAGCAGCGCGCTTCGTTACAGGATCATTTAGTAATCGCGAAAGCGTTACGGAGATGATAGATAAACTCCAGTGGAAGACTCTGCAGGAGAGACGCTCAGTAGCTCGGTACGGGCTTTTGCCAAAGTTTCGAGAACATACCTTCACCGAAGAGTCAAGCAGTATATTGCTCCCTCCTACGTATATCTCGCGAAGAGACCATGAGGATAAAATCAGAGAGATTAGAGCCCACACAGAGGCATACCGACAATCCTTCTTTCCACGAACAATACGAGACTGGAATAGAAGGGAGAACCGATAGAGGTACTGAAGGTACCCTCCGCCACACACCGTCAGGTGGCTTGCGGAGTATGGATGTAGATGTAGATGTAGAAGAGGTTAGCACAGGAAAGGAATTCGTGGCGGGCCGCATCAAACCAGTCAGTACACTGATAACCAAAAAAAAATTGTGGTATTTGTATGTCAATTAAGTCGGAAATCTTTTCATGCCCAACTTTAGTTCAGTGTTCCCTGCAGTAATATCTCAGTACTGAATCGAGTGATGATAGTAATTGCACCTGTTGTTATTATTATGAGTAGGGTACAATCTTGCTTACTACGGTTTCCGGTTGGTGCATTGATGGTAACTATTGCTACCCACAACTTAGATCGCCCCGTATTAGTGTGTGTCCAATGTGTTATTCAAAGGGAACCTTAAATGAAAGTCACTACGACAACTAATATTCAATTTTCATAGACATAATGTTTCAAATTAATATGCCTAATTAGGCTGGTGACGGTTTATTGTTTCATTTGTATGAACTTTTCTACTCTCATTACCCTCAAAGTAAAGCCTGTTTAGTTTTCTATTATTTGCAATATCTACAAAATTACCGTACGATATCCTTTTTTCCATTAGACAAACTAACGGTCAAATACAAAATTCCTTCCAGAGAGTAACACTAGCTTGTGTCACGACAGGCAAGTTAGTGAAATATGGCTAGTGTTATAATCTGGATTGGCTAATACATGACAGGTTTGTTGGACAGTTCTCTTCTGCAGAATGCACAGTGAATGGATGAGTGTATCTTGACATGTTGTAGCAGTTTGCATACCCTCAGATATCAACCTAACATTATCTTTCGACATGCTGCAACTCCACCGCATTGATCAATGGCAGTTCGCAAATTCCTGGATACGACATTTCCCAGTCACTGTATCTGAAGCGAATGACTCACTGTGTGGACACCACTTACCCCCCGACGTTATTCCGCCGCAATTCTTTTTGTGGAAATTTGTAAAGGACCGCGTGTATGCGACCATAATAGATGATATTTCTATGTTAAGACGTTGTCCGGCTGATGCGACTGGAAGAATGAGAGAGCACACGATAAGAAGAACATGACAAGAAACTGAATGCAGACTGGATATTCTTCGAACTATAAGTAGTTCACGTGTAGAGGTGTTCTAATGATTATGAAATAAATTCTTTGTGATGCTCTAGTGTATGATGTAATTTCGTTATCTTATCTACTGTGTTTTTTTCCTGGGCCTTTGAAACGTGGGAGGCTTGAAAGTGTACACTGTTCTTCACTTCTTTTCCTTGTCTGAAGCTTTTTCTGTCTGCTTTCATGTGCAGTTGGTGTGTTACGAAATGAAATAAATTCCTTGGGGTGATTTGTAAGAATCATACCTCTGTAAAAATATTTTTCAGTGTAGCACTTAAATATTTAAATATTTTCGACTTCAGTTCGAACGTAATTACTGCAAGAGACTTCGATTGTAGTTGTGAAAGCTGCACGCAGGGTTTTATTCCTGAGAAAGTAACAAAAGAAACGTCCAGTATGATATCTTGCAGCCTAGACAGTTCCGTGGTGTCGGCTGAATCAATTTAGCTTATAGCAAAGTGCTGTTGATCTGTGCGTGTGTAATTTAACCTCCGAAAATGTCCCCTTAGATGTCATTTCCGTCGAGCTAGGTGCTTCTTCTGTCCTTGACATGTCTGTGAGGATTATGGCAGTTTCGACTTTTTTGGTGTAATACGCTCCGAGACCGCAGGCGCGTTAATTAAGAGTTCCCGTAGAAACCGGAGCTGCAGCGGGTTGTGTTTATCCACTGAACAACCGCTTCAGTTGATTGATCACGAAAATGGAGTTACGTGCCATTAGGCAGGAAAAAAGAGACCACGAACTACCTCCTGTTTTTTTTTTCCCCCTCGGCGTGGTCGTTAATCCGGATACCGTAAGACAGCCAGTTTCGTCGCTGTTTTCCAGGTTGTAACGTTGTTCGACATCAGTGTAATGGTGAAAACAACTCGTCAGTCATAAGCCCGGGGCCTCATCCCACCTTGGTATAGGGCCCATCTGTAGCGTACTAGGGTGAAGATGATCGACGGTCTCGAAGATGGAGGAGGAAATAGATCCCAACAACTTGGAGGACAAAAGAACCTAGGGTAGTAAACCCAAAGAAAACACCGTAAAATCCAGGTGCTCTCTACCGTATCTGACAGCTTTCTGGTCAGCACCTGCTTCCAGATTAGGGACGGCTGTTCTTTCAAAATTTCTGATCTCACTAACTTACTTTTATTGCTGGGTGGGGCATAGCCCTGTCCAACAAATGCAGTCGCACACGTTACTATACGAAAAATAATACTCCAACATCTTTAATCCGGTGCCAGATATCTGATCCATGTAGTGAGAAGGATTCTTGGGATCCAACACTATCAAATTTGGATCGATCGGAGGATTCATCACCCCCTAAACTTAGAACAAAAGGTAAGTAAACATTCCTTTGATACTTCGTAAAGAAATGGAACTTAATAAAGTACTCAAACAATGTAACAGAAGATCGTTAGTGATTCACAAATTATATTCTATGAGTCTATGAGTAATTGTAGACTAGTCAAGAGACAACCTCTCACCGAAGTCAAAGAACACTAACTGCAGACTAGTGAAGAGATAACCAGTCATCAAAGTCAGAAAGTAAAAAAAACACTATGTTAATACTTGGAAGAGCTTTCTTTGTTGACAGTCAGATAGTGCAACCTATTGTAGATTTCAGATCTGCATCGCCCAGACTGTACCCTAAAACGTGGAAGTAAATGAAACATAATTTTTAATGCCAATGATCCGATGGGTGCAATACAAATAATCCAGAGAAAATAGACAGGTGTTAGTGTCAACTTGGAAAATAATTGTTCAGGACTCTGGATAAGTATCTGAAAACTGTCATAGGGTACTTCACTGCTCAGCTTGGAAAGTACTAAAAGTTTATAAAAAGGTAGAAAAGGGTACATCCCATAAAAGGACGAACGGTAATGGAAAGGGACTGCTAGATGTACCTCTTGATTGTGTCCCATAATGTTCGATGGGATTCATATCGGACAGTCTGGGTGGCCAAGTTGCCCAGAATGTTCTTCAAATCAATTTCGAACAATTATTTCCAGTGACACGGGGTATTGTCATCCATGAAATTCCATCGTTTTTCGGGAACAAGAAATCCGTAAATGGCTGCAAATGGTCTCCAAGTAGACGAACATATTGATTTTCTCGTTTCAGTTGGACCAGAGGACCCATTCCATTCCATGTAAACACATCCCACACCATTATGGAGCCTCCAGCAGTTTGCACAGCTATCACAGCTGCTTCTGCACTTATATAACGCAGCGTAACTTGTCTGTTAACAAGTTGGGTCCATGGCTTCGTGGGGTCTGCGCCAACAGTTTTCTCAGTCGACTAGGGTCCATCCGATATGGTCACGAGCCCAGGGGAGGCGGCACACGCACTTTAGCAAAAGCACTAGCGTCGGCCGTCTGCCTGAGCAGCCCATTAACACCAAATATCGCGACCCCGTCGTAACGGATAATTTCATCATACGTCCCACATTGATTTCTGTAGTTATTTATCACAGCATTGCTTGTCTGTTAGCACTGACAACTCTACGCCAACGGCACTACTCTCGGTCGTTAAGTGAAGGCCGTCGTCCACTGCTTTGTCCGTGGTGAGAGGTAATGCCTGAAATCTGGTGTTCTCGGCACATTCTTGACACTGTAAATCTCGGAATACTGAATTCCCTAACGATTTCCGACATGGCATGTCCCATACGTCTAGCTCCAACTACTATACCGAGTTCACAGTCTGTTAATACCCGCCGTGTGGTCATAGTCACGTACAAGTTTTTACATGAATAACTTGAGTGTAAATGACAGTTCGGCCAATGTACTGCCCTTTTATACCTTGTTTACGCGATACTACCGCCATGTGTACATGTGCATATCGCTATACCATGACTTTTTGTCACCTCAGTGTACATACATTAATTTGCAATAAAATTCGTTACGCAAATAGAAAAAAGTGCACATTCTTAAATTTAATGCCGCATACTTGACGTTACAATGAATACAAATCTTCATACTTTTCACAGAGACATTTCTTTTTATGTAACAAAGATTGTTACATATTTCTATAAACTGTCAGGAATTCTTGTGTATTGGTTTTTCCATGCGAGGGGGCTCGAATTCCTATATTTCTTCGCCCTGGCATTTGCCCACGGGTTGTAGGGAAAAGTCCCCTACAAAACCCCGCTACAAGACGACTTCTGTCTCTTGTGTCTCATTGCCCGTGTAGGACATCGTGAATGTCTTGATGACAGAGTGAGGCTGAGAATCGCAGCAGGTTGCCAACAGCAGTGAGTTGACCGTAGCAATGATTTGGCGACAACACAGATTTAACAACAGGAATGCGGGTCCGTTTATCTGTCAGGATTTCGTGACGCTTGTCATGTTGTATATGCAACAGAGTGTACAACACGCATTAGTTTCATGCCACATAAATAACAACAGAGATCCAGAATGAGATTTTCACTCTGCAGCGCAGTGTGCGCTGATATGAAACTTCCTGGCAGATTAAAACTGTGTGCCCGACCGAGACTCGAACGCGGGATCTTTGCCTTTCGTGGGCAAGACTCTACCTACTGAGTTACCGAAGCACGTCTCACGCCCGGTACTCACAGCTTTACTTCTGCCAGTACCTCGTCTCTTACCTTCCAAACTTTACAGAAGGAAGTTTCATATCAGCGCACACTCCGCTGCAGAGTGAAAATCTCATTCTGGAAACATCCCCCAGGCTGTGGCTAAGCCATGTCTCCGCAATATCCTTTCTTTCAGGAGTGCTAGTTCTGCAAGTTTCGCAGGAGAGCTTCTGTAAAGTTTGGAAGGTAGGAGACGAGGTACTGGTAGAAGTAAAGCTGTGAGTACCGGGCGTGAGTCCTGCTTCGGTAGCTCAGTTGGTAGAGCACTTGCCCACGAAAGGCAAAGCTCCCGAGTTCGAGTCTCGGTCGGGTACACAGTTTTAATCTGCCAGGAAGTTTCAACAACAGAGATATTAGCGGGCCAGTATGTTCATACTAACACTTGTAATACTATTACATTGTTATCATGTAGTGAAAGAAGTAGAAAAGAAAATGTAAAGCAACTAATCTTAAAACTAATGTATTGTAAAACCCATGGTACAGGTGTAGCGTCATTGACTAACAATCAAAACATCCTCGGTCCCGGGTTCTAACGCAGCCACTGCTTAAATTTTGAAGAAAAAAAAAAAAGAAAGAAAAGATCATCGGAAATGGCATCCGAAGACTTCCGGCACAAGAAGTCACCCGCATTCTGCCAACGGCCAGAGATTCAGGGCATTTGCTTACTCTTGGCACGGGAAACTGCCCCCGAAAGACGGAAGAATCAGCAATTATCAATGACATGAGTATGCAGAAGGTAATGGAAATCACTGCATTACAGAAACATAAAGAGTATCCACAGGAGATGTCTCCTGTAATTGAAAAAAGTGTCATGGTGATCTCTCCATCGGCAAAAGATTCACGACTAGTACGCCATGGGTATCTCCGGGAGGGTACTGCAAGGGGGAGGAGACCATGAGAAAAAGATCGAATAACCAACGAAATGATACCGTTCTACGAGTCTGGGAGTGGCATGTCTGCAGTTTGAAAGTGGTTGAGAAGATAGAAAATCTGAAAAGAAAAACGCTAAGAATCAATCTAGATATTGTAGGGCGTCAGTGAAGTTCAAAGAAAAGAAGGCAAGGATTTCTGGTCTGATGAGTACAGGGTAATGTCAACAGCAGCCGAATTTGGTAGGATTCGTTACGAATAAGAAGGTAGGGAAGAGAGTGAGTTACTATGAATAGTTCAATGGTGCAGAAGATGAAGAGACAGATAATGTGTACAAGGATCTTCAACGGGTATTTCAGTGCGTTAAAGGATATGAAAATCTAATAGTTGTGGGAGACTGGAATTTAGTCGCAGGGAAAGAAGTAAAGGAAAGGGTTACGCGAGAATCTGGGCTTGGAAATAGCTGCAAGAGAGAAGAGAGGCTATTGAGTTCAGTAAAAAATGTCAGATAGTAATGACGAACACACTCCTCAAGAATCACAAGAGGAGGTCGTATACTTGCAAAACGCCAGGAGATACGAGATGTACTCCATTGTCAGGCAGAGAATCCGAAATCAGATACCGGACGTACCCAGGAGCAGATATAGACTCAGATCACAATTTAGTAGTCATGAGGAGTAAACTGAAGTTTAAGAGATTAATCAGGAAGAATCAGTGCGCCAGAAAGTGGTATACGGAAGTACTACGGAATGAAGAGGGACGCTTGAAGTTCCCTGAGGCTATAGGTACTGCGATAATGAATGGCTCAGTAAGCATTTCAGTTGAAGAGGAATATACATCTCTAAAACGAGCAATCAGCGTAGCTGGAAGGAAAAACATAGGTACAGTGAAGGTAACAGCTAGGAAATCATGGATAACACAAGAAACACTTCAGCTGACCGACAAAAGAAGGAAGCACAGAAACGTTCAGAGAAATTCAGGATCACAAAAGTACAAGTCACTTAGAGTGAAATAAATAGGAATTGCAGGGAAGCTAAGGCGAAATGGCTGCATAAAAAATCTGAAGAAATCGAAAAGGACGACTCAGCAAACAGAAAAGTCAGAACAACTTTCGATGAAATTAAAAGCAAGGGCGGTAACATTAAGAATGCAATGGCAATTCCTCTATTAAAAGCAGAGGATAGAGCGATTGGTGGAAAGAGCAAACTAAGTGGCTCTACCGATATGAGTGGGATGACTTGTTGACGTGTTAGAAGAGGAAACACTTGTCGACAGAAAAGAGATAGGGTATCCAGTATTAGAATCAGAATTTGAAAGAGAGCTGGAAGACTTAAGATCAAATAAAGCATAAGGGACAGATAAACTACATCAGAATTTCTAAAATTGTTGGAGGAAGTGGCAACAAATGATTTTTCATGTTGGTGTGTAGAATGTATGAGACTGGCGATATACTATCAGACTTTCGGAAAAATATTATCCACACAATTCCGAAGATAGCAAGAAACGACAAGTTCGAAAACTATCGCACAACCAGCTTAAGAGCTCATACATCAAACCTGCTGACAAGAATAATATACAGAAGAATGAAAAAGAAAATTGAGGATGCGCTAGATGACGATCAGTTTGGCTTTAGGAAAGGTAAAAGCACCATAGAGGCAGTTCTGACGTTGCAGTTGATAATGGAAGCAACACTGAAGAAAAATCAAGTCAGATTCGTACGATTTGTCGACGTGAAAAAAGTGTTCGACAATATAACATGGTGCAAGATGTTAAAAATTATGTTAAAAGTAGGGGTAAGATATAAGGAAAACGGGTAACATTCAATGTGTACAAAAACGAGAGGGGAAGAATAAGAATGGGAGACCAAGAACGAAAGACGGCGTAAGATAGGGGGTTTAGTCTTTCGCCCCTACTGTTTATTCTATACGACAAACAGGCGATGAGGGAAATAAAAGGAAGATTCAAGAGTGGGATTCAAATTCAAGGTTAAAGGGTATTAATGATAAGATTTTCTGATGAAACTTCTATCCTCAGTGAAACTGGAGAAGAATTGCACAATCTGCTGAATGGAATGAACAGTTTAATCAGTACAGAATACGAACTGAGAATAAATCGAAGAAAGAAGTGAGTAATCAGAAGTGACAGAAATTGGAACAGCGACTAACTTAAAGCCACAACTGACGATCACAAAGTATATGAACTTCAGGAATTCTGCTACCTAGGCAGCTAAATTACCCATGAGGGACAGAGCAATAAGGACATAAAAAACAGACTAGCACAGCCAAAAAGAGCATTCGTGGCCAAGAGAAGTCTATCAGTATCAAACATTGGTCTTAATTTGAGGAAGAAATTTCTGATTATGTACATTCTGAACAGAGCATTGTATGATAGTGAAACATGGACTGTGGAAAAACCGGAACAGAAGAGAACCGAAGCATATGAACTGTGGTTCTGCAGACGAATGTTGAAAATTAGATGGACCGGTATGGTAAGGAATGGAGGTGGTTCTCAGTAGAATCGGCGAGGAAAGAAACATGTGAAAAACACTGACAAGAAGAAGGGGCCGAATTATGGGATTTCTGTTGAGACATAAGGGAAAGACTTCTATGGGACTTGGGAGAGCCGTAGAAGGTTAAAAACTGTAGAGGAATACAAATATTGTAATGCATCCAACTAATAATTGATGAAAAGGGTGGCATAAGAGAGAAATTAGTGATGAGGACAGATAACTCAAAAAAAGGAGCAATTTATTCCGCTAACGTGGAAAAGGAGAACAACGTTTCGACATGGTGCTAATTAACATTTACCGTTACTAATTTTTTATTTTGTCTTTGGTTTGTCCGCTAATTTAGCAACAGCTGACTGCTGCTAGGCTTGCAGACAGGTCAGTAGCTCTCGATAAACCTAACAGTCTAGCTTTATCATCTATATAAGGTCATAGTTTCTTGCAGTCACGTTGTGCACATTATTTGGCAGTTAGAGTGGCAGACATTACGTCAGAGTTCCGTTTAGTCTGGCACCATTCCCACCGTCTGATATAAATTGTTCAACATCAACAGCCTAAATCTACATCTATACTCTACAAATCACCGTGAGATGCATGGCAGAGGGTACATCCCATTGTACCAGTTACTGGTGTTTCCCCCTGTTCCATTCACGTATGGAGCGCGGGAAGAATGATTGTTTGAATGTCTCTGTGCATGCAGTAATTATTCTAATCTTATCTTCAGGACCCCTATGTAAGTAATACGGAGGTGGTTGAAGTGTACTCCTAGAGTAATCATTTAATGCCGGTTCTTGAAACTTTGTTAACAGACTTTCTTGGTATAGTTTACCCCTATTTGCAAGAGTCTTCCTCTTTAGTCCTCCAGTATCTCTTTGACACTCTCCAACAGGTTAAACAAACCAGTTATCATTCGTGTTGGCCTTCTCTGTATATGTCCAACATCCCCTGTTAGTCCTATCTGGTATGAGTCTCACGCACTTGAGCAATATTCTAGAACTGGTCGCATGAGTGATTTACAAGCAATCCCCTTTGCAGACTGATTGACTTCCCTAGTTTCTACCAATAAATCGAAGTCTCCCTCCTGCTTTACCCACGACTGAATCTATGTGATCATTCCATTTCATATCCCTACAAAGTGTTACACCCAGGTATTTGTATGACTTGGCAGATTCCAACAGTGATTCATTGATATTGTAGTCACAGAATACCTTTTTTTTTGTTTTGGGCAGTGCCCATTTTACTTTTCTGAACATTTAGAGCAAGTTGTCAGTATCTGCACCTTACTGAAACAGTATCAAGGTCTAACTGAATACTTATGCATCTTCTCTCAGATAGTACTTCATTATAGAAAACTGCATCATCTGCAAAAAGCCTGACTTTACTGTTAATGTTGTCTTCAAGGTCATTGACAGACAATATGATCAGCAAGGATCCCAGCACACTTCCCTGGCGCACAGCCGAAGTTACTTCTACATCTGACGATCAGTCTCCATCCAAGATAATATGCTGCGTCCTCCCTACCAAAAAGTCCTTAATCCAGTCACAAATTTCACACCATATGATCGTACTTTTCACAATAAGCGTAGGTGTTGTACTGAGTCAAATGCTGTGCGAGTTGGCTTTCACATGATCGATGCTGGTTGGCACTGAGGTCATTCTGTTCAAAATACTTCATTATGTTTCAGCTCAGAACGCGTTCTAAGCTTCTACAACAAATCGAAGGATACTGGACCATAGCTTTGTGGATCACTTCCAAAACCCTTCTTGTAGACGGGTGTGAACTGCACATTTTTCCAAGAACTCGTCACTGTGTCTCTGAGCTGCACCTTTTCCAAGAACTGGTCACTGTGTCTCTGTGTCACAGTACATTTAGATGGCCAAGTTTATTTTACAAATAATTTCATTACATCACTTTGGTGAGTGTTCGTGAGATCGTCGGAGAGCTTCTGTAAAGTTTGGAAGGTAGGAGACGAGGTACTGGCAGAAGTAAGGCTGTGGGTACCGGGCGTGAGTCGTGCTTCGGTAGCTCAGTTGGTAGAGCACTTGCCCGCGAAAGGCAAAGGTCCCGAGTTCGAGTCTCGGTCGGGCACACAGTTTTAATCTGCCAGGAAGTTTCATATCAGCGCACACTCCGCTGCAGAGTGAAAATCTCATTCTGGAAACATCCCCCAGGCTGTGGCTAAGCCATGTCTCCGCAATATCCTTTCTTTCAGGAGTGCTAGTTCTGCAGGTTCGCAGGAGAGCTTCTGTAAAGTTTGGAAGGTAGGAGACGAGGTACTGGCAGAAGTAAGGCTGTGGGTACCGGGCGTGAGTCGTGCTTCGGTAGCTCAGTTGGTAGAGCACTTGCCCGCGAAAGGCAAAGGTCCCGAGTTCGAGTCTCGGTCGGGCACACAGTTTTAATCTGCCAGGAAGTTTCATATCAGCGCACACTCCGCTGCAGAGTGAAAATCTCATTCTGGATAAACGACACACTTTCATTGTAAGTTTATGCTCCATCATCCTCGCACGGCGAAATATATCTAAGATTTAACGACTTTATTACTGGCAGCACAATTTGCACATGCACGCCAGCATGACGTGAGTTACGATGAATGCTGCTTGAGTAAACATCGCAGGCCCTCGACATACGTTTGCGATTAGAAAGGCTCTATTCCTAATGAAAAGCACAATACATTACATGCCAACGTAACTAACCTTGAGATAGCAAACAAGACGAACTTTAAAAGTAAAACAAGTAAACCTTAATCGCGCTGAAAACACAATAAAATAGACGTCAATACAAATAGTCTTGACATATCAAGCAAAGGGAACTTTAAAAGTAAAATAAGTAAAACGTATTCACACTATCGTTCTGTTATTACACTTCTTGGTCTTCAAGGCAAATACTCAGAAATTAATAGAGGCCGCATTTACTACTTTTGTTTCATGTTTGCAAGTTGGACCCAGCAATTGCAGCTCTCCACTGATCCTTCATAGGCAAGCCCAGCACTGAGTTTTCACTCAGAATTATAGGAAAGAACAGAGCCTAACCATCTCCCACCCGGACAAGGCACTAAACCACTGACAAATAGTCCATAACTGTATTTGATCATTACCGAAAGCATATAATAACGAAAATGTCAATCGTGCCTTTGTAACATTACTCTAACACTACACATTACCCATAAAAAATTGTTCAACTCAACAACACATAAATTATCTAATTTGGTTCATTTAAACTCAGATACAGGTGAGAAAAACATCTTACGCACAGACACAAGAGACGTGAATAAACATACTTAAGCTACGCTCTAGTTTATGGTAGTATATGAACTAAAAATATTTATTTACAGTACAAGACACTTGTCGTGTCTTGTGCGGTAATACATAAGTTGGAATTTCTCTTATTTCTTTAGCTGCGGCAGGCTTCTTTCCCATCTCAACAGCGTAGGAGGGACGAGCCTTTCAGATCGGCTGCCCAGCCACTGTTGTGGCTCGACCCAGCAACTTCCCTACTGAGGGCTGTGTTTAAACCATCGAGACAGCCAGTTTTTGTGCTGCGACGTCGGAGCATGGGCCAGCGTTTCGTCACCACTATCTGTATTTGTACCTGAGGTTAGATTGGTCATGGCCTTCCTATGAAGCTAATAGAGCTACCTGTATGGATTGTCCTGCTGTTCGAAACACTATTTTTTCCACCGAGAAATCAATGAACGCATCCGTCTCCGCCAAGTAATCGACACCTAGTAGACAATCAGCTACCAGACTGTCAGCAATAAGGAAGGCGTGTTACACTACTTGTTCCGCAGGTCTTGTCCGCAGCTCGTGGTAGTGCGGTAGCGTTCTCGCTTCCCGCGCGCTGGTTTTTGGGTTCGATTCCCGGCGGGGTCAGGGATTTTCTCTGCCTCGTGATGACTGGGTGTTGTGTGATGTCCTTAGGTTAGTTAGGTTTAAGTAGTTCTAAGTTCTAGGGGACTGATGACCATAGATGTTAAGTCACATAGTGCTCAGAGCCATTTTTGAACCGTAAGTCTTAGTCCTAAAAAGACCTGCAGCCTTACAGCCCTGCTTCGCATATCTTCGACTCCTAGTATCCTGCTTGTGCTATCACATTAGAAGGTTCCTTTTCGTATCCTTCTGAGCAAGGCGGTCTAAATTATTTCGGCTCCAGAGTCTATCTCTGCCATTGTGTCTATACCTTCCAACTGAAGGCGACACCCGATCACCTTTTATTTGTTTATAACGTGAGACATCCTTCATGGACTTTCTGATGGCAGTCACGTATGTCCACTCCTTCGCTATACGGCGGCATATGGACTCTGTCTTTCCTGTTGGCAAATTAATACCTTACTTGTAAGCCTTTTCGGTTTCATTATTTTAATATGTCCGTAGAAAATGAAACTACTTTTTTTATTGTGACTGAAATCGTTTCAATTTCTAACATTAATCCTTATTTGATCTCAAATGAAATGTGAGGCCCTCTGCTGTCACATTCCTTTTGCTCCACTAAGTCTCTTAGAAATTTCCTTCTTTTCCCCTCCCCGTTTCTGACAATTATCTCTCCTGAGTGTTAACATTCATGTAAAGAAATGTAAATGTCCTGTGACTAGGGGCTCCCGTCGTTAGGCCGTTCGCCGGGTGCAAGTCTTTCGATTTGACGCCAGTTCGGTGACTTGCGCGTAAATGGGGATGAAATGATGATGATTAGGACAACACAACTACCAGTCCTTGAGCGGAGAAAATTTCCGACCCAGCCGGGAATCGAACCCGGCCCTTAGGACTGATATTCTGTCGCAGTGCGGGATTAGTCGAGCGGTCTCAGACGCTGCAGTCATGGACTGTGCGGCTGGTCCCGGCGGAGGTTCGAGTTATCCCTCGCGCAGGGGTGTGTGTGTTTGTCCTTTAGTTAATTTAGGTTAAGTAGTGTGTAAGCTTAGGGACTGATGACCTTAGCAGTTAAGTCCCATAAGATTTCACACACATTTGAACATTTTTGACATTCTGTCGCGCTGACCAATCAGTTAACGGAGGGGGACAACATTCATGTTTAACTACAGTTCTATGGTGTCTAAATTTGGTGTAAAAACGGGATTTGGTTTTGTAAATGTTCTGCCACAATTTGGATGCTGTCTCCATTTTTTGGATCTTTCCTCGACTGGTGCCTTCCCATCGACTTTTCGACTGAGAATCTTACTTGTATACTTGATCAACTGTGTTCTTCTGATGTCACCATACATTGTCTGTAACATCTCACAAAGTTTCCGCCACAGATAAGTTAGAACATATACTCTGTGACGAAGGAAGGAGGACGGAAATCGGTATATGTGATGTACGTGTGCGCACAAACAAATGCTTACAATTTCATAAAATTTTTATGATTTATTCAAGAGGAAGAGCTTCACAAACAGAGCAATGAACAGCGCGTTGGAGTCCTCTGGCTCTTTGCCGCGCAGTTATTCGGCTTGGCACTGAATGACAGATTTTTTGAATGTCCTCCTGAGGGATATCGTGCCAAAATCTGTCCGGTAATCACGTTAGAACCTCAAAATCCAGAGCTGGTTGGAAGGCCCTGTTCATAATGTTCCAAACTTTCTCAATTGGAAAGAGATCCGGCGACCAGGTAGTGTTTGACAAGGACGAAGACAAGCGGTAGAAACGAGCCGCATACAGGCTGGCGTTATCTTGCTCAACTGTAAGCCCAGGATAGCTTGTCATGAAAGGCAAAAAAACGGGACGTACAATACCGTCGACGGACCTTTGTGCTAAAAGGGTGCCGCAGATGACAAACAAAGGGCTCCTGCTATAAAACCAAATGCGACCCCAGGACATCATTACTGTTTATTTTCAGTATGGAACCGCGCGACCGCTACGGTCGCAGGTTCGAATCCTGGCTCGGGCATGGATGTGTGTGATGTCCTTCGGTTAGTTTGGTTTAAGCAGTTCTACGTCTAGGGAACTGATGACCTCAAGTGTTAAGTCCCATAGTGCTCAGAGCCATTTGAACAGTTTTACTGTTTATTGGACCCTATGGCAGGTGAATGTCAGGCTGGTATCCCACCGCTATCTGGTGCGTTTCACACTGGAATCTCATCGACTGGAATAAGTCGTCAGTGATGAGCCCCGCTTCGAACTGATAGTCTGAGGTACCATTTGTTTTCATAGCAGGATCCCTTTGGTTTTGATCCAAGCCACCTTTACAGTACAGCGATTCGTCGACAGTATTTTACTCACCGTTTTCTTGTCCTTCATGGCAAGCCATGCTGGCCTTACCAATTTAGCAAGGTAATACCCTCCCGCACCCGCCTAGACTTTCTGGTGCTTGTCTCCGTCCTTAACAAACGCTACCTTGGTCAGCAAGGTCGTCGGATGTCTTTCCAATTGAGAACGCTTGGAACATTGTGGACGGGGACTTTGCAACCACCTCGGGATTTTGACGATCTTATGCGCCAATTGGACAGAATTTGGCATAATAACCCTCAGGAGGACATCCAACAACACTGTCAACCAATCGCCAAGCTGAATAACTACTTGCTTATGGGCCAGAAGTGGACCAATGCTTCGCTCACCTCCTCAATTCGTGAAGCTCTTACACTAGAATAGAGCATCCAGTTTTACTTAAATTGTAATCATTTGTTTGTCTGTACATGTACGTCACATCTACCGATTTCCCTTTCATTAGAGGAATTCCGATGTACCCCATGGTCTAGGAGTCTGCCGGCATGGTAGCTCAGCGTGTTGGTCAGAGGGTTAGCTGTCCTCTGTAATAAAAAAACTGAGTGAATGGATCAATAACGAACTTCAACGGGCATCAGGGTGTAACCTCCCCCTCACTTATCGACCTTAATGACCGTAAAAAATGAAACCGCGTGTACCTAACGGGAATTTTGGAAAAGCAATCGTCACCGAAGTTAATCTGTCGGTAAAGAGGGAGGAAAGGGTTACATCTAAATGAAAGGAAAAGTGCTAATGAAACTGGTGGAAATTAATTTTGAAAAGGGGTAAAGTTAATAAAGAAAGTAAATGTGCAGCCGTTACGTTAACAATTAACTAGCGGTAATTAGGTATTTGAGATTTGGGGGAAATTACGGTCGCCAGTCCTAAGGACAATTACTATAGTAACTGAAAAAGAAAGGTTATTACACATATAATTAGCACTAGAAGTGTGGCAACTGAAGGTTGACACATGTAGTGTGAAAACTGAAAGTTTGTCAGAAGTAGTAAATTTCGCTACACTCTGACTTAATTTAGCAAAAGAATTAATAAAACAGGAAAATCGAAAGTTAATTTAGTGACTGAAGTTATTAGTGAGCTTTCTTTCTGAAGCACATCGAAATTCAGTAAAACACGGTTAGCCTTGGACTACCTCAACAATCATTTCAAAAGCTACTTGAATCTACGCAATTTAGAAATAAGAGATTTAACTTTGAACTTGAATTAAATGATTCTGAACAATTAACAATAGTAAAATTTAGTACTTACCAATGTTAGCTGCAGTCACAGGTAAGCTAAAATACGGTAACAAAACTCGCACTCTTAATTTGTGCTAGTGTAATCTAAATATTGTAGCCAGCTATGAATACCTTAATTGAAATTTGAAATTAAAGCGGTGAAATATAATGATGCTGGCGTTTGAATTTCAACGACACTCGGGTTCATTCTGGAAAAGGAAGGGACCCTTCTTGGTAATGCAATTGGGACAATGCGCAACAAATGTTCATGCTAAGTTGCTGTAATTATAGTTACGAAAATAGTACAGTTTGAAAAGCTGAGGTCTGCCATACAGTTCTAAAACTTTACGTGCTCCCAGTCTTCCTTGTTGGTTGATTGAAGGTTTGAAGCCGTCGATCGAGGAGGTGGCGACAGTCACTCATTGTCGGCCGTCGCTGTTGCAGAAGCTGGATGTTGGCGCGCCTTCTTCTCGACACGGTCACCAGACGAAACGGGCTCTTGATGTCCTCCGGCTAATGCTTCCCGTCCGCAACACCATGTCAGAAACTATCATCGCAAGTCGAGCGCAATTACATGCTGCCAAACCCCGAAAGCGCGGCAACTCGCTGGAGCTTCACACAACACACCTGCTCCACTCGCTACTCCAGCCTGACTCCTCTCCGCTCAGCCCGCGCTCCACGCGACAGAGTTAACACTACCAAAGATCCTACACACTTTGATTCTTCACACGACCTATCGATGTAATCATTCGATAGCAGTTTTCCCTAGGCAAGACCCAGCGTATAAATACAAATAATATTCACAAAAGAAACCAATTATACATCGACCGGTCCCGGGTTCGAATCCTGCCGCTGCTTGAATTTTGATTAATAATCAGCATTAGGGACCGAAGACTTCCGGCATAAGAAGACAACTCTCATTCTGCCAACGGCGTTTTCAAAGAGTGCGCAGGAGGGGTCAGAGGTTTAGGACGCTCATGTAATGGGGATGGGGAAACTGCCCCTAAAGACGGAAAAATCAGCAATGATCAACGGCAAGAGGATGCAGAAGGCAATGGAAATCGCTGCATTAAAGACACGTAACGTGTATCCGCAGGACATAGGGCCTGTAATTGAAGAAGTGGCATGATGATCTCTCCAATGGAAAAAGATTCCGGAATACCTCATTCGGATCTCCCGGAGGGGACTGCTAACGTGGAGGTTACCACGAGAAAAAGATTAAATAATCAACGGAAGGATAACGTTCTACGAGTCGGGGCGTGGAATGTCAGAAGCTTGAACGCGGTAGGGAAACTACAAAATTTCAAAAGGGAAATGCAAAGGCTCAGTCCAGATAAAGTAGGAGACTGTGAAGTGAAGTGGAAAGAAGACAATGGTTTCTGGTCAGCTGAGTATAGGGTAATATCAACAGCAGCAGAAAATGGTATAACAGGAGTAGGATTCATTAGGAATAAGAAGGTAGGGCAGAGAGTGTGTTATTGTGAGCAGCTCAATGATAGGGTTATTCTTGAATCGACAGCAAACCAACACCGACAACGGTAGTTCAGGTATACATGCCGACATCGCAAGCTGAAGATAAAGAGACAGAGAAAATGTATGAGCATATTGAAAGGGTAATACAGTACATAAAGGGATAGTCATGGGAGACCCGAATGCAATTGTAGGGGAAGGAGTAGAAGAAAAGGTTACAGAGAATATGGGCTTGGGACAAGAAATGAGAGAGGAGAAAGACTAATTGAGTTCTGTAACAAGTTTCAGCTAGTAATAGCGAATACTCTGTTCAAGAATCACAAGAGGAGGAGATACACGTGGAAAAGTCCGGGTGATACGGGAAGATTTCAGTTAAATCACATCATAGTAAGACAGATATTCCGAAATCAGATACTGGATTGTAAGGCGCATCCAGGAGCAGACACAAACTCAGATTACAATATAGTAGTGATGAAGAGTAGGCTGAAGTTTAAGACATTAGTCATGAAGAATCAATACACAAAGAAGTGGGATACGGAAGTACTAAGGAATGACGAGATACGGTTGAAGTTCAAGACTACAGATACAGCAATAAGGAATAACTCAGTAGGCAATACAGTTAAAGAGGAATGGACATCTCCATCACAGAAGTTGGGAAGGAAAACATAGGTACAAAGAAGGTAACTGCAAAGAAACCATGTGTAACAAAAGAAATACTTCAATCGATCGATGAAAGGAGGAAGTACAAAAATGTTCTGGGAAACTCAGGAACAGATGAATACAAGTCGCTGAGGAATGAAATAAATAGGAAGTGTAGGGAAGCTAAGACGAAATGGCTGCAGGAAAAATGTGAAGACATCGCAAAAGAAATAATTGTCGGAAGGACAGACTCAGCATACCAAATCAATACAACCTTCGGCAACATTAAAAGCAAGGGTGATAACGCAAAGAGTGCAACGGGAATTCCACTCTTAATTGCAGAGGAGAGAGAGCAGATAGGTGGAAAGAATACACTGAAAACCTCTATGAGGGGAAGGTATGTCTGATGTGATAGAAGAGGAAACAAGAGTCGATTTTTAAGAGATAGGTAATCCAGTATTAGAACCAGAAGGTAAGAGAGCTTTGGAGAGCTTACGATCAAATAAGGCAGAAGGGATGGATAAAATTCAATCAGAATTTCAAAAATCATTGGGGGAAGTGGCAACAGAACGACTATTCACGTTGGTGTGTAGAATGTATGAGTCTGGCGACATACCATCTGACTGTGAAAAAAGCATCATCCACACAATTCCGAAGACGGCAAGAGCTGACAAGTGCAAGAATTACCACACAATCAGCTTAACAACTCATGCAAACAAGTTGCTTACAAGAATAATATACAGAAGAATGGAAAAGAAAATTGAGGATGCGGTAGATGATGATCAGCTTGGATTTAGGAAAAGTAAAGGCACGAGAGAGGCTATTCTGATGTTGCGGTTAATAATGGAAGCAAGACTAAAGGATTTGTTGATCTGGAAAAAGCGGTCGACAGTGTAAAACGGTGAAAGATGTTCGAAATTCTGAGAAAAGTGGGAGTAAGCTATAGGGAGAGACGGTTCATACACAATATGTACAACAGCTAAGAGGGAATAATAAGAATGGACGACCAAGAACGAAGTACCTAGGCAGTAAAATAACCAATGACAGACGAAGGAAGAACATCAAAAGCAGACTACCAATGGCAAAATGGGTGTTCCTGGCCAAGATAAGTCTACGAATATCAAATATCGGCTTTAATTTGAGGAAGAAATTTCTGAGAATGTACGTACGGAGTACAGTATTTTATGGTAGTGAAATATGGACTGTGGGAAAACCAGAATAGAAGAGACCCGAAGCATTTGAGATGTGGTGCTTCAGACGAATGTTGAAAATTAGGTGGACTGATAAGAAATGAGGAGGTTTTAGACAGAGTCAGAGAGGAAAGGAATATGTGGTAAAAACTGATAAGGAGAAGGGACAGGATGATAGGACATCTGTTAAGACGTGAGGGAATGACTTCCACAGTACTAGAGGGAGCTGTAGAGGGCAAAAACTGTAGAGGAAGACAGAAATTGGAATGCATCCTACAAATAATTGAGGACATAGGTTGCAAGTGCTACTGTGAGATGAAGCGCTTAGCAATGGTATCGAATTAGTCAGAAGACTGATGACCAAAAAAAAAATCGGTTTTCAAGCCGCGTCATTTCCAATAAAATTCTCGAGCTTTCGATGGATAGCTCCGCCATTATCGTCAGGGGTAAAAATACTGACCGCCGGATCTGCTTCTTTTTTTTATTGTAACTTCATTCCCTGGTACCACATGGGCAGGGGATGGCTGTCAGTGGCACAATCCGTCGCTCTTCAGCGAGAGACAATACAGCTATTAAAAACATGTAAAATGGCGATAAAAAGGGGAACGTAAGAAAATAATTAGGGGGTGACAATACGGTTAAAAGATACGCTTACACAGAGACGTTCATTATGGGACACAGTTAAAAAAGGTCTACATAAAGATAAAAACACATCTGGCGATGTATGTAGCGTGTAAAATACACCAAAGTCACAAGCATGAGATAAAAGTTGGCCACAGTATTAAAAATCCCCACCAGAATGGCAGCACTTTAAAACCACTGCATAGGATGCAGCACACACAACAAAGATTAAAACTGCCAGGAGGGATGAGGGAGGGGAGGCCTGAGAGGAGGGAATGAAGGAGAAAGGAGGGGGCAGTTGGTGAGCGGGGACAGGGAGGGTGGGATGAAAAAAGGGTGGCGCACCAAGGGGCAGAAAATGGGTGGGGTAAGAGATGGCTAGCCGGAGTGGCCATGTGGTTCTAGGCGCTACAGTCTGGAGCCGAGCGACCGCTACGGTCGCAGGTTCGAATCCTTCCTCAGGCATGGATGTGTGTGATGTCCTTAGGTTAGTTAGGTTTAATTAGTTCTAAGTTCTAGACGACTGATGACCTCAGAAGTTAAGTCACATAGTGCTCAGAGCCATTTGAACCATTTTTTGGTAAGAGAGGGAAAAAGCCAGAAGGGATTGCAGAGATGCGAACAGGGTTTGCTGGAAACGTAGGGTTCGGAGGAGAATGGAAAAAGCCTCTCAGGGAAGGGAAAAGGAGAGGAGAGGGAGCCCTGAAGAGGGGGGGAGGGGGGGTTAGAGTCGCTAGGAGGGATAGATATCAGGGTGAAGCTCATTATCCATGAGGGATAGGCACTGGAAGGTGTGCTTATAAAGGAGATGGAAGGTGTGAGATGGAGAGTGGGTGGGACACACTGGTAAAAAGGTGGCATCAGGCACGGGGACGGGGGGGGGGGAGTAGAGAGGTTAGGAGACACCGGAGGGTGAGTGGGATCGAGTCTGCAGACAATGTACAGGGTCTGGATGTCTTTGAGGAAAAGGAGATGTGGGAATGGAGGTCATATAAGATGCATGTGGGGCAATGGGAGGCAGATATGGAGAGCAAGGCAGAGTGAATGCATTCGACGATTTGGAGGACTTTATAGAATCTGAGTGGGTCGGAAATCCAGGCAGTGCTGACATATCAATGGATGGGATGGATCAAGAGTTTTTATGTGTGAAGGTTGGTGGAAGGATGCAGCCCCCTTGTTTGGCCAGCCAGGAGTTTCAGGAGACAGAGTCTATTGTGAGTTTTATGTTGGATTGTAAAGAGATAGGGAGTCCAGGTGAGGTGACAATTCAAGGTTGAGGCCAGGGTATCACAGGGTAGGAGTGAGGTGGATAGGATGACAACAATGATAAGGTAAAAATCGTTGAGCCAGAAGGAGAGGATTGTACATGGTATGATGAATGCCTGGATCTTGGAATGGTTGAGGCGAAGGAGCCATTGGCTGCATGGAGCAGTGAACAGGTCGAGGTGGGTTTTAAGGGTATGGTGGGACCATTGAAGGGTAAGATAGAGGGCCAGGAAGGTGATGTCATAAGAAAATTGGAGGAGGTGAACTGGCTGGGGAGGTTTGGAGATATCAACAGTATATGGGAGAGACAGGAAAGGACAGAGCCTTGGGGCATGCCTATGGTGGGATAAAATGTACAGGAGTTGGTATTGTGGATAGTGACATAGGAGGGGTGACAGGAGAGGAAGGAAGCAACGTGGTGGACAAAATTAGTAGGAATGGCATAGCTCTGGATTCTAATGAGGAGTCTGAGATGCCATACACGGCTACAGGTGTTCTGGAGGTTGAGAGAAACAAGGATAGCAGAATGATGGGAGTTAAGTTGGAAGAAAAGAAGATAAGTAAGGTTAAGGAACTGGTTGGCAGTGGAGGAGGAGGACCAGAAGCCACACTGGATTAGGGGAAGGAGGTGGTGCTGGTTGAGGTGGTGATAAATACGTCAGGAGAGAATGGACTCGAATATATTACTGAACATGAAGGTGAGGCAGATGAAATGATAGGAAGAGGTGTCAGAGGGGAGTTTGTTTGGTTTAAGGAATAGCAGGATGTCAGAAGTCTTCCACAGATCAGGGTAAAAGCTGTTGGAGAGAATGCCATTATACAAGGCAGCAAGGACAGCCAGGAAGGAGGGGTGGAGATTCCTTGAGGTCACAGCTGGTGACACAGTCATTACCAGGGGTGGTGTTGCATTTGGTGTGGAGTATAAGTTTGATGTCATGTGCTGTAATGGGAGTGTTTAAATCTGACAGGGGTAACTGATCCAAGTACTCAAAACTGGGGGATGAGTGGGGTTATCAATGCATTCAAGGACTGCGGGGAAGAGAGAGTCATCAAAGTGGTTACCGTCGGGAATGGAGAAGACCTCAGAGACATGAGAAGCAAAATGTTTAGCCTTACTGAAGTTGGCAGGAAAGGGGCGGTCGTTGTGGAGAAAGGGGTAATGTTGGGCGGGATGGCTACCAGTAATATGGTGGAAGGCAGACCAGTACTTCGAGGAGTTGACAGCGAGGATGGTGTTTAGTCATGTACATGTCTGGCACCATGCCCGGCGTTTCTTTGGTGTTAAGATATTGTGTATATGTCATTGTAATTGTTGGTGGCAGAGGAGTGTATTCCAGTCATGGGTGCAGGGGAAGGAGGGGTAGAGCCTATGGGATCCACAGCCTGTGGAGGAAGAGTGGGGTGGTGAGGGTGGACAAGTTTGGTAGGAATGTGGGCTGCATGCCGTCAGTGATGGTTTTCTGGAGGAAGGACAAGCCATAGGTGATGTCAGCGGGATGTTGAAAGGTAAGTGGGTGGCTTGTGACCTGTGTGGCAATGGATTCTCGGTAGGCATCCCAGTCTGCTCGGTGGTAGTCATGGACGAACTTTGGAGGGCGGCAGGATGGGGGGCAGAAGGCGGGCAACGGGCTGAGGAGATGGTGAGGACTGGGAGGTGGTCACTACCCATTGGACCTGGGACTTTCACAGTGATATGACCAAGGCAGTTGGAGGAGTGAGGATGACAACAGGGGTGGAGGCACTTTTGGGATGGGTGTGTTGTGGGAGGGGAACAAGGTCACCTTGGAGGGTAGCAGGGAACTGATTCCATCACTGAAGGGTAGCAGGGCCATAGGTGTGGATGTTGAGGTGTTGAGGTCTGTGGCAATCTGTGTGGAAAAGGTGGGATCAACATGGAAGATGAAGTTATATCGGAGAAAAGCTGCTGTATGGACATAAATTGTGGCACAAGTGACAGTGAGGGAAGGAAAAAAGATGCTGAGGATGAGGTGTTCGGTCACATCATTGAGCAGGGGTTGTAGCTGGATAGGGATGTGCTGGAGGCATCCATAAGTGATCCCAACTCGCGCTGGTTGAAGGTGATTGTCAGTTTGGTGAAGGAGGTAGGGAGGGGTGCAGACAACATGGTGAGGTTGTCCAAAGGTTTCATTAAGGATGGAGGAGTTGGCCTGTTGTTGGGACAGGCTATGCATGAAGAGGTACGGAAGGAGCAGATGTTTTATTATAGTAAATGATACTGTTGGCACACTGGGTTCGGGAAGGGGGAAGGGAGTGGAAGAAGGAGGAGAGAGGCTTAAATGACAATGTCGAGGCGGGTAAAGGCGAAGTGGGCCTGGTTGTGAGAATAGGTAGCGTAGGTTTTCAAATGGAGCAGGCAGCAAGCGAGATCTGCTGGAGGGTGTGGGGCCATTGGAGGGGACAGATGTTCTGGAGGACTATGGTTAGGAAACTAATGATGTCTTCAGCCATAGGGGGCTGGTGGAGGGAATTGTGTGGTGAGTGTGCAGATCATCAGGCTGAAAGTGGAAGGTAAGCTCAGGGTGGGTGGAAGGGGGTTTGGCCTTGCATTTGCAGAAGAAGATGGGATGGGATACGTTGTAGGTGTTGCAGGAAGGAGGAAAGGCGAGGTTAGGACACTGAGGAAGCAGGTTGGGGGTTTTTGGAGGTTTGGGTGTGGTGATCACTGGAGGAGATAGCATTGGTAGCAGTACGACTGAAGAGGGAAACGGGAGGGATCAGTGGGGTGGTTACGTTTAAAAATCAGGGCTCCCTGAGTTAGGAGGTGATCATTGCAGGAGACAGAGTCTGTGAACATGTGAATCAGGAAGGTAGGGCCGGAGTCGTTATAGATGCGTTAGACTGAGCCAATTTCCAGAGCATGGTGGGCATTCAGTTCCGCAACTCCTCTGCTTCTGTGACCACGATTACGGCCGCTAGCACCAATCAGAGAGGGCCGAAACGACGCATGCGCAGAAGGTGAGCTGGCCACCTCATCGCTGCTCCACCCCGCCGCAGGACCGAATGATGACAGGTGGCGCGAGGGATCGACGCCACGTTAGAAACTGCGACTCCCGCCTCCCTACAAGCATCAAACATCCGTCCTTGGCTCCTCTCGATATTCAAAGCCCACCCCCACAACGTACTCAATGTGTAGTCCTGGTCTCTGCTGAAATTGTTGCTGTTCATTCTAATCTCAGCCGCCACTTTTATAACGGAGTCCCAGTACATTGACGCATGAGTCAAGACTCTTGTGTTCTCAAACTGTATCTTGTGTCCGTTTTTTCGAGGTAATTTTCAGCTGTGGCCAACTTGTCGAGCTCCCTTTGGTTAAAATCTCTCTTGTGCTCGGTACAGCGCTCTGCAACTGTGCGAAATGTCTGGCATACATACACTATGTGATCAAAATTATCCGGACACCCCAAAAACATACATTTTCATATTAGTTGCATTGTGCTGCCACCTTCTGCCAGGTACTCCATATCAGCGACCTCAGTAGTCATTATGACATCATGAGAGAGCAGAATGGGGCGCTCTGTGGAACTCACGGACTTCGAACTTGCTCAGGTGATAGGGTGTCCGTTGTGTCATACGTCTGTACGCGATATTTCCACTCTCCTAAACATCTCTAGATCCATTGTTTCCGATGTGATGGTGAAGTAGAAACGTGAAGGGACACGTACAGCACAAAAGAATACAGGCCGACCTCGTCTGTTGATTGACAGACTGTCGACACTTGGAGAGGGTCGTAATGTGAAATTAGCAGATATCTATCCACACCATCATACAGGAATTCCAAACTGCATCAGGATCAATTGCAAGTACTGTGACAGTTAGACAGGAGGTGAGAAAACTTGGATGGTCAAGTGGCTGCTCTTAAGCCACACATCACGCCGGTAAATGCCAAATGACGCCTTGCTTGGGGTAAGGAACGTAAACATTGGACGATTGAGCAGTGAAAAAACGTTTCATGGAGTGACGAATCACGGTACACAATGTGGTGATCCATTGGCAGGGTGTAGGCATGCAGAAGTCCCGGTATGTACTGGCAACAGCAAAATTCTGAGGCGTTGGTGTTATGGTGTGGTCGTGTTTTTCATGGAGTGGACTTGCACCCCTTGTTGTTTTGCGTCGCACTGTAACAGTACAGGCCTACATTGATGTTTTAAGCAGCTTCATGCTTCCCACTGTTGAAGAGCAATTCAGGGATGGCGATTGCATCTTTCAGCACGATCAAGCACCTTTTTTGTAATGCACGGCCTGTGGCGGAGTGTTTACACGACAATAACATCCCTGTAATGGAGTGGCCTGAACAGAGTCTTGACCTGAATCGCATACAACACCTCTGCAATGTTTCGGAACGCCGACTTCGTGCCAGACCTCACCGATCGACATCGATACCTCTCCTCAGTGCAGAACTCCGTGAAGAATGGGCTGCCATTCCCCAAGAAACCTTCCAGCACCTGGTTGGACGTATGCTTGCGAGAGTGGTGGCTAAGAGTGGGCCAACACCATACTGAATTCCAGCATTACCGGTGGAGGGCACCACGAACTTGGAAGTCATTTTCAGCGAGGTGTCCGGTTGCTTTTGATCACATAGTGCAGATTCTGCCGCACTCGTAAGGGACACCATACCCGCCGTGCGCACGAACAGCTATGTCCTCTTTAACAGGGCGTATCATATCTCGTATGTTGGGGGCGGAACGGATCACTGGTCTCAATCAATTTCTCTGCAGTACACGTCCTAACTTGCTGCTCGTTTGCCCCACAGTGTGGCAGGTAAGCCGCCGGTTTGGCCTCTTCTTCCGATTCACAAGGCGTCCTTCTTCAGTGACACTTGAAAGCATTTGCAATGTGTCTTTTGCTGTGGCCATTCTCCCTGAACACGTGCTTCAAGTGCTGCAATTCAGACTGTAGATGGTCGTCATCAGAAACAACTTTGGCTCTATGTATTAACGTGTTCAGGGCCGCTTTCTAGTGTACAGGGTGATGAAAACTAACAGCGTTCAAATATCGGTCAGTGTGCGTCGGATTCTTGTACACTGAACGACCAAACCGCTCAACTAAAACATCTAAGAACGGTAGCCTGCCATCCATCTCCATCTCCGTGGTAAATTTAATGATGGGATGGACACCGTTCATGATCCACGAACTGCTGAAGTGTATTTTCACCATGGAGCCATATAAGGAATGTACGATAAGATATTGCAGAGCCTGTGTTATTCTGATTATGAAATACCTTAAATGTATTCGCAATTGCGAATAAGAGCAACCATCAGCTATAGAACGGAATGACGACAATGAAAATTTGTGCCCGATCGGGACTCGAACGCGCATTTCTTGCTTATCGTGGGCGGACGCCTTAGCGTTTGGCTATCTGTGCACCCAAACTTCCGTATGTCGTCAACTATGCGTCACCGACCTGAACTCGCACATCCATTATGTATATTCTCGTACAGGTCGGACGTTGTACTTGAAAATCGCTTGCCCGGTGTCGGCAGAGAAATATGATACTGCAATGCCTGTGTTACTCCAATTAAGATGCAAAGTTCCTCTGCACGCATGCATGTCCAGAATGAGCGGATCCTATCATCGTGTCTCCCAAGCATAAATTCCCACGAAGCTGGACACAGCTCTCGCGTTATGCGTGAAACACTCTGTATCCACCCACATGTTAATGGTAATTCAGAATATTTCTGCACTAAAGAAAATTTTCGTAGAGGTGGATTGTCCGTAAGCGAATCGGTCCAAAGGCATCGTTAACTAAAGTGAACGAAAAGACTGCGGAACGACTTTTAAAGAACAGTCGTTCACCGTCCACTTCGGGTGCGGTGGGTCTCGTTCCCGGGAACGGCCCCTGACAGTTCGCTTCAGTCGCGGTCAGACTCTTTCCTGGAAACAGTCATTCATAGTTCACTTTGGCCGGTCTAGCTCCTCGTTCCCACCTCTGTCTCACTCGGTCGGTTTTCTTATTTTTGCGTAGTCAGTTGTACTTGTTCAACGTTTTTCATAATTATGTAATACATTAATGTTTTCCAGAAAACAAAAAGAGAAATATGCTTATCTTTTCATCGTTTTGATCAACTGTGACAAAAGACATTCTTCTGTTTGGCTAATAAAGCGAGCAGATATTGCATTTTTATTCGTAGATTAAGTTTCATCTGCTTGATTTAACGGCTAGTTTTTAAGTTAACTTTTAGGAACTTTCTTAACTGAAGTGAAAGAAAATTAACATAAAACTTGCATGTTCACATTTCTTCCAAAAATAAAACATGACTCATGGGACGGCTCTTATTTTTCGAGTTTGGTTTTTTCTTTGTAGTACCGGTAGTTTAATCTCTTTGCACAGCTTTGTGCATGATTTCGGCGTACTTGGAAAAAGGAAAGCGGTGTATCTCCATTTGAAAAATAGTAGAAAGGCATTAAATAGTATTTACTTTTTATCCCCCAAAATTGTCCAGATTTAGCGCTTTAACCAAGTATTTTTTTTTTTTACTTTCAACTTAATTACTAACACCATATCGCTGAATTAACTTTTATACTATTAGCTATGGTTCAAACGACTGTAAGCACTATGGGACTTGACATCTGAGGTCATCAGTCCCCTAGACTTAGAACTACTTAAACCTAACTAACCTAATGATATCACACACATCCATCCCCGAGGCAGGATTCGAACCTGCGACCGTAGCAGTCGCGTGGTTCCGGACTGAAGCGCCTAGAACCGCTCGGTCACAGCGGCCGGCATAATTACCTATAAACCTACTATTTACTATCTGTGTGAGCCAAAGATGACGATAAAATCACATTTTATTTTAAGCAAACCTATTTTTCGATTAAGTTCCTTTTTTGCCCTGGAACCTCATGGGAATACTCAGACACAACCTAAAATGTATACAGTTTCTGTTCCTCGTTGTTTTTACTCGTAAATTGTTTATTAGTGCCCCATGAGCTAGACCCCTGTCTGAGCCGGATAATTTATAACCTTCAGCTTGGTAACCAGGTTTAGAGCGTTGATAACATCTTCATTTTCATGCCAGTGTCTCAACGAATCAGTTCTATTTAAGGATGCGCTTATTTTATTAGAAATAAACGGTTCAGTCACAATGCCATATTTTTTGGGGTTTCATCGGTTCCTACTCGAATCCTTATATATTTCCGTCAGCTTAAAAATTCAGCGTAGTGACTATTTTCATTTCTGATTCAGAACATTAAGCCGACGGAACAGGAGAAAGGAGTCGTAGACGAATTGTTAATTTTTGTAAAGCCACACTATCGATAACTGACATACATACAAAAAATTTTGAAAAAATTCTGAAATCCAAATATGGTACTTTGGCTTCTGAATCGGCATAAGATCGTGCTTCAACTTCCATACTGCTAAGTAAAAAACGAAAAGAACAAAGTGCAGTCTCTTATTGTGGTCGTAAGTCAACTTAATCACGGAACATAAACTTTTTCAACACACAGTTGATGGCTTTCGCCATCACCTTGCATGAAGGATCCCCTTAGAGCATAGAAAGATAGTTCAGGAGACAATTCTTCGAGAAGAAAGTTTGCAGTTAATTAAAAAAACTAGCAATATAATCATCTCATGCATCTTACACTTGCAAGGTGAATTCAAGGGACCCTTTTCCAAAATATTTTCAATTAAAACACACGCACCTGTAAAAGTGGTCTATTTTACGCTGTTGTGAAAGAAACTAAAGATTTAACTAAAGAGGCATTCAGTGCGAGTTTCATGGATAACTTTTTTCTGAACTTTCCTGTAATTCTCTTTTATTTTCGAATAAATCTGTGTGTAAAATTCATATTTTAAGTTCATTAGTACGTATTTAATTAATTGTTGAATTTCATATTCGTTTCACTCTCCTTTATTAACGGCTCAGAAGTTCTCGTCCTCAAATAACTGATACCATGGACGAATCTTCGTGCCCCTTTCAGTTAGTGACTGATCAAAATCTGATTATCTTTTTCATCTATAATATAAAAATGAATCGCAAAATGTGTTGGTAAGCGCATAACTCAACAACGCCTCGACCAATTTGGCCAAATCTTTTTTTAAAATGTTCGTTGAAGTTCAAGGATGGTTTTTACGGCGAGAAAAATTAGAATTATTGCTGGAAAAACCCTAAAAATAGCCCTTTTCTTTTTCCTATACAAATGATTTGTAACTAAAACGTAGTCAATTTGAGCTTTATTGCTATGGTATAAAGTTCATATTAAATTACAAGCACTCACTGTTGTCTAAGCAATGTAGGTGTGTTCCTAACGTCAAAGATCATATCTATCAAAACAATGTGCGTGTGTGCGTTGGAGCACAGAATACATAGTTGGAGAAGTTTAATGTCGCGTTCCGAAACTCGCGTTTCTTTTGTATTAGTTTCGGCACGCGAGATAAAATGCATCAGTTTCCACGTCATTACATCAGTCAAACAAAAATCGCGTTACCAACAGTGTTTTATTATTTTTATAATATCCAAATTACAATTCGTACGGCTTAAAAGGATTTGACTTCAAGTCATATAAAATTTAAAAAAAAAAAAAGTTGTCTGTGACCTAATCTACTGAGTTTGCTTTTGTCAACTGATACACGAAACAAATTCGTGTTTTGTGCAGAGTGTTTACTTAGTTAGTGTTTGTTTAGTTCGTGATTAGTGAAAAACTAATTTATATTTGATATGCCTCCTATAAGACGAAGCAATTTAGGTAGAAGAACCAGAAATGCTACAAACCAAGCTAATTACCGATCTAATCGTACGGCACAAGAACGTGACGACGGAAATGAACGTGAAAGAATTCGGATATCACAAACGCGTGAAGCGCGAGCGCGACATTCAACTAATAATCGCGCAAGTTTGAATCGAGCTGCTTTCAGTTACGATGTGTCAATTAACTACAGTAACTACCAATGTGTTGTTATTGGTTCTATGAACTCGGTTTGCTCACACTGTAAGGCATTAAAATACAAAAACGAAGCCAATGGATTGTGTTGCGCAAATGGTAAAGTGAAATTGATACCATTGGACCCACCACCAGAACCATTGTACTCATTGGTTTCAGGAATAGGAACAGATTCTATACACTTTTTGACACATATCCAACAATATAACAATTGCTTTCAAATGACTTCATTTGGGGCAACAAATGTAGTTCGGGAAAATTTTATGCCAACTTTCAAGGTATGTATTATAGCAGTTACTCATAATTATTTTAGCGAACAAAATTTTTTGTCACAAAAGTTAAGATGTGTCACTAATCTTCAATTTCTTAATCACTTATATATCACTTAGTCATCATATTATATGGTGATTCAGTTTCAGTGACACTTCTATATTTATTATATTTTATATTTGATAGATATTAGTTCAAACTAAATATATACTTTTTAAGATCAAATATTATTTAAGTTTGATCACTGACAATCCATTAATTTATACCACACCATAATATTTTATTTTATTTACAGATACAAGGGCAAATATATCACAGAGCAGGTTCACTGTTACCAGTGTCAGATAGCGACAACAAATTCCTGCAAATTTATTTTATGGGCAATTCACCACAAGAAATTGATCTGCGTTGTGCACATAACAATTTAGTAAAGAGGTCTATTGTAGAACAATTACAAACTTTATTTCATCAACACAATCAATTGATTATATTGTTTAAAACTGCCCTGGATCTGATGCCATCCGATAATCACAAAATTGTAATCAGAGCTGATAAAACACCTGCAGGTCAACATACAAGACGTTTTAATGCACCAACTATTGATGAAGTTGCTATCGTTGTAGTTGGAGAAAACTTGGAATCCCGTGATATTGTTTTACATCGTCGGAATGATCAATTACAACGTATAAAGGAAACACACCGCTCATATGATGCACTGCAATATCCCATTATATTTTGGCAAGGTGAAGATGGCTACGATTTCTCAATAAAAATGATAAATCCCATTACAGGTAACTAAAATATTAATTTAGCTATGGCGATAATATCTCAGTCATTATATTATGTATTTTAATTTTATATTTGAATGTTATTAAAAGAAAATCTATTTACAGGTTCTGAAACCAACAAAAAAGTCAGTTCAATGAACTATTATTCATACCGCCTAATGATTCAGGAAAATGAAGAAAATCACATATTGAAATGTCGGCGATTATATCACAAATATGTTGTTGACATGTATGTAAAAATTGAAACGGAGAGATTAACATTCATCAGGTTGAATCAAACCAAACTCCGATCTGAAGAGTATATTCACCTTCGAGATGCGATTAATACTGATGGAAATGCACAGAATGTTGGTCGGATGACTATTCTTCCAGCAACATACATCGGAAGCCCTCGGCATATGCACGAATATGCTCAAGATGCCATGTCGTATGTTCGTCATTATGGTACAGCAGATTTGTTCATCACATTTACATGCAATCCGCAATGGATAGAAATCAAGCAGGAGTTATTCCCTGGGCAATCACCCATTGATCGTCATGATATTACAGCCAGAGTCTTTAGACAAAAGTTGAAATCTTTAATGGATTTCATCGTAAAACATAATGTGTTTGGTGAGACACGCTGCTGGATGTATTCTGTGGAGTGGCAGAAACGAGGATTGCCACATGCACACATTTTGATTTGGTTGGTTGAAAAGATAAGGCCAAATGAAGTTGATGCAGTGATATCAGCTGAAATCCCTAATGTACAAGTAGATCCTGGATTGCATGAGGTAGTTATCAAAAACATGATACATGGTCCCTGTGGAACTCTTAATCAAAATTCACCGTGTATGATGGATGGTAAATGTTCAAAACGATATCCACGGACATTAATATCGTAAACAATTACTGGTAATGACGGTTATCCATTGTATCGTCGCAGATCGACAGCAGACAATGGAAAATCAACAATTGTCAAATTAAATCAACAAGATATTGAAATAGATAATCGTTGGATTGTTCCATATTCACCCATTTTATCAAAGACATTCAAAGCACACATCAATGTTGAATCTTGCCATTCAGTGAAATCTATTAAATACATTTGCAAATATGTAACCAAAGGGAGTGATATGGCTGTGATTGGAATTGGTGCAGAGAATTCCAATGATGAAGTTACCCAATACCAAATGGGCCGCTATGTCAGTAGTAATGAAGCAGTTTGGCGAATATTTTCTTTTCCTATTCATGAGAGACACCCTTCTGTTGTTCACTTAGCTGTGCATTTAGAAAATGGACAAAGAGTGTATTTTACAGCACAGAACGCAGTACAAAGAGCTGCTCAGCCACCATCTACTACATTAACCAGTTTTTTTGAGACATGCCAAAACGATCATTTCGCACAAACATTGCTATATTCTGAAATGCCAAAATATTATACCTGGAATCAATCCTCAAGGAGATTTATACGACGGAAACAAGGAAAACCAGTTCCAGGATATACAGATGTATATTCCACCGATGCGATTGGCCGGATTTATTCAGTACATCCAAGCAATGATGAATGTTTTTATTTACGACTGCTATTAGTCAATGTACGTGGCCCAACATCATTCCAACAGTTACGAACTGTTCATGGTGAATTGTGTGGATCCTACAGAGAAGCCTGTCAACGTTTGCAATTGCTTGAAAATGACGCTCATTGGGAGCAAACTCTCAATGATGCTGTAATATCATCACACGCTCATCAAATACGAACATTGTTTTCTATAATCATATCTACATGCTTCCCATCAAACCCAATTGATTTGTGGATCAAGTACAAAGATTATATGTGTGATGATATTTTGTATCAAATACGGAATAGAATGGGAAATCCAAATATACAAATCAGTGAAGAAATTTACAATGAAGCATTGATTTCAATTGAGGACATGTGCTTGATAATGTCAAACAAACTATTAATTCAATTAGGCCTGACCGCGCCCAATCGTCCAATGCATGACGCTTTTAACCAAGAGTTGCATCGAGAAAAACTGTATGATCTCAACGCTTTGAAAGAATTAATTCAAACAAATCTTCCACTGTTAAATGAACAACAGAAGTATGTATTTGAAACTCTTATGAAAGTAACAAATGATGAAACTGGAGGGATTTACTTCTTAGATGCACCTGGTGGTACAGGAAAAACTTTTTTGATTTCATTAATATTAGCAACAATTCGCTCACAAAATAAAATTGCACTTGCACTCGCTTCGTCGGGAATCGCAGCAACTTTGCTTGAACGTGGTCGAACAGCCCATTCAGCACTAAAATTGCCATTAAATATGCAAAGCAATGAAACTCCAACCTGCAACGTTTCGAAGAACTCTGCAATGGCAAAGGTTTTGCAGCAATGTAAATTGATTGTTTGGGATGAATGCACGATGGCACATAAAAAATCTTTGGAGGCTTTAGACAGAACCTTAAAAGATCTACGGAGCAATAATAACCGATTTGGTGGTGCAATGATTTTATTAGCAGGAGATTTTCGTCAAACATTGCCAGTGATTCCACGATCAACGCCAGCTGATGAACTCAATGCATGTCTAAAGTCCTTCAATTTGTGGAAACATGTCAAAGTACTTCATTTAAGCAAGAATATGCGTGTCGAGTTGCAAAATGACCAATCTGGAAACATATTCTCTAAACAACTCATTGACATTGGTAATGGCAAATTTCCTATAGACATGTTGACTGGCTGCATTAACTTTCCTCAAAGTTTTTGTCAGTTAACTCGATCAAAAGATGAACTTATTCAGAAGGTGTTTCCAGATGTTTCTCAAAATTACAGAAACCATGATTGGTTGAGCGAACGAGCTATACTGGCTGCAAAAAACATAGATGTAAATGAATTAAATTTCAAAATTCAAGAACAAATTACAGGCGAATTGAGGATATATAAATCAGTTGATTCGGCTACTAATCAAGATGATGTAGTCAACTATCCACCGGAATTTTTAAACTCGCTGGATTTGCCAGGATTGCCACCTCACAATCTTCAATTAAAGGTTGGATCGGTGGTTATAATGTTGCGAAATATCAACCAACCGCGTCTTTGCAACGGTACACGGTTAGCGATAAAAAAATTACTAAACAATGTGATAGAAGCAACTATACTCAAAGGAAAGTATAAAGGAGAAGATGTTCTCATACCGCGCATCCCAATGATTCCGACTGATGTGCCATTTGAGTTTAAACGACTACAGTTTCCAGTGCGGCTTGCTTTTGCTATGACTATAAACAAGTCCCAGGGGCAATCATTAAGTGTTTGTGGTATTAATCTAGAAAACCCATGTTTCTCACATGGTCAATTGTATGTTGCCTGTTCCCGTGTTGGAAAACCATCAGATTTGTTTATCTATGCGCCAGGTAATCAAACAAAAAACATCGTATACCACAAAGCACTACAATGATAATAATAATTATTATGATTCACATGATTAACAATAAAGCGATTACTTACTTTTAAATCCTTAAATATGTTTTATTTAATTATTTTTTATTCACAACGCCCTATCACCAGGGTGACGGTTCTGTTCGGGAGAATTTTTTTAAATACGTAGGCAAAAAAACTGCCATATTACAAATCTTTTTGACAGGACGAAGTCTGTCGGGTCAGCTAGTGTGTAAATATATTCAAGGCAATGACGTGTGCCATGTCATGAAGGTTTTGAATAAAAGTCGTGTTTCTTTTCACTTTCGAAGTTTCGACTATCTCCGAATATATTTAGGTAGTTTCCCCAGTTGCTGATACAAAGCTTCTAATTTTAGTATGCAATTTCTCTGTTCTTGTGTCGGGAGTCATGGTTTTTCCAAAGAAGCCGTCACTTCCTACACAGATAGTATGGCACTTCGATTGTAGTTAATTTACACATCCGCACATTGTAAAAGAAAACCATGAATGCTGGACTGACAGTTGACAGTTTACTTTCAGCTATTTTGATTCTAGTAAAATAGACATGGGTATGCACTATTTTCTGTAAATGAACGGAAAGCGAAGACACTGGACTTGCTTCGATTATGAACTTGCCTCGCTGTGGTGGTCAACGCTGAATCGTAAACAGATTCATTAATCCGTACTTTTGTTCAGCCTGCTCTGGCCTCTACCTGGCTTGCAATCACTGGCCTTGTACGTCAGCCGACTAATGTGATACTTTCTTGGGACGCATTCACTAATGATGTCGAAGTAAACAACCTGTCTGCATAAGGCAATAAATGATTTTATCATGTAGGAGTAATGCTTGTGTATACTTGATATTTGTTCTGGAAATTTATCGAAAAATCCATGCAGTATGTACAATCAAATAAAAAATGAACGGCGAATGAGTAAAAATGAACCGTTCCCAAAAAGGTATGATCACCAGTGACCTAGTTACCGAAGATGAACGAGTTTGCCCATCTTCAAATTTTCATATTTTGTATGTATGCATTACTGTGTTGTGTTACAATCTCTTACGTCTTTTACATCGTTTCGCTTCTGTAACAACGGTATTTTAGTCCAACTTATTTGTATATTCGTACACTTAAGATCTTTCGTATCGAAGCACAGGTCATCTGGTCATGGCTTTGTTGAACTAACCAGCCCTGTGTAGTTTGTCTGTAAACTGAAGAGCGAGCAGTATTTGAGGTTGGGCAAGTGGCCTTTCTCGGAAAAACGCGTTATCTGCCGTACACGATGACCAAGAATCAGTTACCCGTCTATCTCGCAGTGTCCAGTGATGTACGTACATTCTGTTGATTTGCGTATCGCGTGTTAATTGTATCAGTTATTAATTTCTTTATTCCGTATTCCGTACACATTTACTGAAAAATAGACACTACCAGCCGTGTCTGAGCACTCTATTACCACTCATTTACAAGACGCGTTGTAGAAGGACGGTATAACTTTATGAAACAGCCTTTACTTCTTCTTGTGTCGTAGCTGGGTAGAGAGAGTGGGATATGTCTTCTTACTCTTCGGTTTAAAGACAGACTACGACTGCTCAAAGTTATTTAGATAAATAGATAATTAGGTAGGGAATACTGGAAGCTGATCTGCAACATCCTTTTTCCGTATACGAGTCCAGTGTCTTAACCACTGCTCCTTATCACTCGGGAAGACCATATTACAAAGTATTTCGTGAATGACTCGAGAAACTGAGAAAGATGGGAATGATTTGCCCTTCTCTTTATTGATCGCAAATGGGTATTCCTTTCTTTTTCTCTAATGAACAAACATTTCAGAAAGTAATGTATGCGAACAACTAGTCCTTCATGTCCTCAGCTTTCTGCGTATACTTTTGAACATTTGGTGAGGAATGGTGTTCGAGCAGGGGAGTGAGAGTTTCTGTACCCACATTTGCACTGAATAGGCAGGTGACTGGCAGTCTATGCAGTGATTCTGTCTTATTCTTATCGCAAAAAACGACCGGCTTTCAGCAACACAACGACAACGATGACGCAATGTGAAAACGTTTACGGAGTCGTAACGTTCGTTTATCAGCCTGACGGCCACAGGCCGAGCCATCCTTGACCAACAGTGATCACTGTTGATGGCAGGCGGCTCCCGGATGTGGCGCGTCCAGCGCCTGACGTCACGCCAGAGAAACGCGTGGACACATACCCACCTGGTAGCTGGAGCTGGAAGGCTGACACACGGCCCAGTATTTCAGACGCGGTCGTCATTCTCTTCCAGGGACCCGCTTGCGATTACTAAAAGCGACCTCTTATCTCATCGCATCAGTTACGTAAGTGGCGCCATCCACCCGTCCAGTCATATGGAGCTGTTCTCATCTCACTTTCTCCTGGAGAAAAACAAAGTCAACCCAATTTTTTAGCAAATGTGGAAATTTTCTAACGAGTGTGAAATATTCTCCAACAGTTTCTTCTATTACTTTAAATGAATTAAAAACTGCCTCGACCTAAATCTGACATTAATTTATATCTATTTCATTTCATTTCGATCAGCATGTGACCATCTTCAGACCATTTATACCATGAGGTAGGCGGTGGCCTGCTCGCTTGGAATTTAGTATTTATGTGACACGTGCTGGCAGATGGAACCAGTGAGGACAGCCGTGAATCATGCCTGAATAACGTCGCCCATGAAAATCAAGGACCTGTATTCGAGGCCCAGTGCAGTACACAGTTACGAAGATAAGTCATCAAATTACGATGTAAGTGTCCATTCATTGCTGACTAGCAGTATGTAATGACAAATCAAATTATAGTTTCATTTTCCTTAACAACACCGTTTACGACTCACCATTGACATGTCTGGTGACATGAAAATGAAAACAAAAGTGTTTCTTGCAAAAGTTAACCTCAGATAGTCCCTGTATGTTCTACATTTACATCTACATGGATACTCTGCAAATCACATTTAAGTGCCTGGCAGATGGTTCATCGAACCACCTTAACAATTCTCTATTATTCCAATCTCGTATAGCTTGCGGTAAGAATGAACACCTATATCTTTCCGTACGAGCTCTGATTTCCCTTATTTTATAGTGATGATCGTTCGTCCCCACGTAGGTCAGTGTCAACAAAATATTTTCGCATTCTGAGGAGAAAATTGGTGATTGGAATTTCGTGAGAACATTCCGTCGCAACGAAAAACGCCTTTCTATTAATGATATCATTTCTGCGACACTCTCCCATATTTCGCGATAATAAAATGGCTCTGAGCACTATGGGACCTAACATCTGTGGTCATCAGTCCCCTAGAACTTAGAACTACTTAAACCTAACTAACCTAACGACATCACACACATCCATGCCCGAGGCAGGATTCGAACCTGCGACCGTAGCATCGCGATAATAGAAAACGTGCTGCCCTTGTTTGAACTTTTTCGATGTACTCCGTCAGTCCTATCTGGTAAGGATCCCACACCGCGCATCAGTATTCTAAAAGAGGACGGACAAGCGTAGTGTAGGCAGTCTCCTTAGTACGTCTGTTACATTTTCTAAGTGTCCCTCCAATAAAACGCAATCTTTAGTTTGCCTTCTCCACAACATTTTCTATGTGTTCCTTCCAATTTGAGTTGTTCGTAATTGTAATACCTAGGTCTTTAGTGGGATTTACGGCCTTTATATTTAACTGATTCATCGTGTAACCGCAGTTTAACGGGTTTCTGGGCATATTGTATATCATCTGAACAAGCTGGCTTCAGGACGCAGCTGCACCGATCAAGTTCTTGCCCTAACTACCCATATTGAAGCAGGTTTTCAAGGCCATCTGAAATCAACAGCTGTCTTCATCGACCTGACAGCCGTTTATGACACTGTCTGGCGACATGGACTGATCTACAAGCTACTGCAAGTTGTACCAAGTCGAGAAATTGTGGATCTAATATCCAGCATGCTTAGTGAAAGGCAGTTTGAAGTGTTTCTAGGCAGCTCTAAAAGCCACAAACGGAAACTAAATATGAACTACCATAGGGATCTGTTTTAGCACCATCACTATTCAATTTATACATTAATGATTTAGCACCCACAGTATCAACTAAATTCATCTATGCTGGTGACATTGCACTGATAGCACAGAGCAGTAATTTCGAAGATGGTGAACGAATTCTTATGGAGGATCTGGAGAAGATGTCAACTTTCTTTAAGACCTGGAGATTGATCCCAAGCACGTCAAAAAGTGAAGTCTCTTGTTTCCATCCAGCGAATTGTGCTGCGAACTACAAACCAAGAGTTCTGCTCAATGGACAAACGTTGAGGTACAGTCCTTTCCCAAATTATCTTGGAATCACTCTAGATAGAACCCTGAGCTACAAAGAGTACATCACCAAGCTTTATCATAAAGTTGCTGCAAGGAACAACATGAACATAAGATCAGTGGTACCACCCGAGGAACCTCTGCTGACTGTCTGCGTTTAACTGGCGTCAGTCTTGTGTACTCTGCTGCCGAGTACTGTGCACCTGTCTGGCTGGAAAGTGTACATGTGAAGAAGGTAGATACAAAACTTAACGACACAATGCGCTGCGTTACTGGTTCCATCAAATCAACCCCATGCCACTGGTCACCTGTACTGAGTCACATCCCTCCACCTCACTTAAGGCGGAAACAAGCTCTACTGAGGGAGGCCAAGAAAATCTCTGCATCACCTTCTCTACCACTGCACCAGGAATTCTGTCATCTGCCACAGCAACGTTTGCGATCAAGAAGACCAGCAAGTGTTACTGCAGGACAACTCATCGAGGATGGTTTTGATCTAAATGAAAGCTGGAAGCATGAATGGTCAACAAAAACATTGGGAACAAGAGCCCATCACCTTGAGCCCACAAAGAAGCCAAAAGGTTTTGACCTACCGAGGAAACTTTGCTGCCGCCTCAACAGGTTAAGGACTGGACATGGTTGTTGTAACTACTGTAATTTTTCCTCCTATCTATGTAATTATGTAGTTATGTAGTTCTCAGTCCGTTCGAGCAATCAATCAATCATAATAGGAAACACAGTCATAACTCAGTCACTCAAAATGATTCGGAAATTTTACTTGTTAGAATGAAATCAGGCGATGATTCTTCTTCTCTGCAGGCTCGTACTTTGCGGCAGTCTGCTAATCTGTACAAATAAAATGCCTCGTATTTTTGGGAGCGTTGTATAATCAGTCGGGAAACCTCAGATCAAGCGGATATTTGGCTTTGATGAAGTTTAACCTTCCGAAGAATTAATGGAGCTCTTGGATTATTAAATGCAGGTTCGTATCCAGTCTTTCGGAAGTTCCCTCCTGATTAACAACTACGCAGTATATCGATGAATATCATTAATTCTCAAATGTCAAATAATGTAAATTGTTACACACCTTTTGTATGAAGGATATATATATATATATATATATATATATATATATATATATATATATATATATATATATCCCTTTTAATCGTACAATTCGTATCAGTTATCTTTTTTCATAAATCTCAATATTCAGATTAAAAATTCTTCAAACAATGCTCAGGCTAATCGGCGCGAAGACAATCTCGGAAGCTTTTTTCTAACAACCACCAGAGAGAGTACTACAAAGAATAATTATGCGTCATGGCATAGCTATTGTATGAAAGTACTTTGCGCATGGATTCTGCGAGTATGAAGATAGAAAATTAGTAAACGTCATTCAAAGGTAGAATTGTATCAGAATAATTCATCGAATATAAAGAGATATTACAATTGCCCCTCGCAGCGAGCAAAGTTAATGATAATACACTTTGCTAGCTAACAGAAAAAATTTGTTGGGTTTTTTATTCAAAACAGGAATATTTTGAGTTAATAGAATTTTACTATTGAGAGTATGGGTAACATGTTAAGACAGTAAGTTACGAGAATACCTAAGCTGTAGCTTTTACATGTACCGGGGTATACCCGCATCCCGAGTCCATAACCAGGGAAGATGTAGATTGGTGTAATTACGAAAAAGGTCTACCCATTTGGGAACTGACCTTCACAGGGAAGCCCTGGAAAACCCGGAAGAATAGACCCCAGCTCAGGTATTAAAGAAGATAGGAAGCCTAAATCCAGTAATTTTGAAATACATAGAAGCTCCATAGATTAGATCGAAGGAAAAGTGCCTCATAGCCAAAAAAATTTTACAATAGTGCTCCAAAAAATTTTTCAAAATTCTTCTTTCGACGATGTAGCCGGCGATCTCGTTGTGAAGTCGATGGAACAGGAACACTGGGTACGGACAGCGGGTAGGCGACGTACAGCGTCTGGTGGAGGCGGTACGGAGGACAGGCGATGGCTTATGTCACAGGACAGAAGCTGGTAATGTGCCGTGAAACAGCAAGATAATCTCAGGAACAGATGGTCAGGGACGTGAACATGGAACAGGTTTAAAGTGGAATAAGAAAAGATTCTGACTGAATAAATCCCTGGAAGAGAGTGGATTAAGGCAACGAAGTCTATATTTCATCGTTGAACTCAAAATCGGAGTGGATTCTTATATTCTTCCATCTGTACTAGACTGGAACATCCATCAGTCCTGACAATCGCGAATTTTTTTGTACTCCTCAATACCAAAGTTGTTTTGCATTACAACTGCTGATTGTCCAAAACATTGCCAAATAGACTGTGGGCATTTAAATTTTGTTGTAGCTAATATCGAATGTATTCCTCTCAAAAAAATTTTTTAATCTAATCTTCGTTTTGTTATAGAGCAGGTGGAAGTAGAGCATTGAATCTGTCCGAGGTTTGCTTTCAATTACGAAATTATGTATAAAATTTAAGTTTACACCTGATGAAAAATTTTAAACATAGGCATATGACACTGACTCCACAAAAGAAATAATTTCTAAAAAAAATTCTATGAAAAATTTTCATTATTCTTATAATTAATTGATTTATAGATCCACCTGCAAATAAATATCATTAATGATGACGTATGTTCATTTAACAAATCATCCACTCGCAGAATCTTCTTCATTCTCTCATGAACATTTATGGAAATATATTTCAACAATTATGTCCATAATGTAAAACACACAAACTGCTATTCTTAAAATGTTAGTTAAAATTCTTAAATTAATTCTCCTGGTAGAGAAGGCATAATGAAAAATCTAAAAATTATAATGATTTTCTCTCGCGCAACCAGAGTTTCTTCAGTTGTTTGCAGTAGTGACATTATCGACTGTTGCTTCATTTCACAGTTCATTTGTTTTCTCGCGCGAACCGCGCACATCATACACACAGCTTATTTACCTACATATCCTGCACTGTTCAAGTTTCACTCGCAATTCTCACATAAGTGCTGTGTCTTGAGGAAATGTAGATGCACTTTCATTGTATATCACTATGGCTTCTGCTCATAGTCCACACTTACAAACACCAGTAATTAACAAATGCTTCTACCTATCTTAAAATTTTGTGCTAAACAACATAAACATCTTGATATTTATATACACATTCGACTCATAGTCAAATTCCACTCTAAATTCTTCTCCATATTTGGTATCACAGATCTACGATCCTTCAAAAAATTTTTTAATATCATTATGCGGGAATAATCCCTTTATTCTTTTCGATTCGGGATATGCCAACAAGTATGATGCAGGATTTGGTATATTTGCAATAACATATGGTCCGGTTTAAATAGATTCCATTTCTTTATGTTCTTCATCAGTTTCGAGGAATGGATGTGTCGCCTCAATAAAATCTTTTCTCCAAGATGAAACGTCTGAATCCGGTGAATCCGTTTATCATATGTCAATTTCCGTCGTATTGCCTTTTTAGTTAAATTGACAAGTGCGAGTCGAATCTTTTCCTTTCATTTTAAATTCTGGTCTTAATACTTTGGCAGATGGTTTATCCAGAAGTTCTTTTCAATCTGACTAAACATAAGCTCTGTTGGAGTAAAGTTAGTTGAGGTATGTGTCAGATTATTAAATATTTGTTCAAATTCTGACAAATAATCAGCCCATGATGTTTGTCTACTGCGACAGCATGTACGCATGAATCGGTTTAATTCTCGGAAAACTCGTTCTGTTGGATTACCTTGTGAACGATAACATGATGCCAAAATTTGTCGAATACCAAACTGTGTTAATGTTTACTTCCATTTAAATCCGGTAAAAATTCTGGCATTATCTGTAATTATGGATTTCGGTAAACCTACATGCGGAAGATAGTCACGCACCAATCTCACTACAACAGCACTGGCAGTAGCACACTTTAATTGATATAGTTTTACATATTTTGTAAATACGTCAAAGAATCCAACAATGAATTTGACTCCTCCTCTTGATCGTGGGAGAGGGCCGCAGATATCACACGAAATTAACGCCCTTGGCTCTCGTGGAATAATTGAATGCAGAACATGCGTACTACCTCTATTATCGGGTTTTGCCTTTTGACAGAGTAAACTGTTTTGTATTGTTTGGTGAACTTCTCTCCGAATATTCGGAAAATAACAGTACGCTCCTGTTTTATTGGCACATTTGATCACACCAAAATGTCCCCATGATAAGTGGGTAAACCAAATTAATTTTTTTTCATATTCCTTCGGGATACATACGCACCACCGTGGATTGTTGTCCTTCCCACATCTGAAGAATAATACTCCGTTTACTAATTTATAATGATCTAAACTAGCCCTTGAATTTTGTTGTTCCTTTAGCTGAATTATCTGCTTCCATCCAGGGTCTTTTCGTTGTAAATTTCCCATATCTCTACAAAGATGTACATAATAATTTTTGTAGATATTGTCCTGCAACAGTAATACTGGAAAATCCGAAGTATTTACTGATTCTATCTCCGGCGTTAAAGCTTCTGGGGATCTTGACAGTGCATCCGCAATAATATTTTCTTTGCCAGACACATGAATAATTTTAAATTGGTACTGTTGTAGTGTCATTATCCAACGTGACAGTCTGGGATGTAATAATTTACATGTTTGCAAAAAGGTTAGTGATTGATGGTCACAATACACAATCGTTTTCGAACCATACAAATAATAGTTAAACTTCTTTAATGCCCAGATAACTGCAAGTGCTTCAAGTTCTGTGGTCGTATAGGCTCTTTCACAGGGCGATAACACTCGACTAACAAATGCTAACGGGCAGAATGTTGGTACCCCTTTTATTTTCCTTATTTGGAAGAGACAAGCACCTAATCCAACATCCGATGAATCCGTGGACAGACAGAACTCACAATTCATATCAGGGTGATATAATAAGGATGCGTTAACGAGTTGGTCTTTAATGTCTCGAAAAGCTAGTTCACATTTTTCAGTCCATTGCCATGGCACATCCTTCCGTAGAAGCCGGTTTAATGCCTCAGAATTCATGGCTTGATTCTTTATGAAACGACGGAAGAACGATACCATACCTATAAATCCCTTCAGCTGTCTTTTATTGCGTGGTGATGGAAAATTTGAATTGCACTTATCTTCTTCTCGGTAGGCAGGATACCTTTCGCATCTATCATATGTCCTAAGAACTTAATTTGTGGTAAAGCAGAATGAGACTTCTGTAAGTTTACTGTAATTCCGGTTTTCTTGAAAACAGCAAAAATCCTTTCCAAAATATGCAAATGCTCTTCCCATGTTTTCGTGGCTATTAATAAGTCGTCAACAAACACAGTTAACGAGCGAGGTGGCGCCGTGTTAGCACACTGGACTCGCATTCGGGAGGACGACGGTTCAGTCCCGTCTCCAGCCATCCTGATTTAGGTTTACCGTGATTTCCCTAAATCGTTTCAGGCAAATGCCGGGATGGTTCCTTTGAAAGGGCACGGCCGATTTCCTTCCCAATCCTTCCCTAACCCGAGTTTGCGCTCCGTCTCTAATGACCTCGTTGTCGACGGGACGTTAAACACTAACCATCACCACCACAAACACAGTTATACGACTACGCAATTCTGGTCCAAGAACATAATCCAACGCTGAAATAAATATTCCGGTACTAATATTAAGTCCGAACGGGACAACTCTAAATTGATAACTTCTCGCGGCATAGATAAATGCGGTATATTTCCTAGATTCTTCATCCATTTGGTCCTGCCAGTACGAACTTCTCAAATCAACACAAGTACGAAACATCCTGGAAATTTTGAATTAATTCATCTATATTTTCCGGATGAGTTCTTACAGGTACTATTATTTTATTAATCTCCCTCGCATCCAGAACTAATCTTACGTTGCCTTCAGGTTTTGGAACGACTAAGAGCGGAGAACAATATGGACTAGTTGATGGCTCAATCAAGTTCCATTCTAACATTCTATTTATCTCCCTTTGAACAGATTGTTTTAAGCGCCAGGGGATCGGATAGTGTGTGTAACAGTAAATCTGATGTGGCTTCACTTGTAGGTGACAAATATACCCTTTAATAATTCCTGGTTTCTCCTCAAAAATCACTTCATATGCCTCTAACAAATAATGAAGCTGCTGCCTTTGTTCTCCAGTAAGCTGATTTGATTCACTAGCGTTTATCATTGTTGTTTGGTTAAAGTCCTCCTGTTGTATCAAATCCTTTGAAAGCTCCTTCCAACGACCGTTTGTAGTGTCAATTAATTGAATTATGGCACCGCAACAATATTTCTCATGCACCGTCTTCTTTCTATTTAAATCCAGTGCTATCTCTTCTCCATTTAATCTAAATTTAACTATTCCTTCCAAAAAATCAATCTGACAATCGTACTCCTGCATACTCCCAATACCAAGAATACAGTCCGCTAATAACTTCTCCACTACAATGAACGTGCATTTTATTGCTACATTTCCCATTTTCATCTCTAATTGTGTTTGTATTTTGACATTGGGAGAGCGTGCTCCAACAGCTCCGATGATTTTGCAGTTCTGTGCCGGCAAAATTGGTACCTTCTTCTTCCTAATAATTCTCCTAAAAAGAGCGCTTGAGATGACATTGGCGGAAGCGGCGGTGTCTAATATCACATTCGTTGGAACTTCCTCTATTTCAACAAGTGCTTCCGATACCGGAACACTCGATCTGTCATTATGATACGTTATTAAATCCTTTGTTAACTCTTCAGTCAACAGCTCACCATCATTATATCTTAACAATTGTAATTCTACTGTTTCGCCCCTAACACACCCCCTGACCGCTCCTCCGGGGCACGATGCGGTCATGTTTAGTTTGACTGATTGTTGGTCCGATTGGTATTTGTCTCTTCAGCTACTTCAGTGATTATCGGTTGTTGTTGTGAATTCGGTCTATATTGTCTTGCTTGATTCGTGTAATTATTGTTGTTGTTCTGCTGGTGTTGGTAGAACTGTCTTGTGTTGCCATATATTGGATTATATCGATTAAAATTCCTATTGTTCCTAAAATAGCCCCTCGCTGCACCATTACTAAAGTTTCCATTATGGTAATAATTATTGTTTGCATTTTGTCCATTTCTAAGTCTCCTCGGATAGTGTAGTTCGTTATGATTATTGTTGCTACCATTACTGCCATTCCCATTCGAATTGCAGCTCGGATTCGCTTCTATTGCTCTTCTTTGATATGACATTTCTCTTGCCCTTTTGTTGTCCTCCTCAATCATATCAATATGATCAAGCGTAGTCATAAATGAGTCTGTATCCTTATCATTTATACATGACAGCTGATTCCTTATACTGGTGGGTAGTCTGGACTTGAGTATCCTAAGTATATCCGGCAAAGGAATCGGTACATCCCAATACAAAGATTTATTAATTTATTTCTCGAAATATCTCTTTAGAGATCCTCTAGAAAATGAGAAAGGCTCAGGATATAATACTTCCTGCCTAAGCTTTCTTGTATTCCATCAGACCAATATTTTGCTAAAAAATCCTGCTCAAATTCTTTATAACATTTACAAGAAGATGTTTGTTCAGATGCCCACAATGCTCCTGATCCTTGTATATATCCAGATACAAAACTAATCTTTTGCCATTCTGTCCGAGATCGTGGAAATAGACCTCTGAAACTTCGAATAAAGACTACAGGATGAACATTCTTTTTGTCAGGGTTAAAGATTTGGAATTGTCTCTGTTTAATCATCTTTTCCTCAACGGTACTACGATTCCAAAAATCATCCTGTTCGTACTCTTCCCTGTGGCTATCCGTTATATTGAATCCAACTTGAGACGTTCCAGTTCTGTCTGCATCGGATCTTGACGTGGACGGAATGTCACGCGCAGATTGAGTTTTGTTTCCTACTTCTCGCTGTTTCTAAATCCTCCTGCGAGAGATTTAGTTATCTTTCGATATTTTCTTTCCAACGCGAGAATTCTTCGCCAAGTTTTTCACGAACTTCCTTTAACCCTTTGTTGAAAAAATTCTCTTCAGAACTCTCTGAAATTGACTGTAAAGCTACTTTCACAGTTTCTTCTATCGTTTCCGAAGGAAAATTTTGCCGCTCTAATGTCATTTCTGAAAACTTTCCCGCAAGTACATTCATACTATGTTCCATTGTCGTCTGTTTTTCCTTCACTTCGTAAAATTGCTTCTTTAGATTATCTTGGGATTCTATAATTTTTGGGGTATCATAGCTACGGAACACTGTATGTCCTCTTGAGCTTGTATTACTAGAGGAAACAGTTCTACTTGTTTTTGTATCGTGTCAATTTTGACGGATACATATTCGATTAGTTCTGCTTTTAATTTACTATTGTTTGCTTGGCATTGTTGGCGGACCTGCTCAATTTGAGCAATAAGATTCTGTTCGGTCCTTTCTGCCTGTTCTTTTTATTTCCTGTGTCTAGGTATTTAATCTCTGATCTAATTCGGTAAAGGTTGCTCTTAATTGATTTTGTAATTCTGTTTGATTTCCGGCTAATTGATTTTGGAGTTCATTTTGTAGGGCTGATAAGTCTCGTTTTACCTCCGCTTGGCCTTCTGCAAAATCTCGTTTAATTTTTACTTGAGCCTTCGCAAGGTTTGACACATTTTCGGCTTATAGAGACAATTGTTGCATAATAACAACTAATGGGCCAACAACAGCCTGATCAGCTGTTGTATGAATGTTTTCTGAACCAGCGGGATTATTAATATTGCTATCGCTAGCCACAACAGTCTCAGAATTGCTATCCGTGGCCTCTGCTTCTGCACAAACAGCTGAAGGCTGTTGCACGTCTCGTTGCTGATTCAATGACATTTTAAATGCCGCTCTAGTCAATACCATTAAATAACTGTCAATATCAGGTTCTAGTCACTAAATACAGTTTCAAATTTACTGTCGTAGACACACTTAACTTTCAAATTACTTCACAGATGGTATAAAGTTCAATGTCCAGATACGAAAATCACACAATATACAGTTCTACAATCTAACTACTATCTGGGAAAAAGTTCTTTCTAAATTGATTTCAAACTATTTTATCTACAAAATGTAAAAATTGGAATTATCTGGCCTTGTTCTGCAGTAAAGGTCTTGTCCAATAGTTGAAATCGTTCGTTGGTATGACCAATATTTTACTATGGGCACCGAATCTCTTTTCAGATTAGTTACCTCTCGTTCTCATTGGTTTATATGAAACAAAAAATACATATATTATATAACAATCCAAGAGAGTCCTGTCACACTGGCGCCACTGTAATTTTTCCTATCTATGTAATTATGTAGTTATGTAGTTCTCAGTCCGTTCGAGCAATCAATCAATCATAATAGGAAACACAGTCATAACTCAGTCACTCAAAATGATTCGGAAATTTTACTTGTTAGAATGAAATCAGGCGATGATTCTTCTTCTCTGCAGGCTCGTACTTTGCGGCAGTCTGCTAATCTGTACAAACAAAATGCCTCGTATTTGTGGGAGCGTTGTATAATCAGTCGGGAAACCTCAGATCAAGCGGATATTTGGCTTTGATGAAGTTTAACCTTCCGAAGAATTAATGGAGCTCTTGGATTATTAAATGCAGGTTCGTATCCAGTCTTTCGGAAGTTCCCTTCTGATTAACAACTACGCAGTATATCGATGAATATCATTAATTCTCAAATGTCAAATAATGTAAATTGTTACACACCTTTTGTATGAAGGATATATATATATATATATATATATATATATATATATATATATATATATATATATATCCCTTTTAATCGTACAATTCGTATCAGTTATCTTTTTTCATAAATCTCAATATTCAGATTAAAAATTCTTCAAACAATGCTCAGGCTAATCGGCGCGAAGACAATCTCGGAAGCTTTTTTCTATCAACCACCAGAGAGAGTACTACAAAGAATAATTATGCGTCATGGCATAGCTATTGTATGAAAGTACTTTGCGCATGGATTCTGCGAGTATGAAGATAGAAAATTAGTAAACGTCATTCAAAGGTAGAACTGTATCAGAATAATTCATCGAATATAAAGAGATATTATACTACTTCAGGTACAAATGGGGCTGTATCAGTTCACCAATGTATGAATTGTAATCAAGAAGAGCAGACAATTGAACATTTAGTCCAACGCTGTCCGCTTCATTCATACCCTTGAATTCCCGATGACTTGTTCACTCTCACACCCAGCTCAATTAACTGGTTGAAAAACACGGACTTTAAGGTTTAATCTTGTCTTATATCATATGTATATTGTATAAAATCATTTGCCTTATATCAACTGTATATTTTATAAAATCGCCTTACGATTAAATAAAAATGGATTTCTTTCAGCTCTCATGTGGATGACCTCACACTTTACGTTCGGGATTGACGGAAAGCCTTTTGCAAAGTTTTAAGCTATGGAAAATACAGATGGAATAAAGAGAAATGTAGTCATTTTAGGACATATACAGAAATGTGAGCAATAAATCAAGGAAGACGAGATTTTTTTTAGTCTTCCATTACCCACAAAAACCGGTACGACCCGCTATTGTAGAGCTTCATCTCTTCAGCCGAATCACTGTGATCTACGAAGTGTGGCAAACCTGCTCCAATGCAGAATATTTGAAACGGGATGACCAAGGGAATGCCCGGAAAACCATGGTCAGACACAACAGATTTTTGAAACACATTTGTTCCAGACTTAAATAAAAAAATACGTCTCTTTTAATGGCTCCATAATGGCTGCAGCCGTCAATTTTTAGTTTATTTTCCTGCTGTTGTTCAATTTCGACCTGGATCATTTTCTTTTACCATGTTGAAAGGTATTTTGATAAAAAAAGGTTAGATTTTCGGCACATCTTTTTCAGTTAAAGTTAAAAGTCAGGACTAAACAGAAATAGGGTACGCTAGGTATAATAACTTGCTACACACATTATTTGCTTGTGAAACTAATATATATATATATATATATATATATATATATATATATATATATATATACTCCTGGAAATGGAAAAAGGAACACATTGACACCGGTGTGTCAGACCCACCATACTTGCTCCGGACACTGCGAGAGGGCTGTACAAGCAATGATCACACGCACGGCACAGCGGACACACCAGGAACCGCGGTGTTGGCCGTCGAATGGCGCTAGCTGCGGAGCATTTGTGCACCGCCGCCGTCAGTGTCAGCCAGTTTGCCGTGGCATACGGAGCTCCATCGCAGTCTTTAACACTGGTAGCATGCCGCGACAGCGTGGACGTGAACCGTATGTGCAGTTGACGGACTTTGAGCGAGGGCGTATAGTGGGCATGCGGGAGGCCGGGTGGACGTACCGCCGAATTGCTCAACACGTGGGGCGTGAGGTCTCCACAGTACATCGATGTTGTCGCCAGTGGTCGGCGGAAGGTGCACGTGCCCGTCGACCTGGGACCGGACCGCAGCGACGCACGGATGCGCGCCAAGATCCTACGCTGTGCCGTAGGGGACCGCACCGCCACTTCCCAGCAAATTAGGGACACTGTTGCTCCTGGGGTATCGGCGAGGACCATTCGCAACCGTCTCCATGAAGCTGGGCTACGGTCCCGCACACCGTTAGGCCGTCTTCCGCTCACGCCCCAACATCGTGCAGCCCGCCTCCAGTGGTGTCGCGACAGGCGTGAATGGAGGGACGAATGGAGACGTGTCGTCTTCAGCGATGAGACTCGCTTCTGCCTTGGTGCCAATGATGGTCGTATGCGTGTTTGGCGCCGTGCAGGTGAGCGCCACAATCAGGACTGCATACGACCGAGGCACACAGGGCCAACACCCGGCATCATGGTGTGGGGAGCGATCTCCTACACTGGCCGTACACCACTGGTGATCGTCGAGGGGACACTGAATAGTGCACGGTACATCCAAACCGTCATCGAACCCATCGTTCTACCATTCCTAACCGGCAAGGGAACTTGCTGTTCCAACAGGACAATGCACGTCCGCATGTATCCCGTGCCACCCAACGTGCTCTAGAAGGTGTAAGTCAACTACCCTGGCCAGCAAGCTCTCCGGATCTGTCCTCCATTGAGCATGTTTGGGACTGGATGAAGCGTCGTCTCACGCGGTCTGCACGTCCAGCACGAACGCTGGTCCAACTGAGGCGCCAGGTGGAAATGGCATGGCAAGCCGTTCCACAGGACTACATCCAGCATCTCTACGATCGTCTCCATGGGAGAATAGCAGCCTACATTGCTGCGAAAGGTGGATATACACTGTACTGGTGCCGACATTGTGCATGCTCTGTTGCCTGTGTCTATGTGCCTGTGGTTCTGTCAGTGTGATCATGTGATGTATCTGACCCCAGGAATGTGTCAATAAAGTTTCCCCTTCCTGGGACAATGAATTCACGGTGTTCTTATTTCAATTTCCAGGAGTATATATATATATATATATATATATATATATATATATATATGTGTGTGTGTGTGTGTGTGTGTGTGTGTGTGTGTGTGTGTGTGTGTGTATTCCCAGTTCAACGGAAGGCATTTGGCAAGGGAACCAAAGTGAAGGCTACGGCAAAAGGGCAGCAGTGCGTTTACATGTTACATTGCAGGTCTCGATAAAAGAAAGAAAAGCATAATTGATATATTAAATAGATGTACATGTTGTTGAACGAAAAATGTTAGCTTCCTCTGGTGGGAAAACGACGCTATTTTCGCAAGGCGCTATTGAGAAAATTTAGATAACCGGTATTTGAAGCTGACTGCAGAATGAATCTACTGTCTCGAACGTACTTTCCGCGCAAGGATCACTTTAAAGATAAGCGAAATTAGGGCTCGTACGGACATATACAAATCCTCTTTTTTCCCCTCGTCCCAATTGCGAATGGAACAGAAAAGGAAATGTCAAGTAGTGGACTAGGTACCTTCCATCATGCTCAGTACGGTAGCTTGCGGGGTATGTATGTAGATCCGCGCGGGATTAGCCGAGCGGTCTGGGGCGCTGCGGTCATCGACTGTGCGGCTGGTCCCGGCGGAGGTTCGAGTCCTCCCTCTGGCATGGGTGTGTGTGTTTGCCCTTAGGATAATTTAGGTTAAGTAGTGTGTAAGCTTAGGGACTGATGATCTTAGCAGTTAAGTCCCATAAGATTTCACACACATTTGAACATTTATGTATGTAGATGTACTCGTAGATGTAGATGACATAAGAATAAACGTGGTGAGAAGCGGCGCGAACAACAAAATAAACCAACTATACTTTGAAAGATACAACCACTTGCTGGTTGTCGGGCCGTGTAGCGGGCGAAAGTCAATTTAGTATCCTACCACCGTGCTGGACGTCTCCAGACGTGTCTTCGGTTTGGTGTTTTCTTGGCTGGAGTAGAACTGCCTTCATTGATGAGAATCTCTCCGAGTTTACATCCAATGATCACGACCCGGTCAGTGGTGGGATACCAGCCAGACTGCGCACGCCATGCGGCCCGACAGCTAGACTGATCATGTGGTGTGCCACTTCATTTCACAGCACGACCCCTCTGGTTGTTATCCGCCGCATCCTTACAGCAAAGCGGTACATCGTCGACATTGTATGCCCCATCTTGTTGCCCATCACGGCAAGCTATCCCGGGCTTATATTTCAGCAAGACAGTGCCCTGCCGCACATGGCGAGACTTTCCACTGCTTGTCTTCGCGCTTGTCAAACTCTTCCTTGGCCAGCAAGATCGTCAGATCTCTCCCTCAATGAAAACGTCAGGAGCATTACGGGCAGGGCCCTCCAATCAGCTCGGGATTTTGACGATCTAACGCACCAATTGGACAGAATTTGGCACAGTATCCCTTAGGAGGACGTCCATCAACTCATCCAATCAATTCCAAGCCGTTGATCAGCGCATTACTGACTCTTTCTCTCGAACAAATCATTCAGGTTTTCTGAAACTGTAACCATTTGCTAGTCTGTACATTTACATGCCATCTACCGATTTTCTTTCCACTAGGATAATTCCTTCGTGGTGCGTCGCTATCTTTTTTTTTTTTCTTACAGTGTATTTATTGAAGGCAACTATTTACTCTACCAAGAATTTATTTAATTGCGTTTCAACTTTTCTTGCAATATAAGAAGCACAGTTAAATAACATATACACTTAACAACATATACCTTAAATTATGTATGAGACAGGCGAAATACCCTCAGACATCAAGAAGAATATAATAATTCCAATCCCAAAGAAAGCAGGTGTTGACAGATGTGAAAATTGCCAAACTATCAGTTTAATAAGTCACAGCTGCAAAATACGAACGCGAATTCTTTACAGATGAATGGAAAAACTGGTAGAATCCGACCTCTGGGAAGATCAGTTTGGATTCCGCAGAAATATCGGAACACGTGAGGCAATACTGACCCTACGACTTATCTTAGAAGAAAGATTAAGGAAAGGCAAACCTACGTTTCTAGCATTTGTAGACTTAGAGAAAGCTTTTTGACAATGTTGACTGGAATACTCTCTTTCAAATTCTGAAGGTGGCAGAGGTAAAATACCGGGAGCGAAAGGCTATTTACAATTTGTTCAGAAACCAGGTGGCAGTTATAAGGGTCGAGGGACATGAAAGGGAAGCAGTGGTTGGGAAGGGAGTGAGACAGGGTTGTAGCCTCTCCCTGATGCTATTCAATCTGTATATTGAGCAAGCAGTAAAGGAAACAAAAGAAAAGTTCGGAGTCGGTATTAAAATCCATGGAGAAGAAATAAAAACTTTGAGGTTCGCCGATGACATTTTAATTCTGTCAGAGACAGCAAAGGACTTGGAAGAGCAGTTGAACGGATTGGACAGTGTCTTGAAAGGAGGATATAAGATGAACATCAACAAAAGCAAAACGAGGATAATGGAATGTAGTCGAATTAAATCGTGTGATGCTGAGGGAATTAGATTAGGAAATGAGACACTTAAAGTAGTAAAGGAGTTTTGTTATTTGGGGAGCAAAATAACTGATGATGGTCGAAGTAGAGAGGATATAAAATGTAGACTGGCAATGGCAAGGAAAGCGTTTCTGAAGAAGAGAAATTTGTTAACACCGAGTATAGTTTTAAGTGTCATGAAGTCGTTTCTGAAAGTATTTGTATGGAAGTGAAACATGGACGATAAATAGTTTAGACAAGAATAGAATAGAAGCTTTCGAAATGTGGTGCTACAGAAGAATGCTGAAGATTAGATGGGTAGATCACATAACTAATGAGGAAGTATTGAATAGAATTGTGGAGAAGAGGAGTTTGTGTCAGAACTTGACTAGAAGAAGGGATCGTTTGGTAGGACATGTTCTGAGACATCAAGGGATCACCAATTTAGTATTGGAGGGCAGCGTGGAGAGTAAACATCGTAGAGGGAGACCAAGAGATGAATACACTAAACAGATTCAGAAGGATGTAGGTTGCAGTAGGTACTGGGAGATGAAGAAGCTTGCACAGGATAGAGTAGCATGGAGAGCTGTATCAAACCATTCTTAGACTGAAGACCACAACAACAACAACCTTAACTTGATGTAGAATCATAATTACTATAAAATATAATTTACAACTTTTTGGAAGGTCTTTTCTCTTCTAAGTTATTTCTTAATTTTTACCAAACAAGCCTATAGGTGGAGAAGATTCTCTCAAAGGAGGCACTAATAAAGTAGTTGTAAGAATGGGTTAATGTTTGAAGAAGCTGATCATAGGAATTTAAATTCAGCTATTTAATCGTCAATACGGAAAAAATTCAAAAACAAAAAACAGTAAAAACAAATTTTACCCACTGGGTTGGTTTTTTCCATACCCGAGTTTTTCTCACCAATGACATTAAGGGACTTAATATTATACCTTGTGGAAGGCCATTTGTCACCATGTGAGGGCCGTACAACGTGTTATCCTGATTTCGTATGTACACTGTATGAAATGTGAAAATGTTAGTATGAGGGTTGTCCAGAAAGTAAGTTCCGATTGATCGCTAAATGGAAACCACAGTGAAAATCAGAAACATTTTATTTGCAAGAGTTAGCTACACTTTCCAGATACTTCTCTACATAGTCGCCGCTGCGACTTAGACATTTGTCGGAGCGTTATATCAAATTTCCAACACCATCGTCATAGAAGGCAGCCGGCTGTGCTTTCCGATAATTCTCTACGCTGGTCTATAGCGCGTAGCCTGCGCCCAAGTGTTGTCTTCATATCCAGCGTTTCATGTGAACAGAGATGATACTCGGGATGAGCCAATTAGGGGTGTGTTGTGGATGATCGAACACTTCCCATCGAAAAGACTGCAGGAGCGTCTTCCCTGCCCCTGCAGAGTGCGGCTGAGAATTGCCATGAAGAAGGAAGTGCGTGGCAGTTGTGTCAGGCGGGCTGCATTCATTAAGGCGAAGCCTCTCAGCGGGCCCTCCTACTCGGCGGCAGACATCGTTGTTCTAGGCACCTTTACTCGCTCACAGTGCGTTCACAACTGAAAAGAGCGTCTTGATGCGATCGACGGTCATACTAGAGACACTACCCAACACATCTATGCAAAACTTCTTCAGGTTTCCACTGTCGTGTCCATTTCGCGACCGATCGGAACTTACTTTCTGGACAACCCTCGTATTTGCCGATGATGCTGTCGTTCTAGTGGAAGGAAGACGAACTAACAAAAGCGAAAAAGCTAATAGAGAAGATATAAAAAGTGGGTCTGAGGATCAACCAAGAAAAAAAGAATGCATGAGCCTGGAAGCCCACTAGTGCATGGCTAGCTACAGACACAATGGAAGAGACTAAAGTGTGAGGCAATGAACTGATTTTGGTTCATGTGACCAACTTACTAAGTACCATGCAACAACCGAGCAAATCATACATAATTCGTGAAATTCCTTCTTGGATAAGTAGCAGCTTCAATTTTTCAATTACCTCTAGTATCATGATATGATCATAAACTCTCTAAAAATTTATAAATAAATCCGTCAGGTGTTCATTAATTAGAATCGTTTCTTTCATGTCCTCTCCTAGGAATATAATATAGTCTGAAGTAGTGCTATCCTTACGAAACTTTTATACAGGAGGTAGTTCTCTGATGATGTAAACTGCTTAAGTAGACTACATGCTTACCTTCTTTTTGCTACCAATCACGAACACTCTTTATTACAGCAAGGAATTCGTTATCAGCTTTTGTCTACAAAAATGCTTTTCTGTGGAACAGAGAGCTTTGCTGCTGCAGTGATGTGATCGCTAAAGATAGTACATCGTATTTATTGGTGATGCACTTTAGGTAAAAACAAAATCCTTGCATCCATTATTTAATTACGTTTAGACCAGCCATCTTAACGTTCCATTTCTTGAATGGATTGTAGACTGTGATGGGATCTTGGTGGGTATTGAAATCATTGTATAATGACCAGATCCCATACAGCAATGAACAGTCTTTTTTTAAAAAAAAAACGAAGGAATATTTGTCGAACACAGGGTCAAATCGTTCATTGAGGCTCGCATACCTGGTACTGGAAGTAACAGTGAGGATCCATTGTTTTATATGATGAGATTAAACTTGCCTGTCATCTCAAGAACCCCGTCCCTTATCCTATAGCTTATTTCGCAGCCCCACATTCCGTTATGCACATGTAAGTCCCCACAAAATATGTATGGGGATTCCAAGCGCCATACCACAGTGCACGACTCAGCCGATAGTATATGGCTACGATGGTTAATTTGGGAATTATATATGGTAGGCTGACTGCTATCGCTTGAAATCTTTGATACTGTCATTGTTTAACGTTACTGGTGAATGTTTCAGCACATTATTGAGTAAACGGGAACTCTGTCTTTGTCATATTTCTATGACTTCGTTAGATCTGACATGCTCGAAACTTTACAGTGGTATCTGGCTTAAACCCAGTCTCTGATATGGGAGCCACTTTTATTGGTCGCACGTCGTACATTCCATTGCAATAGCTTAAATTCTCCCAGTGCCGCTAGCAGTTAGGAGAGGGGCTAATAACTGACTTACTGGTTGCATCTGAAGAGTCGCAGGTGGTTTTGTCTTATCATCGATCAGATGTAGAACAAACCAGACAAATTTGTCTACTATGTACTCACGTTTATTGTTTGGCAGCGATGAGTACTTACCATACAGAGGAGGATGGGCTCTGTGTGATGTTCGTGGGAAGGTAATGAGGGACATAATATTCTTCATTGACTTCTGAGAAACCTCGTCGCAAAGTTTGTCAATCAGTTTGCCTTTCCGATGGATCTCTCGGGCCATTTCTCTGCCGACTGCAAGTTGTTCTGATGGTACCCAGTTCTCTGAGCCTGGGAGTTCATTTGGGGTTGTAACTGTGATGGTATTGCTTCGGCTTGGTGGTCTTGGAAATGTAACGGTGGCTGCAGTGGTGGTAAAGATGGGAATTCCAAATGGCTCTATTCCTTGGAAGGCATCTTAGTATGCACACTGAAAACTTCAGGTGTAACCTTACTAGAAGCCGGCTTTTGGATCGAGAGGCAGTGGTGAGTGAGTGACAGCTTGTGGCGGCTAGCCTTCCGAGCGAAGCACACGAGGAGTCCTGGTGGCTGAGCGCCAGATACGAGCTTTTCTCAAGGCCGGCCAGTGCGTGCTTGATTGAATGGACAGAGACGGCTAAGGTGGTCGAAATGACAGATAAATGTTATATTTCTGTGCTGTCATCAATTGACAGCTTTAGAGCCACCTCATCGCGCATTCATTACATTACTCTACTCAGATTACTTACTTACGTCAGTTAATCACAAGCATAATAAAATTAATTAATGCAAAGATCAAACACGTAAATAGAAACATAGAATTATTCAGAAATTGTTCACAGAAATAAATACCCAGTCTCGGTAGTGTAAGGTGTTTAAATAGAGAACCTAGAGGAAGTGAACTTTGAATTCAAGAATGTATTACATAAAACATCTACGAAATTAATTAAAAATGGAAACTCATGAATCCGAAATGGAAACTGAATCATTAGAACACTGCATTCAACAAATGATTCTAGTTGTGGAAGCAACCAGCTGCAGGGCCTCAGTGAACGCCAGCACCAGCAGCCTGTGATCAGCTTTATACAACAATATGTACAGGAATTTCTAAAACGTACATAAAATAAAACAAGTACCACACATGAAATATTCCAGTAAACCACTGGGTTAATTTCAAACACCCTTTAAAAGAACACCCACCCAATCTCGGTACTATATGTAACTTTTAACCAACAAATGAATAAATAATTAAAATCACTTGATAAAACACATATATTGACCAGACGTGTACAGATTAGCACAAGCTTTAAAAAAATATCTATAAAACCAAAACTTTAAACCAAGCTTGCGAGTACAGCAATTAAAACTAACGACTCATATCTAAAATTTTAAATAGCTACAGGAACTATTAGCCGCTCCGATTTCAAATAAATTAAAAGTAAGCACGGTTGTGAATTACACGAGCCAGAACGATAATTTATAATTTTTTTAAACCAGTAACCAGCATAATAGGGTGTCATAACATTACACGGAAACAAGTTCCTAGTAGCTCATTATAGTTAAAGCGCAGCCCTGCGACGTTAAGGGAGAGCACAACTTTCAACAGGTTATCTCGCGGCGAAGACAGAAAAATCATTTTCATGTAAACTGGCCGATGCTCACCCTTTTCAAAATGCAGCGCTGTAGAGACTCCTCAATTAGGTGCCCATTTATCCGACCACTGTCAGTGCTCGACAACCGCGAAGACAGCATTTAGTAGACGCCTCTACTTACCCAAACAGAATCCACCAGGCTCCTTTTCCTTTGGGTGTGAATGTCACCGGAGCTATACTGGCGGACTCCATCTAAGGTTCAATGTGGAAATCGTGGATACGGGCACCTCACCGCCACAGGCCTGGTACAATTTTATTCACTCAAACCGAAAGCATTCAAGACTGGCTAACACTTCAGTCAAGTTACAAGGCAGGGCATGTCGAGAGACTGCTCGAGTCGGTTCGCGTACCAACTTTAGTCTCGATGGCAAGAATCGCCCGCCTCCCAGCGGGCAGAGACATCATTCATCCAAGAGGTAGAAGTAAATCTATGGACTCGACTGGAGACCGCCTCACAAGAACCATGTCCCGCCTTTTTTAGTGTATAGGGGATCATCGTGAATTGTGATGACTTCTGTGCAGTTATCGTCTTAAGTAAAAGTGTCATTTATGTTCGTCTCGTCGTCTATTTCTGTCAGTTACCTCCTGTACTATAAGGTAGCTGTTCGTTCTATGTATGGTCCACGTTTCATTGAGCTATGTCACTTTGCACGACACATCATGCAAAAATTACTTTATTCCTTACGTTTCGCACACCACTGTTCCGGATATTTCAAAATGAATATCGTGGGTTTAAGGCTTTATAGCATATATTACATGAAACTTACAATTAGAAATAATACATCAAATGAAAGAACAGCACCAATAGTTTTTCTTACAAGTGTTCAATGTGCGCTCCATTCGTCACACGGCACACATCGAGTCGATAGGCAAGCTCTTTCCAAACCTTAATCAGTGTGTCTGGAGTAATTGTTTCAACAACTGCTGCAGTCTTGTTTGTTAAGTAGGGTAAATCAGCTGGTAGTGGAGGCACATAGACATGATCCTTTATGAATCACCAAACGGAAAAAAACGCACGGCGTTACGTCCGGTGAAAGTGGAAGCCATGCGAAACAAACTCTGTCATCTGTCACCTTGCACCCAATCCAGCGGTCGCTTACAACGTCGTTTAACCAATCGCGAACTGAGTTATGCCAGTGAGGTGGCGCACCATTTTGCAAGGAAATAAATTTCTTCGGTTCAGCTCCTTCCAATTGCGGAAAGAGCCGTAGTTCTAGCGTATCAAGATAAGAAACAACACTTACAGTTGTTTCGCCGAGAAATGAAAGGCACAAACACTTCCAGCCGGGATATGACACCCAAAAAAATTCAATGTTGTCGGCCGGATATGGAACTTTCAATGCTTCATACTGTTTCTGGAAATCATCAACCGTAGTTTTCAATGGTACGCGTGTTTTGTAATACGTCCAGTCAATCTTCGGCGGGTTTTCTGGATTTGCCAGCATTCTTCTAACGTATGAATCAGATTTTGCTTTAAATGCGCCGAAAAATGACTTCTGATCTTCCGGTACTCTTTCGGCCATTTTTGGCCAGTCTATGGACACTTGTCTAATTCTTCTTGCAGCTGAAGCCATTTCTCTAAACTGTAAATTACACTTCCCTTTAACGCTTATCTTACGAGCTCTGTCGTTGCAACTGTACCATCTCGTGCGATTTGCTGAATCTCAGATGCCCGCCTAACGATATTCATATTTCCACTTAAATGAAATATCGATTCATCACTGAAGACGACAGGAACCAGAAAATCTTCATCGTCATGCAGCAGCTTTTCGGTTGCAAAGTTGGCACGTAAACTGTACGCTTTAGGCTTTAAAGCTTGTAACAACTGCAAACAATAAGGATGTAGTTGAAAGCGTCTTCTTAAAAGTCTCCACGCAGACGTCACTGAAACTGCTAATTCACGACTAGCCTTCCGAAGCGATTTCTTGGGCCAACTGTCTCACTTGTTCAATACGTCTTCAGTCATTCTAGGTCGTTCCGCACTCATCCCTTTGCAAATACAGACAGTGTCCTCAAACCTTAAAGATTGCAATGGAACTAAATATGGATCGCGCGTTCCTGTTTAACAACAGATTCAGTCCATGCAAACTGTAAAACACAGAAAACTTTCTGTTGACTAGTCACCATCTTCGATACTAGCACTTTTCCGTACATGGACACAGGTATACAAACAAAAGCGTTTCAGTCGCTCTTTGATCTGTTGTATTATTTATAACTGTAAATTAAATAAATAAATTTCTACAAAGCCTTAAAACACCGACATTCATTTTGAAACACACTGTATTTGCGTGACATCACGCAGATGCACGATGTAGTCCATGTTTGTAGCGTCCTCTAAGGCATGAGACCATGACTATGGAATATGGAGAGGAGTATTTGAATAATGTATGGCAGAAGCATAAGATAGTCCATTATGTATGCCCTATACGGTATCTGAGTATATCTATGTGGCGCCACAATGGAGACTGGCCTTGCCATGTTACGGTTTCTGTGTGTATGCCTGTGTATCTTATCTACCGGCAGATACAGCAGGAAACACAGGGCGCAATGGGTACAAGTCCAGATATTTTTGAATGTGGTACCTTAATACGTACCACACATCAGTGTTTTGGTTGTGCTTTCTCTGCGCCGAACAGTCTTCCCACAAACACGCCACCAACTGTATGTATGACCTGATGTTTTCTGCATGGCAATAACAGAACTACTAAGTCAGTATAGGCTAACCGTCTACACTTCAGCATCTGACCTGCTGCCCAGGAAACAATATGCATTAATGGCTTGTTTCGACACATGTACTTGGAGCTACTACCCAACCAAAAAAACATATGACATGTAACAGCTATATTTATTAGCCTACAAATGGTGTAAATTCACATGAAGTGTTGAGTGCTATTCAGAAGGGATTGCAGATCGATTCCGTACTTCTGGATTTCCGGAAGGTTTTTGACACTGTGCCACACAAGCGGCTCGAAGTGAAATTGCGTGCTGTGGAATATCGTCTCAGGTATGTGACTGGATTTGTGATTTCCTGTCAGAGAGGTCAGTGTTCGTAGTAATTGATGGAAAGTCATAGAGTAAGACAGAAGTGATTTCTGACGTTCCCGAAGGTAGCGTTATAGGCCGTTTGCTGTTCCTTGTCTATATAAATGATTTGGGAGACAATCTGAGCAGCCGTCTTCAGTTGTCTGCAGATGACGCTGCCGTTCATCAACTAATAACGTCATCAGAAGATCAAAACAAACTGCACAACGATTTAGAAGGTATATCGGAATGGTGCGAAAAGTGGCAGTTTACCCTAAATCACGGGAAGTGTGAGGTCATCCACATGAGTGCTACAAGGGACTCAAACTTCGGTTACACGATAAATCAGTCTAATCTAAAAGCCGTAAATTCAACTAATACTTAGGTATTACAGTTACGAAAAAGTTAAATTGGAAGGAACACATAGAAAATGTGGAGAAGGCTAATCAAAGCCTGCGTTTTATTGGCAGGACACTTAGAAAATGTAACAGACCTACTAAGCAGACTGCCTACACTACGCTTGTCCGCCCTCTTTTAGAATACTGCTGCGCGGTGTGGAATCCTTACCTGACAGGACTGACGGAGTACATCGAAAAAGTTGAAAGAAGGGCAGCACGTTTTGTATTATCGCGAAATATGGGAGAGAGTGTCACTGAAATGATACAGGATTTGGGGTGGACATCATTAAAAGAAAGGCGTTTTTCGTTGCGACGGAATGTTCTCACGAAATGCCAATCACCAACTTTCTCCTCCGAATGCGAAAATATTTTGTAGACACCGACCTACATAGGAAGGAACGATCACCGCGATAAAATAAGGGAAATCGGAGCTCTTACGGAAAGATATAGGTGTTCATTCTTTCCGCGCGCTATACGAGATTGGAATGATAGAGAATTGTGAGGTTGGTTCGATGAACCCTCTGCCAGGCACTTAAATGTGATTTGCAGAGTATCCAAGTAGATGTAGATGTACTGTGTACATAATGTTGTCCAGTATACCGTCCTCAGACACCAATAGAAATACCTGAGCTTATACTCGTTAACATCATTACAATAGCTCTAGCATGAGAGAAGAAAGCCTAACAATAAACTTTTGTATCAGATATCTCGCCGAAAATCCCATCAATAACAATCAAGTATACGCCAAAAGGAATGGAGCTGTAGGTTCATACGTTCTCTAGGCGTGGGTAACGGAGTAACGGAGGATAAATCTTCTACAATCCCAGTTTATTCTGCTGGCTAAGCATCGGAAATGTAATAATTTCTTTTCCATTGAAGTTCCCCTGAAGGACGCCAAGGGACATCACACGGCAAAAACACCTTTGTTTTTAAAAACGTTCTGTGCTCTTGTAGACCTCAATCATCGTTGTAGACATTATAGATTTGGCTCCACTTCGACAGCAATCGAGGAACGAGGTCGATGCAGTTGGTACAGAGCAGCACGCAGACTGTCAAGGCTTCCAGTGAGGCCCGCCGGAGTGGGCAGATTGCCACGCATTGTCCCGCTGATTGACTCGTCTGTCCGACTGGAGCCGCTGCCAAACCTTGAGCGAGGTCGTCCCGCCCGCCAGATCAGAGGCGCCGAGCCACTGGAAACAATGAAACAGAATTACGCTGTAGAATACCGTAATGGACCCTCACGTGCGCTGTGGCTAATATACTGTGCTCCTGAGGACGCTAAGTACATTACTGTAACACTGTACCTAACAACTAAAGAGAGGAAACCAAAAACATTGTAAGTAACATTTTTTCATAAAAGGCTGTTTCCACTGCTATAGTGGTCTCTGCACTATGCTGCATGTCCCTAGACTTTACCCAGGTGCCAAACCATGGAAAAAGACTTTCAAATATGTGCTAATATACTGTCCAGTTACATTAATGTGACAACTTCTCAAAAGCATCAACAAACATCTCTTGCAGTGCAAGACGTGAAGAAAGAGTCAGTTAGGTTCTGGAAGGTACCCACAGGGATGTGGCCAGTTGCGCTAGGTTTACCGGCTGAGGGTACATGGCGAGAACAGCCCAATAGATGTAGCCCAAGGTTTTCCTATTGGGCTTAAATGCGGGGAGTTTGGTGCCCAGGGGAATACGATAAATTCACCCTGGTGGTCTTCGGGCCAAATGGTTCAAATGGATCTGAGCACTATGGGACTTAACATCTGAGGTCATCAGTCCCCTAGAACTTAGATATAAATAAATAGATTAGTTAGGTTCACCTAACTAATCTAAGGACATCACACACATCCATGCCCCAGGCAGGATTCGAACCTGCGACCGTAGCGGTCGCGCGGTTCCAGACTCAAGCGCCTAGAACCGCACGGCTACACTGGTCGGCTCTTCGGACCACACACGTACACTGCGAGCTGTGTAACACGTTACATTGTCCTGCTGGTAGCTGCAATCTTGCCGATGAAAACAAATTGCATGTAGGGGTGGACATGATCATACATTCTTGTGCTGCTCCACTATGCCATCCACAGTGAAAAGATCACCCAGGGAATACCACGAAAACATTCCTCAGAGCATAACGCTTCCTCCATGCTCGCTTTCATACACTTCACGCCGTGCACGCCAACGGCCATCTGTGCAATGGAGCCCAAAACATGATTTACCTGAAACGGCCACGTGTCGCCACTCATCGGACGCCCAGTTACAGCACTGGTATGCAAATTCAAGTGTTTGTCGCTGCATAGGTACAAAAACCGTGCGACTGGTGCGGGGATCCATACGCGGCAGCTGTCGTTGAACGGTCGTTCAGGAAACCCTTTTGGTACCCCCATGGTGGTTCTGTGCGGTCAACTGCTCACCAGGCGCTCGTCTATTCGCCCGTACACATCTCTGTAGCCGTTGTACACCCCTGTCATCTATGGGCCTTGGCGCAACACAGTTGCCTCAGCGCCGGTTATGGTTAGCGCCATTTTGCCATGCACGGTATACTTTAGCCACTGCGGCACATGAACAGTTTACAAACTTAATTTTTTTCGGAAATGCTTGCACCCTTCACCTGAAAGCCAATAATCGTGCCCTTCTGGACGTGAGATCAGTCGTTCCGTTTCCGCGTCACGACTATGGTTACACTGTTTTACCCGTCGCCCTAACACGTTTTATACACGCTCCACTGACAGTGCTACTACCTACCGCCAGTAAGTGGTTATTGCACCTTGACGTCGAACAGCCGGCCGCGGTGGTCTCGCGGTTCTAGGCGCGCAATCCGGAACCGCGCGACTGCTACGGTCACAGGTTTGAATCCTGCCTCGGGCATGGATGTGTGTGATGTCCTTAGGTTAGTTAGGTTTAAGTAGTTCTAAGTTCTAGGGGACTGATCTCAGAAGTTAAGTCCCATAGTGCTCAGAGCCATTTGAACCATTTGATTTGACGTCGAACATAGCCAGTATCATCAATGTGACTGGACCTTGTAGATGGCTCTCTCTGAGCACTATGGGACTTAACATCTATGGTCATCAGTCCCCTAGAACTTAGAACTACTTAAACCTAACTAACCTAAGGACATCACACAACACCCAGTCATCACAAGGCAGAGAAAATCCCTTACCCCGCCAGGAAGCTTGTAGATGGCTTTGTGCCATGCTGCGGTTTCCTCTGGAGTTCTAAAATTTGAACGATATCAGAAGTGGTTTTTCACCACAGTTCTACTAGTCAAAAACATAAAGCTGTATTTCTCTACCTATATTATCATAAATACAGCGTAGAGCTTCAGTGCACTTGGAAAAAAAACTTTTTCTCTGCTGCTTTGTCGAAAAGTGACATTATTTGTGACAGTAGCTGTGTACAAAATACAAGCTGACTCTTGCAAAGAAGAAAACACCAATCACTCACTGTTAACAATGCTGTTTGTTTACACAAATAGCACCGTTACCGGTTTTGAACGAAGAGTTTCCTCTTCAGACGGATGTAGACGTTTGTATTATATTTCTTTCATTTCCGTCCTTAGAGCTAGTGGTTTTTTTCAGCGGTGACCATATTACGAGGATCACTCCAAAAGAAATGCACACTATTATTTTTCAAGTCCACCTTTTACTCTACATGTTTAAAAGTTTTACAGTGTGTAGATACATCCTTTAGGAACAATATTTTCATTTCTCCATATAATTTCTATCCCTCTCAACTGCCTTATGCCATCTTGGAACCAGCGCCTGTATACCCGCACGGTAAAATTCTGGACCAACCTGTTAGAGCCACTGTTTGGCAGCGTGCACAAGTGAGTCATCATCTCCAAACATTGTTCCACGAAGAGAGTCTTTCAGTTTCCCAAAGAGATGACAGTCACGTGGAGCCAGGTCACGACTGTAAGGCGGGTGTTTCAGTGTTGTCCATCCGAGTTTTGTGATCGCTTCCATGGTTTTTTGAGTGACATGTGGTCGTGTATTGTCGTGCAACAGCAAAACATCCTGCTTTTGCCGATGTGGTCGAACTTGTCGAGCTTGAAGTTTCCTCAGTGTCGTCACATATGTATCAGAATTTATGGTGGTTCCACTTGGCATGATGTCCTCAAGCAAGAGTCGTTCAGAATCGAAAAACTGTAGCCCATAACTTTTCCAGCAGAAGGTGTGATTTTGAATTTTTTTTTTCTTTCGTGAATTTTCATGATTCCACTCCATTGATTGCCTCTTTGTCTCTGGTGAAAAATAATGGAGCCATGTTTCATCCCCTGTCCCAATTCTTCCAAGAAATTCATCTCCACCATTCTCGTACTGTTCCAAACGTTCGCTGCATTCCGTTTTTCTTGTTTCTTTGTGAGCCATTGTCAACATCCTGGGAACTCACCTAGCACAAACATTTTTTAACGCCAACACTTTCAGTATTCTGCAAACACTTCCTTCCCCTATCCCAAAGTAGCGTGACAATTTGTTCTCTGTGATGCGTCTGTCAGCAGCCACCAATTTGTTAACTCTCTGCACATTGTCTAGAGTGTGTGTAGTACGAGCCCTGCCGCTGCGAGGACAATCCTCAATATTGCCGTACCCGCTTTCGTCACGTAACCTGCTTGCCCACCGACTAACTGTACTGTGATCGACAGCAGCATCTCCACACACCTTTTTCAACCTCTTCTGGATGTTTCCCACTGTGTCGTTTTCACAGCACAGGAATTCTATGACAGCACGTTGCTTCTGACGAACGTCAAGTGTAGCAGCCACCTTGAAGACATGCTGTGACGGCGCCACTCACGGGAACAGGTTGAACTAAGTTCGAAAAGAAGCGGGAACGATGTATCTACACATTGTAAAACTTTCACACATGCAGAATGAAAACTTAATTTTTACAAAAATGGTGTGCATTTCTTTTGGAGTGACCCTCGTACATTTGTTGTTATTTTATATTATACGCTGAGAACCAAAGAAACTGGTACATCTGCCTAATATCGCGTAGGGCCCCCACGAGAACGCAGAAGTGCCGCAACACGACTTGGCATACACTCAGCTAATGTCTGAAGTAGTGCTGGAGGGAATTCACATCATAAATCCTGCAGGGCTGTCCATAAATCTGTAAGAGTACGAGGGGGTGGAGATCTCTTCTGAATAGCACGTTGCAAGGCATTCCAGTTATGCTCAATAATGTTCATGTCTGGGCAGTTCAATGGTCAGCGGAAGCGTTTAAACTCAGAAGAGTGTTCCTGGAGCTCCTCCGTGGCAATTCTGGACGTGTGGGGTGTCGCATTGTCCTGCTGGAATTGAGCAAGTCCGTCGGAATGCACAATGGGCATGCATGTATGCAAGTGAACAAACAGGATGCTTACGTACATGTCACCTGTCAGAGTCGTATCTAGTCGTATCAGGGGTCCCATATCACTCCAACTCCACACGCTCCACACCATTACAGAACCGCCACCAGGTTGAACAGACCCCTACTGACATGCAGGTTGCTTGAATTCATGAGGTTGTCTCTATACCCGTACACGTCCATCCGCTCGATACAATTTGAAACGAGACTCGTCCGACTAGGCAACATGTTTCCAGTCATCAACAATCCAATGTCGGTGTTGACGGGCCCAGCCGAGGCGTAAAGCTTTGTGTCGTGAAGTCATTAAGGGTACAAGAGTGGTCCTTCGGCTCTGAAAGCATATATCGATAGTGTTTCGTTGAATGGTTCGCACGCTGACACTTGTTGATGGCCCAGCATTGAAATCTGCAGCAATTTGCGGAACGGTTGCACTTCTGACACGATGAACGTTTCTCTTCAGTCGTCGTTGGTCCCGTTCTTGCAGGATCTTTTTCCGGCCGCACTGATGTCGGAGATTTGATGTTTTACGGGATTCGTGATATTCACGGCACACTCGCTACCTCGGAGATGCTGTGTCTCATGGCTTGTGCGCCGACTGTAACACTGCGTTCAAACTCACTTAAATCTTAATATCCTGTCATTGTAGCAGCCGTAACCGATCTAACAACTGCGCCAGACACTCATATAGGTGTAGTAGACGGCAGCGCTTCATTCTGCCTATTTAGTATCTCTCTATTTGAATATTCATTCCTATACCGGTTTCTTTGGCGATTTGGTGTATTTCTTTCATTTCCGTCTACGATCAGAAAGCTTTTTGGTCCCTAGACTACCGGTCTTTTTCAGCGATGACCATATTACTTTTGTTGTTGTTTACATTGCATTTAAATATAATTTTTTGATTTTCGCTCTTTTATTATTGTTTTACACTGAGCCGAAAAGTGTATAATTTATCAATTTAGTGTAACTGAATGGGTCGGTGAACGGAAGTGCAAACCTACAAGAACATATTTTGAGTTGTTGCGTGTTATGTGTGTCGTAAATTCGAAGACAGGAACATAAATAAAGTAAGATAAAACAAGTACACATGGAAAAACTTGTTACCTGCTAGTCACACACACATACACACACACACGCACGCACAGAGAGAGAGAGAGAGAGAGAGAGAGAGAGAGAGACGTGCTCCCTTTTTATATCAGTTTGATGGAAAATGTTTCAGTCTGGGTGTTTGATATTTTTAAAGACATCAGACATCTAGATTACCAAGTATCTTGAGGGGTAAGCTTACTCTCAACGTACTTCTTTCTTCTTCTTCTTTTGCTACTGCCTGTATCCCGCATTGTGCGCAGGGTCGGCAAGGTTAAGTAAGGAATTGGCATGGCTAATTTTAGATGGGTGGCCGGATGCCCTTCCTGCCACCACTGCATACCCCCAGGACGAAAGTAGTGTACCCCAGCTGTCTGCGTCTACTGTAAATCGTGAAATAGTGTGAATGTGTTTCAAATGTCTGCGAGTCATGTAACTGAGGCGGGACGTGGGGACCAGCCCGGTATTCAACTAGTAGGATGTGGAAAACCGCCTAAAAACCACATCCAGGCTGGCCGCCACATCGGCCCTGGTCGTTAATCCGCCGGGCGGATTCGATCCGGGCCGGCGCCCCTACCCGAGTCCAGGAAGCAGCGCGTTACCGCTCTCGGCTATACTGGCGGGTAAACTTGCTATCAACGTACATGCATCAGTAATTAGTCTCAACCGTGTAACGCGCAACTCGTATCATATCTACTCCGTTAACACTAACAAAAAACAATGTCATCAAAAAGTTATGAATGTGATTTCTGTTATAAATTCTTTTTCTGTACGGTCCCCTTTTCAATATTAAACGTTTCATAGTCGACAGACTAATATTTTAAAACAGTCCCCGCGATTGCACTCTCTTACATATTCGTGTCGTCCTCACGTGACTGCTCCCGGTAAGGCTCGAAGACGACTGACAAACTTTCCTTCTGTCAGCCGTTCTCCAGATGCCATTTCTTAAATCTGTAATTATTACTAAGCCGCTGACCCGGGGTCCATTCCCAATTTTGCCTATCACACAACCCCCAAGTCAATAAAAATTGGATTTTTACTATTTCATGCGAATTGAAAAATTTTAAATGGCGTCATAACTGTCCATTAAGGACAATAATCTTACGTTAAAGGTTTGACGACGTCATTTTTCTGACTGGTTTGATGCGGCCCGCAACTAATTCCTCTCCTGTGCCAACCTCTTCATCACAAAGTAGCACTTGCAACCTACGACCTCAATTATTTGCTGGACGTATTCGAGTCTCTGTCTTCCTCTACAGCTCCCTCTAGTACCGTGGAAGTCATTCCGTCATGTCTTAACAGGTGTCCTATTGTCCTGCCCCTTCTCCTTGTCAGTATTATCACATTTTTCTTTCCTCTCCAGTTCTGCGCAGGACCTCCTATTCCCTTACCTTGCCAGTTCACCCAATTTTCAACATTCTTCTGTAGCACCACATCTCAAATGCCTCGATTCTCCTCTGTTCCGGTTTTCCCCGTAGTCCACGTTTCACTACCGTACAATAATGGACCCCAGACGTACGTTCTCAGAAATTTCTTCCTCAAATTAAGGCCTATGTTTCATACCAGTAGATTTCTCTTGGCAAGGAATGCCCTTTTTGCCACTGCTAGTCTGCTTTGGACATCCTCCTAGCTCCATCCGTCATAGGTTATTTTGCTACCAAGGTAGCAGAATTCCTAAACTTCGTCTACTTCCTGACCATCAATCCTGATGTCAAGTTTCTAGCTGTTCTCATTTCTGCTACTTCTCATTACTTTCGTCTTTCTTCGATTTACTCTCCATGCTTATTCTGTACTCATTAGACTGTTCATTCCATGCAGCAGATCCTGTAATTCTTCTTCCCTTTTACTAAGGACAGCAATGTCATCAGCGAATCTTTTCATTGGTATTCCTACACTTTGAGTTTTAATTCCACTCTTTAACATATCTTTTATTTCTGTCATTGCTTCATCGAAGTATACATTGAACACTAGGGGTGAAAGAACAGATCTCTGTCTTATCCCCTTTTTAATCCGATCACTTCATTCTTGATCTTCTGCTCTCATTGTTCGCTCTTCGTCCCTGTATATGTTGTGTACCACCCGTCTTTCCACGAAGCTTACCTCTAATTCTCTCAGAATTTCAAACATCTTGGGCCATTTTACACTATCGAACGCTTTTCTCAGGTCGACAAATCCTAAGAAAGTGTCTTGATTTTTCTCTAGTTTTGTTTCCATTATTTCCAGAATTGCCTCTCTGGTGCCTTTACCTTTCTTAAATTCAGACTAATCGCCATTTAACACATCCTGATTTTCTTTTCCATTCTGCTGTATATTATTCTTTTCAGAAAGTTGCCTGCATGAGCTGTTAAACTGATTATGCTATAATTCTCACACTTTCCGAAAATCAGATGACATGTCGTCAATCTTATACACTCCTGGAAATGGAAAAAAGAACACATTGACACCGGTGTGTCAGACCCACCATACTTGCCCCGGACACTGCGAGAGGGCTGTACAAGCAATGATCACACGCACGGCACAGCGGACACACCAGGAACCGCGGTGTTGGCCGTCGAATGGCGCTAGCTGCGCAGCATTTGTGCACCGCCGCCGTCAGTGTCAGCCAGTTTGCCGTGGCATACGGAGCTCCATCGCAGTCTTTAACACTGGTAGCATGCCGCGACAGCGTGGACGTGAACCGTATGTACAGTTGACGGACTTTGAGCGAGGGCGTATAGTGGGCATGCGGGAGGCCGGGTGGACGTACCGCCGAATTGCTCAACACGTGGGGCGTGAGGTCTCCACAGTACATCGATGTTGTCGCCAGTGGTCGGCGGAAGGTGCACGTGTCCGTCGACCTGGGACCGGACCGCAGCGACGCACGGATGCACGCCAAGACCGTAGGATCCTACGCAGTGCCGTAGGGGACCGCACCGCCACTTCCCAGCAAATTAGGGACACTGTTGCTCCTGGGGTATCGGCGAGGACCATTCGCAACCGTCTCCATGAAGCTGGGCTACGGTCCCGCACACCGTTAGGCCGTCTTCCGCTCACGCCCCAACATCGTGCAGCCCGCCTCCAGTGGTGTCGCGACAGGCGTGAATGGAGGGACGAATGGAGACGTGTCGTCTTCAGCGATGAGAGTCGCTTCTGCCTTGGTGTCAATGATGGTCGTATGCGTGTTTGGCGCCGTGCAGGTGAGCGCCACAATCAGGACTGCATACGACCGAGGCACACAGGGCCAACACCCGGCATCATGGTGTGGGGAGCGATCTCCTACACTGGCCGTACACCACTGGTGATCGTCGAGGGGACACTGAATAGTGCACGGTACATCCAAACCGTCATCGAACCCATCGTTCTACCATTCCTAGACCGGCAAGGGAACTTGCTGTTCCAACAGGACAATGCACGTCCGCATGTATCCCGTGCCACCCAACGTGCTCTAGAAGGTGTAAGTCAACTACCCTGGCCAGCAAGATCTCCGGATCTGTCCCCCATTGAGCATGTTTGGGACTGGATGAAGCGTCGTCTCACGCGGTCTGCACGTCCAGCACGAGCGCTGGTCCAACTGAGGCGCCAGGTGGAAATGGCATGGCAAGCCGTTCCACAGGACTACATCCAGCATCTCTACGATCGTCTCCATGGGAGAATAGCAGCCTGCATTGCTGCGAAAGGTGGATATACACTGTACTAGTGCCGACATTGTGCATGCTCTGTTGCCTGTGTCTATGTGCCTGTGGTTCTGTCAGTGTGATCATGTGATGTATCTGACCCCAGGAATGTGTCAATAAAGTTTCCCCTTCCTGGGACAATGAATTCACGGTGTTCTTATTTCAATTTCCTGGAGTGTACATTCTACACACCAACGTGAATAGTCCTTTTGTTGGCCCTTCCCCCAATGATTTTAGAAATTCTGATGGAATGATATCTATCCCTTCTGCCTTATTTGATCTTAAGTCCTCCAAAGCTCTCTAAATTCTGATTCTGGTACTGGATCCCGTATCTCTTGTAAATCGACTCCTGTTTTTTCTTCTACATCAGACAAATGTTTCCCCTCATCGAGGCCATCAATGTACTCTTTCCACCTATCCGCTCTCTCCTCTGCATTTAACAATGGAATTCCTGTTGCACTCTTAATAGTACCACCCTTGCTTTTAATGTCACCGATCGTCATTTTCACTTCCTGTATGCTGAGTCAGTCCTTCCGATACTCATCTCTTTTTCGTTTTCTTCACATTTTTCATGCAGACATTTCGTCTTAGCTTCCCTGCACGTCCCATTTATTTCATTCCTCAGCGACTTTTATTTCTGTATTCCTGAATTTCCTTGAACATTTTTGTACTTGCTTCTTTCATAGATTAGCCAAAGTATTTCATCTGTTACCCATGGTCATTTCGCAGTTACGTTCTTTATAACTATGTTTTTCTTTCCAACTTCAGTGTTTGCCCTTTTTAGAGATATCCATTTCTCTTCAACGGTACTGCCTACTGACCTATACCTTATTGCTGTATTTATAGCCTTAAGAATGTCAAGCATATGTTCTCATTCCTTAGTACTTCCGTATCCCACTTCTTTCTTCCTGACTAATATCTTAAACTTCAGCCTATTCTTCATCACTGCTATATTGTGATCAGAATCTACATCGGCTCCAGGGTGCGCCGTACAATCCAGTATCTGATTTAGGAATCTATGCCTGACTATGATGTAATCTAACTGAAATCTCCCCGTATGACCCGGCCTTTTCCAGGCATGCCTCCTCTTGTGAGTCTTGAACAGACTATTCGCTTTTATTAGGTGAAATTTATTACGTAATTAGTCTTTCTTTTCTCTCATTCCTTGACCCAGGTACGTATTCTCCTGTGATCTTTTCTTCTACTCCTTCCCCTACAGCTGCATTCCAGTCGACCATGACTATTAGATTTTCATATACTGGAAGGCTTCAGATAGATTATATAATGGTAAGACAGAGATTTAGGAACCGGGTTTTAAACTGTAAGACATTTACAGCGGCAGATATGGACGATATGGACTATGACCACAATCTATTGGTTATGAACTGTGGATTAAAGTTGAAGAAACTGCAAAAAGGTGGGAATTTAAGGAGATGGGACCTAGATAAACTGAAAGAAAGAGAGGTCGTAGAGAGTTTCAGAGAGAGCATTAGGGAAAGATTGACAAGAATGGGGGAAAGAAATACAGTAGACGAAGAATGGGTAGCTTTGAGAGATGAAATAGTGAAGGCAGCAGTGGATCAAGTAGGTAAAAAGACAAGGGCTAATAGAAATTCTTGGGTAACAGAAGAGATATTAAATTTAATTGATGAAAGAAGAAAATATAAAAATACATTAAACGAAGCAGGTAAAAAGGAATACAAACGTCTCAAAAATGAGATCGACAGGAAGTGCGAAATGGCTAAGCAGGGATGGCTAGAGGACAAATGTGACGATGTAGAGGCGTATATGATTAGGGGTAAGATTGACACTGCCTACAGGAAAATTAAAGAGACCTTTTTAGAAAAGAGAACCACCTGTATGAATATAAAGAGCTCAGATGGAAACCCAGTTCTAGGCAAAGAAGGGAAAGCAGAAAGGTGGAAGCAGTATATAGAGGGCCTATACAAGGGCGATGTTCTTGAGGACAATATTATGGAAATGGAAGAGCATGTAGATGAAGATGAAATCGGAGATATGATACTGCGTGAAGAGTTTGACAGAGCAGTGAATGACCTAAGTCGAAACAAGGCCCCGGGAGTAGACAACATTCCTTTGGAACTACTGATAGCCCTGGGAGAGCCAACCCTGACAAAACTCTACCATCTGGTGAGCAAGATGTATGAGACAGGTGAAATACCCTCAGACTTCAAGAAGAAGGTAGACGCACTGGCAGTGACACGAATCTGGCCCTTCGTCTCCACAGGTATACGGTGCAGTCATGCTGTCTATTCTGCTTCTCACTGGGTTTTTTGAACGCTACGTGATCGATGTGCTCCCACAGTTGTCATTTGGCGTTAGGTCTGAGGTGCCAGGTGGTTATAATTAAAGTGCAGCTAGTCACAGAAGTAGCTGTAATTCTAGTATGGCAGCGAACCTTGGTAGATATGGTAATGCATTAATGCGGAACCGATTTAAACTGCAAAAAAGTTCCAACTTTGGTCACCAGGTGCAAATCTGACGCTATGAATGAACGAAAGATGTACAGAAATGTTTCCATGTGTAATGGATTAAGAATACGACGTAGGCAGAAAAGGTCAAGCAAGTGAGAAAGGCATAGTGTTTATTTTATTGTTAACCGCCGCTTACACAGTTTGTTCAATATGAGCACCGGAGACGCCAACAACAGGTCGCATCCGTAAAACGACGTGATCAACACTCATTCCAAGCATGTGTGTCAATTTTTACCTATCTACATTATTCCGTGGTTTATTAAGTTTTCAAATTTATACTGACTTTTTGATCACCCGGTATGTAGAAACCGCAGTTTTCATGTAAGATGGGGCAACACTTAATGTCGCCCGCCCATTGAAAGAACGTGTTTTCTCCAGGGGTTTCCCAGATGCATTGCCTGCTTGATGTAACTTTCGGCTCAGGGAATATTTAAAATAACGCGTTTATCAGGGACACTTTCGGTCTCTACCTGATCTGGTGGCCAATATGCAAGAGCACGTTGTTCACATTCCACCGGAACTGCTGCGAGCAACTCTTGATCACGTCGTTTTACGGATGCGACCTGTTGTTGACGTCTCCAGTGCTCATATTGAACAAACTGTGTAAGCGGCGGTTAACAATAAAATAAACATTATGCCTTTCTCACTTGCTTGACCTTTTCTGCCTACGTCGTGTTCTTAACCCATTACACATGGAAACATTTCTGTACATCTTTCTTTCATTCACAGCGTCAGATTTGCACCTGGTGGCCAAAGTTGGAACTTTTTTTCCAGTGTAAATCGGTTCCGCTTTAATGCAGCACCATACTATAATTACAGCTACTTCTGTGACTAGCTGCACTTTAATTATAACCGCCCGGCACCTCAGACCTAATGCCAAATGACATCTGTGGGACCACATCGATCACGTAGCGTTCAAAACACCCAGTGAGAAGTACAATAGACAGCATGACTGCACCATATACCTGTGGAGACTCAAGACCAGATTCGTGTCACTACCAGTGCGTCTACCATCCCATGAATCCTGCAGACAGTAGTTACTGCACATGGTAAAAGATAGCCATAACAATGTGATTCAACAGTGAATGTAGTAGCTGGACTACGATCTCAGTGCAGCACTAAGAGGTAACGGATAATTGTTCTTACTTAAACTCCCGATACTTTCCTTCATTTCTCGCTTCCGTTGGTGAATTATTCAATGGAACTGGATAGAATCTATTACCACTTAGGCTAAACGAATTTTAAGTACTGAAATGATGTTTCGAACGATTATAACATCACATTGTTAAGCTATGTGAGAATTTCTTTGCTAAATGGGTAGTTGCTTCAGCACGAGGAACCAAGGTTACAGCTAAACATTCTTCACTACCCCATTCAGAAATTATGGTTTCCTTTTTTACAGTTCGCTCAAACGTAATAGTTCACCTAAATTATATTACAGGATTGCTACAGCTGTTATATTTTGAATAAATTATCCATACAGTCTTCCAGGAAGAACAAAAATTCTAGTTTTCAGTTTCATGCGAGTCTTAGTCTGACAGGATACATAGTGAACAATAATTCACAATATTCCTTTATATAGTTATGGCACACTCATTGTTGCTGACAATGGTCTCTGTTCATATCTGTAATCAAATCTGACACCAGTACTAATCTCATATGTTTGTGTAAAACAGTAAACCAACTGGAACCTGCACAATAGATATCACAGACGGCATCGCCGGTGTACGTAGCACCGTATTTCTCGACATAGAGTCAACTCTGGCTTCTGTTCAAGTGCACTTCGCGCTTTATGAAATCGATAACAGCCGATCAAGGATTCATTGGACCTGCACATCGCGATCACCGAAACTCAATATCTGTGCTTCATATTAAACTACTGGCCATTAAAATTGCTACACCAAGAAGAAATGCAGATGATAAACGGGTATTCATTGGAAAAATATATTATACTAGAACTTAACTCTGATTACATTTTCACGCAATTTGGGTGCATAGATCCTGAGAAATCAGTACGCAGAACAACCACCTGTGGCCGTAATAACGGCCTTGATACGCCTGGGCATTGAGTCAAACAGACCTTGGATGGCGGGTCCAGGTACAGCTGTCCATGCAGCTTCAACACGATACTACAGTTCATCAAAAGTAGTGACTGGCGTATTGTGACGAGCCAGTTGCTCGGCCACCATTGACCAGACATTTTCAGTTGGTGAGAGATGTGGAGAATGTGCTGGCCAGGACAGCAGTCGAACATTTTCTGTATCCAGAAAGGCCCGTACAGGAACTGCAACATACAGTCGTGCATTATCCTGGTGAAATGTAGGGTTTCGCAGGGATCGAATGAGGGGTAGAGCCACGGGTCGTAACACATCCGAAATATAATGTCCACTGTTCAAAGTTCCGTCAATGCGAACAAGAGGTGACCGAGACATGTAACCAATGGCACCCCATACCATCACGTCTGGTGATACGCCAGTATGGCGATGACGAATACACGCTTCCAATGCGCGTTCACCACAATGACGCCAAACACGGATGCCACTATCATAATGCTGTAAACAGAACCTGGATACATCCGTAAAAATGACCTTTTGCCATTCGTGCACCCAGGTTCGTCGTTGAGTAGACATCGCAGGCGCTCCTGTCTGTGATGCAGCGTCAAGGGTAAACTTAACCATAGTCTCCGAGCTGATAGTCCATGCAGCTGCAAACGTCGTCGAACTGTTCGTGTAGATGGTTGTTGTCTTGCAAACGTCCCCATCTGTTGACTCAGGGATCGAGACGTGGCTGCACGATCCGTTACAGCCATGTGGATAATATGCCTGTCATCTCGACTGCTAGTGATACGAGGCCGTTGGGATCCAGCACGACGTTCCGTATTACCCTCCTGAACCCACCGATTCCATATTCTGCTAACGGTCGTTGGATTTCGACAAAAGCGAGCAGCGATGTCGCGATACGATAAACTGCACTCGCGATAGGCTACAATCCGACCTTTATCAAAGTCGGAAACGTGATGGTACGCATTTCTCCTCCTTACACGAGGCATCACAACAACGCTTCACCATGTAACGCCGGTCAACTGCTGTTTGTGTATGAGAAATCGGTTGGAAACGTTCCTCATGTCAGCATGATGTAGGTGTCGCCACCGGCGCAAACCTTGTGTGAATGCTCTGAAAAGCTAATCGTTTGCATATCACAGCATCTTCTTCCTGTCGGTTAAATTTCGCGTCTGTAGCACGTCCTCTTCGTGGTGTAGCAATTTTAATGGCCAGTATTGTAGATCTGCCTGTAAAGATCATGTTTGTTAAGCTTCACTGTAGATATACATTATGAGTTATGTAAGCGTGACGTCTACACAGCTTTTTTTTCTACTGACATTCTTTTATCGAAAAAAGACACAAGAGATATAGAAGTAAAAGAAAAATATGTAACAGTATAATTAAAAGTGACAGAATCGATTATTAACACGATACTTTGTTGTAAGAGTAGAATTTATGGCATTCTTCAGCTGCGTAAGACGATTAGAGGAACTCAACGAGATTGTGAAATTCAACGTCCTCTCTACCTCAGGTGCAGGTTGCGTAAGACTACCGCCCCACGTAAATTAAAAAAAGTCGAATGAGTAACATCTTGCAACAATAATTCCACACGAACGAAGTTTTGTTCAGGTATTATACACTGGCCTTTAAATTGCTACACCACGAAGATGACATGCTACACACGCGAAATTCTCACCGGCAGGAAGAAGATGCTGTGATATGCAAATGATTAGCTTTTCAGCGCATTCACACAATGTTGGCGCCGGTGGCGACACCTACAACGTGCTGACATGAGGAACATTTCCAACCGATTTCTCATACACAAACAGCAGTTGAGCGGCGTTGCCTAGTGAAACGTTGTTGTGATGCCTCGTGTAAGGAGGAGAAATACGTGCCATCACGTTCCCGATTTTGATAAAGGTCGGATTGTAGCCTATCGCGATTTCGGTTTATCGTATCGCGACATTGCTGCTCGTGTTGCTTGAAATCCAATGACTGTTAGCAGAATATGGGATCGGTGGGTTCAGGAGGGTAATACCGAACGCCGTGCTGGATCCCAACGGCCTCGTATCACTAGCAGTCGAGATGACAGGCATCTTATCCGCATGGCTGTAACGGATCGTGCAGCCACGTCTCGAACCCTGAGTCAACAGATGGGGACGTTTGCAAGACAACAACCATCTGCACGAACAGTTCGACGACGTTTGCAGCAGCGTGGACTATCAGCTCGGAGACTATGGTTAAGGTTTACCCTTGACGCTGCATCACAGACAGGAGCGCCTGCGATGGTGTACTCAACGACGAACCTGGGTGCACGAATGGCAAAACGTCATTTTTTCGGATGAATCCAGGTTCTGTTTACAGCATCATGATGGTGGCATCCGTGTTTGGCGACATCGCGGAGAACGCGCATTGGAAGCGTGTATTCGTCATCACCGTACTGGCGTATCACCCAGCGTGATGGTATGAGGTGCCACTGTTTACACGTCTCGGTAACCTCTTGTTGACATTGACGACATTTTGAACAATGACGTTACATTTCAGATATGTTACGACCCGTGGCTCTACCCTCCATTCGATCCCTGCGAAACCCTACATTTCACCAGGATAATGCACGACCGCATGCTGCAGGTCCTGTACGGGCCTTTCTGGATACAGAAAATGTTCGACTGCTGTCCTGGCCAGCAGATTCTCCAGATCTCTCACCAATTGAAAACGTTTGGTCACTGGTGGCCGAGCAACTGGCACGTCACAATACGCCAGTCACTACTCTTGATGAACTGTGGTATCGTGTTGAAGCTGCATGGGCAGCTGTACCTGGACCCGGCATCCAAGGTCTGTTTGACTCAATGCCCAGGCGTATCAAGGCCTTAATTACGACCAGAGGTGGTTGTTTTGGGTACTGATTTCTCAGGATCTACGCACCGAAATTGCGTAAAAATGTAAACACATGTCAGTTCTAGTATAGTATATTTGTCCAATGAATACCCGTTTATCACCTGCATTTGTCCTTGGTGTAGCAATTTTAATGGCCAGTAGTGTATACACGATCCAGTCACATTAATGTGTGCAGTGGAGGGTCGTGGCAAAAATAATGCTGTCGTGTCGTAATGCGAAAACGGAGTGAATTATCTGACGTCCTAAAGAGCCAGATCATTGGTTTTCGGGTCAAGGGTGGAAGCGTTTCCGAAACGGCTTAGTCTGTAAGCTGTTCGCGTCCGCCGTGGTTGAATTATACCGTTCATGGCAAAATGGTTCCATCGAAAACCGGCGTCGAGGCAGTTGTGGTGCACCACCGACCATATATGACAGGGGTGAACGACGGCTGTGGAGATATGTACGGCCGAATATACGTGCAGTTGTTGAACAAGTACAGCCCAGATGAACCAAGGGGCTACCAGTAGTGTCTCTTCATCGACCGTTGAGCTAAAGTTGCTATGTATGGGCCTCTTCAGCAGGCTCCTGGATTATGCACCAATACTGACTGCTGATCATCGACGAGGAAGGCTGAAATTTGCACGCAGGTACCGCAGTTTGACTGACGTCCATCGAGTAGCAATAGGTGGTCTTTTCAAATTACTCACGTCTTACGCTCCATTGGACAGATGGCGGTTGGCGTGTACGGCGTGAAATATCTGGAAGAAAACATCCTGCAAACATCCAGCGTTATGGCTTGGGGAAGGTCTTCGTAGCATTCTTGTCATTCTGGGCCCCGTCATTCTGGAAGGTACAGTGGATCAACACAAGTATACAGCTATTCTTAGGTCCCATGTTCATCCCTCCATAGAGTTTTGTTTTTCTTCGACACGACGGCATCAGCCTGTCACACAGCTCTCAGTGTACGTGCGTGTTGGAAGAGTACCAGGATAAGTTTACCTTACTCCCCAGGCTCCCAAATTCACCAGATTTAAACCCAGTCGAGAATCTGTGAACAGCCTCGTCGGGCTGTTCGTGCAGCATCGATCCCCGACCGAGAAGCTGTTACGTCTCTTAGCAAAACACATATTATATGTGATAAAAAAGGAGAAAAGAATAATTGAACTGGATGATTCTAATTGCGTGGGCAACGATTGTGTGAACTTTATGTAATAAAGATAAAGCATTATGTGTCATGTTTTATACTTGTATAGAATTATGTACCGATTTTTTAAAGATAATATCTGCGTCGGCTAGTACTGAAACCGCCACAAACGATAATTATTAAATATCAAACAAAGATGAGAATATGTCACAACGAGTATAAATAGTAGTGACCGAACATTAATTTCTCTGTCGTCTTCGGCTCGAATCCTGCCTCGGGCATGGATGTGTGTGATGTCCTTAGGTTAGTTAGGTTTAAGTAGTTCTAAGTTCTAGGGGACTGATGACCTCAGACGTTAAGTCCCATAGTGCTCAGAGCCATTTGAACCATTTTTTTCTGTCGTCTTCTTGGAGTTACGTGAGTAGGAAGGGACTGTGACGTTATATTGTATGCTTGTGTAGCGTTCTTTTGTCAAGACTGAGAGACGTACGCCATTAGGTACTGATTTGTAAAGGTGTGTAATAATTTAATCTGTCTAAATGTTCTGAATGGAGTTACTTAGTGAAAACTGGCATTATGATTTGTAATAAGCTTGCCTGGTATTTTATCCCATCCTTTTAAGACCCTTTCAGCTATTTAAAAATTGTTCGTGGTGCAGAGCTGCGCTACGAACGAACGAGCCGCTGCCGCCACCCACTCAAACTGTATTAAATGAAACCAATCATACCGCAAAGAAGCGGACAAGTAGTAGTGAACTAAAATTGTTCCTTTCTGCTTTCGGAATTGCAGGGCAGAGCAGCAGATTTTATGATGTGTTTTACAGGTGGACGTGGGCTGCGGGTGATATATTATTAACAGTGCAAAAAGATAATTTACGTTCATTACATAAAAGAAATCATGCTCTGCGTGGTTCTGGTCTGGCAAACATTATAGTAAAAACATCTTTTTGTCTGATAATAGTCTCATGTTCTCGTGTTAGTCGTGGTACTTATTGGTGTTTTATTGTTAACAAAAATCCACTTCAAAATTTTGATGTTGAACAAAAATTGCGTACTATAACATCAGTATTGATAACGAAATAATTTTCAGTAATATTTTCAGTAACTGTAAAGTAAGGAAGATATGTTGAACTGTACAGCGAGTTACAGTAACGAAACAATGTTCCTTTAATAGAAAGCCAGATCCAGAATAATAAGAACATAATATATTTTGTTTTGTTGAAAATTAATGGTCCAAAGAAAATCACAGCACAGAATCCCTAAAAAGTATTTCAGGGCTCTTTCCGTAGCAAAATATTTTATCTCATATATTAGTTGTTACGCGAGCCATAACAAAGCAAAGAGACAGCCAGCGAAAAAGCCTAGCGCAGCTGCCCACGACACTGCAGTTGGCACGGCTCCAGATCCCTGTCTGAACCTTCCAGAATATCACTGTCTCCCTTCAAGCGCATCTCGTTCTGCAAAAGGTGTTTATTCAGGCTTTTGACAGGAGGTCGCATTAATGTGACTCCCTCGGGCATGGGTGTTTGTGTTGTCCTTAGCGTAAGTTAGATTAAGTAGTGTGTAAGCCTAGGGACCGATGACCTCAGCAGTTTCGTCCCATAGTCCTTACCACAAATTTCCAATTTTGGACAGCAACATCTGCATGCTGAACATGCTTCTTCTTCTGTAACGGAGCCTCGAAATCTAAATTACTCGCCCGTATCGTTAACGTCGATATGCAGCAGGACTTTAGAACGGATATTGTGTTCGAATATAATGAATTATCTTGAAGTAAACTGTCTGTTGACACACAGTCAACATGGGTTTAGAAAATATCGTTCCTGTGAAACACAACTAGCTCTTTATTCTCATGAAGTGTTGAGTGCTATTGACAAGGGATTTCAGATTGATTCCGTGTTTTTGGATTTCCGGAAGGCTTTTGACACTGTACCACACAAGCGGCACGTACTGAAAAATGGTTCAAATGGCTCTGAGCACTATGCGACTTAACTTCTGAGGTCATCAGTCGCCTAGAACTTAGAACTAATTAAACCTAACTAACCTAAAGACATCACACACATCCATGCCCGAGGCAGGATTCGAACCTGCGACCGCAGCGGTCGCTCGGCTCCAGACCGTAGCGCCTAGAACCGCACGGCCACTCAAGCCGGCGCTCGTACTGAAATTGCGTGTTTATGGAATATCGTCTCAGTTATGTGACTAGATCTGTGATTTCCTGTCAGAGAGGTTACAGTTCGTATTAACTGACGGAAAGTTATCGAGTAAAACGGAAGTGATTTCTGGCGTTCCCCAAGGTAGTGTTATAGGCCCTTTGCTGTTCCTTATCTATATAAACGATCTAGGAGACAATCTGAGCAGCCGTCTTCGGTTGTTTGCAGATGACGCTGTCGTTTATCGACTAATAAAGTCATCAGAAGATCAAAACAAACTGCAAAACGATTTAGATGAAATATCGGAATGGTGCGAAAAGTGGCAGTTGACCCTAAATAACAAAAAGTGTGAGGTCATCCATACGAGTATTAAAAGATACTCGTTAAACTTCGGTTACACGATAAATCAGTCTAATCTAAAAGCCGTAAATTCAACTAAATACCTAGGTATTACAATTACGAACAACTTAAATTGGAAGGAACTCTTAGAAAATGTTGTGGGGAAGGCTAACGAAAGACTGCGTTTTATTGGCAGGACGCTTAGAAAATGTAACAGACCTACTAAGGAGATTACTACACTACGCTTGTCCGTCCTCTTTTAGATACTGCTGCGCGGTGTGGGATCCTTCCAGGTAGGACTGACGGAGTACATCAAAAAAGTTCAAAGAAAGGCAGCTGGTTTTGTATTATCGCGAAATATGGGAGAGAGTGTCACAGACATGATACAGGATTTGGGCTGGACATCATTAAAAGGCGTGTTTCGTTGCGACAGAATCTCCTCACGAAATTCCAGTCACCAACTTCCTCCTCTGAATGCGAAAATATTTTGTTGACACCGACCTAAATAGGGAGAAACTATCACCACGATAAAATAAGGGAAATCAAAGCTCGTACGGAAAGATATAAATGTTCATTCTTACCGCGCGCTATACGAGATTGGAATAATAGAGAATTGTGAAGGTGGTTCGATGAACCCTCTGCCAGGCACTTAAATGTGATTTGCAGAGTATTTATGTAGATGCAGATGTAGATGGTATGATATAGATATCAGGTGTCGTCTTCAGTGGTTCACCGTACTTCTAACTGTTGTCGTAACTGGTCAAAAGACGTTGATGTCAATAGAAACGGGATCAGAGACCATTCCATTATTCTCAGTAAGAGACATGTTAGCGATCATATCTAGCAGGAAAATCAACAAACATTCTGGCGAGTGCGTCGAGTCACTATGAAGTGAACGTCGTCTTTTTAGCACATCGGTCTGGTTGTAGGGACGCCAATAAATTAGTTGTACAATGACGAACTTCGTTCGTTCATTCGTCTCTAACTGGTGCTTGCAGTCACATCGCAGTCTTACATTCAGTTTTAGTAAGTCTTGCTGTTAAAATATTGTTAAACCAGTACATCTTACGCTATAATTTACTTTTATTTATTCACTGATTTATTTAAAAACGGCAATATGAGATCCTAATTCTCCTGGTGTTACGAAAATATTGGTAAATCAGTGCATCTTCCACTTCCATTTACTTTTATTTATTTATTGATTTACTGAAATGCGGCAAGATTAGGGTCGTAAGGCGCTGTCCTACCAGGCCTTCTTTGTACTGTACGTTATATTCATTATAGTTGTTATAAATGGTCTTACATCTGATATTGAATCTAACACTCGTAAACAGTTATGACACAAACAGATAAAAGAACATAAAAACATTGATTATTTTTGTTTGTGAAAAGGAAAATATTACACATAAGTTATGGGCTGTAGAATGGCTCTGAGCACTATGGGACTCAACTGCTGTGGTCATAAGTCCCCTAGAACTTAGAACTACTTAAACCTAACTAACCTAAGGACATCACACACATCCATGCGCGAGGCAGGATTCGAACCTGCGACCGTAGCGGCCGTGCGGTTCCAGACTGTAGCGCCTTTAACCGCTCGGCCACTCCGGCCGGCATGGGACTTTATCTGCGGGTAGGGGGGACAAAGGACCTGAGAGAAGGGGGAAAGAAAGAAACAAACACGTGACAGAACTCATGTAATCAAGGGAGAGGGAGAGAATGTGGCGTGATAGGATGAGAAACGAAAAGAGAAAGAAGCGTAAACTGCAGGAGATGTGAGTATCCGCTTCGCTGTTTGACAGACAGAAATGACTACGCGTGTTAATTTTTTCATGGAAAAGTTGATAAAAGAAATTTTTTCAGCTTGTAATGCTCCAGGATATGGAATCATGCGTAGAGTGCGGAATCGCTTGTCCCAGAGGCAGACAACAATGGCGAAGGAGATTGCCAATGTTTTGCTTTTTTGTATGCTAACAGAAAGGACACTGTAGATCCCTGCGTTGCGACTGTGATGAGATGATAAGTAATTGATTGTCATGCGAGGTATTGGGACACATGCAGACAGAGGCGTCGACGAAGCAGGCGTAGCGCGTGGTACTCACTTTACTTGTAATAGGAGTAGTAGCTTTATTCATTCGTAGATATTGGACGTTTTGGTATTACAGTATAAGAATAAAAGAAAGAACTAATTCACATATCAGTAGGAACCATCCCAGACGAAGTAATTTCGGGAAACATCGGAAAACCTAAATCACTATGGGCGGATGAAGATTGGAGCCTCCTGAATACGAGGCCAGCCTATTAAAATCAGTGCTGCCTCATTCGGTTCATCCGTAGTGTTTTATAAAGAAGTTATTTAATAACGAAAAGGCCTAGTGCTACACGTTTCGTTCATTTGTCACTTCTGCCCACTGCATATACGAGGTCGTTCAATAAGTATTGCTCCACATTTTTTTCTCAGAACATTTTTATTGTTAAGAGTCGGAATTTGGTGACAATATACATCAGCATGTCTTGTGCATGTCCTATTTTTCTACGTAGTCTCATCACATCCTATGGCCGTACGCCAACGTTGTGGAACAGCATGTATTCCCTGCAGGTAAAAGCTCTTTTCCCGTGGGCTAGCAATGTTTTCACTGCAGGACTGATACTCTCGTCATCTTCAAACTGTCTTCTCCGCAGAGAATCTTTAAGCGCCCCAAAGAGATGGAAATCCGAGAATGCCAGGTCTGGACTGTAGGATGGATGAGACAATGATGTCCAACCCAATTTGGCAGTGTGTTCCCGGGTTCTCAGACTTGTGTGTGGGCGTGCATTATCGTGTTGGAGCAAGATTTCTGCTGGATTCTTGTCCGATCGAACACGTCGTAAACGGTTCTAGAGTTTATTCAGAGTTTTCACGTGTGCCTCTAAATCGATGGTTGACCCTGTTGGCATCACATCCACGAGGATGACGCCATCACAATTCCAGAAGACTGCCACCATGACTTTTCCGGCAGAGGGAATGAGGATGATGCCACTCCATGGACTGCCTTCGTGTTTCCGGCGCAAAGTGGTGCACCCAGCTTTCGTCCCCAGTAACGATCCGTGACAAAAGGCCTCTCCCCCGGTCTCAGAACGCCCCAACAGTTCAGATGAAATGGCCTTCCTTTGAATCTTGTGGTCCGCTGTGAGCATTCGTGGAAACCATCGTGAGCACCTCTTTGAATATCCGATAGTCTCGATCGTTGCAGACGCACTTCCCATGCTGACCGACAACTGTAGAGCCAATGGTCGAGTTGTGATGCGCCGGTCGGCACGAATAATGGCATCCGCACGATTCAGCATGTCTGGAGCACTGGCTGTAACAGGACGTCCCGAGTGTGGCTGACCACGGAGCTCTGTTACTGCATTTCCTGAGGCTGTAGCTATCTTTACCCAACGCCCTACTGTACTCCTATCAACTGCAGCCTCGCCATACATTGCACACAAACGTTTACGGATGTTCACCACGTTTCCTTCTTCTGCACACAAGAATGCAATAAAAGCACGCTGTTTGTAACGCGAGTCGTATGTAGACGCCATTTTGACGTTGTACAACGGCTCTGCCATCTGCCGGAGCGGTTCGAAAATTCTCCGGCTCACTGAACAAACATCAAATGTGAAGCACCAGCAAGGACGTTTGTCTACGTACATTACTGGCTTTTTTTAAACAAAATGTGGGGCATTACTTATCGAACGACCCTCGTACTACCTAAGTCGTTTTATAACGTAACATCACAGACTGTCAGCTGATGTCAGCAACGATGCCTGGTTTCCATTTTGTGTACCGCAACTTCTCATTCGTTAGCATGAAAAAAATGAGCCATAACGAGCGAGATGTTGATATCAGAAAGAGGGTAAGGTGTTTGTATTATACATTGCTTATCTTTGGGACTAAGTCTTTCCAGAAAAGAAAAAAGAAGGAAAAAGCATAGTGCGAAAGTGTTATATGCAATATGTTTTATTACCGTTGTTATTATTATTTGTATCTGTTACGTTTTTCAGAAAACCCCAACTTTATGTTATTTAAATAATCCTGCAATGTATATGATGTAATTCTTAAGAGGTACTTTTAACTGACTTTTTAGTTAAGTTTATTTCAGTAATGTCTTTAATCTCCGTCAGTAATTTACTTTACAGCTTTATTTTTTGATAAAAATGTTGTTTTGAGTATTATTCTTATCCTTTCTGACTGAAAAAAATCTGATTTAGGCGTAGGAGCACTGACGGGGAGAAGCATTCGAATATTGCATACGTAAAGCACATAAAGGTTCATGGTTACTTCTAACGACGCTGTCGTGAAGGCAGTTTAAAGGTATTTGAATATATAATCGGAAATACACTTACTACGAATATACTCTGCTACATTTTCGTGTTTCTTTGTTCACAGAGCTCGTCGCTGTCGATTCCCAAGGTCATATGAAAGGGGAATCGTCGAACTTTTTAATACCATTTTTTCCACAGAACGTGTTTTCAGCGCTATTTTCAGTGCCATGTACGTAGACCGTATCTATGCACCTGGCTTCTCCACTCCTGATGTAATATTCGTGACGCACTCGTTGTACTGGCCAAAGAACACACAAGTGGCGACTTGTAGAGATTTTAAGCTCGTGAATGTGTCTGAACTTAAAGCTGACGGACAACGATAGAGAAAAGTTTCGGCATATTATTGAAGTATCTAATTTCACCGAGAGCCTTAATAATATTTACGATAAACAAACACCTCTGAAAACAGTAACACCGCGGATAAAACCTGCACCATGGCTTACAGACCACCTCAAACACCGAGTGTCAGATACGCAGCACACAGGACATAAAAACGGGACCCGGCTTCTGATAATCATCTCACCTTCAAGCAACTACGCAACCGAGTTAGCCAGTCTGTGAGAAATGCAAACCGAGGTAACCCACCGCGCTAACGGAGGACTTGCACAGGCCCGCCGTGTTGTGCAAAAATCTACGAGATCTAGGAATAGGCAAACCTAAACCTACAGCTGATCCATTAGTTCCTTTTAAAAACCTAAATGACTGTTTCGCCACGCTAAGATCTTTACCTGAGAAATGCATAAGGGCGCAAATATCGACTCCCTCAAAGTAGCAGTGGTTGGTACAATTGAACAAATTTTTTCTGCAGCCCTTAAGCCCTAACACGGTCAGGAAATCTGTTGCGCCTGTTCGTTTGGCAGTCACAGGACATGATAATACACTGCATGACAACTGCTAAGAAACAACTGCCAGTTTCTACGAAACAAACCACAATTTCTAAGGAACATCTAACCAGTGATAGTAAAAGGAAATGCAGAGAGCGGCAAGTGTTATCTGCAGCGAAACATGTGCACTAACGCTCTATATCCATTCCGCAGTTCAGATCAAACAACACGTGGAAGGGAGGCCTATCAGAAAGTTCGTCGTTTTCACCAAATTAACATTTATTTAAGAAAAACATACTGATCACTTAAATTCCAGATTAATAACAACATGAAAATCATCAGGATTATAGTGACATATAAAGTGACAAACTACTGAAATTTATCAATATAAGCAAAAGGCAAAAGGCAAAAGTATTCAGTACACAAACCATCTGAGATTATAACAGTATGGCCGTGCGGTTCTAGGCGCTCCAGTCCGGAACCGCGCTGCTGCTACGGTCGCAGGTGTGTGTGATGTGCTTAGGTTAGTTAGGTTTAAGTAGTTCTAAGTTCTAGGGGACTGATGACCACAGCAGTTGAGTCCCATAGTGCTCAGAGCCATTTGAACCATTATAACAGTAAGAATGAAATTTGAATCGTAATTTACAAAGTTCATGAGTTAATTGCGCCAAACTCCACAGCCTACAACCCTGGCGGCAGTCGCTCAACCCAGGTATATCTCCAAGGAGCAAGACAGCTACTCAACTTCTGCTAGGTATGACAGACGACGCGGAAAAGCGCTCCCGCGGCAATAACTTAAGACTTCCGGCGTTGGGCAGAGTGCCGCCAAGGTAGCGACCCGGAAGTTACGGCTCCAAACACCAAGGTAGACTCATGTGTTTCGCAATAAACTGTGAACATAAATCAGCCGCGAGGCAGCACCCTCAAACAACAACAGAATATACACTCACAAATGATTAGACTCGCAAGATGAATACAATTCGTAACCTTAGATAAAACAAATTGTTAAAGCCAAACTTAAATAAATAAACACACACACATTATATATATATATATATATATATATATATATATATATATATATATATGATAAGATTGACAGATATAATTAGAATGGATTTTGTCGTACCCAATAAACACATACGCGAGTAGATGTAACTGACAAAGTGCAGGTACAAACAGAGCAGTTACAGTTAAAACCTTAAGCAAGGCAGAAAATTTCACTCAGTAGTAGTGCAATTCAATTATGATTTATACAAATCAACGTAGGTTAGAATAACTACACTTTAATAAATCACAATTATATTTCAAATTCATACCCAGCACCTGACACGGTACCATGATATTACCACCTGGCACAGTGCCACTGTTCATAACAACGCACCCCAAGCTGGTGCACACAAGCAGTTTACCAGTTAACAGAATCACGTGCTTCAAAGAAGACTGAATAACAACAATTGGCCACCCTCAAGCCACGGCACACTGCAGAACAAACAAATACATATTATTCACTGAACCAATTTTCCTTTATGTTACGGTACACTCTCCCCGCCGTCAGTTATCCTTCCAACTCCTTTTCAAATAACAAGAGGCGGCCCCCGCCACCAGAGCTCCAGAGCACGGCCTTCGTCACCTTCTTCGGCGGCTGCCCAACATTCGACAAGTCGCTCGGCGATCCGGCTGGATACGTGCGTTGTCCATCCCAAGTCTGCCCAACCGAATCCCACCGCCAGGCACTGTTGGCCCAGCCCTCCCCCTCCCGCCACGTGCATTCACAACTCACCCGCCGCGCCGAGCCTCCACACATTGAAACGTCCCCTTTGAACAATTTTACATATGAAACGTCCACTTAGAACAATTATACAAGCTTGTGCTTAACCTGGCACACAATAATTTTAGCGCAACGCAATCTGACTATCAAAAATCCCTGCAAAAGAATGGCCCTGACTAACATTAAACTATACCTTTCAGAAATCACTTACCTCACAAAAATCTTCGTTGCTCGAACTACTGCAATACAGCGAGCGCCACTACTGCCAGCTAAATAAAAGATTCAAACTACTGAAGGCACTAACTACTGATAGGGATGGTTAGCAAATGAAAGATATTAATAGAGAACAAACAATGTATTTACCTTAATATTCATAATTGACATCCAGTATTACAAATTATCAAAACTCCGCCATCTCTCTGCCCACATCCACCACTGCTGGCGGCTCACCTCCAACTGCCCAGCGCTACGCGCTGTTCGCATCCAGCTATAGCAGTTCATGACAACAATGGCAGACAACAATTCAAACTAGCCACATACTGCACACAGCACAGCCAGTGATTTTCATATAGAGAGTGCTACGTAACGTTGCCAATAAAAAACATAAACAGCAAACTTACATAAAGAAAACATAAACAGCCTACTTACATAGCCCCCATGCTCCCCACAAAAAATTTTACAAATGGTGTTGGGCACTGGCCAATACAGATTTGAAAAAATTTTTCATAATTACAATCACAAAGATATCAAATGCACACACTGATTAATACAATGTTGGTCAAAAGCTAAAATTTTCTCACAGTCAATAAAGACAGTCCTGATCATTCACCACAGTAAAACTGCCGTTTCTTTTATCAAAGTCTGAGCAATAAAAGACAATGCACACGGAAGTAGTGGATGTCCATGCAGTCTTGAAGAAGTAGTGTTGTCCTTCTAACAGAAAGACAGTGCTGACTCTTGAAATGCTGACAGGTAATGGGCCACAATGGACCAAACCCACAGCAGAGTCAGTCGAAGTTGATGAAGATTGGTAGATAGGTCATCACAGAGCAGACCCACTGCAGTCCTGGTAGAGAGTATTGATATTGGTGAGTCATCATAGATGCAGACCCACTGCAGTCCTTGTAGAGATTGTGGTACTGGTGAGTCAGCAAAGGTGTAGACCCACTGTAGTCCTGGTAGAGATGGCCAGCAGCCATCTGCTGCGACTGTGCAGGTGCACAATCACCATCGAAGAGTCTTGCAGAGAAGATAGCAAGTCCATAAACCACCACTTGTGCACTCACAAAGTTTGTGGAATTGTCCTTAGAACCAGCAATGCTGTTATCCAGTCCCTTGCGGAATTATTAACACACGTGCAAACACTATCAGTCCCTACTTCTCACATATTGTCCATATACTATGACCAACAGAATGTGTGCAGTGAAATGAATGCGTACAAGTTAATAATACCATGAACTCGTGACAATTACAATTTTATAACATAAGAATATAATAGCAAAGGTACAAAATAAATCATTAAAGAACATAACAATACAGATAACATTTGTAGTACAGGCTTTACAAAAGAATCGAAATAACATATACATCAGTGTTACAAGAATTATGACATGAGTACAAAAATAAAAGATCAGAATAACTTTTGAAATGTCAACTTCACACATGAGCATTAAAACAAAATAAATAATGTCTAAACATCTTTACAAAGAAAATAACAGAGTATTAGAAAAATTCTACAACATAGCTCTCATCAGCTAAACACATAAAGACAGGAAAAACACAAATACACAAGGGTACACAAACATATAGTGGGATAACACAAAAGGAAAGGACAGGGTTTGTTTTCAGTGTAACATTTGGTACTGCAGTCCACCCCACAACTTCATTCCGTATATCTTTCCTCGTATTTCATCCTTTGTTTCCACCAAAAAATTCTATCTAAGCATGCTTTCTGTATTTATATGTTCACACATTGCTTACCTCATAATTTACTTCCAAGAAAATCCTACCTATACCTCGTTCCTGTATTCTATTCATATTTCTTTCAAAATAATTATTTCTGATTGTACCATACTCATTTGGGCCCAAATCTTTCTTCGCAATGCATTCTTTACCTATTCTCCATAGTCAGTTTCTTATATAGTCTACCCCCTCTTAAGCTAACTTAAATCTACTGAGCTCAGATATATATACCAAGGGACGAGGCAATGCAGCATGACAACAAATCAACACAAACAGAAATGACAAAAAATGCAAATTGGCAAAGCTAGCAGCATAAATTAGCAAAGCAAGTGCAATATTACAACTAATATAAGGCACTGTGCAGGAAACAAGAAAAACTAGCTTAGAAGAGTAACACAAAGTCAAATTCAGTAACACTATGCCTGACAAACAGCAGCAACTTATACCTAAACATGACATAGCGCAAGCAGAAAAAATATTACAGGAAAAACAACAATGCAGACAAGGGAAATGTCTATTCACATCTTAATGTCTATGTAATTAAAGTGGTCATCTTAATGTCTGTGTAATTAAAGTGGTGCACCATAACAACTTATTGTAAAAAAAATATTACCATGTACTTGAAAAGAAAATTTTGTTTTACTGTTGCTAGTTCCTTCTTATTGTTCTTTCCTTTCCAAGTGCTCCTTTTTAAAGAATGTGGATCATAAAGTAATTAATTAATAAATCTGTTGACAGAAAGTGTTCACATTAGCAAATGCATTTTATTTTATAAAAGCAATGCTGCTACACAGCTGGAAACCAGACATCAAATGAAATAAGCAATTACGCAAACCAAAGCATAAAAATGTCATTCAGTAGTCATGTGACATTTCATTTCATAAGTTAATTGCTCTCAACTCTCGTACAAAGACTCTTGTCATAATCAGGTGTGCAGATGTAAAAATATTTCTTGTCATTTTGTTAGGCATTTCAGTAAATATCATAAATTTTTAAGTAACGAGGGTGTCGCATTAGCGATGAAAGGCACATCCTAATGGCTTGTTCTCCAGGTGTTTGACACAGCTGTGTGCCCACAACGCATTACAAAAATCATATGTTTTCAAGTAACGAGCGTGTCGCATTAGCGATGCCCTCTACAAAGAATTGTCAACAGCGAGTTTAATGGCCTCTCTTTGTCCTTCTCTTCCACCTGTGCCTCTGGCACACCCTAATGGCTTTCTTTTCTACCTGAGCGTCTGAAAAGGCTTGTTCTCCAGGTGTCTGACACACCTGGGTGCCCACGTCACATTATGTGCAGGTGGTCACTTAACTTTCTTACGGAAATATTTACGACAGTAGTTTCCGCTACAGTGACAGTCTCATATAAAAACATTTCACAGGTCAAGAATTTTATTGACATAAACATACTTCAACAGCATAATACACATCGTCGTCGTAAAAATAACATCATATCACCTCAGTCAAATGTCAAAAACGTCGTAGCTTCCTCCAATAATTTCAAAACCTAACAAAATTCTCTGCTCATGTCAAAAGTGTCATCTGCCTCCAACGTACTTTAAAATCATACTCTCTTACCAAATACATCATTCAAAGTTCTCATAGTATCACAATGGTTCCGAAAAAATATGAAGAGTTCACCCAGTACAGACAAAAATACAATTCCTTAAGTGTGAAATAATCCAACTCTGTAATTGCGTAAACATGTGTCACTGACGTAGTAAAAAGGTTTGTCTCTCTCAGTTAAATGATCAGATAGCTGTGTAATTTATGTGTTAGAGAAATATGGTACCGATGTGTAAAGTTGTATAAGCAAATACCATATTAGCTAGGGCTCCTTGTGCTTGCCAAACACATGGTACACAAAGTAAGCGTGTACCCCCCTGAGGATTATTGTAATTATACCCTCAGGTGTTACAGATTTCAGCAATGGAATGAAATGTATTGCGAAAAACTTTCTTTGTAATTCAAAAATCTTTAAAAATAAATGTTTTAAGTACAAAATTAATCACTTAAATACGTGTCCTGTAGCGCTAAATGTGCGTCTTGCTGTAAGATAATCTCTGGGAAGTATCGTAGTTATTGTCCTCCGAAAGCTAAGTTCGGCAGAAGTCAATGTACTTACCTCATGATAAACAAAGTGAAATGCTTTGCGTATAGATAACTTAGTTATTACGCTTATTGCCGTGATGAGGAAAGTACTGTGCTGTAACGTATTGTTGTGCTACAGAAAAGGCTGTCTCATTGTAGCAATAGCACAAAAGTCACCACTAAAACATGTCTCACTTTATAGAAGAATTCAGAAAAAACTGTGCAGATATAAAACAGATACACCGCAAAAGCAACATTGTAAATTGTCACGCATTAGCAGCGTCGTGATAAAATCGTGTAGCTGTCACATAAACTAACCACTGTGTCATCTGGCATTTCACAGAAAGCACCTCAAATCCTGAATCCACTCTCAAGCAAACCAAAATGTTGTATGTTAACAGTTTCTCAGTGTGACAAATTGTACAAGTAGCGTGAAGTGAAAATTGCAAAGACTAAGTTAAAAAGCAGATTATCTGTCAATAAATGGTTTTACATGAGAAATGTGGTGTAAACCTTTACTCTTCCTAGTACGCAGAGTTTCAACTTCAACGCAATTATCATGAGGTATACGTCGGATTCTGTAAGGTCCATTGTAAACTAGAAAGAATTTGTGACTCAAGTGTTTCTTCTTATGTGACAATGAATGAGCTTTAATGAGAACTTTCTGACCAATATATAATTTCTTTGCATTTGCTTTACCGTGTAGTTTTCTCCTTTTGTCTGCTGCAGATTTTATATTTTTAAGAGCCAAATCAATTATGTCTTTGTGTCGAAGTTTACGTGTATTCGGGAAAGGTACAAGCTCTCTGATTCTGTTCGGAGGTTCTTCATTCTTCAGTACAAGAGTAGGTGGTAAAGCAGTGGAATCATGAGGCATTTCATTCAGCACATTTTGAAATAAGTGTAAATATCTGTCCCAATGCTGATGCTTTCTGTGACAATAAAGTCTGCAAAGCTTATTGATTTCTTTCATAATCCGTTCAGACGGGTTACAATGTGGTGAATACAATGAAATAAAAACAGGTTTGATTTTATGATTCCGAAGCATGCGTGACCAAACAGCAGATCTGAATTGCGGTCCGTTATCTGAAATGACTTTACTAACGTGTCCAACTTCACGTAAAAAATTTTTAACAAAGGCGTTGGATACAGACCGTCCAGTGGCTTTACGTAACGGAGTGAAAGAAACAAATTTTGAAGTAAGTTCAACAGCGACTAGAACGTACGAAAATCCATTCGATGTTCTGACAAGGGGTCCCAAGAGATCAACAGCAGCAAATTCTTTTAATTTAGAAGGAATAATAGGAAATAACGGAGCACGATGTGAGATAGTAGATGGTTTCGCCTTTTGACAAAGTTTACAAATAGACAAGACTCTTCGAATTCTCTTTTCCATATTGTTAAAATAACAAGTCGTTCGAAGAATATGATAACATTTTCGTGGGCCAAAATGTGCGTAGCTGAAATGAATGTACCAAATGAGCTTATTAACAAAATCGTCTGGAATGCAAAGTACCCATAGCTTGTCATCAACAGTGCAGCGTTTGAAGAGTATGTTGTTTCTAACCAGGTAATAATGCCGAATCTGAGTGTGTGTCTTTTCATGCCATTTACTTTTGATATCTTTCCAAATCGGATCTTTATCTTGTTCATGAGCAATGTCCTTTAAAGATGTGGTGATGAAGTTTTCAAAGGCGACTTTCTGAATGTAAAGAATACTGAAATTTTTCTCGAGGTTGCCTTCTGTGTTACTTTTCTCAAGCCCAGCCGGTGCGCGTGACAGCGCGTCCGCAACAATGTTCTCCTTGCCGGGAATGTAGACTATTGTGAAGCGGAATTCTTGCAGAAACAATGCCCAACGTTTTAACCTATCATGATTTAATTTTGAAGACATAAGAAATTGTAATGCACGATGATCACTGTATACTTTTACGTGCTTACCAGAAAGAAAGAAACGGAATTTGTTAAATGCCCAAACGATAGCTAAAGCTTCTAATTCAGTAACGGAATAATTTTTTTCAGATTTTGTTAGCACTCGGCTAGCAAAAGCAATGGTTTTCTGAACAGTAATGTCATCTTCTATGGCTTCTTGAAATAAATGGGCACCAAGACCAACTTTGGAAGAATCAGTGCTAAGGCAGAAATCTTGTGACAGATCTGGATGAGCTAGTATTGGCGCGTGAAGTAACGCTTCTTTCAAAGAATTGAATTCCAACTGTGCTTGTTCGTCCCAGTTCCAAATAGTATTTTTTCCAGTGAGAGAACAAAGTTTTGGTGTAACTAGAATTTGCATATTCAGAAAACGACGGTAAAAATTTACGAGACCTAGAAAACTGCGGACTTGTTTTTTTGTGGATGGAACTGGAATGGCTCTAATTGCTTCTAACTGTTCAGGATCCGGCTGAATGCCTTCAGAAGAAATAATATGTCCCAAAAACTTCACCTTTGACCTACCGAATTCAGACTTTTCCAAGTTAACTGTAATTCCAGATTCTGCAAAAATACGTAACAAACTGTTGAGGATGCGGTTATGTTGTTCCCATGAAGCTTCTGCTATTAGAATATCGTCCACATATAAAGTGATGTGACGTTTTAAGAACTCAGGTAATATGGAATTTAACCCACGAATGAATGCTGCTGAAGAAATGTTCAAACCAAAAGGAAGTTTCCGAAACTGATAACAAACGCCGAAACAAAGGAAAGCTGTGTATTTTCTGCATTCTGGATGAAGTTCGATCTGATAAAAGCTGGATCTGAGATCAATGGAAGACAACACTTTTACACCATTAAAATTTTGAAGAAGTTCTTCCATCGTCTGCGGCCTGTCTGTTTCAGGAATGATGATAGTATTGATTTGTCTCGAATCTAAAACAAGCCTGATCGATCCATTCTTCTTCTCAACAACATGTAATGGATTGTTGTATGAGCTTACTGCAGGCTCAATAATGCCCTCGACAAGCATAGATTGTATTTCTGTTCTAACACGGTCCCTATAATGCGCCGGAATTACGTAAGGTCTAACACAAAATTTAGTATGCTCACGAACACGAAATTGGTATTGAAACCCCTTGATTGTTCCTGTTTTGTGAGTAAAAACTGTGGAATGTGCTTGTAAAATCTCAAAAAGGTCCTGCCTATCAGTGTCATTACAATTCTCAATTGTTTGAATTTTATTCTGAATTAACTCATTAATTTCAAATATGCCGTCGATGTCATCCCTGTCAGTACTTGCAGAGTGATTATTGGTGTCTAGTTCCGTAGAAAATTCCGAACTGTTGTCTAACAGAACGTAAAGCCGATTAATTTCCTCATCATGGTTTGAGAGCCAGTCTTCAAATTTCAAAGCTATTGACTTACCTTCTTTCTCTAAACTTATTTCAGCATCGTGAAAGCTTAAGATTGCTTTGTATTCATTCAAAAAGTCTACTCCCAGTATAATTTCCGTCGACAATAATGGAACAATAAGGAAGTTCATAGAGAAGCTGTGGCTTTGACAAAAGAATTCTAAGTTGGTTTGTTGGCGTACATCTACACTTTTTCCAAAGATTGCACCTTGTAATTTAATCTTACGTAACGGAAGTGTGGGGCAATCGTTCGCTTTGTTGCATTTGCTAAAAGCTGTTTCGCTAATTACTGAAATGGGACTGCCAGAGTCAAGTACTGCCGTAAATTTTACGTCATTTACAGTAATGTGAATCACAGGATATGCAATGGTGTTACGTGTTACGTCGTGTTCCTGGAGTAAGATGTCCCTAATGTCTTCCATTTTTACGTAATTACTAGCTACGGCAGCTGCGTCATCAGTTTCATAAGTACGTCTTGTGGCTGCCAGTGGTGTGAGTCATCGCCTATTGTCTCTTTGTTGGCGCGCGTCGTTATTGGGATTTGGAGACCTAACTTCTACAAATTCATCGTGACGAGAGTGCTCTGCTCTGTTTAAATCTCGCCAGTTCTGATGCAATTCAGGTCTGTCGTTACGATCATATCGTCTGTCGTCATGTCGGTAGTTTCCATAGTTTCTTTCTTGTCGGTCACATGGTGGAGAATTTCTCCTTGAATCGTAACTACGCGCTGGACCGTTGCGTCTAAAGTTATTCTGTCTCCCTTGATAATAGTTATTTTGGTTCCCATATTGTCTGTTTCTCTGATTGTCTCTGTGATAGTCATTACCGCGGAAAGGTGATCTTTCCCTGTAACTATTACTCTGCCAGTGGTTATCATATGGGTGGTGTCTGTTTTGGTCACGATTTACGTTGTAAGAATAGGTTTGTCGTGGCCATTTATTGTTTCTGTCGTCACGGAATTGTGACGGATGTGACCTGTAATGATTGTTTTCCTGTTTTCGCATCCCGCGACTGTCTGTGTCAATTTCCAGTTCTTGTAACAGTCCCTGAAAAGCTTCAATGTCGTCTTTGCAACGTCCTGCTAAAATAATATGTCTCAAATGTTCAGGCAGTTTGATTAAGCAAATGCGGATGAGTTCTGAGGGGCTGTATGGGTTTGACAGGTATTGATTCTTGTGCAACATGTCTTCAAAATATTTGACAAGACTGGAAAATTCAGATTGTTCAAAGTGTTTCATCATCATGATACTATGTTTCACGCGATCTTGTGTAGCTTGTGACCAATATGCTGAGAGGAACGCATGGTAAAATTCTCCTTCACTGTGGCAATCGTGAATGACCGATCGCATTCTTACAGCTGGTTCATTCTCCAAATAGCCACACATAAATTCTAATCTGTGTTCTAATGACCAGTTGGGAGGAAAACAATGAGAGAATTGATGGAGCCATGCTTGTGGATGAATGTCGTTGCCAGAATTCTTAAATGTTTTGAATTTACGTGTAGTAATGAACAGCTTATAGTCAAAATCATCATGTCGGCGAGTCACATATCGGTCATTGTTACGTCGTGTCGGCGGTTCCATCTCAAAATTCGGTGCACCTTGCCAATTCCTTTCATAATTACCGAAATGCTCTGTGTTATTATTTTGTGGCTGTTCCGTATTTCTATGTCCCTCTTCCCTTATTGGGGCGCGAGTGTCCTCTGAAATACGTAATTCTTGTATTACCTGTGTCAGCTGATCTTGTACTTCCCGCATTTCTCTTTTGTATTGCGTATTAATTTGATTCTGATTTTGTTTGAATTTTCTTATTTGTTCATACTCTTCTGTGTCAGTGAAGGCTACGGGTCTTGTGTCATTCAGATCATCATCTACCTTTGTAGATAAGTTAGTGACCTGATCCGAAAGTTCAGCTACTTTCTCCGATAATGAACTAATTTCCTCCATGTGTCTTTCTACTGTGTCCTTTAAGTTTTCCTGAGTTTTTGCAAGTTGCGTTACCGAATCGGTAGATGCAACTGAGTCAATTTTAGCTTGCAAGGTGTCGTGATTTTCATGAACAATAGTTTGCAGTTCTTTTATGGCTGCTTCATGATTCTGTAATGCATTTTCATGACGCGAAAAAATAGGTTGGAAATGCTCACAAATTTGTGTTTTTACGTCATTACAGACCTTTTGACATTTCGATTCAATGTTATGTAATTCAGTAGTTAAATCTTCACGTGTTTGTTCAAGTGTGGTGTCTAACTTTTGAAGCTTTTGCTGTGTTTGTCTCTGATTTTGTTCCATTGTGTGTAACTGTTGCTGTGTTTGTTTCTGGTGTTGTTCCATTGTGTCTAACTTTTTAAGATTTTGTTCCATTGTGTCTAACTTTTGAAGATTTTGTCCCATCTGTTGCATTAATTGTAATAACAATGCATTAGTGTCTGGAATCTGTTCCTCTACGCTTTTCGGCAGTGCATTTGCACCAGCAACATTCACATTTTGACAAGCAGAAAATGTGTCTTGACTCATTTGAGAAAACGGTGAGGACGCAAAACCTGAATCTACAGTATTTGCAAAATTGTGTCCTATCATTTCGGATTCCTGAGGCGAGCTGTTGCCGACCGATCGATCGATAATGCTTCCCTGTTCACTACCTGTTTGACTGTCTACGCCATTGTTTGACGCCCGCTCCATTTCCCTATGCACAGTTACCAAATTACTACTTTGAACATTAGTTAACTCATTACACAGTGGCGCTAACACATTGCTTTCGTCTTCACTGTCGTTTCTCATTTTACTTTGGAGCCGAGTGTTACGTTTTTCACACGCCATTATTGTGACAATATTTCACACGATAACACAGAAAAACACAATTTGAAGAGCAAAAATAAGAGAACACATTAACATAGCACTGAAAATAATATCTAGTTAATTGCAGCAGCGAAATTCTTGGCGCAAAGCTACATGCATGCCACAACTGTTTTACTGTACAACAATGAAAGACTGCAACTACAAAGGAGATTCTCTCTACAATTACGCACTATCAATAAACAAAAGCTACACTAAATACACAAACTACAAGAAAAAATCAGAAGATTCCAGTGAGGTATCCTAGGCTAAGGGTCGACATATGAAACGTCCCCTTTGAACAATTTTACATATGAAACGTCCACTTAGAACAATTATACAAGCTTGTGCTTAACCTGGCACACAATAATTTTAGCGCAACGCAATCTGACTATCAAAAATCCCTGCAAAAGAATGGCCCTGACAAACATTAAACTATACCTTTCAGAAATCACTTACCTCACAAAAATCTTCGTTGCTCGAACTACTGCAATACAGCGAGCGCCACTACTGCCAGCTAAATAAAAGATTCAAACTACTGAAGGCACTAACTACTGATAGGGATGGTTAGCAAATGAAAGATATTAATAGAGAACAAACAATGTATTTACCTTAATATTCATAATTGACATCCAGTATTACAAATTATCAAAACTCCGCCATCTCTCTGCCCACATCCACCACTGCTGGCGGCTCACCTCCAACTGCCCAGCGCTACGCGCTGTTCGCATCCAGCTATAGCAGTTCATGACAACAATGGCAGACAACAATTCAAACTAGCCACATACTGCACACAGCACAGCCAGTGATTTTCATATAGAGAGTGCTACGTAACGTTGCCAATAAAAAACATAAACAGCAAACTTACATAAAGAAAACATAAACAGCCTACTTACAACATCAACCAGGAAAACCAAAGGGAGGTGACTGGCGATACCTGTGACGGAAGTAGTTAGGCCAGCAAATTGAGCCGCTACGCGTCAAATGGGTGTATCCTGAAGTGCCATCTCGCTAAAAAGAAAATGCCGCTGAAGGCGGAAATGCTAGGCGCAAGCATGCCTTTGATCGTTGATGGATCACTACATAGCAAGAGGATCGATATATAGCCCTAGTGACCAAAACGAACAGACGTCTAACCGCAAGCCGGATCGCTACTCTGAAAGAACCATTTCGCGGCGATTAAATCAGGCTGGTTTTTGTGCTCAGAGCCTTTAAATGTATCACGTCGTCTTCGAGAAAGAGTTCGTTGATTTAGGGAGCATATGGATTGGGGCCAGCAACAGCGGACCGGAATAATGATCTCCGTGATATCCGACGAATCTCACTTCACTATGGCAAGTAGTTCTGGCCACCAGCTAGTGTGAGGAGAGAAGGGAACATGTTAAACACGACAGAAAGTACAGGAACGTCATACATATCGCCTAGGTGTTATGGGAGGGGCGGGGGGGGGGGGGGGCAGGTATTACGCACAGTGGATGAACACCGCTGCATATCTTTGCGCGAGATACCTTTACAGCACAGAGGCATTGCAGCGAGATTATTCTTTATCATGTTCGTTGGTTTAGTGGTGCGCTAGGTCGCGATAACGCCGGGCCACACAGGGCCGCTGAGGTGTCCGGTGGGAACTACCTGGGCCTAAACACAATAGAGCATGTCTGGGATGCTCTTTCCAGATGCGTTTCTCAACGAATACCTGCCTCCCCAAACCACGCAAGAATGAAAACCGCCTTGAGAATGGTTGGACCAATATCCCCTGAACACTCCTCTTCGTTAGCCAACAAGAATAATAGGTGCAAAATATGCATTAGTGCCCGAGGAGGGCATATTCCTTACTGAGAGTCCGATATCGACCCATATGTTGGGAGTCTGACCTGTGTAAAACATGAACGTAATTTATGTCTGTTATCCAGATTTTCCATGTGGTGAAATCTGTACCATTTTCCTTTATAAATATACCACTCCATATATGCTGTGCACGTACTGTGTTTCATATCGTCCAAAACTGCCTGTGGGCATGCCTGTCGAACAATGCATCTGCTCCTTAGCAACTGTCAAGCAGTGTATAACAGTGCAAATGATCAATTTTGTCGTAGATCCTATACGTCAAAATAAAGGACATTTTCAACCATTCTCTGACCTCCAGCATCTTCCCAATATCCTGAAAGTAGGGACTCATTGCCATGAAGAAATCTGCCAAGCAACCTTCCGACTACAGGCCCATTTGCATTCTACCAGCGTTATCCAAGGCTTTACATAATCCTCGAACAGTTACCAATTATTTAGCGTACAATAACCTTTTCGATGAATACCAGTCGGTTTTCCGGCAAAATCGCAGCACGACGACAAATCTTATAAAAATGATTGACGAAATGAAACAATCTATGAACATACAAGAAGCGACTGTTTCAAGAAAGATTTCGACACTGTTGACTCTGACATTCCACTTGCTAAACATACAAGAGAATAAGACTTTGGTGGCAATGGTTTTGATTCCATCTCTGGAATAAACTTCTACTTACCAGTTTTGCTTCTGAATGTAACCCTGTCTGATGTGTTAGTTACGTCAATTTTTGCTTTTGTCAAAACCTTAATTTAAGTTATAAAAGGTACTGATACTTTAAGGATGAGACATAATCCAACAGATGTTTTGTTAGTCTATTTCCAGGTAATCTATCTAGGCGTCCATAGAATTTTATTCGTCTCTTTCTGATGTCTATTTCGAAGTTTAATACTTTTTTTGTTGTCTCGATGGTTTGCTGCCTGTATCCATCTTTTGTTTATCGTGGTCCCAGAATTTTTATAATAATCTTTCTCTGCACCTTCGAAATTTCTTGTAAATCTAGTTTTCCATCCAATGAGTGTTTCACTTGCATATGTGACTGTCGGTTTAATTACTGCGTTGTAGTGCCAGATTTTAGTGATTTTTTACAGTCCTGTTGGTTGAATAATTTTACCGAGGTAATTAAAGTGTTTGACTCTGTTGATTTCACCACAATTTGTTTTAAGTTTCGCAATTTCTAACTTAGAATACATGAATTCAGTCTTGTCGAAGGAGACTTGCAGGCCAACCTTCTCTGCATATTCTTTGAGGGTCTCTATTTGTTTTACTGCTGTTTCTTCACTGTCGGTTAGAAAGTCACTTCCAAACTCTAAGTACGGTACGTTCAGTTTTGCTTGACATCCTCCTAGTTCGACTGGCTTCCAAAAGGTTTGTTTCCTTAGTTCCATTTCAATTCTTTAATTACTTCGTCTAAAACTATGTTGAATGATAGTGGCGAGATCCCATCTCCTTGTCTTACTCCTGTTTTTACTAAGAATGGTTCCGAAATTTACGAATTTAATTTTCGATTTGGTTTCTGACAGTGTTTGTTCGATTATTTTTAGAGTTTTGGTGTAAGTTCGCGTTCTTCTGGAATGTTGCATGGAGATTGTCTATCTATACAATCCTATGCTTTTTTTAATCACTAAATGTGCAGACTATTGGTTTCGACCTGATTGCTTTAATTTTCAAAATAGTTTCAAGACTGAAGTTCTGTTCCGGGCACGATCTATCAGGTCCAAATCCTGCTTGGTAATCTGAAATTGTATGTTCTAGTTTTTCTTGTGCCCTCATTGGAAGACAACGGATAAAATTTTGTAAGTGACCGGCAAAAGTAAAATGCCTCTAACTGTTTACATATGATCTCTCTCCATTTTTGTGCAATGGATGAATTAGTGCACTTTTCCATTCCTCTGAAATTTTTTCTGTCTGCCAAATTTCTTGGATGATTTGAATAATCTCTTTTAAGAATAGTTCAGCGACAGTTCTAACTTCTCCCAGTGACTTACTGTCTTTGGTCCCTTTAATGTGACGACAATTCTCTTGAGTTGGTGGAAGTGAACTTTCGTTCGCTTGTTCTGGTTAAAATCTGGGGAATCTCTTATTTGGTTGTGAGAAATTCAGAAGTTGTGAGAAATATCTGGCTAATTCTTGACTATTTCCTTTGTTAGTTAGTGCCAGTTTTCCATTGTTTCCTGAAACAGCGGTTTCGTGGAGTGTATCCTTTGATTTGATTTGCAAACGTTTTGTGGTTGGTGAAGTCTTCTCAGTTGACTTTAGTTGTTCGTTAAGATATTTTCTTTTAGTTTGTTTAAAGATTTTAGCTATTTGTTTTCTGATTTCAAAAGATTTCACTTACGTGGTTTCTGATTTGTCACAATTATAGTTTAAGAGGGCTCGTTGTCTCTCTTCTATCGCATTATCAAAATTTCAGTTCCAACATGGGTGCTTGGATTTTTTCTTTAATGGGATCAGTTCTCTAGCTTTCTGTATAATTTTCGTTTGGAAATCTCTCCAGTCGTCTGTAGGCTGCTTTTCCCACAATTCTGTAATTTTTGGTTCTTGAATTTTATCAAATCAAATTTAGGAATCAGTGGTGTTTTCCTTCGGCACTTCCTGTCTGGTGTGAATTCAATTTTGACTTTGGTAAGATAGTGGTCAGAATCTATGTTTGTCCCTCTGCGGACTTGACCGTCGTGTACTTCTTTTAGGAAGTCATAGAAGATCGCAACATGGTCTATTTGAAATTCACCTTGCTGAAGTATCGTGGATCGCCACGGTTTTTGTTTGTTGTGGGTCTTTCGAAGTGCTGTTGACATGACTTTTAGATTGTTTTTTTTTTTTGTATTTCCTCTCTTTTACAATTTGTGCGTTTAAATCACCGAGAAGAATTTTTACGTCCTCCTTTGGAATTTTGGACATTTCAATTTCAAGTTCTTTTTTGTTGTCAATGTTAGTAGGTGTATGCACATTTATAACTGTGTATGTTCTGTTGGTGTGCTTAATTCGCATGGTCATTAATCTGTTGCTGACTTGATTTACATCTGTAACAGAGTCAAGGATGTCCCTATTCACAATAAAGGCCAAGCTAAATAATGTAGCTCCTTTGCATATTTTCTTGTCTGTTTCGTTTTCAAAGATGCGGTAGTTGTTGCAGTCTGTTGTTTCCGAATCGGTGAATCTAGTCTCTTGAAACGCAAGGACTTGAATTGTCTGTCTATTGAGTTCTTAGTAAGATACTGTAATTTGCCAGTCTGAATAAGTGTTTGGATGTTAGAAGTGCCAATATATGTGTGAGATTTTCGTGGAAATTTACCAGATAAATTCGACTTTCTCTGTCGTTCGAGCCCAAGCTCCCTAAAATCCGATAGCTTGGTTGTCGCCGCAGAACGAGTGGACTGACCACCTGGGATAATATTAATATTACGTGTATGAATCATTCTGCTTGTAATTAGGTTCCAGCTGATACTCGTTGGACAGAACCAGGAATTTCTAGTTCCTGGAGCTCAGTGTTCAGCCGCACTTCACACGGTGAACAGACATTGGCCAGAGTACCGGTGGTAACCGCACGGACGTGTCTGGACTTTTAAATATGCTTTATCTTCTTTATAAAGTGGCCTCTTCTGCGACTTCCACCGTTCCGATGATCTGCATCTCCGCTTTCACTGCCGTTGAGGTCTTCGCCGTTATCTTGGCAAGGAACCCTTACAAGGTGCCATTTTCCGGGTCATGTGAACCAAGATTTTTAACAAGGTATTATTCCTACCGCTCCTCCTTTTTCAACCGGGCTTGGGACAGGCTTAAGCAGAGTTTATTATTTACTGACTGGTTTGATGCGGCCCGCCACGAATTCCTTTCCTGTGCTAACCTCTTCATCTCAGAGTAGCACTTGTAACCTACGTCCTCAATTATATGCTTGACGTATTCCAATCTCTGTCTTCCTCTACAGCTCCCTCTAGTACCATGGAAGTCATTCTCTCATGCCTTAGCAGATGTCCTATCATGCTGTCCCTTCGCCTTATCAGTATTTCTCCGATTCTGCGTAGAACCTCCTCATTCCTTACCTTATCAGTCCACCTAATTTTCAACATTCGTCTATGGCACCACATCTCAAATGCTTCGATTCTCTTCTGTTCCGGTTTTCCCACAGTCCATGTTTCACTACCATACAATGCTGTACTCCAGACGTCCATCCTCAGAAATTTCTTCCTCAAATTAAGGCCGGTATTTGATATTAGTAGACTTCTCTTGGCCAGAAATGCCTTTTTTGCCATAGCGAGTCTGCTTTTGATGTCCTCCTTGCTCCGTCCGTCATTGGTTATTTTACTGCTTAGGTAACAGAATTCCTTAACTTCATTGACTTCGTGACCATCAATCCTGATGTTAAGTTTCTCGCTGTTCTCATTTCTACTACTTCTCATTACCTTCGTCTTTCTCCGATTTACTCTCAAACCATACTGTGTACTCATTAGACTGTTCATTCCGTTCAGCAGATCATTTAATTCTTCTTCACTTTCACTCAGGATAGCAATGTCATCAGCGAATCGTATCATTGATATCCTTTCACCTTGTATTTTAATTCCAATCCTGAACCTTTCTTTTATTTCCGTCATTGCTTCCTCGATGTACAGACTGAAGAGTAGGGGCGAAAGGCTAAGGCCTTGTCTTACACCCTTATTAATATGGGCACTTCGTTCTTGATCGTCAACTCTTATTATTCCCTCTTGGTTGTTGTACATATTGTATATGACCCGTCTCTCCCTATAGCTTACCCCTACTTTTTTCAGAATCTCGAACAGCTTGCACCGTTTTATATTGTCGAATGCTTTTTCCAGGTCGACAAATCCTATGAAAGGGTCTTGATTTTTCTTTAGCCTTGCTTCCATTATTAGCTGTAACGTCAGAATTGTCTCTCTCGTCCCTTTACTTTTCCTAAAGCCAAACTGATCGTCACCTAGCGCATTCTCAATTTTCTTTTCCATTCTTCTGTATATTATTCTTGTAAGCAGCTTCGATGCATGAGCTGTTAAGCTGATTGTGCGATAATTCTCGCACTTGTCAGCTCTTGCCGTCTTCGGAATTGTGTCGATGATGCTTTTCCGAAAGTCAGATGGTATATCGCCAGACTCATATTCTACACACCAACGTGAATAGTCGTTTTGTTGCCACTTCCCCCAATGATTTTAGAAATTCTGATGGAATGTTATCTATCCCTTCTGCCTTATTTGACCGTAAGTCCTCCAAAGCTCTTTTAAATTCCGATTCTAATACTGGATCCCCTATCTCTTCTAAATCGACTCCTGTTTCTTCTTCTATCACGTCAGACAAATCTTCACCTCATAGAGAGTTTCAATGTATTCTTTCCACCTATCTGCTCTCTCCTCTGCATTTAACAGTGGAATTCCCGTTGCACTCTTTTTGACTTTCCTGTATGCTGAGTGTGTCCTTCCGACAATCATATCTTTTTCGATGTCTTCACATTTTTCCTGCAGCCATTTCGTCTTAGCTTCCCTGCACTTCCTATTTATTTCATTCCTCAGCGACTTGTATTTCTGTATTCCTGATTTTCCCGGAACATGTTTGTACTTCCTCCTTTCATCAATCAACTGAAGTATTTCTTCTGTTACCCATGGTTTCTTCGCAGCTACCTTCTTTGTACCTATGTTTTCCTTCCCAACTTCTGTGATGGCCCTTTTTAGAGATGTCCATTCCTCTTCAACTGTACTGCCTACTGCGCTATTCCTTATTGCTGTATCTATAGCGTTAGAGGACTTCAAACGTATCTCGTCATTCCTTAGTACTTCCGTATCCCACTTCTTTGTGTTCTGATTCTTCCTGGCTAATGTCTTGAACTTCAGCCTACTCTTCATCACTACTATATTGTGGTCTGAGTCTATATCTGCTCCTGGGTACGCCTTACAATCCAGTATCTGATGTCGGAATCTCTGCCTGACCATGATGTAATCTAATTGAAATCTTCCCATATCTCCCGGCCTTTTCCAATTATACCTCCTCCTCTTGTGATTCTTGAACAGGGCATTCGCTATTACTAGCTGAAACCTGTTACAGAACTCAGTTAGTCTTTCTCCTCTTTCATTCCTTGTCCCAAGCCCATATTCTCCTGTAACCTTTTCTTCAACTCCTTCCCCTACAACTGCATTCCAGTCGCCCATGACTATTAGATTTTCGTCCCCCTGTACATACTGCATTACCCTTTCAATATCCTCATACACTTTCTCTATCTGTTCATCTTCAGCTTGCGACGTCGGCATGTATACCTGAACTATCGTTGTCGGTGTTGGTCTGCTGTCGATTCTGATTAGAACAACCCAGTCGCTGAACTGTTCACAGTAACACACCCTCTGCCCTACATTCCTATTCATAACGAATCCTACACCTGTTATACCATTTTCTGCTGCTGTTGATATTACCCGATACTCATCTGACCAGAAATCCTTGTCTTCCTTCCACTTCACTTCACTGACCCCTACTATATCTAGATTGAGCCTTTGCATTTCCCTTTTCAGATTTTCTAGTTTCCCTACCACGTTCAAGCTTCTGACATTCCATGCCCCGACTCGTAGAACGTTATCCTTTCGTAGATTATTCAATCTTTTTCTCATGGTAACCTCCCCCTTGGCAGTCCCCACCCGGAGATCCGAATGGGGGACTATTCCGGAATCTTTTGCCAATGGAGAGATCATCATGACACTTCTTCAAATACAGGCCACATGTCCTGTGGATACACGTTACGTGTCTTTAATGCAGTCGTTTCCATTGCCTTCTGCATCCTCATGATCATTGCTGATTCTTCCGCCTTTAGGGGCAATTTCCCACCCCTAGGACAAGAGAGTGCCCTGAACCTCTATCCGCTCCTCCGCCCTCTTTGACAAGGCCGTTGGCAGAATGAGGCTGATTTCTTATGCCGGAAGTCTTCGGCCGCCAATGCTGATTATGTATCAAAATTTAGGCATTGGCGGGGATCGAACCCGGGACCGAAGACGTTTTGATTAAGAATCAAAGACGCTACCCCTAGACCACGGGTACCCCACTATTGTCAGTTATTACGAGGGTAATCCCAAAAAGTAAGGTCTCCTATTTTTTTTTATAAGTACAGAACTCTGTGCCGCAGTTGGTTACACTGTTATGAAGAGTGCTTCACGCGCTGTGTGTTGACATGCACACGCCGCGCTGAGGCGCTCAGTCTTGGCTTGGCAGCCGTTGAGAATGGAGCTCCCGTTGGATGTTACCGCCAAGTGCGAATTGCGCGCAGTTATTCGGTTTTTGAACGCAAAGGGCACTGCGCCGATTGAAATCCATCGCCAATTGACGGAAGTGTATGGTGAGTCGTGCATGGATGTCAAAAATGTTCGTAAGTGGTGTAGAGCGTTTGCAGCTGGTCGGACCGAAATTCACGACGAACAAAGGAGCGGGAGACCGTCAGTTCCTGAGGAGACAGTGTTGAAGACCGAAAACTGAAGGGTGAAGGCTGAGCAAAGCATGCGTGAAGATCGGCGAATCACCCTGGATGATCTCTGCACGTTGGTTCCTCAGGTTTCCCGAAGCACCGCTCACAGAATTTTAACGGAAATATTGAACTACCGGAAGGTGTGCGCAAGATGGGTGCCACGCATGCTGACTGAGGACCACATGCGGCAACGAGTTGATGCTTTCCGCGCATTTCTTTACCGCCTTGCAGCCGAACAGGACAACTTTTTGGATTGAATTTTCACGGGTGACGAAACCTGGGCATACTACTTCACACCTGAGACCAAGCAACAATCACGCCAGTTCTTAACTTTCTGAACAGCATGGCGGCGAGCTGGTGTGACGTGGGCATAAAAAAACTGCCACAGAGGCTACAAAAATGCATCGACAGAAATGGTGATTATGTCGAAAAATAGCGAAATGTTCAACGTGTAAACTGATGTAAACCATTGTAGAAATAAACAGGTCTATGTACTCATAAGAAAATAGGAGACCTTACTTTTGGGATTACCCTCGTATTATTATAATTATTGCCTGTTGTTATTATTATTATTCCTGTAAATATTTTTGTAATATCTTTGTCATGAGCTGTTCCCGGTTAAACTTAAGTGAGGGCTTTAAGGCCTTAATCCAGTCAGATTGAGTAACCACTAAATAAATAAATAAAACCAATTTCTTCCTCAACAGGGCAGAGTGTTCCCCAGTGATCATTGCAATATCTGGCGCCAAGAATGGAGTTCTGTTAGAAACAGAAGTCAGTACTAAAAGAACGTTCTTAATAAACTATTTATTTTGTAAATTGTCTTATGGTTTCTTTTCAGCGATGACCTGAGCAACATAATTCTGAAACTTCCTGGCAGATTAAAACTGTATGCTCGACCGAGACTCGAACTCGGGACCTTTGCCTTTCGCGGGCAAGTGCTCTATCATCTGAGCCCCCGAAGCACGACTCACGGCCGGTACTCACAGCTTCACTTCTGCCAGTATCTCGTCTCCTACCTTCCAAACTTAACAGAAGCTCTCCTGCGAACCTTGCAGAACTAGCACTCCTGAAAGAAAGGAGGCAGCGGTGACATGGCTTAGCCACAGCCTGGGGGATGTTTCCAGAATGAGATTTTCACTCTGCAGCGGAGTGTGCGCTGATATGAAACTTCCTGGCAGATTAAATAATTCTGTGCTATCGGAATGTCTTCTCAATTTTTGCTTGCCAGTAAGCTATGCACGAAAAGAGATATCTTTTTTTTATTCTCATGACAAATGTTAGATTTGGCACTTAGAATGTTTGAGGTTTCCTCTCTTCGTATGATTCTTCCACCTTATTGCACAGATGTTTTATTAATGGTTCAAATTATTCACGCTAAATGATAACAGCCGAACAGTTGCAGGATAAAGATTTATTGAAATCCTTGACCACGGTTTCGGTATATCTAAATAACCTTAATCAGAAGGAAAAACACACCTGAACAGGAAGACACCATTAGCAAAAAACTTAGCAACATAACTGAGATAGAAGAAAAAACCAAACACTTATAGCTGTAAGTACCATGAAAATTGCTACACGAAGTGAGTAAGGGTTACAAACTGGACCTGTTCGAGGAATTAGAAATTTTCAAACATCTCAAAAAGATGGATTTATTCTTAATGAACAGGTGCAGCTTAGAAACAAAGTATTTTGGATAGTTTCAAAAAACCCCTTCTTGCTCTAACGTAATATAGTCTGGCTGACTAGAGTTAGTTTTCTTGTCTGCTGATGCTGGTGAGATGCTCCCTTCCTGTCTTGTTGGGATTTTACGTATTTTTTATGATTGTTCAAAATGGTTCAAATGGCTCTGAGCACTATGGGACTCAACATCTTAGGTCATAAGTCCCCTAGAACTTAGAACTACTTAAACCTAACTAACCTAAGGACATCACACACATCCATGCCCGAGGCAGGATTCGAACCTGCGACCGTAGCTGTCACGCGGATCCAGACTGAAGCGCCTTTAACCGCACGGCCACACCGGCCTGCTTTTTATGATTGTTGTTTGCTGTTTTCGATGTGTGTATGGTTTAAGTGATCCTGTTATGTTTTCTATTCATGACGACAGTTGCTTTCAATTTACTACAACATTTTGTTCGTTTTCGCTGGTATCCTAGTCTTTAATTTGCGCGAGGTTCTCGCGCACAACACTAGTGTCCTCCCTCGTTAGGTTTGTTCCTCAGCGCAAGCTTCACCTGCTTGACTCAAGGACACAGGCAATTTGGTGTACATATTTTCTATTTCTATGTACGTGTTTTAAATGGTTCTGATATGTTTTATTTATTAAGATAGAGGGTTTGAACTAGTACAAGCTTTAAAATTTTGATGCGCATGATCATGTATCCCTGGGTCTCAATGTGCGCGAGTGTCTCGCGCATACCACAAGTGCCCTCTCTCGGTGAGACTGTCTGCCCTAATGCTTCCACACCCTCTTCATGCCAGTTCACAGGCTACGTACTGATAATATGCCGTGTTAGCATTGCCCATCTCTTCATAATTATGCTGTACAGATGGAGGTGATTTTTTTAATTTCAACTACTGACGACGCCTTTGGCACGATTGTTTCATGCATCTCCACTGCAGGATGTGATTTTCAAGTAACAAAGTTTTTGTGCCTGTAATACTTTGGTTTCAGATTTCGAGGTAGAATGGGATAGGAATGATGATGGAAATAGGATCACATTTGAGGAAGTGGAAAAAATGGTCAATAGATTGCAGTGCAATAAAGCGGCTGGGGTGGATGAAATTAAGTCGGAACTCATCAAATGCAGTGGAATGTCAGGTCTTAAATGGCTACACAGGATAATTGAAATGGCCTGGGAGTCGGGACAGGTTCCATCAGACTGGACAAAAGCAGTAATCACACCAATCTTTAAACATGGAAACAGAAAAGATTGTAACAACTACAGAGGTATCTCTTTAATCAGCGTTTTGGGTAAAATCTTCTTAGGTATTGTTGAAAGGAAAGTGCGAGTATTAGTTGAGGACCAATTGGATGAAAATCAGTGTGGGTTTAGGCCTTTTAGAGGTTGTCAGGACCAGATCTTTAGCTTACGGCAAATAATGGAGAAGTGTTATGAGTCGAACAGGGAATTGTATCTATGCTTTATAGATCTGGAAAAGGCATATGGCCGGGTTCCTAGGAGGAAGTTATTGTCTGTTCTACAAGATTATGGAATAGGAGGCAAACTTTTGCAAGCAATTAAAGGTCTTTACATGGATAGTCAGGCAGCAGTTAGAGTTGACGGTAAATTGAGTTCATGGTTCAGAGTAGTTTCAGGGGTAAGACAAGGCTGCAACCTGTCTCCACTGCTGTTCATATTATTTATGGATCATATGTTGAAAACAATAGACTGGCTGGGTGAGATTAAGATATGTGAACACAAAATAAGCAGTCTTGCATATGCGGATGACTTAGTTGTGATGGCAGATTCGATTGAAAGTTTGCAAAGTAATATTTCAGAGCTAGATCAAAAATGTAAGGACTATGGTATGAAGATTAGCATCTCCAAAACGAAAGTAATGTCAGTGGGAAAGAAATATAAACGGATTGAGTGCCAAATAGGAGGAACAAAGTTAGAACAGGTGGACGGTTTCAAATACTTAGGATGCATATTCTCACAGGACGGCAACATAGTGAAAGAACTGAAGCGAGGTGTAACAAAGCTAATGCAGTGAGCGCTCAGCTACGATCTACTCTCTTCTGCAAGAAGGAAGTCAGTACCAAGACTAAGTTATCTGTGCACCGTTCAATCTTTCGACAAACTTTGTTGTATGGGAGCTAAAGCTGGGTGGATTCAGGTTACCTTATCAACAAGGTTGAGGTTACGGATATGAAAGTAGCTAGGATGATTGCAGGTACTAGTAGATGGGAACAATGGCAGGAGGGTGTCCACAATGAGGAAATCAAAGAAAAACTGGGAATGAACTCTATAGATGTAGCAGTCAGGGCGAACAGGCTTAGATGGTGGGGTCATGTTACACGCATGGGAGAAGCAAGGTTACCCAAGAGACTCATGGATTCAGCAGTAGAGGGTAGGAGGAGTCGGGGCAGACCGAGGAGAAGGTACCTGGATTCGGTTAAGAATGATTTTGAAGTAATAGGTTTAACATCAGAAGAGGCACCAATGTTAGCACTGAATAGGGGATCATGGAGGAACTGTATAAGGGGGGCTATGCTCCAGACTGAACGCTGAAAGGCATAATCAGTCTTAAATGATGATGATGATGATGATGATGATGATGAATACTTTGGTGATTTTCATGGGACTTAAAGCTATAAGTGTTTTTTTTTTTCCTTCTATCTCAGTTATGTTGCTAAGGTTTTTGCTAATGAAGGTCTCTTGCTGTTTAGATGTATTTTTGCTTCTGATGAAGGTATATTTAGATATACCGAAACCGTGGTCAAGGATTTCAATAAATCTTTATCCTGCAACTGCCTGGCTGTTATTTACCGTGAAGATTTTCAACAGTTGCTGCTTCAGCCATGTTTGAAATTTTGGTTTACATTATTTATAACTAAAGTATCCATGTCGATCGTGTCCTCTAGATTTAGATCCATTTTTTTGTTCAGACGCTTATTCTTTTTTTTGAAAACTTCTTGTTTGTCCAGGGATGGCATCCTGGGCCTGTCACAGCTTGATCCCATTCCCGATTTGCTGGCATTTTACGGACTCCTCGTAGTGCCTTCACACCTACTGGCGTGGTAGTACTGAGATGAGGCTCATACTTTCATAGTATGGAGCGATGAGTAGGGGGTATTAAGTGACTTCCTGATACATCTCAATAGCATCAGTCGAGAACTTCAGTTTACGACGGAGAAAAAGAGCAATGGGCAACGTAATTTCCAAAGTGTATCGGTAATCAAATGTGTGGACGCAACATAAGGCGTACAGATAAACGACACACAAAGATCAGTACCTCCATAAGGAAAGTAATCCATCGCCCAAATAAAAAAGAGGTATGATTAAAACGACGCTGGATAGATGCAATAAAATGTGTGAGCCTGTTTATTTGAAAGGATTCAAAGACACAGTCGGCTTTTAAGGAAAGTCGTTTTTTCAATAAAGAACTCAAACGGATGGCACGGCCATGACGGGGGAATTCCAGGATCAACGAGGAACAACAGCCACAATCGGCGAAGCTTTTCCTTCCTTTTTTCAACAAGATTATTGAAGTTTGGTCCAACCATTGGTTTAAAACTGTTCCTAAATTAACCAGTTAAAAAAAGATTATGCTTGAAAACCGATGTACGTTATCCACAAAGGGCGACTGGTGCGTCACCCACCACGGCGAGGCGTGGCACCATCTTCTGAAAAACAGCCAACATTCAAATGCGGTTTCTGAATGTGTAACAGACTGCGTAATCTTTCTTTATACACGGAATACAGTTGGCGTTCCTGTTACCTGATTTGTTACAGTTGCACTGAAAAGGCGATCATTTGCATACCCAAGCATGTAGTGAATTTCACGGCAATTCGACGTTTATTACACACCGCCTTCAATCTGTTGCAGTTTAACGGTCAAAGGTATATTAACACACAGTAAACTTAATATAAAATGAAATGTCCCTTTGAACAAATCGACCGTAGCGGAACACGCTTTTCAAAGAGGAGACTATCAAATTAAAATTATTGAGACTACTGTTTCAGCCTAGACTACGTGGAGAAGCTAATCCAACGGCAATACAAGGTTTTTTAAACCTCGTTAAGGATCAAGAATGGCATAATGTTTGTAGTGCTGATAACGTAGGTGACAAATATAATGCTTTCCTCAACATATTTCTCAAGTCCTTTGAAATTGTTTCGACTCAGGTCTTTCAGTGCTCTGTCGAACTCTTCACGCAGTATCGTATCTCCCATTTCATCTTCGTCTACATCCTCTTACATTGCCATAATATTGTCCTCAAGTACATCGCCCTTGTATAGACCCTCTATATACTCGTTCCACATTTCTGCTTTCCCTTCTTTGCTTAGAACTGGGTTTCCATCTGAGCTCTTGATATTCATACAAGTGGTTCTCTTTTGTCCAAAGGTCTCTCTAATTTTCCTGTAGGCAGTATCTATCTTACCCCTCGTGAGATAAGCCTCTACATCCTTACATTTGTCCTCTAACCATCCCTGCTTAGCCATTTTGCACTTCCTGTCGATCTCATTTTTGAGACGTTTGTATGCTTTTTTGCCTGCTTCATTTACTGCATTTTTATATTTTCTCCTTTCATCAGTTAAATTCAAGATTTCTTCTGTTACCCAAGGATTTCTACTAACCCTCGTCTTTTTACCTACTTGATCCTCTACTGCCTTCACTACTTCATCCCTCAGAGCTACCCATTCTTCTTCTACTGTATTTCTTTCCCCCATTCTTATCAATTGTTCCCTTATGCTCTCCCTGAAACTCTGTACAACGTCTGGTATAGTCAGTTTATCCAGGTCCCATCTCCTTAAATTCCCACCTTTTTGCAGTTTCTTCAGTTTTAATCTACCGTTCATAACCAATAGATTGTGGTCAGAGTCCACATCTGCACCTGGAAATGTCTTACAATTTAAAACCTTGTTCCTAAATCTCTGTCTTACCATTATATGATCCATCTGATACCTTCTAGTATCTCCAGGATTCTTCCATGTATACAACTTTCTTTTATGATTCTTGAACCAAGTGTTAGCTATGATTAAGTCATGCTCTGCGCAAAATTCTGCCAGACGGCTTCCTCTTTCATTTCTTACCCCCACTGCATATTCACCTACTATGTTTCCTTCTCTCCCTTTTCCTACTCTCGAATTCCAGTCACCCATGACTATTAAATTTTCGTCTCTCTTCACTACCTGAATAATTTCTTTTATCTCATACATTTCATCAATTTCTACATCAACTGCAGAGCTAGTTGGCATATAAACTTGTACTACTGTAGTAGGCGTTGGCTTCGTGTCTATATTGGCCACAATAATACGTTCACTATGCTGTTTGTAGTTCCTTACCCGCATTCCTATTTTCCTATTCATTATTAAACCTACTCCTGCATCACCCCTATTTGATTATGTGTTTATAACCATGTAGTCACCTGACCAGAAGTCTTGTTCCTCCTGCCACCGAACTTCACTAATTCCTACTATAACTTTAACCAATCCATTTTCCTTTTTAAATTTTCTAACCTACCTGCCCGATTAAGGGATCTGACATTCCACGCTCCGATCCGTAGAACGCCAGTTTTCTTTCTCCTGATAACGCCGTCCTCTTGAGTAGTCCCCGCCCGGAGATCCGAATGGGGGACTATTTTACCTCATCATTAAGCATACAGTAAAGCTGCATGCCCTTGGGAAAAATGACGGCTGTAGTTTCCCCTTGCTTTCAACCGTTCGCAGTACCAGCACAGCAAGGCCGTTTTGGTTATTGTTACAAGGCCAGATCAGTCAATCATCCAGACTGTTGCCACTGCAACTACTGAAAAGGCTGCCACATGTCATGTTTGTCTGGCCTCTCAACATATACACGCCCCCCCCCCCCCCCCCCCCCCGTTGAGTTTGCACTTACGGGTACGGCCATCTGTGCAGCTGAGGCACGCAAGCCTCCCCACCAACGGCAACGCCCGTGGTTCATGGGGGAAGTTCATAAGTTCAAAACCATACTGCGTTTAAAACAATTTAGAGTAGATTTTCTGGTCATGATGCTGCTCAGTATCAATCTTCTGGTGTGTGAGCCAGCCTTAGGAAGCCTGCTGCAGTGGTAGGCAACATATCGCTAGTTTTATCACATTATGACCGCGCAGCGGCCGGGAAGAATTTGTTGAAACACATTTAAAACGTGTAAGAAAGGGGAACTTAAGTACAGTTCAATGTAGCTGTCACCATTTATAGTGAGCTGTAAATAAGGAAACATCTGGAAATCACGCAAGTCACCTTTTGGGATTTTTTGTGATCTCTCAAAGGCTTTTGATTGTGTAAATCATGGAATACTTCTAGATAAGCTCAAGTACTGTGATATGAATAGGACAGCGCTCAAATGGTTTAAATCATACGTAACTGGAAGAGGGCAGAAATATGCAAAAAACTGGTGATTTCTCAAACTGGGGAAGAATCAAGAATGGGGTGCCGCAAAGTTCGGTCTTGGGTTCTCTTCTGTTCTTAATATATATTTATGACTTGCCATTCTATATTCACGAAGATGCAAAGCTGGTACTTTTTGCCGATGATACAAGTATAGCTATCACATCCAACAGACAAGAATTAAATGATGAAATTGTAAACGATGTTTTTCAGAAAATCATTGAGTGGTTCTCTGCAAATGGGCTCTCATTAAACTTTGACAAAACACAGTGTATACAGTTCCACACAGTAAATGGAATGACACCATTAATAAATATAGACTTCGATCAGAAATCGGTAGCTAAGGTAGAATATTCAAAATTTCGAGGTGTATGCATTGATGAGGGGTTGAACTGGAAAAAACACACTGAAGATCTGCTGAAACGTTTGAGTTCAGCCACTTACGCTATTAGGGTCATTGCAAATTTTGGCGATATACATCTCAGTAAATTAGCTTACCACGCCTATTTTCATTCTCTGCTTTCGTATGGCATTATATTCTGGGGTAACTCATCATTGAGTAAAGGAGTGTTCATTGCACAAAAGCGTGTAATCAGAATAATTGCTGGAGCTCATCAAAAACCTTCCTGCGGGCACTTATTTAAAGAGCTAGGGATCTTCACTGCAGCCTTATGAATTTTGTTATTAACAATCCGAACGAATTCAAAAGTAATAGCAGTGTACATGGCTACAACACTAGGAGAAAGGATCATCTTCACAACTCAAGGTTGAATCTAACTTCGGCTAAAAAGGGGGTAAATTATGCTGCCACAAAAGTCTTTGGTGACGTACCTAATAGCATAGCCATATAGCACTTAAAAGGAAATTAAACGAATTTCTGAATGGAAACTCCTTCTACTCATTAGATGAATTTTTGGATACGGTAAGTAATTCCACCCCCCCCCCCCCCCACACACACACACAAAAACTAAAAATATTGTCATGTAATATTTTGTATAATTTAACATCTTGTATGGACACCTTTTATTAACCTGACATCAACCTCTACATCATTACGAGGTGTCGTATACATGATCTATGAAACAAGTACTAATCTAATCTAATCTAATCTAATGTAATCTAGTATAAGATAAACAGAAAATGACGCACCACGAACGAATTATCAGAATATGGGGCGGAAATGGGGAGATGTAATGTACTTGTACAGACAAACAGATGATTACTATTTCAGAAAAATTGGACAGAACTGAGCATGATATCTATCAGAAGGACATTTACAGCGATATCAATCAATGCCAAGCCGAATAACTGTTTACATATGGGCCAGAGGTTGACCAACTCGTTAATGACGTGCTCAATTTGACTTTCTCTTGAATAAATACCCAATTTTTCTAAAAATTATAAGCGTTTGCTCGCCTGTAAATGTACATCACATTTAACGATTTCCATCACATACAGAAAATTCACTCTTGGAGCGTCTTTTTCTTCCCTTAGAGCTATAAGCGTCTGCTCCCAGACTCCTAGAGCCGGGCGGGATGCGGTGGAGAGGTCCTTGTTACGCTCGAGAACGCCAAAAAAAACATAACACATTTAGTAGGCAGATAGACTTCCAGAGCGCTGTACTACAAACTGGGCCTGCCTTATCAGCAGAGGGGTACTGACGTGCGTTCGACTCGCGGCAATACGACCAGCTCAACGAAGCGTCGACTAGTTGACTAGCGACTGTTTCGTGATGGGACGGCCGTCGGCCTGCGGAATCCGGCGGCCCCAGCTCTACGTAGCTATCTCCAAGGTGCACTCGTGGACACCGAGGATTTGCTCTCAGGAGTCTCGCCCTAGGTCCACCTGAAGTACTCGCTGGCTCACAGGGGTCGGCTCGCAGCCCCCGTTTAGGAAACAAGAGCCAACAGCATCGGTGTCTACACAGGAACGGGATGAGCTGCAGCGGCGCTTATCCACTCGAAGGCTGATGACGGACAGATTCCAGGTAACACGGGTCAGGTCTCCAGCAGGCCAGGGTGATGGCGGCCTCGGCGTCCTATCAGTGTTGCCTCGGAAATTCGCAGTGCAGCTGGCAGTGGCGGAGTCCTTCCAGCTCGACTCGTGGTTCCATAGAACACTGTTTTTCAGCCTTTCTGAATATGCGAAACTCTTTCCAAGTAAAAATATTCTGGTGACCCCCAAAACCGTCGCAAATTTATGTCCGCGATTCTAAAGGTGACGTATTTATTATTCTTTCTATTGATACGAGGATCTCTCCATAAGAAATGCACACCATTTTTTTTAAAAAATCCACCTTTAACTCTACATGTTTTGAAAGTTTTACAGTGTGTAGATACATCCTTTAGGAACAATATTTTCATTTCTCCATATAATTTCTATCCCTCTCAAATGCCTTACTCCATCTTGGAACCAGCACCTGTATACCTGCACGGTAAAATTCTGGACCAACCTGCTGGAGCCACTGTTTGGCAGCGTGCACAAGGGAGTCATCATCTTCAAACCTTGTTCCACGAAGAGAGTCTTTTAGTTTCCCAAAGAGATGATAGTCACATGGAGCCAGGTCAGGACTGTGAGGAGGGTGTTTCAGTGTTGTCCATCCGAGTTTTGTGATCGCTTCCATGGTTTTTTGACTGACAAGTGGCCGAGCACTGTCGTGCAACAGCAAAACATCCTGCTTTTGCCGATGTGGTCGAACACGACTCAGTCGAGCTTGAAGTTTCTTCAGTGTCGTCACATTGTTGTTGTTGTTGTCGTCGTCGTCTTCAGTCCTGAGACTGGTTTGATGCAGCTCTCCATGCTACTCCATCCTGTGCAAGCTTCTTCATCTCCCAGTACCTACTGCAACCTACATCCTTCTGAATCTGCTTAGTGTATTCATCTCTTGGTCTCCCTCTACGATTTTTACTCTCCACGCTGCCCTCCAATGCTAAATTTATGATCCCTTGATGCCTCAGAACATGTCCTACCAACCGGTCCCTTCTTCTTGTCAATTTGTGCCACAAACTCCTCTTCTCCACAATTCTATTCAATACCTCCTCATTAGTTATGTGATCTACCCATCTAATCTTCAGCATTCTTCTGTAGCACCACATTTCGAAAGCCTCTTCTTGTCCAAACTATTTATCGTCCATGTTTCACTTCCACACAAATACTTTCAGAAACGACTTCCTGACACTTAAATCTATACTCGATGTTGACAAATTTCTCTTCTTCAGAAACACTTTCCTTGCCATTGCCAGTCTACATTTTATATCCTCTCTACTTCGACCATCATCAGTTATTTTGCTCCCCAAATAGCAAAACTCCTTAACTACTTCAAGTGTCTCATTTCCCAATCTAATTCCCTCAGCATCACCCGACTTAATTCGACTACATTCCATTATCCTCATTTTGCTTTTGTTGATGTTCATCTTATATCCTCCTTTCAAGACACGATCCATTCCGCTCAACTGATCTTCCAAGTCCTTTGCTGTCTCTGACACAATTACAATATCATCGGCGAACCTCAAAGTTTTTATTTCTTCTCCATGGATTTTAATACCGACTCCGAACTTTTCTTTTGTTTCCTTTACTGCTTGCTCAATATACAGATTGAATAACATTGGGGACAGGCTACAACCCTGTCTCACTCCCTTCCCAACCGCTGCTTCCCTTTCATGCCCCTCGACTTTATAACTGCCTTCTGGTTTCTGTACAAATTGTAAATAGCCTTTCGCTCCCTGTATTTTACCCCTGCCACATTCAGAATTTGAAAGAGAGTATTCCAGTCAACATTGTCAAAAGCTTTCTCTAAGTCTACAAATGCTAGAAATGTAGGTTTGCCTTTCCTTAATCTATTTTCTAAGATAAGTCGTAGGGTCAGTACTGCCTCACGTGTTCCAACATTTCTGCGGAATCCAAACTGATCTTCGCGGAGGTCGGCTTCTACCAGTTTTTCCACTGGTCTGTAAAGAATTCGCGTTAGTATTTTGCAGCTGTGACTTATTAAACTGATAGTTCGGTAATTTTCACATCTGTCAACACCTGCTTTCTTTGGGATTGAAATTATTATATTCTTCTTGAAGTCTGAGGGTATTTCGCCTGTCTCATACATCTTGCTCACCAAATGGTAGAGTTTTGTCAGGACTGGCTCTCCCAAGGCTGTCAGTAATTCTAATGGAATGTTGTCAACTCCTGGGGCCTTGTTTCGACTCAGGTCTTTCAGTGCTCTGTCAAACTCTTCACGCAGTATCGTATCTCCCATTTCATCTACATCCTCTTCCATTTCCATAGTACTGTCCTCAAGTACATCGCCGTTGTATAGACCATCTATATACTCCTTCCACCTTTCTGCTTTCACTTCTTTGCTTAGAACTGGGTTTCCATCTGAGCTCTTGATATTCATACAAGTGGCTCTCTTTTCTCCAAAGGTCTCACATATGCATCAGAATTTATGGTGGTTCCACATGGCATGATGTCCACAAGCAAGAGTCCCTCGGAATGGAAAAACAACGTAGCCACAACTTTTCCAGCAGAAGGTGTGGTTTTGAATTTTTTTCCTTGGGTGAATTTGCGTGATGCCACTCCATTGATTGCTTCTTCGTCTCTGGTGAAAAATGATGGAGCCATGTTTCATCACCTGTCACAATTCTTCCTAGAAATTGATCTCCACCATTCTGATACTGTTCCAAAAGCTCGCTGCACACCGTTTTTCTTGTTTCTTTGTGAGCCATTGTCAACATCATGGGAACCCACCTGGCACAAACCCTTTGTAACGCCAACACTTTCAGTATTCTGCAAACACTTCCTTCCCCTATTTTAATGTAGCGTGACAATTCGTTCAGTGTGATGCGTCTGCCAGCAGTCACCAATTCGTTAACTCTCTGCACATTGTGTGGAGTATGCGCAGTTCGAGGCCTGCCACTGCGAGGACAATCCTCAATATTGCCGTGCCAGCATTTCCATCACGTAACCTGCTTGCCCACCAACTATCTGTACTGCGATCGACAGCAGCATCTCCATACACCTTTATCAACATCTTGTGGATGTTTCCCACTGTCTCGTTTTCACAGCACAAGAATTCTAAATGACAGCACGTTGCTTCTGACGAACGTCAAGTGTAGCAGCCATCTTGAAGACATACAGTGACGGCGCCACTCACGGGAACAGGTTGAACTAAGTTCGAAAACAAGCGGGAAGGAAGTATCTACACACTGTAAAACTTTCATTCATGCAGAATGAAAACTGTATTTTTACAAAAATGGTGTGGATTTTGTAAGTAGGCTGTTTAGGTTCTTATATTGGTAACGCCGCCGCCACGTAGTGCTCTCTGTATGAAAATCACTGGCTGTGCTGTATGCAGTCTGTGGCTAGTTTGCATTGTTGTCTGCCATTGTAGTGTTGGGCAGCTGGACGTGAACAGCGCGTAGCGTTGTGCAGTTCTTTTTTTTTTTTATTATTCACGTCCAGTTGCCCAACACTACAATGGCAGACAACAATGCAAACTAGCCACAGACTGCACCAGTGTTGCCAATTTAGTGACTTTGTCGCTAGAAATGGCGACTTTTGCCTTCGTCTTAGCGACAAAGAAAAACTTTTTAGTGACAAAAATTATTTAGCGACTTGTCTGGCGACTTTTGGAATACTGACGACTTTTGAAATACAAATCAAAACTATTGTGGGCCAGTATTTTCATTTACAAAACTAAGATTTTAACTATAGAATGGGTACTATGCTGACTTTGTTCTAGATTTACTAAGTTAAATTAAGTTCTTAGCACATCATGTAGCATTGTTCAGCATTTAGTAAACCTGAATGTGGGAATTGCCTAGAGAGTAAAAAATCCTTGACTATAGAACAATTCATTATCATTACCCACTAGCCTGTTATCGTCGATAGCGTATCGATTTATAATTCTTCAACTTTTGAACTCCCTTTTTGTTCTTCGAATTGACAAAAAACACACGTAATGTTAAGTATAATAGAATACATTTCTGTCCAGCAACCTCTAATTTTGCGAAATGTTAACTTGCAGCCAAATTATTACCACATGCACAGTGGTAACGCAATAACAATTCGAGGGGGGGGGGGGATATCTCAGACATTATTACGTTTTAAACAATGAACAATAGGACTGATATCGAGTTATCGAGTGAGTAGATTGTTTCATGACCTCTAGTTTGCCTGAGTTTTAACGTATTTTCAGTGATTATAAATTGGTGAAACATAATGGATTTACAGCAGAAGAAGAAGCGGTACGCTCAAAAATATTGGGATGCGTGGGAAGTAGAACTTGAATTCAATGGGAGGCTGAAACCAGTCGTTGGAGACTTATCCAAGACAAGATGTCATGTATGTGCAACAGAGTTTTATGCTAAATTGTGTGATATTAGAAAGTATTCGAAAACTATTAAGCATAAACAAAAAATTGATTAAAAAAACACAAACCACCTTACCTGTGAAAATTGTTCCGAAAACTACAGCTAGAATAGCAATCAGAGCGGAAGGCGCCCTTTCTTTATTTATTGCTGAACATTGTTCTATTTTAGCTGTAGATTATTTAGGAATACTGTGCAAGAAGGCGTTTTCCGGTGATGAGGGCGCTAAAAACATGCAGTTATATCGTACAAAGTGAACTAACATTATAACTGAAGTTTTGGCTCCATATTTTACAAAATCATTGGTTGAAGATATAGGTAACCAAAAGTACAGTGTACTAATGATGAATCCACAGATGTATCAATATCTAAAATGCTAGGTATCGTTATATGGTACTACAGTCTAAACAACCAAACCTTTAGATCAGGATTTCTCAAAATCGATGTAGTAGAGACTGCAGATACAAGAAATCTGGCTGCTGTTCTTGTGAATTCTTTGAAAGATCTCAAACTTCCAATCGCTAATATGGTAGGAATTGGCACAGCTAATGCTTCTGCAATGGCTGGAATAAACAATGGGCTTTTCGAACAACTCAAGAGAGAATATGGTTTGAAGCATTTGGTATTGATCCGTTGCATTTGTCACTCTCTTCAGCTTGCAGTTTCGCACGCCTCAGTGAATACCATACCTAGAAACATAGAGTTTCTTATACGGGAAATCTAAAATTGGTTCTCCATTTCACCCAAAAGACAAGAGGAATATAAAAAGGTTTATGAGACAATAAATTGTGGAAAACAGCCACCAAAAATTTTTAAGGTCTGTGCAACACGTTGGCTTTCAATTGAACCAGCAATACGAAGAATTATGGAGCAGTGGGAAGAACTAAAGCTACATTTTTCATTTGCCATGTTTCAAGACAATTGTTACACTGCCGATCTTTTGTACAAGATGTATTGTGACGACTCAAATCATCTTTACATGTTTTACCTTAAACATGCCTTAAAAGACGTACAAATAGCAATAAAAGCTTTTTGAGGAGAAGACAATGATTCCACTAAATTACTAGATACACTTGTATTTCTCATGCAGTCACTCGGACAAAACATAGTTTTTCCAACTGTTGATTTGTTGGCAACACCAGTTCCAAGCGAATGTATGTACACAAATCCGAACCTTGGCTTTACGTTTGAACAGAAATTGTCTGAGTCAAGTTTGTCTGAAGAATATAAAGTTTATTTGAAGAAGAGATGCATTCAGTTTCGTCTGAAACTCATATAAGAAATTCAACAAAGACTGCCAATAACGTTACGATCCTGAAAAAAAAAGTCAATGCTGAATGTTGAAGAAACACTGAAAGTGAATAAAAATAATGCTGTAGCGGATGTAGCCAAAGAATTGGGTTTTAGTGGCGATATCATAGACGGTATGCTGCAAGAATGGCATAATATCAACTTCATTAGGTGTAGTAACACTACTAACACTGTTCGATTTTGGAGTGAGGTTTTGCAGTGTAAAAATGCCGCAGGTAGGTCCTTTTTCCTTGATTTCACAGCTAGCAATGACTGTTCTATGCCTACCGCATTCAAATGCAGAAGTAGAAAGAATATTCAGTCCTCTGAACATTATAAAAACTGAACAACGTAACAGATTATCGTTAAAGACAATGCTTTGATCATATTGAGAGACCACCTGAAGAAACAAAATAAAGATTGTGTATCTTTTGACATACCGTCAGACGTATTGGAACTTATTGGAACGAACGAAAGTTATTCTTTTGCGACAAAAACAGTCGAACTGCAACATCATCTTTTGAGCGACGTTCAGCCCTCTACATCAACTACAGTTCTGTCAGAGCATGAAACAGAAGAATTATTCGATCTTCTGAGTGACGACGATGAATAGCTCACATACTGGTATGTATATATTTTGTAACCTAATTTGAGTTCTTGCTTTCTTTTGTAACAAACATAGTTGTATATTTCTATTATATTTGACTACTGTGATTGAAACAACAATTTATGTGTTGCAGCAATTATGATAACATGTTTAATTAAACGTTAGCGTATATTATATGTATGTTGTTGCAAGCGATGTGTCATTTAATTAAGACAATATAGCAATTACGTATGAGACAATTTTGATTAATATTTTATTACCCCCCCCCCCCCCAATGGCATATTGCACCATTCACTGCACAAAATTTTCAGTGCACCCAAAGTAAAATCAGTTTTAGAGACTTTCTAGCGAGTTTTGATATTGAATCTAGCGACTCGGGTTTTTTTAGAGTTGGCAACACTGGACTGCACATAGCACAGCCAGTGATTTTCATACAGAGAGTGCTACGTGGCGGCGGCGTTACCAATATAAAAACCTAAACAGCCTACTTACAATTTCTTTTGGAGTGATCCTCGTGTTATACTGATCGAGAAACCAAGGCCGCGCGGAGTGCCCGCGCTGTTTGAGGCGCCATGTCACGGATTGCGTGGCCCCTCCCGCCGGAGGGTCGAGTCCTCCCTCGGGCATGTGTGTGTGTGTGTGTGTGTGTGTGTGTGTGTTCTTAGCCTAAGTTAGTTTAAGCAGTGTTTAAGTCTAGGGATCGATGACGTCAGCAATTTGGTCCCTTAGGAATTCACACACATTTGAACAATTGAGAAATCAAGTGCAATGTGAAAAGAGGTCGCAGTGTTCTGCGGGCAGATACAATTATATTCTTTGCCGCGGTAGAGGCGTGGGGGTGAGAGGGCGGCATAGTCGCGCGTTTTCTGTCACTACAATCAGTTGTCCGAGTGCGCCGGCAAGTACGGACGTGATTATTTTCTTCGCGCGTCGCACTGAGCGAGCATAAAATGGACAAGTTTCTTAAGGGGCTCCGGAACGCCCTGTACTTGCAATGTTAAAATAACGCTTATAAATTACATCTTTCCTCACAAAGTATTTGAGGTAGGAAGTTGAACTTTTTACAGATTATTTATTGGAATATGGGCTACAACTTAACACAGGGATTTTACAAAATTTTAGTTCAGTCATTAAAGATGATTTTTTTTCAATTGTAATGAAAATTCACAACATTTTTTTTGCAATTTTTTATTTATATATTCAAAAATATACAGTTATTTGGAAAAAGGCTGTGTTAAATTATGCAAAAAGTACTGTGTAACATTTATTGAAAGTTTGAAACAAATATGTTTGGAAGATCCTTAGAAAACGTGTAATTAGTATGAGAAAATAAAAGTTTTGGGAATCGAGCGACAAAGATAGAATTAACTTTTTAGTGCATTCCAGGTCCATAGGATGGATTATCTTCATCCTCTGCAAACTCCTCCTCCAGCTTCCTCTTGTTCCTCCTCCTGTTTACTCTTGCTTGTATTTCTAGACTCTTTACAGCCCTGTCTGCAGCCCGAAGGCGTTCCTTGTCTAAAGCAAGCATCGCTCGTACCATGTTAGAACCTATCTTCATTCCCATATTTCTAAATACCTTGCACCTTACAATGTTGCCATTATTGAAAGTCGCAACAGCATCATACACACCAAAGTGAAGTGTTTCTATTCCAGCAAATACAGTCTTCGGGATTCTCGACCATATAACACTATTTACACTTTCATTGGGGTTTTGAGTTTTTCCGTGAATACACTTTTTCAACAGTTCAGTTATTATTATTATTACTATTATTATTATTATTATTAATTATTAATAATTGGTTAATAATAACACCATTTGACAGCAGTTTAACAGCGCCACAGTGGGTCACGCCCATGTAGAACACGTTTCAAAAAAAATTTAAAAACAGTTGTAGTCTTCGGAATTGAATAAATTATATATCTATTAAAAGATAATAGTCTGCAGATTCAGAAAACGCAAAAAAGTAAAAATTGAACTTTTCATGATTTTGAGCCTTCCCGGAGCCCCTTAAAAGAACTCTTCAGCCCTCCGCGTATGGTACAAGCGGCAGTGTCGGAAGCCAGCCAAAATCTAAAAAAAAAAATAGACTTTATGACGACAGTTAACTTGCAACTGCTTTCTCCTGCGACCACGACCCATTGAGCAAGGCTTTACGACTCTCCCTCCCCCTCCCCCTCCCCGCTAACCACAGGTTGAAAAACACTGCCATAGACGACCGGAGACAGCTAGACGTGCCTAGGGTGGACCTCCAGAGCGTCCCCTCTCACTGGATAGCTACAACTGACGCAAGGGCAGACGATAGTCTGCACTGAGCAGTCAGCAATGAGATATTTGTTAGGAATGGTGGGGTATTTATGTTGGCGCTTTCCGTACGCTCTGCTGCGGAGGGGATCACTCTGATATTATGTGCCCTGGTTTTACCTCGCTGTCAGCTCTCCTAATGGCTTCAGATTTTCGCAACTTCACCTTTCAGAGGCTCTTTTTTGCTGACCCGACACCTGCAATATTAAAGCGGCGTTGTACCTAGGCTTTCTTACGAATCTCTGCTTTGTCACTGGTATGACGATATCTCTCGGCTTCCACGGTGTCATTATGCTTCGCTCGCAACCTGGACGCTCGGTCGTAACCCCGTGCTGCGATAGCTTGGTGTTTGCGGCAACTGGCCCAGCATTTCCCCTCAGCTGCCAGCCTGCTGGTCACTGACACAGACGGTTCGCTTTCCGGAGCTACACTCCTGGAAATTGAAATAAGGACACCGTGAATTCATTGTCCCAGGAAGGGGAAACTTTATTGACACATTCCTGGGGTCAGATACATCACATGATCACACTGACAGAACCACAGGCACATAGACACAGGCAACAGAGCATGCACAATGTCGGCACTAGTACAGTGCATATCCACCTTTCGCAGCAATGCAGGCTGCTATTCTCCCATGGAGACGATCGTAGAGATGCTGGATGTAGTCCTGCGGAACGGCTTGCCAAGCCATTTCCACCTGGCGCCTCAGTTGGACCAGCGTTCGTGCTGGACGTGCAGACCGCGTGGGGCGACGCTTCATCCAGTCCCAAACATGCTCGATGGGGGACAGATCCGGAGATCTTGCTGGCCAGGGTAGTTGACTTACACCTTCTAGAGCACGTTGGGTGGCACGGGATACATGCGGACGTGCATTGTCCTGTTGGAACAGCAAGTTCCCTTGCCGGTCTAGGAATGGTAGAACGATGGGTTCGATGACGGTTTGGATGTACCGTGCACTATTCAGTGTCCCCTCGACGATCACCAGTGGTGTACGGCCAGTGTAGGAGATCGCTCCCCACACCATGATGCCGGGTGTTGGCCCTGTGTGCCTCGGTCGTATGCAGTCCTGATTGTGGCGCTCACCTGCACGGCGCCAAACACGCATACGACCATCATCGGCACCAAGGCAGAAGCGACTCTCATCGCTGAAGACGACACGTCTCCATTCGTCCCTCCATTCACGCCTGTCGCGACACCACTGGAGGCGGGCTGCACGATGTTGAGGCGTGAGCGGAAGACGGCCTAACGGTGTGCGGGACCGTAGCCCAGCTTCATGGAGACGGTTGCGAATGGTCCTCGCCGATACCCCAGGAGCAACAGTGTCCCTAATTTGCTAGGAAGTGGCGGTGCGGTCCCCTACGGCACTGCGTAGAATCCTACGGTCTTGGCGTGCATCCGTGCGTCGCTGCGGTCCGGTCCCAGGTCGACGGGCACGTGCACCTTCCGCCGACCACTGGCGACAACATCGATGTACTGTGGAGACCTCACGCCCCACGTGTTGAGCAATTCGGCGGTACGTCCACCCGGCCTCCCGCATGCCCACTATACGCCCTCGCTCAAAGTCCGTCAACTGCACACACGGTTCACGTCCACGCTGTCGCGGCATGCTACCAGTGTTAAAGACTGCGATGGAGCTCCGTATGCCACGGCAAACTGGCTGACACTGACGGCGGCGGTGCACAAATGCTGCGCAGCTAGCGCCATTCGACGGCCAACACCGCGGTTCCTGGTGTGTCCGCTGTGCCGTGCGTGTGATCATTGCTTGTACAGCCCTCTCGCAGTGTCCGGAGCAAGTATGGTGGGTCTGACACACCGGTGTCAATGTGTTCTTTTTTCCATTTCCAGGAGTGTATTAAGGTAGAATTCGGACGAATTTTTAGTGTTCGTCGGAGATACTATCTTGGGGCGTAATAGAGTGTATAAGATTTAATATACAACGCATTCAAAATCAAGTAAGTCGTCAAATAAATGTAGCTGATGGTTTGACCGTGAAGGGTCTAGAAATTATGGATAACAACGAGACATTCTTAGGTCATATGTGAGGTTTTGAGGTATCTGGGGAGTTTCGGTGTCAGCTGCCACCCCAATTGACAGCAGGAAAAAACAAACGAGATAATTGACAGAACCGTTAATAAACGCTTTAAGTAGATAGTTTAATATTTTCGTGATTCACCTGAAGTTGCCGATGAGACACAGACTATGTTAAGTAACGCTATAAGACAAGGGTTCTATGCAGAAGACCCTTACAACCGCTGTCTATCTATACATGATGCAGCTTTCTATTATCAGACAATTTCAAGAAGTTGTGCCAAATAGGAGGAACAAAGTTAGAACAGGTGGACGGTTTCAAGCACTTAGGATGCATATTCTCACAGGATGGCGACATAGTGAAAGAACTGTAAGCGAGGTGTAGCAAAGCTAATGCAGTGAGCGCTCAGCTACGATCTACTCTCTTCTGCAAGAAGGAAGTCAGTACCAAGACTAAGTTATCTGTACACCGTTCAATCTTTCGACCAACTTTGTTGTATGGGAGCGAAAGCTGGGTGGATTCAGGTTACCTTATCAACAAGGTTGAGGTTACCGATATGAAAGTAGCTAGGATGATTGCAGGTACTAGTAGGTGGGAACAATGGCAGGAAGGTGTCCACAATGAGGAAATCAAAGAAAAACTGGGAATGAACTCTATAGATGTAGCAGTCAGGGCGAACAGGCTTAGATGGTGGGGTCATGTTACACGCATGAGAGAAGCAAGGTTACCCAAGAGACTCATGGATTCAGCAGTAGAGGGTAGGAGGAGTCGGGGCAGACCGAGGAGAAGGTACCTGGATTCGGTTAGGAATGATTTTGAAGTAATAGGTTTAACATCAGAAGAGGCACCAATGTTAGCAATGAATAGGGGATCATGGAGGAACTGTATGCTCCAGACTGAACGCTGAAAGGCATAATCAGTCTTAAATGATGATGATGATGATGATGAGCGGCCAGGGACGTCATACTGGACGGCGAAAGATGCACAAAATGTTGTCGGTGAACATGAACGATATATCAGATGGGGCGAACCTGTTGCCTGTGGGAGAGCATCGTTGTTGATCTGTTGTAGGAAAATGCTGAAAGACTTGGATAAAATTTCCACATTGTGTATTGAATAGTAATTCCCTTTAGATGAGGATAAATGCAGTGTAATACCCACAACGAAATTAAAGCACCCGATACTGTCGGATTACAAGCTTAGTGCTGAACTTCTTGAGCACACCAATCCGTACATGTATGTAGTGATCATGTTAAGAAGCTAACGAAATGGGGACGATCAGTAAAATCAGTTTTACGGAAGGCGAATCTAAGACATGTATTTGTTGGAAGAATATGGGAGAGTGCATTGCATCTGTAAAGGAAACCACAAACAAGTTCTGCAGTTCCAGCATTTGGAATTCCTTATCATCCAGCCACGACAGACGGCGAAAGAATTCAGATACTACTCCTAGGTTCGTAACAGGTCGGTATAGTCCACTAGAAAGTGTAACGAAAGTGCTGAGTAGGCTTAAACTGGAATCCTTGGAAGAAAGCCAACGTAGTTCTCGCTAAATCCTGTTGGGTAGATAGATTAATTTTTTTTCCTTTTGTAAGCGATCAGTCTCCCTCAATTATTTGCTGGGTGTAACCGAATCTGTCTTCCTCTATAGTTTTTACGCTTTCCAGCTCTCTGTCTCTCTCTCTCTCTCTGTCTCTCTCTCTCTCTCTCTGTCTGTCTCTCTCTCTCTCTCTCTCTGTCTCTCTCTCTCTCTGTCTGTCTCTGTCTCTCTCTGTCTCTCTCTCTCTCTCTCTCTCTCTCTCTCTCTCTCTGTCTCTCTGCCTGGTACCGTGGACGTTATACCCTGATGTCTTAACAGATATTCAATCATCCTGTCTCTTCTTCTGGTCAGTTTTTCCATACGCTCCTTCCCCGCCGGTCCTGTGGAGAACTCAGTCATTCCTTACCTTATCACTCACCTAAATTAAAACATTATTCTGTACCACCACATCTCAGATACTTCGATTCTCTTCTGTTGCGGTTGTCCCACACTCCCTGTCTCACTACCACACAACGCTGAGCTCCAAACGTTCATTCTCAGAAATTTCTTCCTCAAATTAAGCCTTGGGTTTGATACCAGCAGTCTTCTTTAGACCAGAAATGCCCTTTTTGCCACTGCTAGTCTGCTTCTTATGTCCTTTGCTGCCTAGATAGCAGAATTCCTTAACTTCATCTACTTCGTGATTGCCAGTCCTGATGTTAAGTTTCTCGCTGTTCTCATTTAATTTACTTCTCATTACTTTTGCCTTTGTTCGATTTGCTCCAAGTCCATATTCTGTACTCATTAGAATGTTGATTCCATTCAGCAGATCCTGTAATTATTCTTCGCTTTCATTGAGGACCGAATTGTCATCACCGAATCTTCTCACGGATATCCTTCCAACTTGTATTTTAATTCCACCGTTTAACCTATCTTTTAATTCCATCATTGCTTCTACGATGTATAGATTGAACAGTAGAGGCGAAAGATTACATCCCTTTCTTATCCTCTTTTTAATCCCAGTACTTCTCTCTTGACCTTCTGTTCTTATTGTTCCCTCTTCGTTCAATTGACGTAGTCTAACGCATTTTCCTGGTCGTCAAATACAATGATTTTTCTTCAGTCCTGCTTCCATGATCAACTGTAACGTTAGAACTGCCTCTCTTGTGCCTTTACCTTTTCTAAAGCCAAACTGATTGCCATCTAACAGATCTTCAATTTTCTTTCCCATTCTTTTGTACATTATTCTCGCCAGCAACTTGGATACATGAGCTGTTAAGCTGATGGTATGATTATTCTCGCACTTGTCGGCTCTTGCTATTTTTGGAATTGTGTGGATAATGTTTTTTCGGAAGTCTGATGATATACCGCCAGTCTCATACATTCTACCCACCAACGGCAATAGTCGCTTTGTTGCCACTTCCCCCAATGATTTTAGAAATTCTGATGGATTGTTATCTATCCCTTCTGCTCTATTTGATTTTATGTTGTCCAAATCTGTTTTAAATTCTGATTCTAACACTGGGTTCCCAGTGTCGACTCCTGTTTCTTCTATCACGTCATCAGACAAGTCCTACCCCTCGTGGAAGCCTTCAATGTACTCTTTCCAACTATCCGCTCTCTCCTCCGTATTTAACAGAGGAATTCTGATTGCACTCTTAATGTTACCGTCCTTGCTTTTAATTTCACACAAGGCTGTTTTCACTTTTCTATATGCTGACTCCGTCCTTCCGACAATCATTTCTTTTTCGATTTTGTTCACATTTTGCATGCAGCCATTTCACCTTAGCTACCTTGCACTTCCTATTTATTTGTTAAGTGATTTGTATTTCTGTATTCCTGAATTTTCCTGGACATTTTTGTACTTCTTTCTTTCATCAATCAACTGAAGTATTTCAACTGTTATCTTCGCAGTTACCTTCCTTGCAGCTATGGTTTTCTTTCAAAATTCTGTGATTGTCCTCTTTAGAGATGTGCGTTCCTCTTCAACTGAACTCTCTAGTGGGCTATCCATTAACACATTATCTATAGCCCCAGAAAACTTGCCGGCTGCGGTGGCCGTGCGGTTCTAGGCGCTGCAGTCTGGAACCGCGGGACTGCTACGGTCGCAGGTTCGAATCCTGCCTCGGGCATGGATGTGTGTGATGTACCTAGGTTAGTTAGGTTTAAGTAGTTCTAAGTTCTAGGGTACTGATGACCTAAGATGTTAAGTCCCATAGTGCTCAGAGCCATTTGAACCATTTGAACCCAGAAAACTTCAAGCTTGTGTCCTCATTCCTTAGTATTTCCGTATCCCATTTCCTTGAGCACTGATTTTTCACGACTAGTCTCTTAAAGTTCAGCCTACACTCCATCATTACTGAATTGTGATCTGAATCAAACTAACCTAGACACACACACACACACACACACACACACACACACACACACACACACGAGGAAGGACTCGATCCTCCGGCGGGAGAGGAGTAAGTCTTACAATCCAGTATCTGATTTCGGATTCTCTGCCTGACCATGACATAATCTAACTGTAATATTCCCGTATCTGCCGGCCTTTTCCGGTGCCCTTGTGATTCGGGTATATTACTTACTGATATTTACTTCAGAACTCAGTCTGTCTCTTCTCTCGTTCCTACTGCCAAGCCCATATTCTTCCGTAACACTTTCTTCCACTCCCTCCCCTACAACTGCGTTTCAGCCCTTACTGGATAAGATACGAAAAAATTTCGAACTTGAGAAAATTGGCAGCACAATGCTTCGAGCAGCTGATTTAGCAACACAGTCGGCGTCGACAATCCCAGTACATCTCCCATTGGTGTTCTGGCGGCGGAAGAAATCGAGCCCGCAATCTGAATAGGACTACAGTTCTTCAATATGTTTCTGCCTTATATTTTGAGCGTGTCACATTGTCTAGTTCGTATTTTTTTTTTCCTTTCAGGTCTATGGGATCTAAGCTTTCATCTTTTATTAGTGGAACTTGTTTTGAGGTTCAGTATAGTTTCTTAAACATGCGCATTAATGTGACAAGTTTAACATAAGGGGCATTCAAATGAAAACCAAATACCCGTCACATTGGAACCGTGGAATGGCTCCACTCAGAGGTAATCACCACACGTGTTAAGACATCTATCCAACCGGGAGACGAGACGATCAATTCATGTTTGATAGAACGCGGTGGGCGCTAAGGATCCACAGCCGTACTCAACTGTTGCATTTCCTCGACCGATTGAAAACAACGTCCGTGCAGGTCTTTCTTCTTCAGGTCGCGTAATATGTGAAAGATCCAGGCTGTACGGATGATGTTGCAGAGCTTCGCAGCCAAATCGCTGAAGCATAGCCTTCCTCCGATCGGCAGTGAGGGGGCAGGTGTTATCGTGGAGCAGGACGACTCCGTCCGAAGCATTCGACGGCGTTTTGACTTTAAGGCGCATCACATTTTCTGCAGTGTCTTCATAACGCTGCGCATTGGTTGTGATTCCACACTCTATGAACTCGACGAGCAGTCTAAGTGTTTGCCCTTGGGCTGTCTAAGTACTGCCGGACGGAATCATGTTGCACGCCCCCCACACTGACAATCGAACGAAGCTTTTTTTTTTAAAAAAAAAAGAGAAACACTGCAACATCTGCCCTACAGCCAGATCTTTCACAGTGTGATTTTCACGTCTTTGACGACCTGGAGCAAGCGGACATAGGTTTCATTTGGACGAGGAAATGCAAGAGTGGCTGCGGTTGTGGATTCGTCAGAGGCCGATTGCATTCTGTGAACAGGAATTGGTCGTCTCGTCGCCCAGTGGACAAGTGTCTTAACGTGTGTGATGATTACTTTAGAATGGTCCCGTTGTGCTGAGTGTTCTGTTTTCATCTGACTGCCTCTCATACAATTAATTGTTAACAATACAGACTTAATGGTGAGAATTTCGCAGTTTGGTAAATACCACTGAACTACATAACGCAGAAGAATAATAACTAAAGCACCTTGCCTTTCACGGACAATACAATCCCTACTGAGTTATCCAGACGATTCACAACCTGCTCTCACCGTTCTCCTGTCTGCTTTGCTGGACCAGTATTCTTGGATGAATGTATATCACGGAGAAATGGGTTAGCCATTGCGTAATGTATTGTTTCCAGAAATAATCTTTCAATTTGCAGAGGACTGAAAGTTCCTGTTAGGTAAAATGTGATTGATACTGGACGCCACTGCAAAGAACGTCTGAACATTCCACGTTTTGAAACTTCCTGGCAGATTAAAACTGTGTGCCCGACCGAGACTCGAACTCGGGACCTTTGCCTTTCGCGGGCAAGTGCTCTACCATCTTTTTTTCCCCCCCATTTTTGTTCGCTTTTGTTCGTTGCATCTGCTCGGGGCGGACGTCGTAAGACATCCGTTTAAGTTCGTTGTTGATCGATTAACTCAGTTTCTTTATTACAGAGGGTAGCTAACCCTCTGACCGAACACGCTGAGCTACCGTGCCGGCGACAATCTGAGCTACCGAAGCACGACTCACGCCCCGTCCTCACAGCTTTACTTCTGCCAGTACCTCGTCTCCTACCTTCCAAACTTTACAGAAGCTCTCCTGCGAACCTTGCAGAACTAGCACTCCTGAAAGAAAGGATATTGCGGAGACATGGCTTAGCCACAGCCTGGGGGAGGTTTCCAGAATGAGATTTTCACTCTGCAGCGGAGTGTGCGCTGAAACTTCCTGGCAGATTAAAACTGTGTGCGAAAGGCAAAGTTCCCGAGTTCGAGTCTCGATCGGGCACACAGTTTTAATCTGCCAGGAAGTTTCATATCAGCGCACACTCCGCTGCAGAGTGAAAATCTCATTCTGGATTCCACGTTTTATTTCAAACAGACGGTCATTGGAACGACACGGATCGGATTCTCGCCAAGGATTCTCCGGAAGTAGGTTTTGAACGACGTCGTTGGCGGGGAAACAGTGGTACCTCCTACCAACATCAGTTAAGTTAGATTAGGTTAATTCTTGGAGAGGGGACCAAACAGCGAGGTCATCGGTCCCATCCGATTAGGGAAGGATGTCGGCCCTGCGCTTTCAAAAGACCCATCCTGGCATTTGCCTGAAGCGATTTAGGAAATCACGGAAACCTAAGTCAGGATACCCGGACGCGTATTTGAACCGTCGTCTTCCCGAATGCGAGTTCAATGTGCAGACCACTGCGCCAACTCGCTCGTTGCCCAACATCGGAAGTTAACTATTCTCGCCCCGATCACCACATTATAGTTCTAAATTTTGTGCTTTTGCATCTTCTTAATCGTTATTTTGTTATTTGCTTTTTTATCGTGACATTCTGAGAAGGTTGCATGCGGACCCGGATGTTCTCCAATAAAAGAGGTCAAACATACGACAGCAAAAATGGTTTAAGTTTTACAAGACCTGGGTAAGGAGAAGCCTACGCTATGCACAAATAATGCGTAGAATAAATAGATTAAAAAAATTTCATTAATAATAATTTCTAACTGTGAAAAAGTCAGGTGTGTTGAAGCAGCAAATATAGTTTATTAATTATTTGGTACTTAGAAAGAAAGCAAACAACAAAGGAAAGTAAGAAAGTATTATATATTCTCTTTAATTGTCCTTCGACGTGTTTGTACGCATATATTTTCTCGAACAAATATAACACTTTTCCTGTTTTTTCACTTCTCAACAGAATGGAAAAATTTCGATACTCTATTTATGAAGAACATCATTCTGGATTTTACGAGCTCCTTTATTAATGTCCGTTCAGTCCTATCGTTTCTCCAATTTGCATATTCCGATATTTTTTAAGACGGGCAGAGTCCCATATTTTAACTGTCGCCGTTCAGTACTGGGAAAAGCGAAGTGGTGTTATGTTATGTTGATGGGGCGTCTTGTAAGATCACACTACCTTCTAACGATGACGTTCCCTTCCTTTCCGTGACGTTCCGTCGAGGTCCAGCGTCGGTCAATCTTGTAGCTGGATGCCAGGTTGGCTCAAAATCGTGCACGCTCCGCTGCAAAGAGAAAAACTGATTATGGGGACGACTAAAGAACTGTTAATCTAATGTATTGTGAGATGAATTAATGATGAACAATAAGACAAAAAGAAAATAAATAATAACAAATTATGAAAATAAAAACACGTAAAACATTAGAGGTAATGGCAAAGCGAAGATAATGTTTTTTTTTTGGCTTTGCTACCGCACGAAACAGGACATTCTAACGAAAAACTCTTTCCCGTATTTTTGGAAAGAGAAGTCAAAAATGGCCTGAATCGAAGATACGAGAATCAGAAATCAGATAAATAAGAATCAGAAGCAACGTACAGAAACTCTTTCGGAACTAACATCTCCAATCTAAAATACTACCAAGGCAGGAAAAAGAAATAAGATGGAAAGAGTTCTGGAAAAAGGAAAGAACTAGGATGTATAGGAACATAAGAAGTTATGTGATCCGTGTTGATCAATGTAAAAAAAGCGTACCTAACTATAAGTCACTTCTAAGAATATAAAGACTTCCACTAGCCGAACGATGCGTACAAATATTTCGAACTAAAACGCAAGGCGATGGGTGCAACCCAGTCTGTGGAAGTGTGCTGCTGATAAGCTACATGAACGACAACTGACGTTACACCGACACCCACAAAACTATTAACGACAGTCGGAATTAATTTATCTGGAGACTAGAGCTAAAATACAAATAAACACGGAAAGATCAAGAACTGCGGCTGTATGCCAAGTACCAGCACCATGTGCCTATTTCTACATAAATACAGTCTGATTTTCGTTCGTTTTAATTCAGATAGTCAATATACAGTAATTCAGAACGGGTAAACTACGTAATATAGTCACTGTTTATTTGCCAACCATTTCAGAACTAACAGCAACGGTTGGAACTCATCAGCATATTTGTCACTGTCATTTTGGATTATTCCCCATTAGACTACAAAAACTTCATTGAAACTTCGAGTAGGACTATTATCCTTTATTGTTCACAGGTGATGGTTAACTTCAGCTAAGTGAGCCAGCTTTAAGCAAACTATTACCTTTTGAACAACTCTCTATCACAATTTCTTCACAGGTATTGCTACCTTTTATCCTACCTTTCATCAATTTTACCCTCTTTTACTGAAAGTCAACATTAACCTCCTATTTGATACCGGCTGCTGTCCCAAGTGACCATCTGGAAGCTATGGCCTTCCCCAACAGACTTAAACGACTTACTGACCATGTAAATCCCACTGCAGCCAACACGATAATAAACTAAACTGCATCGACCAAATAGATAAAATGTATGCTCCCACTTTCCATCCCTTACAGCATACAATACTTCCATCTGAAGAAGCTCGCAGTCTAATGAAAAACGACGGATTGCCGATACTTTAGTGCCCAACGAATGCCAGACTAACTACCACAGATACTACTCGGCGATACGGTATTTTTGTAATCTGTAATCAATAAGTGAATAAAAACTTCCTGGCAGACTGAAACTGCCGGACCGCGATTCGATGTCGGAACCTTCGCCTTTCGCGGGCAAGTGTTTCACCAACTGAGCCACCCAAGCACTAACCACGACCTGCTTCGACACACAGTTTTAACCTGGAAGGAAGTCCCATATCAGCGCACACTCCGCTGCACAATGAAAAATTCATTCTGGATACACGTCCCAGGCTGTGGCTAAGAAATATCCTTTCTTCCAGAATTACCAGTCCCTGAAGTTACGCAAGAGAACTTATGTGAAGTTTGGAAGGTAGGAGATGTACAGGGAGTTTCAAAAATGACCGGTATATTTGAAACGGCAATAAAAACTAAACGAGCAGCGATAGAAATACACCGTTTGTTGCAATATGCTTGGGACAACAGTACATTTTCAGGCAGACAAACTTTCGAAATTACAGTAGTTACAATTTTCAACAACAGATGGCGCTGCGGTCTGGGAAACTCTATAGTACGATATTTTCCACATATCCACCATGCGTAGCAATAATGTGGCGTAGCCTCTGAATGAAATTACCCGAAACCTTTGACAACGTGTCTGGCGGAATGGCTTCACATGCAGATGAGATGTACTGCTTCAGCTGTTCAATTGTTTCTGGATTCTGGCGGTACACCTGGTCTTTCAAGTGTCCCCACAGAAAGAAGTCACAGGGGTTCATGTCTGGCGAATAGGGAGGCCATTCCACGCCGCCTCCTGTATGTTTCGGAAAGCCCAAACCAATCACACGATCATCGAAATATTCATTCAGGAAATTAAAGACGTCGGCCGTGCGATGTGGCCGGGCACTATCTTGCATAAACCAAGAGGTGTTCGCAGTGTCGTCTAAGGCAGTTTGTACCGCCACGAAGAATGTCGAGATTGCGTGATGCAGTAATCGTTTCGGATCTGAAAAATGGGCCAATGATTCCTTTGGAAGAAATGGCGGCCCAGACCAGTACTTTTTGAGGATGCAGGGACGATGGGACTGCAACATGGGGCTTTTCGGTTCCCCATATGCACCAGTTCTGTTTATTGACGAAGCCGTCCAGGTAAAAATAAGCTTCGTCAGTAAACCAAATGCTGCCCACGTGCATATCGCCGTCATCAATCCTGTGCACCATATCGGTAGCGAATGTCTCATGTGCAGCAATGGTAGCGGCGCAGAGGGGTTGCCGCGTTTGAATTTTGTATGGATAGAGGTGTAAACTCTGGCGCATGAGACGATACGTGGACGTTGGCGCCATTTGGACCGCAGCTGCAACACGGCGAACGGAAACCCGAGGCCGCTGTCGGATCACCTGCTGCACAGCTGCGCGTTGCCCTCTGTGGTTGCCGTACGCGGTCGCCCTACCTTTCCAGCACGTTCATCCGTCACGTTCCCAGTCCGTTGAAATTTTTCAAACAGATCCTTTATTGTATCGCTTTTCGGTCCTTTGGTTACATTAAACCTCCGTTGAAAACTTCGTCTTGTTGCAACAACACTGTGTTCTAGGCGGTGGAATTCCAACACCAGAAAAATCCTCAGTTCTAAGGAATAAACCATGTTGTCTACAGCACACTTGCACGTTGTGAACAGCACACGCTTACAGCAGAAAGACGACGTACAGAATGGCGCACCCACAGACTGCGTTGTCTTCTATATCTTTCACATCACTTGCAGCGCCATCTGTTGTTGAAAATTGTAACTACTGTAATTTCGAAAGTTTGTCCGCCTGAAAATGTACTGTTGTCCCAAGCATATTGCAACAAACGGTGTATTTCTATCGCTGCTCGTTTATTTTTTATTGCCGTTGCCGTTTCAAATATACCGGTCATTTTTGAAACACCCTGCACGTACGGAATTAAAGCAGTGAGAGTGTTTCGTGAGTCGCTCTTCGGTAACTCAATCGGTAGAGTAGTGGCCCGCGAAAGGCAGAGGTCCCAAGTGCCGGTCTCGATCTGGCACAAATTTTTAACATGCCAATAGTTTGGAATCAGAGCGCACTTCGCTGAAGACTGAAAATTCCATTGTGGAAACGTCCCCCAGGCTCTGGCTAAGCCACGTCTCCGCAGTCACCTTTCTTGACGGAGTGCCAGTCCCGGAAATTTCGCAGGAACACTTGTGTGATGTTTGGAAGGTAGGAGATGAAATACCGGTGGAAATAAAGCTGTGAGGACGTTTCGTTAGTCGTGCTTGGGTAATTCAGTCGGTAGAGCACTTGCCCGCGAAAGGTAGAGGTCCGAGTTCGAGTCTCGTCCCGGCAGGCAGTTTTAGCCTCGCAGGCTGTTTCATATCAGCGCACACTCCACTGCACAGTGAAAAATTCATTCTGGATATTTTCATTGACGTTAAGCATTCAAGTGGTGTACGCGACACTGCAGGCCTCCTCGCCTTGGCCGCGGCGGCGATCATGACGGCCTTGCGGCAGGTGGTGTCCAGTGTTGTGTGGGAATTCTAAATGGATGCAAGTCCTAGCAGAGACGTTGTGTAAGCAGATGGGTCAATTCCGCGTGGCGCCTGACAATCTCGCGGTGAATCAGCCAGCAACCTGCCGCCATGAAATATTCACCAGAGACCACAGCGCCTCATACCGATGCTGCGTCAAAGGCACCGCAGACAGAAGGCAGTGAATGACAGAAAATCTGAGTGGCGACGGTCCCTGTTTCAGAAGCGTGCAGTGGCAAAACAAATTAGTTACATGGAAGACCAGAATGGAATAGCTGACAGGATGCTCTGCTCTCTTGGTAGTAAAATGTGGCGCTAAATCCAAGTTTCATATTATTTTGCACTTTTATCAAGTTCTACCGAGTGTCATTTCTCTGTCCATGTATGCATGTCCGAAGGAACAGGCACGGCAGTGACTACAGTTGCTATAAAAGTCATGAAATGTACCCACAGTTGCGAATATGAACCACCTTCAGCTGTATAATGGTTTAACGACAATGAAAATTTGTGCCGGACTGGAACCTGGATTTCCCACTATACGCGAGCTGTCGCCTTAACGACGTTTTTTTGTTTTTAACTGTACGCCGGACCGAGACTCGAAAGCGAGACCTTTGCCTTTCGCGGTGTGATAAACCTTTTTCATTTCCTTTATGTTTTCGTCTTGTTTAAAGGCAAAGAGACAAGATGAAGCGGTAGCCCATCATAGAGCCTATGCCTACCGTCATGTATTTTTTGACTTTCAGTTGTTAAAAACAGAGGATTTTTTTTCTGGTACCAGTAGGAGGAAGGAAGGATTCTCGCTCAGCTAGTGAACGAGTGAGAAGCACGCCATTTTTAGCGAGTAATTGTAGAGCGCCATTTTGGGGTCGCTATGAATAAGTGAGGAGTATGTATTTCATATGTGCACCGTTTAGAAAAATACAGTATTGTTTTATTAACAGAAAGGTCGTGTGAGTTGTTATTTCAAATAGTACAATAATTACAAGAACTGAAGCCCACCTGTGTACTTTGGAAAATTACGAAGATCCGATAAGCTTAATGGGAACACGGTCAAGACTTCAAAGGTGAACACGGCGACCAAACGTAGCATTATAAAGAATGGTAAGCACAAATCTACAGCGGACAAAGAAACTACTTCGCCCTGCAAACTAATATGAACTAATACGAACTTATTTCCAGGCATAGCTCAGCTTATTGTGCTTGTCATTCATGCCGAAAAAATAATCTCATTAATTCAATACATTTTAAAAAGCCACGCATTTTATTATCATCTATTCCATTATTTTATTATATTATAAAGTGGCGACCGTGACAGGACGTTGTTCAGTTCATGTTTACAACTTTATTTAGCTGCTTATACTATAAGGTATCGTGTAATTAATAGCAACTAACATAGGTGAGTTCTGTAATAACAAATTTGTGGATATGTATTACTTATAATGTTGTCTGTAGAGAAGTGTGGTTCTATAAGTGCACGTCTCTTTATTTAGGGAGCCAGTATAGCGGCCAACTACTCTACCCCGTTGGGTTCTCAGGGGCCAAAACGGGCAGGGGTCGAACCCGAGGCCAGGCCTCAGTGTCCCCCGGACTGCCATCGAGCCTGTTGTGTATAGGAAGCAAGAGATACAGGACCTTCATTGTTCACAAAATCCCAGTATTATGTCATGTTAACCTTATAACTGTCTGGCTAGTCTCGCATTAGTTCTGTGATCGCGGCTCGTTTACTCGCTCTGTTTTCTTAGCTGACCGCTTTACTTGGTTTACAAGCAACATCTAGCTGCAGTCGGCAGACCTCAGCTATCTGGAGGGTCCGCAAAAACCGTTCACAAGAAATCTGCATTCCAATCTCTGTATTTGCACTGCCGTAACAGTTTTGTATACCCATCTTGCAACTATTGCCTTAATCCAGTATATTCGTATCTGTAACACGGTAAATGGAGCGAGCCAAAGGTTGCGTTTTATTGGCAGGACACTTAGAAGACGCAACAAGTCCACTAAAGAGACAGCTTACACTACACTCGTTCGTCCTCTGTTAGAATATTGCTGCGCGGTGTGGGATCCTTACCAGGTGGGATTGACGGAGGACATCGAAAGGGTGCAAGAAAGGCAGCTCGTTTTGTATTATCACGTAAGAGGGGAGAGAGAGTGTGGCAGATACGATACGCGAGTTGGGATGGAAGTCATTACAGCAAAGATGTTTTTCGTCGCGGCGAGATCTATTTACGAAATTTCAGTCACCAACTTTCTCTTCCGAATGCGAAAATATTTTTTTGAGCCCAACCTACATAGGTAGGAATGATCATCAAAATAAAATAAGAGAAATCAGAGCTCGTACAGAAAGGTTTAGGTGTTCGTTTTTCCCGAGCGCTGTTCGGGAGTGGAATGGTAGAGAGATAGTACGATTGTGGTTCGACGAACCCTCTGCCAAGCACTTAAATGTGAATTGCAGAGTAATCATGTAGATGTAGCTGAAGTGGACCGTGACGCCTGTGTCCTCCGCCACTGCGTTCGTTCAAAATGTTCAGATGTGTGTGAATTCCTAAGGGACCAAAGTGCTAAGGTCATCGATCCCTAGACTTACACGCTACTTAAACTAACTTATGCTGAGAACAAAACACACACCCATGCCCGAGGGAGGACTCGACCCTGTGGCGGGGGAGGCCGCGCAATCCGTGAGAGGGCGCCTCAAACCGGGCGGTCACTCCACGCTGCACCTTCGTCTTATGACGAGGAAAATACGATTCCTCCGAAAAAAAACACTACATCGGAAGAGGTTTCTGTACATGAGGTGCGCCGCATGAATGCTACGATCTTCGTTGCCTGAACCCAGACCTCCAACATCGCGCCGCAGACCAACCGATGGTCGTCCGTGACGAACACGTCGCATCGTCGACACATGGTGTAACGTCCCCTTAGAAAATTATACAAGACTGTGCTTAAACTGACACACAATGTTTTTAGCGCAACGCAATCTGACTTTCAAAAATCCCTACAAAAGAATGGCCCTGACTAACATTAACCTATACCTTTCACAAATCACTTACCTCACAAAAATCTTCGTTACTCAAGCTACAGCAATACAGCGAGTGCCACTACTGCCAGCTAAATAAAAGATTCAAACTACGGAAGGCACTAACTACTAATAGGTATAGTTAGCAAATGAAAGATTTTAGTAGAGAACAAACAATGTATTTACCTCAATAGTGTTCAAAAGTCATAATGTATACAGCAGTTCATGATATCCAGTATTACAAATTTCAAAACTCCGCCATCTCTCTCCCCACATCCACCACTGCTGGCGGCTCACCTCCAACTGTGCAACGCTATGTGCTGTTCACATCCAGCTGCCCAACACTACAATGGCAGACAACAATGGAAACTAGCCACAGACTGCACACAGCACAGCCAGTGATTTTCATACAGAGCGCAACGTAACGTTGCCAATAAGAAAACATAAACAGCCTACTTACAATGGGCGTGTTTTTTGTCATTCGTCCCCCTCCCCTCCCTCCTCTGGGCAGGCTCTATCATGATGTTGAGAAGGGTAGAAGAGATCCCTTATGAGATGAAGGAACAGAAGACAATTTGATGCCTCTACGGGCTGTGAGATGCCGAGGTGTAATGGACAATATGAAGTTTGCTAAGGGAAAAAAAAACTTTCTGTGAGCGCTTCCAGCGTTTGAGTGTGCTCCTTTGCTGAGAGGTGCACTAATGTTAGTTAAGGGGGAGGAAAGGGTGACAAATGGGTGGGATCCAGAGAATCTATTCTTATCTGGCGACCTGGATTTTGCCCTGTGAAATAATTCTGCCAAGTCTGGATGTGGATTTCTTTTCTCACCATGAGAATTTTAGAATTTTTTGTTCAGCCTCTAAGAATTTTGAGAAAGAAAATATTGTCCGTAGTAGGCTATATAGTTATCCTGTATTTGTTGTGTGAATGGCCAATTTCGACACTCTAAATTATTTCCCAGCACCTACAAAAGTACATGTACATGGACGAGTGTAACATTAAAACATACCAGTTGTTTCATAAGTCAATGTACACACCTGTAGAGGTTGTAGAGGGGACTTAGTAGATCAAGTTTTACATTGCAACCCATGTCCGTACACTTCATCCAACGACGCTACAGAGCATCAAAGTTACAGGCGCTGGCGCCTGTGAATGTACAGGGCTATTACAAATGATTGAAGCGATTTCATAAATTCACTGTAGCTCCATTCATTGACATATGGTCATGACACACTACAGATACGTAGAAAAACTCATAAAGTTTTGTTCGGCTGAAGCCGCACTTCAGGTTTCTGCCGCCAGAGCGCTCAAGAGCGCAGTGAGACAAAATGGCGACAGGAGCCGAGAAAGCGTATGTCGTGCTTGAAATGCACTCACATCAGTCAGTCATAACAGTGCAACGACACTTCAGGACGAAGTTCAACAAAGATCCACCAACTGCTAACTCCATTCGGAGATGGTATGCGCAGTTTAAAGCTTCTGGATGCCTCTGTAAGGGGAAATCAACGGGTCGGCCTGCAGTGAGCGAAGAAACGGTTGAACACGTGCGGGCAAGTTTCACGCATAGTGTTGTGAAAGATTCAGTGTTTAAACCTCCTCTACCAAGAAACGTGCCAGAACTGCGAGCTCGCATCAACAATGCTTTCGAACTCATTGATGGGGACATTCTGCGCTGAGTGTGGGAGGAACTTGATTATCGGCTTGATGTCTGCCGAATCACTAAAGGGGCACATATCGAACATTTGTGAATGCCTAAAAAAACTTTTTGAGTTTTTGTATGTGTGTGCAAAGCATTGTGCAAATATCTCAAATAATAAAGTTATTGTAGAGCTGTGAAATCGCTTCAGTCATTTGTAATAACCCTGTATATGTACATACAGGGTGATTCCGTGATGATATTAAGACTTTCTATGATGATGGAAAGAGATAAATGTATCAATTTGGTGTAAGAGTTCCTGTACTTGAAACGAACTACTCTAAAGTTATAGGGAAAAACCGTTCTGATACCTCCGACCGTGGAATACATGTACCCTCACTGTTATTAATAAGATTGCAGAGTAGACAATATCTAGTAAACAAGGGCACTAAAGTGCATACCTTAAGAGCAATAGGCAGTTGTTCAATAGAGGAGATCCTCAGAGCTGCCTACCCTACTAAGTTAGCAACAAAATTACCTGAACGTCAGAGGTACCAGAACGCTTTTCGTTTAGAACTTTCGACTTGTTCGTTTCCGGTACGGGGACCATTATTTCAAATTGATACATTTATCCTTTTCCATCATCCTAGAAAGTTGGAAACATCATCACGGAATCATCTGTAGATACACATACATTCACAGGCGCCGGGGCTATAATTCTGATCTGCTGCAGCGTCGGTGCATGACGTTCCAGATCTGGGTTCCTACGTAACACTGGGACTGCTAAGACCCCTCAACGTCCTCTAGAAATGTGTAACATGGATTGTTAAACACCCCATGTACATTGTGTAATATCATTAACCATAACCGTAATTGCGTTTACATTCCGTAGATGCCAGCCTTACTTACAAGGGAACCTCCCCATCGCACCCCACTCAGATTTAGTTACAAGTTGGCACAGTGGATAGGCCTTGAAAAACTGATCACAGATCAATCGAGAAAACAGGAAGAAGTTGTGTGGAACTACGAAAAAAAATAAGCAAAATATACAAACTGAGTAGTCCATGGGCAAGATAAGCAACATCAAGGATAACGTCAGCTTAGGAACGCCGTGGTTCCGTGGTTAGCGTGAGCAGCTGCAGGAGGAGAGGTCCATGGTTCAAGTCCTCGCGTGAGTGAAAATTTTAATTTTTTATTTTCAGACAATTATCAAAGTTCAGGCACTCACATATAATCAACTTCGCTCTCCAAAATTCCAGGACATGTTCAGATTTGCTTGGACATATGCAGGATTTGACGATCTACACACGGAAAAATTTTAAAACGTTAAAAACATATGTTTTGAAAGAGCACAGGGAAAACTGTGCGACTGTGAAACTGTTGCATTCATTTGTTGCAGTTTATGTCACAAACTCTTATGTTTTCATCACTTTTTTGGGAGCGATTATCACATCCACAAGAAAACCTAAATCGGCCAAGGTAGAAGAATCTTTTTATGCATTCGCCAAGTGCACAAGTTAGGTGGGTCGACAATATATTCCTGTCATGTGATGCACATGCCGTCACCAGTGTCGTATAGAATACATCAGACGTGGTTTCCTGTGGAGGAATGGGTTGACCTATGACCTTGCGATCAAATGTTTTCGGTTTCCAATGGAGAGGCACGTCCTTTCGCCTACTAATCGCACGGTTTTGCGGTGCGGTCGCAAAACACAGACACTAAACTTATTACAGTGAACAGAGATGTCAGTGAACGAACGGACAGATCATAACTTTGCGAAAATAAAAAAAGTAAACTTTTCACTCGAGGAAAGACTCGAACCAAGGGCCTCTCATTCCGCAGCTGCTCACGGGACCACAGCACTCCTCAGCCTATATTATCCTTGATGTTGCCTATCTTGCGCATGGACTACTCAGTTTGTATATTTTGCTTATTTTTTTCATCGTTCCACACAACTTCTTCCTGTTTTCTCGATTGCTCTGTGTTCAGTTTTTCAAGGCCTATCCACTGTGCCAACTTATAACTAAATCTGAGCCGGCCGCGGTGGTCTAGCGGTTCTGGCGCTGCAGTCCGGAACCGCGGGACTGCTACGGTCGCAGGTTCGAATCCTGCCTCGGGCATGGGTGTGTGTGATGTCCTTAGGTTAGTTAGGTTTAAGTAGTTCTAAGTTCTAGGGGACTTATGACCTAAGATGTTGAGTCCCATAGTGCTCAGAGCCATTTGAACCATTTTGAACTAAATCTGAGGGGGATGCGATGGGGAGTTTCCCTTGTTAGTAATTACTGATTTATAAACATTAGGCAATATACTCTACTTGTAGTGGTATAAAATCTGAAAAACCATTCAATATGTTCATTCACACGTAGAATAATAAATCTGCATTGCAATATGAGATCGAAAACATCGTACACATAGGATTAAATTACGCCTTGTGGAAAGTCACCGTAGCATTTCGTGCACACAGAGGTACACTACCGATGGCATCTCTTATCTTTGAGTGTACTCTTTGCTAGAAATTACAACAGCTGATTTCTGCCACAGTCTGAATATGGAATTCTTGTGTTTTTCAGATGTAATGAAGTGGTTATTTACTTCTAACGCAATATTTTCGGCCTCACATTGCACTGTAAATGTATTATTCCGCGTATAGATGAGCATATGGAATTGCTTTTCGGTTGTATACCACAACACGCAGGTGAGAAACGTCATTGTATAGCAATATGCATATATACAGGTGGCGGTAGTATCGCGGACATGAGGTATAAAAGTGGGATTGGTGGGACTGGCATTTGAACTCGGGTGATTCATGAAACAAGGTTTCCGACGAGATTATGGCGGCACGACAGGAATTAACAGACTTCGAACGCGGAATGGTAGGTTAGGTGGAGCTAGGCGCATGGTACATTCCATTTCGGAAATCTTTAAGGAATTGAGTATTCCGAGACCCACAGTGTTAAGAGTATTCCGAGTAAACCAAATTTCAAGCGTTACCTCTCATCACGGACAACGCAGTGGATGGCGGCCTTCACTTAACGACCGAAAGCAGCGGCGTTTGCGTAGAGTTGTCAGTGCTAACAGACAAGAAACACTGCGTGAAATAGCCGCAGAAATCAGTGTGGGACGTACGACGAATGTATCCGTTAGGACAGTGCAATGAAATTTGGCAGCAGACGACCGACGCGAGATCCTTTGCTAACAGCACGACATTCCCTGCAGCGCTTCTCCTGGGCTTCTGACCGTATCGGCTGGACCATAGCCGACTGGAAAACCGTGTGTCCTGCTCAGGTGTGTCTCGATTTCAGTTGGCAAGAAGTGATGGTAAGGTCCGGGTGTGGCGCAAACCTCACGAAGCCACGGACCCAAGTTGTGAACAAGGCACTGTGCAAGCTCGTGCTGGCTCAATAATGGTGTGGGCTGTGTTTACGTGGAACAGACTGGCTCCTCTGGTACAAATGGAGCAAGAACTGAATTTTTAAGGTCGGCACGAGACCCTTTGGCTACACCGGGGGTATATAAAATTCCTTGTAGTTGTGGACAGGTTTACATCGGTTCCACAAAGAGAAGTGTGAACATCCGTCTTGTGGAACATAAGAGCAATTGCCGCCTGGGTCACACGGATAAATCGGCCGTAGCGGAACATGTTTACCAGGAAGGTGATCATGAAATAAAATTCAGCGAAACGAGCGTCATATCAAAAACCTCGCATTATTATGCACGCTTGTATAGAGAGGCTATCGAGATTGATAAACATCGTAATAATTTTAACAGGAAAGACGAAGGTGTTAAACTGGATAAAATCTGGATGTCAGCGTTGCATCGCAAGCGTGACGATCGATTACTTTCAATCGAGAATGCTGGCATTACCAGAGACAATCTCATAACCGACGCCACGTGATCGACTGTGGCGCCCTCTGTACTGCCTATATAATCAGCGCTTCGTCGAGTTCTCTTCGCAGTTCGCCGCTTTACCTCCGAGGATGTCTCCCGCAGTCGGAGACGAAACGTCAGGAGAGTGTTTTATACTTCGACCAAACGCCTTTACGGGGAGCGATTATTAACGGGAAATGGTTGTGTTCGGCTACTTGGAGACCATTTGCAGCCATTCATGAACATGACAATGCGCCGTGTCACTGGCCGCAATTGCTCACCTTTGGTTTGAAGGACATTCTGGACAATCCGAGCGAATGATTTGGCCACCCAGATCCCCAGACAATCGAAAGGTCAGTTCGTGCATAAAATCCTGCACCAGCAACACTATCGAAATTATAAACGGCTGTAAAGGCGGCATGGCTCAGTATTTCTGCAGGGGTCTTCCAACGATTTGTTGAGTCCATGCCACGTCGAATTGCTGCGCTATGCCGCGCGAAAGGAGGTCCAACGTAATATTTGCAGGTTGTAACCTCCCAAGAAAAATGAACGTCAATTTAATAAGAAATGAATGAAATCTCAATGACAATCAAAACACAAATAGACCGAATAGGCCCTGATTAAACTCAAATTCTTACGTCAGTAATACTGCATCTGCTCTTATTTTTCGCCATAGCCTGGAGGAAATGCATCGCAAATATATATATATTTTTTTTAATTTAAGAGAAACTTTTCTTTAAGGAAATGCATGGGAAATTTTCATCCAATAAAATGTTTGTTTTGTTAAAATGCTTGGTTTGAACACAAAATTATTATTGGGGCGATTCTTGAACAAATTAATTACACTTAAGATCCATTACAATACATTATTAGCTGAGCGCAAAGCTGCTTCATTACCTTATTTAAAAAATATACCTCGTCCTGAATCTCGAGCAGAGTCCCATATCGGCGCCCGCCGACTCCTCACACAACAGCTAACTCGCAACTGCAACTACCGACGCCCTACATGCAACTGCACTGTACTCTCGCGCGCTATTACTCTCTCGCAACTGAACTGACTACATGCTCTCTGGTCAGAGATTCTGCGGCTCGCCATCGCTGCCTATGAAACGTACGCGTTTCATAACCCTCCACTGGGGGGGGGCAAAAATTTGGCAGCGATGGTGAGTCATTTGGACTTGCCAAGCGGGGCAAAATTTTTTCTTAACTAATAAAAATATACCTTGTCCTGAATCTCGACCAGAATGGCATGTCGACGCCGGCCGAGTCGTCACACAAGCTAACTCGCAACTGCAACTACCGACTCCCTACATGCAACTGCACTGTACTCTCGTGCGCTATTACTCTCTCGCAACTGAACTGACTACATGCTGTCTGGTCAGAGATCCTGCGGCTCGCCATCGCTGCCTATGAAACGTACGCGTTTCAACGTATGCCATGACTTGTCGCGACACTGTTTTCATGTATTTTTGTTAGTGCTCGAAGATGAGTGAATAGTCGAAATTGGCGAATCCCACAACAAATAAAGGATAACTGTACAGCCTACTACGGATAATGTTTTATTTCACAAAATTTGAGAGTCGTTGGCGTTACGAAATAATTTCACAGTGGTGGTAAACAATAATTTAATTTGCCGGAAGTAGGATATGAGCCCGTCAACAGAGTGTGCGGCCACGCCCAGGGAGACAACTCGCGAGAACGGAAAGAGATCGCTTGGAGGTACACTTGTGGTCCAGCCGAGACAGAAAAGGGGAGGGAGATGACAGTTGGGTGCTGACCGCCTTTAGCCGGGCCGCCGCCTGTACAGGACACCTGGCTCCGGCCTCTTGGAGGCACACCTCGCTGCCAACTACATGAGCCGCCATCGAGGCGCTGCCTGCCTTCTGCGACGCGCTTTCTTCCGTGCCCAAATCAGCCTGATCACAGACTGGTAGAATGACCTTCAGCTCTCATCAAAGTCCGCTTGCCAGTTCCGTTTGTCCCATAGCAACCACAATTTAAACATCCTTGAAACGACCCTGAGAACTTCGTAATTGATAATGGGCATATTATTACACTCATGCTCATAAATTAATGATAATGCTGATACATGGTGAAACAACCCTCTGGTGGGTGGTTTGAGAGTTTAAATCACTTCGGGGTATGACCATGAGGTGCATTTGACTGCGGTCGGCGCGCGGTGGCGCTGGCAGCAGTCCACATACGCAGAGGTGTGTTGGTGCATGTCAGAGTACGGTGCAAGGAGTAAATCTGCAGTCGTTTTCAGACGTGCTAACGGTGACTGTGTAGAAAATGGCTCAAAGAACACATATTGGTGACGTTAGGAGGGGTAGAATACTAGGGCAACTGGAGGCTGGTCAAACACAGCAGGTCGTAGCCGTGTGATCTCAAGATTATGGCAACGATTCCAGCAGACAGTAAACGTGCCCAGGCGCTACACTACGGGACGTCTACAATGTACAACACCACAAGAAGACCAATATCTCACCATCAGTGTCCGCAGAGGACACGGAATACTACAGGTAGTCTTGCTCGGGACCTTACCGCAGCCACTGGAACAGTTGTCTCCGGACACACAGACGACTGAACAGACATGGTTTATTCGCCCGGAGACCTGCAAGGTGCATTCCACTGAACCCGGGTCACAGGAGAACCCGTAAAGCCTGGTGTCAAGAACACAGTACATGGTCATTGGAACAGAGGTCCCAGGTTATCTTCACCGACGACTCAAGGTATAGTCTAAACAGTGATTCTCGCCCGGTTTTCATCTGGCGTGAAACAGGAACCATATACCAACCCCTTAATGTCCTTGAAAGGTACCTGTATCGAGGTCGTGGTTTGATGGTGATTGGTGCACATACACCCCTGCATGTCTTTGACAGAGGAACTGTAACAGGTTAGGTGTATCGGGACGTCATTTTGCACCAGTATGTCCGCCTTTTCAGGAGTGCACTGGGTCCCACCTTCCTCCTGATGGATGATAACGCACGGCCCCACCGAGCTGCCATGGCTTAGGAGTACCTTGAAACAGAAGATATCAGACGAATGGAGTGGTGCCTATACCCCAGACCTAAACCCCATCGAGCACGTCTGGGATGCTCCCGGTCGACGTATCGTTGCACGTCTTCAAACCCCTACGACACTTCAGGAGCTCCAACAAACACTGGTGCAAGAATGGTAGGATGTACCCCACCAGCTGCTCGACCACCTGATCCAGAATATGCCAACCCGTTGTGCGGCCTGTGTACGTGTGCACGGTGATCATAACCCATATTGCTGTCAGGGCACATGCCAGGAAACAGTGGCGTTTTGTAGCACATGTGTTTCTGGACGGTTTTCTCAAGTTATCACCAATACCGTGGACTTAGATATCTGTGTTGTGTGTGTTCCCGATGTGCCTATGCTACTAGCGCCAGTTTTGTGTAGTGCAACGTTGTGTGGCACCAAATTCTACAAGTATCCTTAATTTAGCAGCATGAGCGTAGACATGCGCGGAAGTAGAAGATGTACTTTCTACATTGAGGAAACAAATGGACCCAACATGCTTACTGTTTTAGCAATGGCGGAAAATTTAATACCAGTCAAAGCGGATTTCTTATTTTCTGGCGACAGCGTTTTATACTGTGTTAACGTTTTGCCATGGAGCACTGTGCCACTGCGTTAACGGTGCCACTTGTGGAGAAGCGTTCCACATCGTGCCACAGCAGTTTGCATGCATGCATCTCAAGTTGACCTTGCGCCGACATAATGTACCCATTATTGCTGGACTAGTTAATCCGGTTAATCGATTCGCCGATGAGTATTATAAGTAGTCGCATGCATGAATAATGAGCGCAAGTTTCCGTCGAAGCGCCGCGACGCATTTGGATGCAAATTTTACGAGGTCGCCGGGAGACAACCTCTGCCTTCTTAGCCCACCGCCTTCCGTTCAGGGAAAGAACCGTTCTTAAAAAAAAAGGTTGCAGCTCACAACGGGCTGAAGCAGCTGTGTACGCGATACGAGACAACACGCTTTTAGGTAATAATATTTATTGTTTCAGTAACTGTTTACTAGTATTTATTATGACGACATCTTTAGGCAGCATGGTATCATCATTAGGTACATTATAGTTACATATACATTATATTAATACGAAGTGTGATAAGGATTGTTTGGTTGGTGTGATAGGACGCTTTAGATTGGTGTGCAAGCAACTGTCAGAATTGCAGGATCTGTAGAACGGAATGAACACTCTAATGAGTACGGAATATGGATTGCGAGTAAAACGGGAAATGAAAAGTAATGAAAGGTAGCAGAAATGGGAATAGAGAGAAACTTAAGGGGCTCCGGAAAGGCTCAAAATTTTTACTTTTTTGCGTTTTCTGAATCTGCAGACTATTACCTTTTAATAGATATATAATTTATTCAATTCCGAAGACTACAACTATTTTTAAATTTTTTTTGAAATGTGTTCTACATGGGCGTGACCCACTGTGGCGCTGTTAAACTGCTGTCAAATGGTGTTATTATTAACGTCCGTGTTCATCAGGTACATTTTAGTGATGTGAGATAAAGTATGTGTTGTGGCTTCGTAATTAATTCTGTTTCTTGAGTCTCTGTTTTGTTGAAGTATAATAATGAGTAAAAGTAAAGTTATTAGAAATCCTCTGAAGGCTTTTAAGAAAAGGAGAAATGTTGGAAAGCCAAAGGTATGTGTTATTACTGTAAATAATAACATTCTAACATGGTACGAGCGATGCTTGCTTTAGACAAGGAACGCCTTCGGGCTGCGGACAGGGCTGTAAAGAGTCTAGAAATACAAGCAAGAGTAAACAGGAGGAGGAACAAGAGGAAGCTGGAGGAGGAGTTTGCAGAGGATGAAGATAATCCATCCTATGGACCTGGAATGCACTAAAAAGTTAATCCAATCTTTGTCGCTCGATTCCCAAAACTTTTATTTTCTCATACTAATTACATGTTTTCTAAGGATCTTCCAAACATATTTGTTTGAAACTTTCAGTAAATGTTACACAGTACCTTCTGCATAATTTAACCCAGCCTTTTTCCAAAAAACTGTATATTTTTGAATATATAAATAAAAAATTGCAAAAAAATGTTGTGAATTTTCATTACAATTTTAAAAAAATCATCTTTAATAACTGAACTAAAATTTTGTAAAATCCCTGTGTTAAGTTGTAGCCCATATTCCAATAAATAATCTGTAAAAAGTTCAACTTCCTACCTCAAATACTTTGTGAGGAAAGATGTAATTTATAAGCGTTATTTTAACATTGCAAGTATAGGGCGTTCCGGAGCCCCTTAATATCTAACTTGGTGGTCACGAAGTAGACGAAGTTATGGGACTGTACTATGTCGGAGGCAAAATAACCCGTGGTGGACGAAGCAAAGAGGAAACAAAAACTAGACTAGTACAGGCAATAAGGGCATTCCTGACCATGGTTAGATTATTGGTTAATTTGAGAAACAAATTTCTGAGAACGAACGTTTGGAGCACAGCATTGTATGGTGGTGGACCATAGTTTGTGAGAAAACCAGAACAAGAGAGAATTGAAGCATCTGAGATGTGGCGCTACGGAAGAATACTGAAGATCTGGTGGTCTGATAAGGAATGAGGAGGTTCTCCATAGAATCTGCGAAGAAAGGAACATACAAAAACACTGCCAGGAAGAAGGGACAGGATGATAGAACAAGTGTTAAGGCATCGGGTAATAACCTCCACGGTGCTAGAGGGAGCTGTAGAGGGTAAAAACTGTAAGAGGGGGCGGAGTTTGGAATACACCCAGCAAATAACTGAGGACATGAAGATGAAGAGGTTGCCGAGGAGAGGAATTCGTGGCGACCCTGGTCAGACCAATCAGAAGACTGATGACTAAAAAGATACACAGCACCTGATTATGAGAGCTTCCTACCTTAACGCTTCGTGCTAATAAATATTAGTAAGAAGTGACCAAATCAGAAAATGTAATTCCATAAATTTATGATACACACACTGAACTCAAGAAGTGCCATACGGCATGGATTACTTTAAGTCACACGATATGCTGTTGATTTGTAGACACCTCCATCGTCCTCCTTTCAAGCTGCCAGTACAGTCTTTACTTAAGGTGATCTCGTGAAATGAGCAACACTTCCCCGGTGTTGGTAAGCTACTCCGGATCAGAAATGGTTCAAATGGCTCTGAGAACTTAGAACAACTTAAACCTAACTAACCTAATGACATCACACACTTCCATTCCCGAGGCAGGATTCGAACCTGCTGTTCCAGACTGAAGCGCCTAGAAGCGCTCGGCCACGCCGGCCAGCTAGCTACTGCGGACTCGGTATCAGATTTCAGAACACAACGCTACCTCTCAATCATCAGTAGAACCTATCTTAGGCGCGCAGCCCGGAACCGTGCGACCGCTACGGTCGCAGGTTCGAATCCTGCCTCGGGCATGGATGTGTGTGATGTCCTTAGGTTAGTTAGGTTTAAGTAGTTCTAAGTTCTAGGGGACTGATGACCACAGCTGTTAAGTCCCATAGTGCTCAGAGCCATTTGAACCATTTTTTTGAACCTATCTTACTTCAAAACATTGACGTATCATTTCCATGTACAACACACGGTAATTTCTTATGTTGAAATTAATTTGAAACGTTACCTTGTTATTTTTAATGTTCATCCCACCTCCAAGCCTACAAGATAGCCGATTAATTTTGTAAATATACGGGATGTAACAAAAAGGCTCGGCAAAACTTTCAGAAAACATTCGTCATACAGACGAGATACATACGTTTTATGGAAGTGAGTTCGGAAACATTGTTTCCACGTTACAGCTCATTTCCTATTTCTCTTCATAATCACATTAATCATGGGAAAAGCACAGAAGCAGACCGTATAAGCATTACACGAAACTTTTTCTTACATGAAATCTTCAAAATACACTACTGGCCATTAAAATTGCTACACCACGAAGATGATGTGCTACAGACGCGAAATTTAACCGACAGGAAGAAGATGCTGTGATAGCCAAATGATTGCCTTTTCAGAGTATTCACACAAGGTTGGCGCCGGTGGCGACACATACAACGTGCTGACATGAGGAAAGTTTCCAACCGATTTCTCATACACAAATAGCAGTTGACCGGCGTTGCCTGGTGAAACGTTGTTGTGATGCCTCGTGTAAGGTGGAAAAATGCGTACCATCACGTTTACCACTTTGATAAAGGTCGGATTGTAGCCTATAGCGATTGCGGTTTATCGTATCGCGACATTGCAGCTCGCGTTGGTCGAGAAGAATATGGAATCGGTTGGTTCAGGAGGGTAATACGGAACGCCGTGCTGGATCCCAACGGCCTCGTATCACTAGCAGTCGAGATGACAGGCATCTTCTCCGCATGGCTGTAACGGATCGTGCAGCCACGTCTCGATCCCTGAGTCAACAGATGGGGACGTTTGCAAGACAACAACCATCTGCACGAACAGTTTGACGACGTTTGCAGCACCAGGGACTATCAACTCGGAGACCATGGCTGCGGTTACCCTTGACGCTGCATCACAGACAGGAGCGCCTGCGATGGTATAGTCAACGACGAACCTGGGTGCACGAATGGCAAAACGTCATTTTTTCGGATGAATCCTGGTTCTGTTTACAGCATCATTATGGTCGCATCCGTGTTTGGCAGCATCGCGGTGAACGCACATTGAAAGTGTGTATTCGTCATCGCCATACTGGCGTATCACCCGACTTGATGGTATGGGGTGCCATTGGTTACACGTCTCTGTCACCTCTTGTTCACATTGACGGCACTTTGAACAGTGGACGTTACATTTCAGATGTGTTACGACCTGTGGCTCTACCCTTCATTCGATCAATGCGAAACCCTACATTTCAGCAGGATAATACACGACCGCATGTTGTAGGTCCTGTACAGGCCTTTCTGGATACAGAAAATGTTCGACTGCTGCCCTGGCCAGCACATTCTCCAGATCTCTCACCAACTGAAAACGTCTGGTCAATGGTGGCCGAGCAACTGGCTCGTCACAATACATCAGTCACTACTCTTGAACTGTAGTATCGTGTTGAAGCTGCATGGGCAGCTGTACCTGTACACACCATCCAAGCTCTGTTTGACTCAATGCCCAGGCGTATTAAGGCCGTTATTACGGCCAGAGGTGGTTGTTCTGGGTACTGATTTTTCAGGATCTATGCACCCAAATTGCGTGAAAATGTAATCACATGTCAGTTCTAGTATAATATATTTGTCCAATGAATACCCGTTTATCATCTGCATTTCTTCTTGGTGTAGCAATTTTAATCGCCAGTTGGGTACTTTTTTAGGGTGAGCACGGAACGTTTAAGCTACTACTCGCAATTGGGGGAGATCTAGAAATACGAGAACACCAACTGGAGGAGGAGCTTCTTCATGCAGTTGACGACAACGCTAGTGTTGGCGTAAGGCAGTTAGCTGCAACAAGAATGTTCACCGCATCACTGTCGGTAGAGTGCTACGTGAGAACCTCTTGCATTCGTAGCATGTACAGCGTATGCATACACAGTCAACAAATGATTTTCCAAGACTGTTACATTTCAGCGAATGGTTCATTCAACAATGTGTCAACCCTCACTTTAGTGCAAATATCCTGTTCACGCATGACGCTTCGTTTCTGCGTGATAAGATTCTCACTATCGACACACAGGGGCCGTCGAGAATCTCACGAATTTGTGCAATCTCGTCATCAACAAAGATTTTCTGTCAAGCTTTCAGACAGCATTATTGGTGATTGTTAGGGCCTCATGCTGATCCACTCAGGCGCAAAGGAGAAACCTACCGTGCTTTCTGCCGGCCGTTGTGGCCGAGCGGTTGTAGGCGCTTCAGTCCGGAACTGTGCTGCTGCTACGGTCGAAGGTTCGAATCCTGCCTCGGGCATGTCCTTAGGTTAGTTAGGTTTAAGTAGTTCTAAGTTCTAGTGGACTGATGACCTCAGATGTTAAGTCCCGTAGTGCTTAGAGCTATTTGAACCGTGCTTTCTTGGAGGATACTCTTCGTGTTCTGCTACTACATGTGTCTTTACAAGTAACTACGTGATAGATGGATAGATGGAGGTGGTCCAGTTCCTTGACCTCCACGCTCTCTGTATTTAAACTCATTCAGCACATCAGGGATTCAATGCGAGAGCGCATTGATGCATGTATCCTTGCTAACGGAGGGTAATTTATACATTTCTAATAGGGAAGTCTTTCGTACCGTTTTTTTTTCTGCGTGTTTCCGTGATTAACGTGCTGAAGAGTTGTGGGAACTGAGCTCTAACGTGCAAATAAAGCGTTTCCGGACTGTCCGTAGAACATATTTTCTTCCTCTACGTGTGGGGAATGTTTCCTGAAAGTTTGGCCATACCTTATGTCAAACATTGTACGTGTTGTACTGCTACTTATGTTTTAATTCAGTACATGGTTACGCATTCTGAACATTTTAGGTGTATCCGCAAAACTGGATGAGAGAATAAAAATAATCGAATCTTTTAAAAAATAATATTTTGATTCAACTTATCCCCTTTTCTCCTTCGAAGACTCTTCTATTCACATACTAGTCCTTGCAGGGGTCCCATTTCGCCATGCAGACCTGTAAAACTACTTTTGCAGTATCCTTCAGTACCCGAGACGAATTTTCCTTGCTGTAATCAATGGTGTCCAAACAACGTCCTATCATCTTCCTTCCTCTTTTGTTCCTAAGCTAATCCCTGTTTCCTTCAGTACACTTCAGTCTCTCTTGAATTTCTCACTATGTTTTCCTTGGATGGCCTGTATTTCGTTTACCAGGTGGTGACTATTTTCACAATCTTCCGTTCATCCATCTTGTCTGTGTATTCTTTCCATTCATACTTCGTCTTCTGTACCCGCTCATTATTGGAGTCCAATTTAATTTTTTTCTAATGCTTGTTACTTCTCTCTCTATCTATCAGCGTCTTCTCCGCAATCCTCCATAGAGTTTTCATTTCCATTGTTTCCAAACGTCTTCTATTTTTTTTGATGTTTCAGGTCTTGTCTCACCTGCGCATGTCAAAACTGGCCCTACTATTGTTTCCCATATTCTTGCCTTTGTGTCTTTTCCTAGATATTTGTTTTTCCAAATCCTATCATTTCAACACCCAACCACTATGTTTGCTTTTGCTGCTTGTCCTCTAATGTTCTTTTCGACATTTACATTGCTGGCTACTTCAATACTAAGGTACTTACATGTCATTACTTGTTGAATAATTTTTCCACCTACTTCCAGTTTCTACAGGGACGGTCATACATTGGTTTCTTGAGCCGACATGACGATATTTAGGTTTTTGGCTGTCACGTTACGTATACGTAAAAGTTTCTGCATGCTGTCTTCCCTGTTTGCTAGCTGAACTGCATTGTCAGCGTAGCAAATGATTTTTATTTCTCCATCCTCCATTCTATAACCATTGTCAGCGAATAACTTCTTTATCCAAAACTGTGTTAAAAAGTAGTGGCATCAGAGTCACCTTGTCTGATACCACTGTTAAATGGTATACATCTAGTTAACCTGGAGCCAATTTTCTCCTGGATGTATTGGAATGAACGCCATCAGTTGGTTTTTATTAAGTTGGAAGGAATTCCTCGATCGTAGCGCAGGTTTACCATACCCGTTGACTCACTCACTCTGAATGCCTTTCCGGCCGCGGTGGCTGTGCGGTTCTAGGCGCTCCAGTCCGGAGCCGCGCTGCTGCTACGGTCGCAGGTTCGAATCCTGCTTCGGGCATGGGTGTGTGTGATGTCCTTAGGTTAGTTAGGTTTAAGTAGTTCTAAGTTCTAGGGGACTGATGACCACAGCAGTTGAGTCCCATAGTACTCAGAGCCATTTGAACCATCTGAATGCCTTCTGTAAGTCACGGTGGATTTTAATTCTTGAACCAAGAACAAGTCACATGGAGCAAGGTCTGTATGCGGGGGAGGAGGGAGGGGGCGGGGACGGATGGTCATCTGATTTTTTGTACCAAACTCGTGCCTTGTAGGGTGAGCAGGTGCATTGTCATGGTGAAGGAACCATGAACTGTCTGGCACAGCATTTCCAAAACGAACACCCTGCGTCTGCAGGTTCTCTGACATTTAAAAATTAGTCAGCATTTGACAGCGAGAAGGTTGCATCGCTCCCGCCAGAAGATAACGGCAACTGCGCTGGCATTTTCGCCTTCGACTGTGATGCCAATTCCACTCCTCAAGGTACTGTGCGTGCCATTTCCCAAGTAGGAAACTTTTCAAGACGTGAAAATGTACCATATTTCAAGGGGAAAATGTAAGTACGCCTTTAATCGTAATTAGATTCGTTTCTAACATGCTAAGAGAAGTTATAGAAACCTGTCCCACATACGAATTTCAGAATTTTTATCTGATTTTTGTCGGAGACAAAGACCTCAAACTCCATACCTCTTACGACCTATCTACTGTCACAACTGCATTAAACTCCGTTTCCCGAAACTTATGCAAAGTAAACGCTCTACGACAAGAAACTTTGGAAAGATCCCTTGCCGAGCAAGCTTTCAAAGATAGAAAAAATATTTCCGTGAACTCAGTAGTTCTCGATATACGATGTGATGAGTTCGTCATTGATTCCCGGACGTCAATATTTCATCCGTTTCAAGTAAGTTCGGCTCGCCGCACAGAGCTGGTCGCTGTGGTTACTGGTTGCAGACAGTATTTGTCACGGCAGTGTCGTAACTTCGGATTTTAAACAAAGTTCCAGTTAGTTTAAATTATATGAGTTTGCCGCGGCGACATTCCCGAATGAATGTTTCCCGGTTTCCTTTCACCGTCAGATTTGACTGTATACTCAAGATTCCAAGAATTCCCCTTTCGTCGTCATCAACAGTTGACTATGGTAGCAATAGTCCGTATCGTACTTTTGTATGTTGTTGATAGCATTGAGAAGTGGAGAAAGATTTGCATTAGGGTGTAAATCAATAAAATATTTTCACTGTATTACGGCCTACTTACAAAGTTTTAATGGCCAGTATAAGCGAGAAATGGAAAGACGTACTGCGACCCCCTACGTATCGCTCGTTATTGTCCCAAAGAGGACTGACTGTGCCCAATGGATGCACCAGAGCTCCATTCAGTCATAAAACTTAGCAAAGCTGCAGGAAATGTTTTGCTACAGTACAGATGCTTGAAGAAATTACTGGCGAAATTAAATGTTGTTCTGAGATTAGTTCAGAGTGAACATTTTATTAGGTAGCTAAAACCAACAGATCATTTGTTGAATAATAAATTATTACGTTACGATCGCTTAAATATATATAAAATATTCATATTACCCGGTTTTAGCAAGTAGCTGCAATGCTCAGATGGAATCACATCCGCTACAAGGCTTCGTACAGGCACATAAGAAATACAAACCCTTAGCGCATCGTGAAGTTAACTAAAATATTTGAATTAATGTATTTCACGTAGTCACATGGTAAAATGACTTTAAATATATTTGTTGATTTTGTGAAGTTCGATGGGTTTAACTCTCTTGTCATGTATCTGTACGAAGCTTTAATGGATTTGATCACATCTGAAGATGACATTTACTTACTGAAACCGGTAATGTGAATATTTCATTTATATGTAAGTGATCGTGACGTAATAAATTATTGTACAAACGTTTACATGGTCCTATACTTCCAGTTGATAACATCGCAGCTCCCAAAAGGGATCGTTTCCTGTTAAAAATGATATTACTGCTGCTTTCCGGGCGATCATGTTGTGATAATGGGCTGCTCCTGAAACGCGCCAGCAAATATAATTTTTCACGGCAACTAATCTCCTGGTATTAGCGACCTAACAAAGTAGTGATATAAGACTTGCTCGGAGTTTACTTGCAGTGCGCTTCACTGGGGGAGGGGGGCGCCTACACACAACAGCAAATCATTTTGCTTATAAACTAATAATTAATCCGTTAGAGAGAAAGGAAATTCACTTTGTCCTTTCTAAACTTAGCTCCACTGACGCCTTAAGACAGAGCACGAGGCAACGGTCTTTCCTAGAAATGACCACTGGGACAGTATTTTTTTTAAATAATTACTGTGTTTCGTTCCATATCTACATGAAGATAGACTCCAAATGCACTGTACAATGCATGGTGAAATTAATTTTGTATAAACATTAGCCAATTTCTGCCCTGTTTCAGTCTCGTATGCAGCACAGGTAAAATGACTGTATGACTTATTACGCGCCCTAATCTCGCACGATCGCTAAGCGAGATATACAGGGCTATTACAAATGATTGAAGCGATTTCATAAATTCACTGTAGCTCTATTCATTGACATATGATCACGACACACTACAGATACGTAGAAAAACTCATAAAGTTTTGTTCGGCTGAAGCCGCACTTCAGGTTTCTGCCGCCAGAGCGCTCGAGAGCGCAGTGAGACAAAATGGCGACAGGAGCCGAGAAAGCGTATGTCGTGCTTGAAATGCACTCACATCAGTCAGTCATAACAGTGCAACGACACTTCAGGACGAAGTTCAACAAAGATCCACCAACTGCTAACTCCATTCGGCGATGGTATGCGCAGTTTAAAGCTTCTGGATGCCTCTATAAGGGGAAATCAACGGGTCGGCCTGCAGTGAGCGAAGAAACGGTTGAACGCGTGTATCTGGGCATGCTGGAAAATTGGCTCATGCCACAACTGGAGACCGACAGCACCGACTTCATCTTTCAACAGGATGGTGCTCCACCGCACTTCCATCATGATGTTCCGCAGTTCTTAAACAAGAGATTGGAAAACCGATGGATCGGTCGTGGTGGAGATCACGATCAGCAATTGATGTCATGGCCTCCACGCTCTCCCGACTTAACCCCATGCGATTTCTTTCTGTGGGGTTATGTGAAAGATTCAGTGTTTAAACCTCCTCTACCAAGAAACGTGCCAGAACTGCGAGCTCGCATCAACGATGCTTTCGAACTCATTGATGGGGACATGCTGCGCCGAGTGTGGAAGGAACTTGATTATCGGCTTGATGTCTGCCGAATCACTAAAGGGGCACATATCGAACATTTGTGAACGCCTAAGAAAACTTTTTGAGTTTTTGTATGTGTGTGCAAAGCATTCTGAAAATATCTCAAATAATAAAGTTATTGTAGAGCTGTGAAATCGCTTCAATCATTTGTAATAACCCTGTACAATAAGGCAGCCGAACTGTCGCCTAGTCTTCATCGAACATTGATTCTCTTAATGTTGACAGCAGTATTTCCAGAGAAAAATATCACTTGTTCCAAAGTTTTTCGTTCGCTTTCCTTATTATTTATTTTACGTGTTATTCCCGAAACACTTAACCGATGAGATGAGTGCCACAAGTTTACAAATAATCTTGCATTTAGATACTATCTGCTTTTTCGGTACTAAGAAATTAGCTTCAGTTTTCCTTTGTTTAAAGAGGGCTGCCATATTTTACACCAGGTGAAAATACTGTCAAACTCTTTCGGCATTTAGCCGGCCGCTGTGACCGAGCGGTTCTAGGCGCATCAGTCCGGAAGCGCGCTGCTGCTACGGTCGCAGGTTCGAATCCTGCCTCGGGCATGGATGTGTGTGATGTCCTTAGGTTTGTCAGGTTTAAGTAGTTCTAAGACTAGGGTACTAATGACCTCAGATGTTAAGTCCCATAGTGCTTAGAGCCATTTGAACCATCTTTCGGCATTTCCTTAAGACTGTCCAATTGCACTACTTGAAAGCTGACCCTGATAAACTATTTATGAACGAGTTTATTGAACACATGAAGCGCCCGTGGTCTAGGGGTACCGTCTTTGATTAGCAATCAAAACGTCCACAGGTCCCGAGATCGAAACCCGCCACCGGGTTTGATTAATAATCAGCATTGGCGGCCAACGATTTCCGGCGTAAGAAGTTACTCATTCTGCCAACGACCTTGTCAAAGAGGGCGGAGAAGCGGACGGAGGTTCAGGGCACTCTTGTCCTTGGGGTGGGAAACTTCTCCTAAAGGCGGAGAACCAGCAATGATCAACGGCATGAGAATGCAGAAGACAATGGAAACCACTGCACTGACACACAATTCGTATCCGCAAGGCATGTAATTTGAAGTGTCATGATGCTCTCTCCATTGGCAAAAGATTTCGGAATAGTTCCGCATTCGGATCTCCGGGAGGGGACTGCCAAGGGGGAGATGAGAATGAGAAAAAGACGACAAGATGACGGGGCCTGAAATGTCAGAAGCCTGAAAGTGGTAGGGAAGCTAGAAAATCTGAAAAGAGAAATGCGAAGGCTCTATCTACATATAGCAGGGGTCAGTGAAGTAAAATGGAAAAAATACAAGGATTTCTTGTCAGGTGAGTATAGGGTAATTTCAACAGCAGCACAAAGTGGTATAACAGGCGTATGATTCGTTGTGAATAGAAAGATCAGAAATCACAAGAGGAGGTGGTACACTTGGAAAAGAAGTTAGATTACATCGTGGTCAGACAGAGATTGTGAAGTCAGATACTGGATTACAAGGAGTCCCCAGGAGTAGATATAGACTCAGATCACAAAGTAGTAGTGATGAAGAGTAGGCTGAAGTTCAAGAGGTTAGTCAGGAAGAATCAATACGCAAAGAAGTGTGATACTGAAGTACTAAGGGATGACGAGATAAACTTGAAGTTATCCAGCGCTATAGATACAGCAATAAGGAATAGCTCAGTAGGCAGTACAGTTGAAGAGGAATGGACATCTCTAAAAAGGGCAATCATGGAAGTTGGGGAAAAAAAACGTGGATGCAATGAAGATCACTGCGAAGAAACCATGGGTAATAGGAGACATACTTCAGTTGATCGATGAAAGAACGAAGTACAAAAATTTCAAGGTAAATTCAGCAATACAGAAATACAAGTTGCTGAGGAATGATATAAATAGGAAGTGCAGGGAAGCTAAGACGAAATGGCTCCATCAAAAATGTGAAGAAATCGAAAAAGCAATGACTGTCGGAAGGACTGCCCCGCATACAGGAAAGTCAAAACAACGTTCGGTGACATTAATAACAAGGGTGGTAACATTAAGAGTGCAACGGGGATTCCACTGTTAAATCCAGAGAGAATGGATAGGTGGAAAGAGTACATTGAAGGCCTCTGAGTGGAAGAAACAAGAGTAGATTTTGAAGAGATAGGGAATCCAGTATTAGAATCAGAAGGTAAGAGAACTGTGGACGACTTACGATCAAATAAGGCAGAAAGGATAGATAAAATTCCATCAGAATTTCTAAAATCGTTGGGTGAAATGGCAGAAAAACGACTGTTCATGTTGGTGTGTAGAATGTATGAGTCTGCAGCATTCCATCTACATCCACATTATTCTGAAGATTGCAAGAGCTGGCAAGTGCGAGATTATCGCACAGTCAGCTGAACAGCTCATGCATCCAGGTTACTGATAAGAATAATATACAGAAGAATGGAAAAGAAAATTGATAATGTGCTAAATGACTATCAGTTTGGCTTTATAAAAGGTAAGGGCATCAAAGAGGCAGTTCTTACGTTGCGGTTGATGAATGGAAGCAAGACTACAGAAAAATCAAGAAACATTCATAGCATTTGTCGACCTGGAAAAAAGCATAAAATGGTGAAAGATATTCGAAATTTTGAGAAAAATAGAAGTAAGCTATAGGGAGAGGCGGGTAATACACAAGAAGTACAAAAGTTGAGAGGGAATAATACACTCCTGGAAATGGAAAAAAGAACACATTGACACCGGTGTGTCAGACCCACCATACTTGCTCCTGACACTGCGAGAGGGCTGTACAAGCAATGATCACACGCACGGCACAGTGGACACACCAGGAACCGCGGTGTTGGCCGTCGAATGGCGCTAGCTGCGCAGCATTTGTGCACCGCCGCCGTCAGTGTCAGCCAGTTTGCCGTGGCATACGGAGCTCCATCGCAGTCTTTAACACTGGTAGCATGCCGCGACAGCGTGGACGTGAACCGTATGTGCAGTTGACGGACTTTGAGCGAGGGCGTATAGTGGGCATGCGGGAGGCCGGGTGGACGTACCGCCGAATTGCTCAACACGTGGGGCGTGAGGTCTCCACAGTACATCGATGTTGTCGCCAGTGGTCGGCGGAAGGTGCACGTGCCCGTCGACCTGGGACCGGACCGCAGCGACGCACGGATGCACGCCAAGACCGTAGGATCGTACGCAGTGCCGTAGGGGACCGCACCGCCACTTCCCAGCAAATTAGGGACACTGTTGCTCCTGGGGTATCGGCGAGGACCATTCGCAACCGTCTCCATGAAGCTGGGCTACGATCCCGCACACCGTTAGGCCGTCTTCCGCTCACGCCCCAACATCGTGCAGCCCGCCTCCAGTGGTGTCGCGACAGGCGTGAATGGAGGGACGAATGGAGACGTGTCGTCTTCAGCGACGAGAGTCGCTTCTGCCTTGGTGCCAATGATGGTCGTATGCGTGTTTGGCGCCGTGCAGGTGAGCGCCACAATCAGGACTGCATACGACCGAGGCACACAGGGCCAACACCCGGCATCATGATGTGGGGAGCGATCTCCTACACTGGCCGTACACCACTGGTGATCGTCGAGGGGACACTGAATAGTGCACGGTGCATCCAAACCGTCATCGAACCCATCGTTCTACCATTCCTAGACCGGCAAGGGAACTTGCTGTTCCAACAGGACAATGCACGTCCGCATGTATCCCGTGCCACCCAACGTGCTCTAGAAGGTGTACGTCAACTACCCTGGCCAGCAAGATCTCCGGATCTGTCCCCCATTGAGCATGTTTGGGACTGGATGAAGCGTCGTCTCACGCGGTCTGCACGTCCAGCACGAACGCTGGTCCAACTGAGGCGCCAGGTGGAAATGGCATGGCAAGCCGTTCCACAGGACTACATCCAGCATCTCTACGATCGTCTCCATGGGAGAATAGCAGCCTGCATTGCTGCGAAAGGTGGATATACACTGTACTAGTGCCGACATTGTGCATGCTCTGTTGCCTGTGTCTATGTGCCTGTGGTTCTGTCAGTGTGATCATGTGATGTATCTGACCCCAGGAATGTGTCAATAAAGTTTCCCCTTCCTGGGACAATGAATTCACGGTGTTCTTATTTCAATTTCCAGGAGTGTAGAAGTGCACGACCAAGACCGAAGCGCTCGGACTACAAATAGCTGGAAGACAGGGATGCAGTCTTTCGTGCCTACTGTTCAATCTGTACATCGAAGAAGCAATGATGGAAATAAAAGAAGGGTTCAGGAGTATAATTAAAATTGAAGGTGAAAGGATATCAATGATACGATTCGCTGATGACATTGCTGAGTGAAAGTGAAGAAAAATTACATGATCTGCTGAATGGAATGAACAATCTAATGAGTACAGAATATGGACTGAGAGTAAACCGAAGAGAGACGATAGTAATTAGAAGTTGTAGGAATGAGAACAGCGAGAAACTTATCAGTTTTGATGGTCACGAAGTAGATGAAGTTAAGGGGAAAAACTATAGAGGAAGACAGATATTAGAGTACATACAGCAAATAATTGAATACGTTGGTTGCAAGTGTTACTCTGAGATGAAGAGGTTGGCACAGGACAGGAATCCGTGGCGGGCAGCATCAAACCAGCCAGAAGACTGGTGACCCAATAAATAAATAAATTACTTCACTGTTGGTCCTACTAATATTTTTGGGGCGTATCCAGTGATTGTTTTCTGTTGAACGTTCACCGATCAGTATGACGTACTGCGTTTAGTTACTCAAACGCCGTTCAAGCCAATAACAGTATTGTGAAGTATTGGCAATTAGTAGAGGCAGATCGTTCGTGAAGGAGCTGAACGGAAGATCCGTTCATTTAAGGAACGGTGGTTCACGGTCGCCTTCATTCTGGTCTCGTTCTCGCCTCTGTCTCGTTCGGTCGGTCTCTTTCTTTGTAGAGCGGTCATTCATTCCACGTTCCAGTTCCGCCGTTCCTCTTTCCTGCCTCAGTCTTGTTCGTGCTTCCAGCAGCTCTTTCCACAGTATGGACTGGTATTCAGGGACTCAGATCGTTAGCCAATAAACAGACTGCAATAATACATAGGAAGCGTTTTGTGCAAACGTACACTTTTGTACTGGAACAGTTCCTATTGAAATTGACAGACTAAAAGTGGAGTAAATTAGAATGTCAGTGTTTCTTGCAGGATTCTACTGTGAGTCTTTTACGAGATATCGTATTTTGAAAACTTCCCATACCGACAATTGCCGGCCGAAGTGGCCGTGCGGTTAAAGGCGCTGCAGTCTGGAACCGCAAGACCGCTACGGTCGCAGGTTCGAATCCTGCCTCGGGCATGGATGTTTGTGATGTCCTTAGGTTAGTTACGTTTAATTAGTTCTAAGTTCTAGGGGACTAATGACCTCAGCAGTTGAGTCCCATAGTGCTCAGAGCCATTTGAACCATTTGAACCATACCGACAATTCTTTGTGCCATTCAACCTGCGTAGCTGCTAGGTACGATGTTGTTATGTTTGCTTACAGTGTGCTTGTGTGTTCCTTGAGTGCATTGTGATCAGTATGTTATATTCCAAGTAGTAGCTCGTGAGTGAACTATGGGATTTACCAAAGCAGAAAAGGCCGACATATTCGTGATCCAAGGAGGCTGTAGAAAGGATGCAGTACGTACTTGTACGGTGTTTGCGGCAAGATATCCCGACAGACGTCAACCATCTTGGCAGTTATTTTTCAACCTCTTCAATCAGTTACGTGAAAGTGGTAGCGTAACGTCTAGACAACGTTACATATGGAAACAAAACACGACAGAAGAGGGGGAAATAAATGTTCTTGCTGCTATTGCAGTTCATCCGCACGTCAGACCCACAAACTCTACGAAGAAGTTGCATGAGTGAGGCAAGTGTCCTATATATTCCCCAGCGATGTAGGTTCCATCCCTGTCACCTCTCTATCAAGAGCTGCATGGAAACAATTTTGAGAATCGTGTTAACTTCCGTACATTGGCATTAAGACAAGATACTCCATATGTATCGATGTATCGTGTATCTTGTTTCTGACGAAGCCACATTTAATAATAATTGCCAAGTAAACCGCCGAATCATGCACTATAGGTCTGTTGACAATCCCCTTTGGCTTCATCAGGGGGGATGTCAGCGTCTATGGAATGTACGTGTGGTGTGGGACAGTGACCCTCAGCTCATAGGCCCGTTTTTCAGAGAAGGAATACTGAATGCGCACAAGTATCGCATCCTCCTAAGATATCATCTTCCGCGCAAGCTGGAAGACGTTTCTTTGCAGACTAGGAGGAGCTTCTGCTACCCACATGATAGCTATACAGCCCATAGTGCACGAAATTCTAAAGCATGTCTTCACGAATTGTTTCCAAATCGTTGGATAGGACACAGAACACTTACCAGACATCTCCGCTGAAATGCTAGAACATGTGCAGCAGTCATTGCATACCAGAATGGAAGCGCGTACTGCCGCTGTTCGGTGGTCATTTTGAACACAACCCGTGGTGGTCGGTTGTCTCGTTCCTGGTCAGAATCCACACAACTATCATATTCACTTGTGTCCCACTAAGGAAAGATCCCTGTCAGAACCGGGAATCGCATGGAAGTCATCCACGCTGATCACTCAGCTACGGATGCAGGAAGCAATTTATAATTTATGACAATTATATACACTCCTGGAAATTGAAATAAGAACACCGTGAATTCATTGTCCCAGGAAGGGGAAACTTTATTGACACATTCCTGGGGTCAGATACATCACATGATCACACTGACAGAACCACAGGCACATAGACACAGGCAACAGAGCATGCACAATGTCGGCACTAGTACAGTGTATATCCACCTTTCGCAGCAATGCAGGCTGCTAATCTCCCATGGAGACGATCGTAGAGATGCTGGATGTAGTCCTGTGGAACGGCTTGCGCCTCAGTTGGACCAGCGTTCGTGCTGGACGTGCAGACCGCGTGAGACGACGCTTCATCCAGTCCCAAACATGCTCAATGGGGGACAGATCCGGAGATCTTGCTGGCCAGGGTAGTTGACTTACACCTTCTAGAGCACGTTGGGTGGCACGGGATACATGCGGACGTGCATTTTCCTGTTGGAACAGCAAGTTCCCTTGCCGGTCTAGGAATGGTAGAACGATGGGTTCGATGACGGTTTGGATGTACCGTGCACTATTCAGTGTCCCCTCGACGATCACCAGTGGTGTACGGCCAGTGTAGGAGATCGCTCCCCACACCATGATGCCGGGTGTTGGCCCTGTGTGCCTCGGTCGTATGCAGTCCTGATTGTGGCGCTCACCTGCACGGCGCCAAACACGCATACGACCATCATTGGCACCAAGGCAGAAGCAACTCTCATCGCTGAAGACGATACGTCTCCATTCGTCCCTCCATTCACGCCTGTCGCGACACCACTGGAGGCGGGCTGCACGATGTTGGGGCGTGAGCGGAAGACGGCCTAACGGTGTGCGGGACCGTAGCCCAGCTTCATGGAGACGGTTGCGAATGGTCTTCGCCGATACCCCAGGAGCAACAGTGTCCCTAATTTGCTGGGAAGTGGCGGTGCGGTCCCCTACGGCACTGCGTAGGATCCTACGGTCTTGGCGTGCATCCGTGCGTCGCTGCGGTCCGGTCCCAGGTCGACGGGCACGTGCACCTTCCGCCGACCACTGGCGACAACATCGATGTACTGTGGAGACCTCACGCCCCACGTGTTGAGCAATTCGGCGGTACGTCCACCCGGCCTCCCGCATGCCCACTATACGCCCTCGCTCAAAGTCCGTCAACTGCACATACGGTTCACGTCCACGCTGTCGCGGCATGCTACCAGTGTTAAAGACTGCGATGGAGCTCCGTATGCCACGGCAAACTGGCTGACACTGACGGCAGCGGTGCACAAATGCTGCGCAGCTAGCGCCAATCGACGGCCAACACCGCGGTTCCTGGTGTGTCCGCTGTGCCGTGCGTGTGATCATTGCTTGTACAGCCCTCTCGCAGTGTCAGGAGCAAGTATGGTGGGTCTGACACACCGGTGTCAATGTGTTCTTTTTTCCATTTCCAGGAGTGTATTAAGATTAAAACAAGAAGTCCTGATTCGCTGCAACTCTTTTAGATATACTGGTTTGTGTTTTCAAAACAAAGCGCCCACTTTCCACTTTAGCTTCCACACCTAATATTTCTCAGTGGTAATGTTTACGTCCGTAAATATATGTTCGAGTTGCTAAAAAATAAAATTAAATGAATTTATCAAAACAATTCACAGTATCATTTTCACTTTTCAGCTTCTGAGGTACAGTTGATAATTTGAAAGGATGGGCGAGCAGCTGGATTACCTGGAGCCTATACTACTTTCGCCGGCCGGAGTGGCCGAGCGGTTCTAGTCGCTACAGTCTGGAACCGCGCGGCCGCTACGGTCACAGGTTCGAATCCTGCCTCGGGCGTGGATGTGTGTGATGCCCTTAGGTTAGTTAGGTTTAAGTAGTTCTAAGTTGTAGGGGACTGGTGACCTCAGTCCCATAGTGCTCATAGCCATTTGAATCTATACTAATTTCAATTTCGGTCACGCAAGTCACCAACTTAATTTGAATTCTCGGGTCCCACTTGAGTTAGGCTATACACGATGTGTATCTAAACATTTCAGGGTTTTAAATTGCAACTTGATTATCAGCTACGTATGTTTTTTAAGGAATACGAGTCAAGAGTGCATTGGAAAAGATTTATGAACTTTCACGTTCAAAAAATTGTGTAGACCTGACTCGCAGGAAGGGGGCCGCGGGGGAAGGGGAGGGATGCTGTCGTCCCACACACCCCTCTAAAAAAAAGTAGTCGCATTCTATTCTGTCACATAGACAAATGTACAGTATCGATTCACTATCAGTCTGAAGTAAGATGGAACATGTCATGGACACCGAATAGCAGCAAGTGTTCCCAGAGTTTGTGAAGAAACCTCAACTATTTTGCGAAACCTGGCCCAGATCCTAGGGACGCTCTTGCTATTGGGGACACTACTTCTAGTGCTTCTAGTCTGGCTCAGTCCCGGACACCCAGGGGCTGCGAGTGACTGGCTCCGTCGTCCTGTAACAATACAGCCAACAGATTCCTCACAAAAAATACAAGGCTGGTAGGAGGAACAAGACTTTTGGTCAGGCGAATACAGGGTTATAAAAACAAAATCAAATAGGGGCAATACAGGAGTAGGTTTAATAATGAATAGGAAAATAGGAGTGCGTGTAAGCTACTACAAACAGCATAGTGAACGGATTATTGTGGCCAAGATAGACACGAAGCCCACGCCTACTACAGTAGTACAGATTTATATGCCTACTAGCTCTGCAGATGACGAAGAAATTGAAGAAATGTATGATGAAATAAAATAAATTATTCAGATAGTGAACGGAGACGAAAATTTAATAGTCATGGGTGACTGGAATTCGGCAGTAGGAAAAGGTAGAGAAGGAAACGTAGTAGGTGAATATGGATTGGGAATAAGAAATGAAAGAGGAAGCCGCCTGGTAGAATTTTGCACAGAGCACAACTTAATCATAGCTAACACTTGGTTTAAGAATCATGAAAGGAGGTTGTATACATGGAGGAAGCCTGGAGATACTGACAGGTTTCAGATAGATTATATAATGGTAAGACGGAGATTTAGGAACTAGGTATTAAATTGTAAGATATTTCCAGGTGCAGATGTGGACTCTGACCACAATCTATTGGTTCTGAACGGTAGATTAAAAGTGAAGAAATTGCAAAAAGGTGGGAATTTAAGGAGATGGGACCTGGATAAACTGACTAAACCAGAGGTTGTACAGAGTTTCCGGAAGAGCATAAGGGAACAAATGGCAGGAATGGGGAAAAGAAATACAATAGAAGAATAATGGCTAGCTCTGAGGGATGAAATAGTGAAGGCAGCAGAGGATCAAGTAGGTAAAAAGACGAGGGATAGTAGAAATCCTTGGGTAGCAGAAGAAATATTGAATTTAATAGATGGAAGGAGAAAATATAAAAATGCAGTAAATGGTACAAATGGCTCTGAGCACTATGGGACTCAACATCTTAGGTCATAAGTCCCCTAGAACTTAGAACTACTTAAACCTAACTAACCTAAGGACATCACACACACTCATGCCCGAGGCAGGATTCGAACCTGCGACCGTAGCAGTCCCGCGGTTCCGGACTGCAGCGACAGAACCGCTAGACCACCGCGGCCGGCTGCAGAAAATGGAGCAGGCAAAAAGGAATACAAACGTCTCAAAAATGAGATCGACAGGAAATGCAAAATGGCAAAGCAGGCATGGCTAGAGGACAAATGTAAGGACGTAGAGGCTTATGGAAATGGAAGAGGATGTAGATAAAGATGAAGATGCAATGGGAGATATGATACTGCGTGAAAAGTTTGACAGAGCACTGAAAGACCTGAGTCGAAACAAGGCCCCGTGAGTAGACAACATTCCATTAGAACTACTGACAGCCTTGGGAGAGCCAGTCCTGACAAGACTCTACCATCTGGTGAGCAAGATGTATGAGACAGGCGAAATACCCTCAGACTTCAAGAAGAATATAACAATTCCAATCGCAAAGAAAGCAGGTGTTAGATGTGAAAATTACCGAACTGTCAGTTTAATAAGTCACAGCTGCAAAATACTGATGCGATTTCTATACAGACGAATGGAAAAACTGGTAGAAGCCGACATCGGCGAAGATCAGTTTGGATTCCGTAGAAATGTTGGATCATGTGATTCAATACTGACACTACGACTTATCTTAGAAGCTAGATTAAGGAAAGGCAAAGCTACCTTTCTAGCATTTGTAGATTTAGAGAAAGCTTTTCACAATGTTGACTGGAATAACCTGTTTCAAATTCTAAAGGTGGCAGGGGTAAAATACATGGAGTGAAAGGCTATTTACAATTTGAACAGAAACCAGACGGCAGTTATAAGGATCAAGGAACATGAAAGGGAAGCAGCGGTTGGGAAGGGAGTGAGACAGGATTGTACTCTCTGCGCAATGTTATTCGATCTGTATATTGAACAAGCAGTGAAGGAAACAAAAGAAAAATTCGGAGAAGGTATTAAAAACCATGGAGAAGAAATAAAAACTTTGAGGTTAGCCGATGACATTGTAATTCTGTCAGAGACAGCAAAGGACTTGGAAGAGCAGTTGAACGGAATATATAGTGTCTTGAAAGGAGGTAAGATGAACATGAACAAAAGCAAAACGAGGATAATGGAATGTAGTCGAATTAAATCGGGCGATGCTGAGGGCATTAGATTAGGAAATGAGACACTTAAAGTAGTAAAGGTGTTTTGCTATTTGGGAAGCAAAAAACTGATGATGGTCGAAGTAGAGAGGATATAAAATTTAGACTAGCAATGGTAAGTAAAGCGTTTCTGAAGAAGAGAAATTTGTTAACGTCGAGTATAGAATAGAAGCTTTCGAAATGTGGTGCTACAGAAGAATGCTGAAGATTAGATGGGTAGATCACATAACTAAGTAGGAGGTATTGAATAGGATTGGGGAGAAGAGAAATTTGTGGCACAAGTTGACTAGAAGAGGGATCGGTTGGTAGGACGTGTTCAAGGGATCACCAATTTATTACTGGAGGGCAGCGTGGAGGGTAAAAATCTTAGAGGGAGACCAAGAGATGAATACACTAAGCAGATTGAGAAGGATGTAGGTTGCAGTAGGTACTGGGAAATGAAGCTTGCACAGGATAGAGTAGCATGGAGGTGCATCAAACCAGTCTCAGGACTGAAGACGACAACAACAACAGCGGATGGTGATGCCTGAACCAGGGACGCAGAAACACAACCACGCTCTGCTTCCAATGATATGTCAGCATAGCATGGAATCAACTTTTACACAACGACCGACACAAGCTCAGCACAATCGCAGTGGGATGGTAGGATTGGACCAAGTGACATCAGGCAATCACCATCGACAGTTGGACTGAATATTTATTTGGCACATTTAACAAAGACAAATAAAACCATCAACACATTTTTAAAATTACCATTTAGGTGAGAGTACGTTACTTCAAAATTTAAACATTCATTAACCACGGCACTTATGGCCTATTACACATTTAGTGAAATGAGTTAAAAAATTTTTACTCAAAAACTATCAACCTGAAGAACAATTTACTAAAATTTAATGAGGAAATGTCTTTCGTGACTGCAGTTATTGTTATTACTAAAGTAATTCAGAGTACAGGGAACAACAAATCATACCATGCCACACAACCACGTTACTTAAATGGCAGGCACTCTGCAGTGGAGGATATAAAATATAAAATTTCATGTGACCAAGCAACCTCGTGGGATTCAACAAACTACGCCCAGAAGCGGACGCCCGCCCACTCAACTGTTTCCAACACAGGGAGCAGCAACGGTCACGAATAGGCACGAAAAATCCCAGAACTAATGGGTACCTACTACAGACTGACATCTGCCTTAAGTAACTAGAAACAATTCATTACAGCACGCCATCTGTAGAATTAATCAACCTATTAATGAACATCAGCTAAGCAGTACAAATCTATTATGTGCGTAAGGCCAATTATACATTAAGCCGTGAGGGAACTAGATACACGGCCAGCCGGCACGCGCGGGCGAAGGGGGCGGAAAACACACATCAACCCAGGACCCCGCACCCGTTACCAAGACAAACAGCAGAAATCGATAAAACGAAATCAAATGCAAGTAACTAGAGTGCAGGCTAACGGCATATCGAGACATGGCAGAATTTTAAGAGCGGACGATCTGGACGTGTGTCCGCCAGAAAGAGTAAATTTGTAATACTGGATATCATGAACTGATATATACATTATGACTTTTGAACATTATTAAGGTAAATACATTGTTTGTTCTCTATCAAAATCTTTCATTTGCTTACTATGCCTACCAGTAGTTAGTGCCTTCAGTGGTTAGAATCTTTTATTTAGCTGGCAGTAGTGCCGCTCGCTGTATTGCAGTAGTTCGAGTAACGAAGATTTTTGTGAGGTAAGTGATTCATGAAAGGTATAGGTTATTGTTGGTCAGAGCTTTTGTAGGGATTTTTTAAAGTCAGATTGCGTTGCGCTAAATATATTGTGTGTCAGTCTAGTGTTGATCACAATAAGTAAAGAGAGTAATGTCTGCGTACGTTCAGTTTTGCTCAGCTGTTTGAAAATCAAATAACGTAGAGGTTTATCAGCACAGTTATTCATTAATTTTTCAAAGGGGATGTTTCAATTGAAAATACACCTGGTTTTGAAATCAACAGCCTATTTCATGGAATCAATAGAAATAAGAATAATCTTCACAAAATAACTTACTTTCATCCAAAAGGTGATCATTATTCAGGAACATACATTTTCAATAACTTGCCAGCAACCGTAAAGTGTATAGCTACAAGTAAAGTTGTCCGCCCCAATAGCTGAGTGGTCAGCGCGACGGGCTGTTATCCCATGGTGCCCGGGTTCGATTTCCGGTTGCGTCGGGGATTTTCTCCGCTCAGGGACTGGGTGTTGTGTTGTCCTAATCATCATCATCTCATCCCCATCGACACGCAAGTCACCGAAGTGGCGTCAACTTGCACCAGGCGACTGGCCTACCCGACGGGAGGCCCCAGCCACACGACAAGTAAAGTTCATTTCAAGAAGAGCCTAAAGGGTATATATATATACACTCCTGGAAATGGAAAAAAGAACACATTGACATCGGTGTGTCAGACCCACCATACTTGCTCCGGACACTGCGAGAGGGCTGTACAAGCAATGATCACACGCACGGCACAGCGGACACACCAGGAACCGCGGTGTTGGCCGTCGAATGGCGCTAGCTGCGCAGCATTTGTGCACTGCCGCCGTCAGTGTCAGCCAGTTTGCCGCGGCATACGGAGCTCCATCGCAGTCTTTAACACTGGTAGCATGCCGCGACAGCGTGGACGTGAACCGTATGTGCAGTTGACGGACTTTGTGCGAGGGCGTATAGTGGGCATGCGGGAGGCCGGGTGGACGTACCGCCGAATTGCTCAACACGTGGGGCGTGAGGTCTCCACAGTACATCGATGTTGTCGCCAGTGGTCGGCGGAAGGTGCACGTGCCCGTCGACCTGGGACCGGACCGCAGCGACGCACGGATGCACGCCAAGACCGTAGGATCCTACGCAGTGCCGTAGGGGACCGCACCGCCACTTCCCAGCAAATTAGGGACACTGTTGCTCCTGGGGTATCGGCGAGGACCATTCGCAACCGTCTCCATGAAGCTGGGCTACGGTCCCGCACACCGTTAGGCCGTCTTCCGCTCACGCCCCAACATCGTGCAGCCCGCCTCCAGTGGTGTCGCGACAGGCGTGAATGGAGGGACGAATGGAGACGTGTCGTCTTCAGCGATGAGAGTCGCTTCTGCCTTGGTGCCAATGATGGTCGTATGCGTGTTTGGCGCCGTGCAGGTGAGCGCCACAATCAGGACTGCATACGACCGAGGCACACAGGGCCAACACCCGGCATCATGGTGTGGGGAGCGATCTCCTACACTGGCCGTACACCACTGGTGATCGTCGAGGGGACACTGAATAGTGCACGGTACATCCAAACCGTCATCGAACCCATCGTTCTACCATTCCTAGACCGGCAAGGGAACTTGCTGTTCCAACAGGACAATGCACGTCCGCATGTATCCCGTGCCACCCAACGTGCTCTAGAAGGTGTAAGTCAACTACCCTGGCCAGCAAGATCTCCGGATCTGTCCCCCATTGAGCATGTTTGGGACTGGATGAAGCGTCGTCTCACGCGGTCTGCACGTCCAGCACGAACGCTGGTCCAACTGAGGCGCCAGGTGGAAATGGCATGGCAAGCCGTTCCACAGGACTACATCCAGCATCTCTACGATCGTCTCCATGGGAGAATAGCAGCCTGCATTGCTGCGAAAGGTGGATATACATTGTATTAGTGCCGACATTGTGCATGCTCTGTTGCCTGTGTCTATGTGCCTGTGGTTCTGTCAGTGTGATCATGTGATGTATCTGACCCCAGGAATGTGTCAATAAAGTTTCCCCTTCCTGGGACAATGAATTCACGGTGTTCTTATTTCAATTTCCAGGAGTGTATATATATATATATATATATATATATATATATATATATATACATATACTCCTGGAAATTGAAATAAGAACACCGTGAAATCATTGTCCCAGGAAGGGGAAACTTTATTGACACATTCCTGGGGTCAGATACATCACATGATCACACGGACAGAACCACAGGCACATAGACACAGGCAACAGAGCATGCACAATGTCGGCACTAATACAATGTATATCCACCTTTCGCAGCAATGCAGGCTGCTATTCTATATATATATATACATACACTCCTGGAAATTGAAATAAGAACACCGTGAAATCATTGTCCCAGGAAGGGGAAACTTTATTGACACATTCCTGGGGTCAGATACATCACATGATCACACGGACAGAACCACAGGCACATAGACACAGGCAACAGAGCATGCACAATGTCGGCACTAGTACAGTGTATATCCACCTTTCGCAGCAATGCAGGCTGCTAATCTCCCATGGAGACGATCGTAGAGATGCTGTATGTAGTCCTGTGGAACGGCTTGCCATGCCATTTCCACCTGGCGCCTCAGTTGGACCAGCGTTCGTGCTGGACGTGCAGACCGCGTGAGACGACGCTTCATCCAGTCCCAAACATGCTCAATGGGGGACAGATCCGGAGATCTTGCTGGCCAGGGTAGTTGACTTACACCTTCTAGAGCACGTTGGGTGGCACGGGATACATGCGGACGTGCATTGTCCTGTTGGAACAGCAAGTTCCCTTGCCGGTCTAGGAATGGTAGAACGATGGGTTCGATGACGGTTTGGATGTACCGTGCACTATTCAGTGTCCCCTCGACGATCACCAGTGGTGTACGGCCAGTGTAGGAGATCGCTCCCCACACCATGATGCCGGGTGTTGGCCCTGTGTGCCTCGGTCGTATGCAGTCCTGATTGTGGCGCTCACCTGCACGGCGCCAAACACGCATACGACCATCATTGGCACCAAGGCAGAAGCGACTCTCATCGCTGAAGACGACACGTCTCCATTCGTCCCTCCATTCACGCCTGTCGCGACACCACTGGAGGCGGGCTGCACGATGTTGGGGCGTGAGCGGAAGACGGCCTAACGGTGTGCGGGACCGTAGCCCAGCTTCATGGAGACGGTTGCGAATGGTCCTCGCCGATACCCCAGGAGCAACAGTGTCCCTAATTTGCTGGGAAGTGGCGGTGCGGTCCCCTACGGCACTGCGTAGGATCCTACGGTCTTGGCGTGCATCCGTGCGTCGCTGCGGTCCGGTCCCAGGTCGACGGGCACGTGCACCTTCCGCCGACCACTGGCGACAACATCGATGTACTGTGGAGACCTCACGCCCCACGTGTTGAGCAATTCGGCGGTACGTCCACCCGGCCTCCCGCATGCCCACTATACGCCCTCGCTCAAAGTCCGTCAACTGCACATACGGTTCACGTCCACGCTGTCGCGGCATGCTACCAGTGTTAAAGACTGCGATGGAGCTCCGTATGCCACGGCAAACTGGCTGACACTGACGGCGGCGCTGCACAAATGCTGCGCAGCTAGCGCCATTCGACGGCCAACACCGCGGTTCCTGGTGTGTCCGCTGTGCCGTGCGTGTGATCATTGCTTGTACAGCCCTCTCGCAGTGTCCGGAGCAAGTATGGTGGGTCTGACACACCGGTGTCAATGTGTTCTTTTTTCCATTTCCAGGAGTGTATATAACATAGTGGGAGTATTGTGGACACTCTGACTTGTGTACAAATTCAGTAATGTAGTGTAGTAGTGTAGTAATGCGATGGCTGCAAATAAGTGATCTGAAACTTCCTGGCAGATCAAAACAGTGTGCCGGACCGAGACTCGAACTCGGGATCTTTGTGTTTCGTGCTTGGGTAGCTCAGTTGGTAGAGCACTTGCCCGCGAAAGGCAAAGGTCCCGAGTTCGAGTCTCGGTCCGGCACAGAGTTTTAATCTGCCAGGAAGTTTCATATCAGCGTACACTCCACTGCAGAGTGAAAATCTCATTCTGGAAATAAGTGATTTCTTTCTGTTTGATGATGCGTGGCTACGATACCCTAAGAATTATCACATGCACCTCAGTGTACTGAACATTTACACGTTTTGTGACAAGTTTCTTATTACCTTTTAAATAATGATATGTTTAAGATTTTTCGTCTTGTTGCACATTCACGAGACCGTTTCACTTGGGATCTGTGGAAAATACACTCTCATAAATGTTTTCTAAGTGAATATTTAATGTGTATTCTTGTCTTCTGACATGTTCACAGATCTCCTTACTAAGGATCAAATGGAACGAAAGTACACCCAATCTAATATTGACAAACTGCCTACTGGCTTCTGTCTCGGGTTCTTCGGCCGACGTTCATCTAATGATTTAACTGACGTTTCTCCAGCACGAGTAGCTGGCATTGTCAAAGCTTCACCCTCCATTGCCGGTGGTGAAATGGAGGCGAGCTCGTGGGCGCAGACTATATGTACCTGGCGCGCCAACGTCCGAGGGCTTCTCCGCGGTCATTTCCGGTGCGGTTCTCCTCTTGCTACCTGCGACGGTCGTTCGCTGCAGTACGGGAAGCCAGGATCCGTTTACCTTAAGGCTTTCCACTTTCTTGTTGAAACTGTTAGCGTGTTTTTGGATTTCTACAGCTTCTCTGAACAAGCGCGTGTGATAGTGCTTCTCTACAACCAGAACTTCCGTGTCGGCGAATTTTATTACGTGGTCGGTCTCATTCAGTGCGTGCTCTGCCACGGCCGATTTTTCCACCTGCCCCAACCTGCAATGTCGCTTATGCTCTTTGATCCTGGTGTTAATTGATCGTCCAGTCATTCCGACATAAACTTTTCCGCATGTGCATGGTATACGGTATATTCCCGACATTGCAGGTGGGTCTCTTTTCTCCTTCGCCGATCTAAGACACTCTTTGATCTTCCTTGTCGGTTTGAAAATCGTCTTTACGCCGTGTTTGCGCAATATGCGGCCGATTCTATCCGTCACTCTGGGAATGTATGGCAGAAAGGCCGTACCCGACATTTCTTTTTCTGGTTCCTTACTTCGCCGAGTGTTTGGCTCTGTTACACTTCTAATGTAATTTGTGGAGTACCCATTGCTCCTCAGAACAGTTTCCAGGTGTTGCATTTCTCGTTTGAGGTGTTGAGGCTCACATATTCGTCCTGCTCTCGTTACGAGCGTACTAATCATGCCTCTTTTCTGGCTCGGGTGGTGGTTTGACAGTTTGTGCAGGTATCGGTCCGTGTGTGTCGGTTTTCGATACACGCTGTGTCCCAGGTTTTCGCCGTCCCTTGTGACCAGCACATCTAGAAATGGCAGTTTCTTGTCCTTTTCTACTTCCATGGTAAATGTTATGTTGGCATGGAGGCTGTTCAAGTGTCTCAGGAATTCACCGAGCTGTTCTTCACCATGGCTCCACATCACGAAAGTATCATCGACGTACCTGTACCACACCTTAGGTTTGCAAGTCGCCGAGTCCAGTGCCTGTGCTTCGAATTGTTCCATGAAGAAGTTGTCCACCACTGGACTGAGAGGACTACCCATGGCGACGCCTTCCAGCTGTTCGTAGAAATCGCCATTCCACGTGAAATATCTCGTGGTGAGACATGCATGGAAGAGCTTTTTGATGTCTTGCGGGAACATGGAACCGATGTGCTCCAGAGCGTCACTGAGTGGCACTTTCGTAAATAACGAAACAACATCAAAACTGACCAGGATGTCGTTTGGCGCAAGCTTCAGTTTCTTCAGCTTCTCAATGAAATGTCCTGAGTCCTTAATGTATGTGTCGATCTTCCCCACGTGTGGCTGGAGCAGAGAGGCCAAGTGTTTCGCCAGTTTATACGTTGGTGAGCCAGGAGCGCTAACGATCGGTCTCAGTGGAACGTTGTTCTTATGGATCTTGGGTAATCCATACAGCCGAGGTGGTAGGGCTTCTGTGTTGCGCAGGTTTCTCTGTATGTCCGCCGGCAGAGAAGACGCCTTGATTAATCGATTCGTATTCCGAGTGATACGCTGCGTCGTATCTGCGCTTAGTTTTCGGTACGTCGTCGGATCTAATAGGTCTCGGATCTTTTGCTCATAATCTTCGGTCTTCATTACGACGGTCACATTCCCGTTATCGGCATGCAGTACCAATATACTCTTGTCGGCGTTGAGATTCTTAATGGCTTGTACCTCTTCTTTCTTCAGGTTGCAAGCTGGTGGTTTTGCTTGGCGCAGTATCCTGGCTGTTTCAGTGCGTATTTCCTCTGCCCTTTCACAAGGAAGGGTCCGAATGGCTGCTTCGGTGTTGGCAATGATGTCCTCCATAGGTATAGTTCTCGGGATGATAGCGAAATTCCCTCCTTTTTGAAGACCAGACACTTCCTCTTCGGTCAATTGTCGTTTAGTGAGGTTGACCGCTGTGTGTGACCTGTCGGGAATCGCCTTGTCGGTCTGCTCCCGGCATCTTTCAAACTTTTTCTTTTGCCGCTCGGTGCAGCGCTCGAGTTCGCTCTGCATGCTCCTGTGAGTGATGCTGTCGATCTTGTCCCAGTCGTCTCGATGCATTCTGCTACTTAGTTGATAGAAAATGTCCAGAAGTTCCTGATCCGTTCTTGCCAAGTCTCTCCGTGTTGTATGTATTCGCTCACGAAGAAAAGCTCGTTCCATTCTGTCGTAGATACGATGTGCTTGGGGGGTGGTGAATAGGCGCTTGCATCTCAAGAACTTCGGTGTAGCACATTCATCTCGGCACCGTGATAGAAAGCCGAGAGAGGACATCAGTCGCGCTTTCTTCTTCCGTCGTTGGTCAAGGCGTCGGTACAATCTGCAAATCTCCTCCCCGTAGAGGCGTATTACAAAATTGTTGAGGCTTTCGTGGCCACTTGTTGACAAACTGCCTACTGGCTTCTGTCTCAGGTTCTTCGGCCGACGTTCATCTAATGATTTTTCTGACGTTTCGCCAGCACGAGTGGCTGGCATTGTCAAAGCTTCACCCTCCATTGCCGGTGGTGAAATGGAGCCGAGCTCGTGGGCGCAGACTATATGTACCTGGCGCGCCAACGTCCGAGGGCTTCTCCGCGGTCATTTCCGGTGCGGTTCTCCTCTTGCTACCTGCGACGGTCGTTCCGTTTACCTTAAGGCTTTCCTCTTTCTTGTTGAAACTGTTAGCGTGTTTTTGGATTTCTACAGCTTCTCTGAACAAGCGCGTGTGATAGTGCTTCTCTACAGACAGAACTTCCGTGTCGGCGAATTTTATTACGTGGTCGGTCTCATTCAGTGCGTGCTCTGCCACGGCCGATTTCTCCACCTGCCCCAACCTGCAATGTCGCTTATGCTCTTTGATCCTGGTGTTAATTGATCGTCCAGTCATTCCGACATAAACAATCTAATATTAATACGAAGGGGATCGAATAAGTAATGCAACAGATTTTTCCCCGGACAATTTCGGGTGAAAAAATGAGGAATTTGCTGTGGGACATCGTGGATTCCCACTTCAGCCCCTATGGTTTCATGAAGTTCCGACAGGTGGCAGCACAATCCGTAGCCTTCACAACGACTGCTGCAACGGAGGTGCGTTCCAAGGAGAGATTTGTCATTGGGTTTCTTTTGGTGGAAAACAAGAGCGTCGTAGAAATACATAGGCGCTTGCAGAATGTCTACAGTGACCTGGCAGTAAACAAAAACACATTGAGTCGTTGGGCTAGGCGTCTGTCATCATCGCAACAATGCCACGCAAAACCTGTCCGATCTTCCGCTTTGTCGGCCGGCTGCGCACAGCTATGAGTCCTGCAATAATGGAACGTCCGAACACTCTCATCCGAGGTTATCGACCGATCACAAACAGACATCTCGCTGGTCGACTAGGCATTTCTGTCGATAGTGCTGACACACTTGTCCACCGGTTGGGATACTCAAAGGTTTGTGCCTGCTGGTTAGGTGTAACAGAAGAAAATAGAGCAATGAAGGACAATCTGTGCGGAATTGCTTGCGTGTTACGAGGCTGTTCGTGACTATTTATTGTCGGACATCGTCAGAGGTGATGAAACATTGATTAATAGTTTCGAACCGGAAACAAAACGGCAATCCATAGAGTGGTGGAACACCATCTCCCCTCCGAAGAAAAATTTCAAAGCCGCACCTTCAGCCGATAAAGTCAAGGAGACTGTTTTCGGGGACTCTGAAGAGGTTTTTTCTGTTCGATGTCTTCCCTGATGGTGCAACGATCAACTCTGAAGTGTAGTGTGATACCCTCAGGAAACTGAAGAAACAACTTCAGCGTGTTCGTCGCCACAAAAATGCAGACGAACTTCTCCTTCTCCTGGTCCCAGCGGAGGTTCGAGACCTCACTCGGGCATGGGTGTGTGTGTTTGTCCTTAGGATAGTTTAGGTTAAGTAGTGTGTGAGCTTAGGGACTGATGACCTTAGCAGTTAAGTCCCATAAGATTTCACACACATTTAAACATTTTTTTTCTCCTTCTCCTTAACAACGCAAGGCCTCACACAACTCTGCGCACCCGAGAGGAACTCACAAACCTTATTGGGCTGCTCATCCACCCTACAGCCCGTATCTTGCACCTTCCGACCTGTGTTTGGCCCAACGACGGATGTACTCCGCTGGAAGCAGTACGTGGATGTTGGGAAGGTTATTGACGCAGCAAGACGTCATCTCCGACGTCCAAGAGTAGAGTGGTACCACGCAAGCATATAGCCCCTTCCAGTAAGGTGGAGTAAGGCCGTCGCATTGTGTTGAAACATAGAGCTTAGTAGCCAAAAAGAGTGAGGAATAATGTACAGGGCTATTACAAATGATTGAAGCGATTTCATAAATTCACTGTAGCTCCATTCATTGGCATATGGTCACGACACACTACAGATACGTAGAAAAAATCATAAAGTTTTGTTCGGCTGAAGCCGCACTTCAGGTTTCTGCCGTCAGAACGCTCGAGAGCGCAGTGAGACAAAATGGCGACAGGAGCCGAGTCAGTCATAACAGTGCAACGACACTTCAGGACGAAGTTCAACAAAGATCCACCAACTGCTAACTCCATTCAGCGATGGTATGCGCAGTTTAAAGCTTCTGGATGCCTCTGTAAGGGGAAATCAACGGGTCGGCCTGCAGTGAGCGAAGAAACGGTTGAACGCATGCGGGCAAGTTTCACGCGTAGCCCGAGGAAAATTGGCTCATGCCACAACTGGAGACCGACAGCGCCGACTTCATCTTTCAACAGGATGGTGCTCCACCGCACTTCCATCATGATGTTCGGTATTTCTTAAACAGGACATTGGAAAACCGATGGATCGCTCGTGGTGGAGATCATGATCAGCAATTCATGTCATGGCCTCCACGCTCTCCCGACTTAACCCCATGCGATTTCTTTCTGTGGGGTTATGTGAAAGATTCAGTGTTTAAACCTCCTCTGCCAAGAAACGTGCCAGAACTGCGAGCTCGCATCAACGACGCTTTCGAACTCATTGATGGGGACATGCTACGCCGAGTGTGGGAGGAACTTGATTATCGGCTTGATGTCTGCCGAATCACTAAAGGGGCACATATCGAACATTTGTGAATGCCTAAAAAAACTTTTTGAGTTTTTGTATGTGTGTGCAAAGCATTGTGAAAATATCTCAAATAATAAAGTTATTGTAGAGCTGTGAAATCGCTTCGATCATTTGTAATAACCCTGTATATTGGAATCCCGAATAAAACCAAACTGCTCTTAGACAATGCTTATTGAAGCCCCCTCGTAAATGCCTATCATACATCTGTTATGAATTTTGCGTTCGTCAAAAAGCTGTGTTACTACTACTAGTTCCTTAAGTCTGTCAATTCCGACTTCTAATATCTCATGTTGTATACCACATCACCCCTGACTCCAATAGTTCCGTTTAGCTTCGTGGATTTATGTACATCTACATCTACATGTACATGGTTACTCTGCAATTCACACTGAAGTGACTGGCAGAGGGTTCATCGAACAATTTTCATACTACTTCTCTACCATTCCACTCCCGAATGGCGCATGCGAACAAGGAACACCTAAATCTTTCCGTTCGAGCTCTGATTTCCCTAATTTTATTACGGTGATCATTTCTCCCTATGTAGATGGGTGTCAACAAAATATTTTCGCATTCGGAAGAGAAAGTTAGTGATTGAAATTTTGTAAATAGATCTCGCCGCAAAGAAAACCGCCTTTGTTTCAGTGACTGCCACTTCAACTCACGTATCATATCAGTGACACTCTCACACCTATTGCGCGATAACACGACGCGAGCTGCCTTTCTTTGCACTATTTCGATGTCCTCCGTCAATCCTACCTGGTAAGGGTCCCACACCGCGGAGCACTATTCCAGCAGAGGAACGACAAGTATAATATAGACTGTCTCTTTAGTGGGTTTGTCGCATCTTCTAAGTGTTCTGCCAAGAAAGCGCAGTCTTTGTTTCGCCTTCCCCACAATATTATCTATGTTGTCTTTCCACTTTAAGTTGCTCGTAATTGTAATTCCTATTTGTTTAGTCGAATTGGGAGCCCTTAGATTTGTGCGATTTATCGTATACCCAAAATTTATCGGATTTCTTTTAGTACCCATGTGGATGACCTCGCGCTTTCTTTATTTAGTGCCAATTGCCACGTTTCGCACCATACAGAAATTCTCTCTAGATCATTTTGTAATTGGAATTGATCTTCTGATGATTTTACTAGACGGTAAATTACAGCGTCATCTGCAAACAATCTGAGGGGGTTGCTCAGATTATCACCTAGATCATTTATTTGAATCAGGAACAGCAAAGGGCCTATGACACTACCTTGCGGAACGCCATATATCACTTCTGTTCTACTCGATGTAGCTTTTCCGTTTTCTCATTAGGTATGCTTTACTCGCGATCATTGCTTGATTTGTGGCGGTACGCACGGTACAAATTCTCCACTCGACTTTAACTTTCTACATCAGGAAATGGGACGTATTAAAATATGTCAGAGCTGATAAATATGGGCACATCTTGTGGAAGTGAAGCCTGCGCTGGGGATATGCTTCATTATGCCTGGCTCGTGTTAGGAAACTTCAGTCACCTGCGGCCTGTAGGTACAGACATGCTTGTCTGGGTCTGTGCCTTCATTACATCCACTGCTGTAGTTAACTTGTAGTTTTGCTTCCGTATTTGGTTTTAGGCAAGGCCCACTTGATCAGATACACCATTAAATTACACACTAAGCGTGATGTGGATTACCCTAGCGCCACTTCCCCCAGGGGAGGTGCGTCAGCTCCAGATCGAATCCGCCCGGCGGTTTATAGATAAGATTCAGTGTGCTGGACAGTCTCACATCTCAATAGGTCAATACTGGGCTGGTACCGAAGATCCCTCTCTCAGTTACATGATCCGCAAACATTTAGAAAAACTCTCGCTCGCTTTCACATGAATAACACAGATGAATTCTGGGCTAGCAGGACAGAGCGGTTGAGGTTATATTTGTGGAAGGGGGCCAAAATAAGTTACTGTCAGCTGCACTCAACATATAAACTTTATTTCTTAAAACACACGATCACACAAGCAAGAATCAAAAACTCTCAAGATTTTAACGAAACACCTCCTTTAATTTAATTTAGATCGGCTGGAAGCCAAATCTAAAATCCAAGGCACAAGGTCTAAGCTAGGAACAGAGGTACAGGAGTTCTTCTGGAGGTTTCATTTCTTTAGAAAAAATTTTTTATCTTCAATATAAATATGCTGATAGCCTTAGCTTAATTTTTTCCCATACAACTCGGCTGAAGGCCTCGCATTAATCAAGAACAGTGTTATGGCTTCAGGCCGAGACAAAGATTTTCGAAGTTTAATCTAGATAAGCCGAAAACTCGGCTGAAGGCCGCTTATCAGCAAAACAATTTAACGGCTTAAGGCCTAGAAGAAGAGCTTTCAATTTGAAAAGGCTGAAGGCCTTATCTTAAAATATTTCGTGTAAAACTCGGCTGATGGCCTCGTACTAACAATCTTATGACGTAAGGCGCAAGACAAGGATATTGAATTTTTAATTTCAGAGAGATTAAAACTCAGATGAAGGCCACACACCATGCAGAAAACAATTTTACTGCTTAAGGCCTAAAGGGAAGAGCTTCTAAATTTCAACTAAAATAGGCTAAAGGCTTTATCCTAAAATGCTTCGCATAAAACTCGTCTGAAAGCTACATACGAAACCCAAACAATCTCACCGCTTAAAGCCCAGACAAAGAAATTTCCAATTTTTAATTTAAGCTGGAAAACTCGGCCGAAGGCCACATACAAACTAGATCCTGGGATATTTTTTACAGCTTAAGACCCAGACAAAATTTTTCAGTTTTAATTTCGAAGGGCTGAAACTCGGCTGAGGGCCACATACCAAACAAGAAACTTTTTTTTATGGCTTAAGGCCTAAGAAGAAAAACTTTGCAATTTTAATAAGCTAAAACTCGGCTGAAGGCCACATAGAGTACTTAAGACTAAAAGGGGAAATCACTATGTAAGACACAAGGAGCGGCGCTCAGAAGGTTCCAAGGGTCGCCCTGGGAAGGTAACACTAACGCACATTTAGGTGAGACAGGCAGCCAGACCGACAACCTCTTAATCGGAAAGCAACCCAATCGAAAACCGGCCGACGAACCAACCAACAAGATCAGTTCTGCTCCGCCCGACCAGCAAAACGACAACGAGATGTCAACAGCACAACGTTCTGGACACTGGCACCCAATCCAGCCCAGTCAGAATAAACGTCCAAAACTACCAACAACACCGCAGCTGTCGAACTACTGCTGTGGTGGACAGCATCAACAGGACGAAGAAAATACACTGCCAAAAACTACGTCAACGACCAGGGCAGGTAACCGGAATGTCAACGGCCACAAGGCAGAAGATACCGCTGGTACACTTCATTAATGAAGGAATGAATTAAATTAAGTTAAACACCACACAGGAAGAATGAGATTTTCACTCTGCAGCGGAGTGTGCGCTGATATGAAACTTCCTGGCAGATTAAAACTGTGTGCCCGACCGAGACTCGAACTCGGGACCTTTGCCTTTCGCGGGCAAGTGCTCTACCAACTTTTTTTTTGTTTTTTTTTTTTTTTTTGTAATCTCCTTTTGTTCGTTATTGTTCGTTTCAATTGTTCATGGCGGACGTCACCTGACGCCCATTGAAGTTCGTTATTGATCCATTCACTCAGTTTTTTTATTACAGAGGGCAGCTAACCCTCTGACCGAACACGCTGAGCTACCGTGCCGTGCCAACTGAGCTACCGAAGCACGACTCACGCCCGGTACCCACAGCTCTACTTCTGCCAGTACCTCGTCTCCTATCTTCCAAACTTTACAGAAACTCTCCTGCGAACCTTGCAGAACTAGCACTCCTGAAAGAAAGGATATTGCGGAGACATGGCTTAGCCACAGCCTGGGGGATGTTTCCAGAATGAGATTTTCACTCTGCGGCGGAGTGTGCGCTGATATGAAACTTCCTGGCAGATTAAAACTGTGTGTCCGACCGAGACTCGAACTCGAGACCTTTGCCTTTCGCGGGCAAGTGCTCTACCAACTGAGCTACCGAAGCACGACTCACGCCCGGTAGTTTGGAAGGTAGGAGACGAGATACTGGCAGAAGTAGAGCTGTGGGTACCGGGCGTGAGTCGTGCTTCGGTAGCTCAGTTGGTAGAGCACTTGCCCGCGAAAGGCAAAGGTCCCGAGTTCGAGTCTCGGTCGGGCACACAGTTTTAATCTGCCAGGAAGTTTCACCACACAGGAAGACGCCTGCAATTCTAGCCGACTTCAATGCACCCACGTTGTCGCTCGCGGGAATCTCCAAGAAAGCGACAACCAGGATCAAACAAAGACATGTGATAGCAGTTGACGCTTAATAGTAGGTTAAGTGAGCCCTCAACTTTAGAGTCCGGGATCAGTGGGCGATGAACTTCATAACCCTCGCAAGAAGTGTCTCACAACTCCAACCGCGTGTGCTCGCCACCAGCGGTTCCGGCCTGACACGCGCCACGGAGACATCCTCGCTGCTCTGCCCCGACCGACCGACTGCCACACACATCACACCAGGAAAATATATCTGCCACACCAAAGATAGTACATCAGTACTAGTATCGATACACGCTGCTGCTGCCACTCACAGAGAGAAGACAGCAACGTTATGGTGGTGGTCGCAGAAGACTGCGATCAATGATAAAAGAACAAGGCATGAACAAGGCATGACACGAGCCAGCCACGGCTCAACAGACATTGGGGTACATGTATTCCGCTCGTTTCTTTTTTTGGGAAGGGGGGGGGGGACAATATAGGTAGGGTATCCGGCCAGCCCTTATTCTAATCATGCCAAATCTGTTAACAACCATGCTGACATTGCACCAAGGCGAGACAATGGCACAAGAAAATGGAAAAAAAGCTTGTGTTGGACATCTTCCCAAGTAATTACAATTATATGGTGGTGATATTGCGAGAACGGGACATATGTAACATAAAACTCGAACACACCGTATAATTACACCAAGTTGTTATATTCGTTGGACATGACTCCTATACGCCAGGGGTATAAAAAGGTATTGTTTCTGCATCTAGCACTCAGTTTCCACCAGGTTGTATTGTTTAGCTGCTGCAATGAAGTGTGAGGCGAAGTACTTTTACAGATTCCAAGAGATAAGAGTGCATCTGTACGACTACCTAACGAACGGTACAGGGTGTTTCAAAAATGACCGGTATATTTGAAACGGTAATACAAACTAAACGAGCAGCGATAGAAATACACCGTTTGATGCAATATGCTTGCGACAACAGTACATTTTCAGGCAGACAAACTTTCGAAATTACAGTAGTTACAATTGTCAACAACAGATGGCGCTGCGGTCTGGGAAACTCTATAGTACAATATTTTCCACATATCCACCATGCGTAGCAATAATATGGCGTAGTCTCTGAATGAAATTACCCGAAACCTTTGACAAAGTGTCTGGCGGAATGGCTTCACATGCAGATGAGATGTACTGCTTCAGCTGTTCAATTGTTTCTGGATTCTGGCGGTACACCTGGTCTTTCAAGTGTCCCCACAGAAAGAAGTCACAGCGGTTCATGCCTGGCGAATAGGGAGGCCAATCCACGCCGCCTCCTGTATGTTTCGGATAGCCCAAAGCAATCACACGATCATCGAAATATTCATTCAGGAAATTAAAGACGTCGGCCGTGCGATGTGGCCGGGCACCATCTTGCATAAACCACGAGGTGTTCGCAGTGTCGTCTAAGGCAGTTTGTACAGCCACAAATTCACGACGAATGTCCAGATAGCGTGATGCAGTAATCGTTTCGGATCTGAAATATGGGCCAATGATTCCTTTGGAAGAAATGGCGGCCCAGACCAGTACTTTTTGAGGATGCAGGGACGATGGGACTGCAACATGGGGCTTTTCGGTTCCCCATATGCGCCAGTTCTGTTTATTGACGAATCCGTTCAGGTAAAAATAAGCTTCGTCAGCAAACCAAATGCTGCCCACATGCATATCGCCGTCATCAATCCTGTGCACTATATCGTTAGCGAATGTCTCTCGTGCAGCAATGGTAGCGGCGCTGAGGGGTTGCCGCGTTTGAATTTTGTATGGATAGAGGTGTAAACTCTGGCGCATGAGACGATACGTGGACGTTGGCGTCATTTTGACCGCAGCTGCAACACAGCGAACGGAAACCCGAGGCCGCTGTCGGATCACCTGCTGCACTAGCTGCGCGTTGCCCTCTGTGGTTGCCGTACGCGGTCGCCCTATCTTTCCAGCGCGTTCATCCGTCACGTTCCCAGTCCGTTGAAATTTTTCAAACAAGTCCTTTATTGTATCGCTTTTCGGTCCTTTGGTTACATTAAACCTCCGTTGAAAACTTCGTCTTGTTGCAACAACACTGTGTTCTAGGCGGTGGAATTCCAACACCAGAAAAATCCTCTGTTCTAAGGAATAAACCATGTTGTCTACAGCACACTTGCACGTTGTGAACAGCACACGCTTACAGCAGAAAGACGACGTACAGAATGGCGCACCCACAGGTTGCGTTGTCTTCTATATCTTTCACATCACTTGCAGCGCCATCTGTTGTTGAAAATTGTAACTACTGTAGTTTCGAAAGTTTGTCCGCCTGAAAATGTACTGTTGTCCCAAGCATATTGCAACAAACGGTGTATTTCTATCGCTGCTCGTTTAGTTTGTATTGCCGTTTCAAATATACCGGTCATTTTTGAAACACCCTGTAGGTAGATGATACTAGAAATCAGCCAAGAACTTCTTGGATGCATGTCAAACAGCTCGTCATATATACTGAAGCTCCGAGGAAACAGGTATAGACATTCGTATCCAAATACACAGATATGTAAACTGCAAAATACGCCGCTGCGGTCGGGAACACCTATATAAGACAAGTGTCTGGCGCAGTTGTTAGCTCGGCTACTCCTGCTAAAATGGTGGATTATCAGGATTAAAGTGAGTTTGAACGTGGTGTTATAGTAGGCGCACGAGCTATGGGACACAGCATCTCCGAGGCAGCGATGATGTGGAGATTTTCCTGGACGACCATTGCACGAGTGTACTGCGAATATCAGGAATCCGGTAAAACATCAAATCCCCGACATCAATGCGACCGGAAAAAGATCCTATAAGAACAGGACCAACAACGACTGAAGAGAATCCTTGAACGTGAAAGAAGTACAACCATTCCGCAAATTGCTGCAGATTTCGATGCTGGGGCATCAACAAGTTTCAGCGTGTGAACCATTCAACAAAACATCATCGAAATGGGCTTCCGTAGGCGAAGGCCCACTCGTGTTCTCTTGATGACTGCACGACAACAAAACTTTACGCCTCGCATGGTCGCGTTAACATCGACATTGGACTGTTGATGACTGGAAACATGTTGCCTGGCCGGACGAGTAACGTTTCAGATTGCATCGAGCGGATGGACGTGTACGGGTGTGGAGACAACCTCATGAATCCATGTCCCCTGCATGTCAGCAGGGGACTGTTCAAGCTGGTGAAGGCTCTCTAATGGGGTGGGGCGTGTGCAGTTGGAGTGATGTGGGACCCCTGATACGTCTAGATACGACTCTGACAGATGACAGGTACTGTCTGATCACTTGTATCCACTCATGTACATTGGGCATTCCGACGTACTTGGGCAATTCCAGCAGGACAATGCGACAGCCCACACGCCCAAAACTGCTGCAAAGTTGCTTCAGGATCACGCTACTGAGTTTGAACACTTCCGCTGGCCGCCAAACTCCCAAGACATGAATATTATTGAGATCTCCACCGCTTGTACTCTTACGCATTTATGTACAGCTCTGCAGAATTCATGGTGTCATTCCCCTCCAGCACTACTTCAGTCATTAGTCGAGTCCATGCCACGTCGTATTGCGGCACTTCTGAGTGCTCGCGGGGGCCCTAAGCGATATTGGCCAGGTGCCCCAGTTGCACTTCCGTTTTTGCATTTTGTAACTGGAGTTAGCCCAAAAAATTACTGCTCTTCATGTCCTTTGCGAATCCCAATGTCAACAGAAAGTGTCTTTTCGTTTCCCACTACAAAAAAAATTATTTTTAAAAAGGACTTTTACGTGCTGTAACCTCCCCACAAAAATCCTAATAAAAAATAAAAATGAACCATGAACCAAGTGTAACCTCTCCACGGAAATAGTAATTAAATGAATTTTAATTATTGTAACCTCTGAACAAAATTGGTTCCCATTTATAGTCTCCGTGCAGAAATGCATTCACATTTAATGTAACCACAAAATTCAATTCCTAAACCCGGAAATAATAAAAAAAATTCAGTAACCTGGTAAATTTTATGACGACAGCAACGCTGCGCCACGGCCCTGTACTCTGAATAAAAAAGCAAAAATTCTTACCTCAATAAAAACTGCGAATATATCTGCTCTTACCTAAAAAAATTTCGGCTCAGCTCCGTGCAATACTGCCCTATGCTTTGTGATTCATAAAAGGAAAGATAATCCATTGAATAAAATCTTTAAATTGAAATGAATGCCTTTTTTTAAAAAAAATTAATTAATATTATAAAAATTATTATTGGGGCATTTTATGAAAGAAATTGGATGACAGTTAACATACATTACTAGATATGCGCAAGGCTGCTTCTTTACCTTCTACAATAATACCCATCCTCCAGAGTCCCGACCAGAGCAGACTGCCGACACACGCAGACACGCGCCAACTACTGCCGACTACTGCCAACTCACGCAGACTACTGTCAACTACTAACAACTAACTACATATTGCTCTCTGGTCAGAGACTCTCCTAAGTCTTGCCTGTTGCAGGCAGCGCATACATTACCTCTTACATAACCCTCCACTGGGGGGGGGCAAAAATTTGTCAGCGATGGTGAGTCAATTGGACTTGCCATGAGCAACAAATTTTTCTTAATTAACTAAGTTTACAATCACAGAATATATACATATATATAAGTGCAGAACATGAAATAAAAAATATAGTGCACATGCACTGAGTACAGAACATATCAAGCAAACGGATGTTACAGTAATTTCTGGTAATTAGATCAGAAGGTAAAGGACATTAAGTCTTATACCAGTCATCATTGATAATTACTAGTCTGTCAACTGATTTGATTAATTAGAGGCACTCATCGCCCAGTTACTGAACATTTCTGTACCATGTATGAAGTATTACAGAACAATGTTCATAAGTTATCTATTTACAGAGAACATTGGTACTCATTGACCAGTTACAAACCATCAGAAGTCATCATTCAAAACAGGAGCTAATGAGTGTAGCATCAAGCTACTAGTATTCATATACATAGCATAAAAGTGACATAATACCAATTTAAAATATAAGAAACAGTGGCATTCGTTGGCCAGCAAGTATTGAGTATTACAAAACATTTTTCAGCATTCAAGTGACATATGACATATTTAAAAATAATTATTGGCACTCAGTGGCCAATTACAAACCATCAGAAGTCATCTTTCAAAACAGGAGTTAAAGAGTGTAGCATCAAGCTACTAGTATTCATATATATAGCATAAAAGTGACATAATACCAATTTAAAATATAAGAAACAGTGGCATTCGTTGGCCAGCAAGTATTGAGTATTACAAAACAGTTTTCATCATTCAAGTGACATATGACATATTTAAAAATAATTATTGGCACTCAGTGGCCAGTTACAAACCATCAGAAGTCATCATTCAAAACAGGAGTCAAAGAGTGTAGCATCAAGCTACTGGTATTCATATATATAGCATGTAAGTGACATAATATAAATTTAAAATATAAAAAACTGTGGCATTCATTGGCCAGCAAGTATTGAATATTACAAAACATTTTTCATCATTCAAGTGACAGATGACATATTTAAACATGTAACACTCTGTAAATATTACTCAAAGTCTGTGATTAGAAAACATCATTCAGTATTACTCATAACTCTTTTAAACTAGTAGCAATATTTGGGACTGGTAATACATTTTTTTTGTGCTAGCAATGCATTGCGTTGGGATCGATAATTAATTGCTGGGGCATAACAATATTTGCATTTGACTTATTGCTGCAAATGAAGATGGGTAACGTCATTCGTCATGAGTCAGCTGTAGCAAGGTTATGAAACAAATAGAGTATATGTGATCACATTCATGAATGACACAGGTTTAATGACCAACTGCTTATAGCACATTAATTTCATGAATAATTTCTCCTGCAAAAAATACAAAATGGATTATTAAACTGAAAGAAGAAACGCATATTATGCTGAAAAGTAGTGAACTTCGAATTAACAGGTAATGAAATGTGTATTAAATATATATATTCTCTAGCTGTCCTTTCCAAAACCTTCAGTCATCATACCATGCGACATAAGACATACTGTCAAAACGAACTGCAACAAACACCTAAATAACTACATAGCATTTCTTAACTAACAGTAAATATATAAACTTCATCATTATTTTCATCTACAAAAAAAAAACTTCATTATCCATATCATCATAACTCCATTATTATCATCACCTGTAAAGAAAAACTTCATTATCCATATTAGCATATTCTGCATCACTATTCATCTGCAAAAAAAATCACTTCATTATACAACTATTCATAGTATAGAGTTCCTTATTTCTAGCATATTTCATCACTAAAACTAAGATGTGTAGTTCTGTCTGACAGCCTGCATCAATCGCCTCGTATTCTGAAAGAAAAAATTAGTTAAGACTGCTATCATACGATGTGTATAGTATATTCTTGTTAATGCTTGTTAATTATGATCCATTCACTCTTTGTGACGAGGTATTGCATCTTCTTTCGTTCATTCCGAAGGTGAAATTCCCATTTCTGTTTAATTTATTTCTCTTACACGTTATTTCTTTCTGAAAATGATGAGCAATTAATATCTTGCATTTAAATCATATACCCATTAAATAAAAGCTGGTTTCTAGTGATATAATTAAGCATACAGCATAGCATGACACAAAACGTAATATGTCAAAAAACATAGAAAGTGTTCAGGTGCAAAAATGTACACAGAGTATCACAATGTAGCAGCAAAATGTAAAATAGTCACGATGTTGAGATATCATAAGGCAAAATATCAAAGTCAACTAATGTTTGTTATATCTTAAATATTTCATAGTGCATACAAACAAAACAGTAAAACAATCATACATACATGAAAAATGGAAAATGTGCACGGTCTGATGTGTAACAACAAGAAATGCCTCTCTCTGTTCAGCTTGTATGTTGTGTAGTTGATAGAGGCGAGAGTTGAAGACTTTAATGGAGAAAAAATTTGATAAAATTAATATGTCACTAGATAGAATCGCATAATTGGTCATAAAATGTGGAAGTTCATCTGGAAAAATGTGCACGGTCTGATGTGTAACGACAAGAAAAGCGACCTGCTAACCTTACCTTGCCGGGCACTTGCCAAGAAAAAACATGATAATCATCAGTAAGTAGTTACATAAATATAATTGCATAAGTGGTCATAAAAAGTGTAAGTTCATCTGGAAAAATGTGCACGGTCTGATGTGTAACGACAAGAAAAGCGACCTGCTAACCTTACCTTGCCGGGCACTTGCCAAGAAAAAATTTGATAATCATAAGTAAGTGTTCATGTGAATATAATTGCATAAGTGGTCATAAAAAAATCAGGAAATGGTATTACAGTATGATAAATCATAAAGTATGTTCATTCAATAAAGGGTTTGATGTTGGAGATATGGTGATTCCCTTTGGTTTTTCTGTTTCTCAAAGTTTCGACGTGTACTACATTGGGGTGAGGAATGCTGCGAATTCGATATGGACCTGCATATAGAAGCTCAAATTTACTACATCTACTTTTTCCTCTATTAGATAAATAATGTGTGCGTACCAATATCTTCTGTCCAATGCGAAAGTCACGGCGTGTACAAACCTGTTTTTGCTGTCTTCTCCGGCGTTCTGCGGCACGTTTGATGTTGTTCAGCGCAATGTCAATTATTTCATGGTGTCGTAGTCGACGAGATGTAGGAAAGGTTACTAATTCTTTAATTTTGTTAGGTGGTTCAACATTTTTCAGTATAACAGTCGGAGATAGCATAGTAGATTCATTTGGTATGGAATTAATTACATCCTGGAATGAGAGTATGTGTGTGTCCCAATCAATATGTTTTTATGGCAGTATATTCTACACAGTTTACCAATTTCTTTCATTAATCGTTCACAAGGGTTCGAAGAAGCATGGTACCTGGATATATAGATCGGGGAAATGTTTCTAGCTCGTAACATACGTGTCCATATAGCAGATCGAAACTGTGATCCATTGTCGGAAATTACTTTCAATACATACCCTACATGAAATAGAAAATGTTTTACAAATGCTTTCGAAACAGTTTTAGCAGTAGCTTTGCGTAACGGAGTGAAGGTAACAAATTTTGAAGTGAGTTCAACAGCGACAAAGATGTAGCAAAAACCTCTATTAGTTCTGGGAATCGGACCAAAAATGTCTACAGCGGCCATGTGTCTCAATTTAACAGGTACAATGGGATGTAATGTATGAATATGGGAAGTCGTATCTGACTTAGCTTTCTGGCAGATTTTACATGACGCTAAAACTCGTCGAATACGTTTCTCCATGTTGGTAAAATAATAGTTCTGTCTCAGTATAAGAAAACATTTTCTGGCTCCGTAATGTGCGTAACTTAAATGAGTATACCAGATTAATTTGTTAACAAGCTCGTCAGGAATGCATAATAACCAATTGTTGCTGTCAGGGTGAGAGCGGCGAAACAGAATGTTATTGCGTACAGCGTAATGGTTTCTAATGGTAACATTATTCCTATCTTGCCAAAGGTGTTTAATTTCTTTCCACACGTTGTCTTTACTCTGCTCTTGTGCTATGTCTTGTAATGACGACGAAATGAAATTTTCAAATGCAACTTGTTGAATGTACATGACGCTGAAATTTGCTTTGCAGAAGTTGGTTGCGATGTCTTGCTGATTGTTGCTGAGAGAACGGGATAGTGCGTCTGCTACAATATTTTGTGTACCGGGAATGTGAACAATTGTAAAATTAAATTCTTGTAAATGAAGTTTCCATCTACTTAATCTGTCGTGTGTAAATTTAGCGGAAAGTAAAAACTGTATCGCTCTATGGTCTGTGTAAACGGTCGTATGTCTTCCATAAAGAAAATGCCGAAATCTCGTAAATGCCCATACAACACATAATGTTTCAAGTTCTGTAACAGAATAATTGCGTTCAGCAGGTGACAGAATGCGACTCGCAAAGGCGATGTTTTTAATTACTGTAGTGCCATCTTCTTCAATTTCCTGGAAAATGTGTACGCCTAAAGCGGTGTTAGAACTGTCGGTGGCAATGGAAAAATTTCTAGTGGGATCTGGATGTGATAAAAGTGGTGCATTCAACAAAGCTTGTTTTAGATTGACTAAATCAGACTATTGGTTTTTCATGTAAAAGTATGTCTCAGATGTCGTCAAAAGTAATAACATTTTCGTGAAGAAGATTCTGCGTGTCAAAAGTATTGCTTGCGTTACTGTAAGATGCAACCTGTACTGTATCTAGTCAAATTCTATCTAACGTGCTATTATTTTCGGGAGGATGCTGTGGCATTTCCACTATTTGTACTGTTCTGTTATTTCTTCCTGACGTATTACGTTCGGGATGATATCTACTGTCTTGTTCATTCATGATAATTTGTTGTTGCGGATGATTTTGTTGTTGGTAAAGATCGGCTGTTATTAAACGTACGCTGAAAATTGTGCTCATTATTTTTACGTCTGTCATGATAGTCATTACTATATGGCGCGTTGCGATAGGAATTGAAGTGGTGTGTTTTCTGTACGTACTGATTCCCTTGTTGCTGTGTGTTACTATTTGCTGGAGCTGCCGCTATACGTGTAGGCGGCGATACATTAAAGTTTGGTTGACCTTGCAGACTGCATTGTTGGTTAGGTATGCTAACCGGCTGGTTTTGCTGCTGCTGTTGAGAAAAACCTCTATTGTTACCAAAATGCGGTTTTTGATAATTTTGACGATTGCTGAAAATGTTGTACATACTGATGATTACAATTTTATCTGTTATTAAAATTACGGTGTTATTTCTTTTCATTCCTGGAGTGTCTAATGAAAATTGTCACTTTCGGTAAAACTTGTCATATCGGGTTTTCTTTACACGTTTCTTAATTCTAGATAGATCGATAGTTGAAGAGCTGTTCTGATAGATATAAAGGATAGTAGAAGATAAGGCAGCAGTGCAGAAAATTAAAGATGAAATAGCACTACTACGGCTCGGGGCCCTGTGCACGCTACGGCACATATTCATTGAAGCGTAATGAATCCCCTGAGGTCAATTACGCGCTACAAATAAATTTTAGTTTCTGCATTACAGGCAATGGCGGTAAAAATTCAAAGGTAAATTGTTGTATCCAAGCCAATGGGTGAATCTGTGTTCTGTCATTTTTTAAATACTTTAAATTTTCTCACGGATAGAAAATGTTTATAATCAAAATTATCGTCTCTGTACGTCTGAACAGGTTCAGGATTTTATGAGAATCTATTTGTCTGTGATTGTTCGGAATCTAAGTCGCGTAGTCTCTGTAAATTACCTAAATTAATCTGGCTCTGTAAGTGTGACAAATGTTCGGAATGTGCCGTATGCTGTGACGTGTTATTGACTGAAACATTTTTCATCTCTGTCACTTCTTGCTGTAAAGTTGACAATTTTCTACGTAATGTATTATTGGACGAATCTATCTCACTGATCGTCTGCTGTAAATTTTGGAATTCAGGTGTTTGATTAAACGAAATCAGTGAAGTATCGTCTGATTTGCTGTCATTATTACTTTCAATAACGTCAATACGACTGGCCAATTGATCATATTTTTCAGTCAGTATTTTTACCTGATCATCGTTTTTAATGTCACAAGCATTAATTTGTTTTTGTATTTTACGTGTGGTTTCGTTCAATTTTTTAATGTCTGCTTTGATGGCATCGGGATCCTGTATTAGTTCTAATTGATCGAGTCTGTCGGTCACTGTCTGAAAGTCTACTGTGTGTGTATCTGTATTTGATTTAAGATCGGAAATTTCATCACGCAATTCGGTGTTCAACTGTTTGATAGTATTAATTTCGTCTGATACTGCAGCAATATTGTTGTCTACGTATGGTTTCGCCTTCGTAAACAACTTACACTTATCTTCCTGTCTCTGTGCAGTAATTGTTTCCATGACTTGTCGTTTTACTTTATTTTGTTCCTGTATGAATTTACGGTAACGCGTTTCACTATTTTGTAAGTGGTGATTAAAACGTTCGTCAATTTGACTGTTCTGTTGGTCAAATTTCGCGTCTACTTTTGCATCCAGTGTGCGTGAAAGTTCTGCTGACATGAATTTAAAATCGTCGCGTAACTGTGTTGCGTTTTCAGAGCATTGTTTACCGACTGCACTAATTTCGTCTCTAAGTAATTTAATTGTAGCTGCATGTCTATTATTTAATTCTTGAGCAACAGATCTAATTTCTTCACTACTTTTCCTAGCACAAGCCTTAATTTCCTCACGTAATTGTTCCTTAGTATCATGACATTGCACAGCAACGGCTATAATCTGTTCACTAAGCTGTTTATTTTGTTCACTAAGTTGTTTGAAATTTTCATTAAGGTTGTCTTGTTTTTCATTAAGTTGTTTGAAATTGTTGTCTTGTTCTTTCTTTGACTGTTTGAAATTTTCACTCTGTTGTAGTAATACTGCCATAATTTGACCAAGCCAATATTACCTACTCTATTCTCTGTGCTGTTTGATGGCATACCTGCAATTGTCACGTTTTCTGTAACCATTTGGTCATTCTGTAATTCTTGAAAAGGTTTCCCAATCGGATGTGCACTGTTAGTCACTACCTCGGAATCAAATAAATCTGTCGTATTTTGAGTACACTGTTCATTTTCGTTAGAAAAATTCATCTGTTCACAATTCAAACTTTTGCAAATCGGGTGTGTCGAACTGGGCAGCGTTCATTGACAGAACATCCCGCGTCCTCAATTCTCGTTAAATTAACAGAAGACACAATTGAATTTCTTTGCTCATCATTAGCATTAAAATCATTGCTAGTGATCAGTACGCACTGATTGTCTGTAAATGGAGGACTATCATTAAGACACTGAGTGTCGCAAGTATTATCGGTCAAATTATTAGAGTCGGCTATTTCACTCATTACACATCGCGATGTACTGTTAACAGTTTTTCGCGGCATTTTCACAAATCAAAATTAAGCACAAATGAAACAAGGACAATGCAAAATGCAACAAACACGAATTACAACAAAGAGCAACAAATTGCCGATGATCTGTGAAAGAAAGAGTGACAAATTAGTAAATGCGTTGCGCCAGATGCAAACTATGTTTAAGTAAATAAGAGCAGATATATGACTACTTCTCAGAAGATTCACAAAGAAATACGATCCTGGCCGGATGTCGCCAAGTGTAACCTCCTCACAAAAATCTTAATAAAAATGAAAATGAACCATGAACCAAGTGTAACCTCCCCACGGAAAAATTAATTAAATGAATTTTAATTATTGTAACCTCTGAACACAATTGGTTCCCATTTATAGTCTCCATGCAGAAATGCATTCACATTTAATGTAACCACAAAATTCAATCTAAACCCGGAAATAATAAAAAAAAAATCAGTAACCTGGTAAATTTTATGACGACAGCAACGCTGCGCCACGGCCCTGTACTCTGAATAAAAAAGCAAAAATTCTTACCTCAATAAAAACTGCGAATATATCTGCTCTTACCTAAAAAATTTTCGGCTCAGCTCCGTGCAATACTGCCCTATGCTTTGTGATTCATGAAAGGAAAGATAATCCATTGAATAAAATTTTTAAATTGAAATGAATGCCTTTTTTAAAAAAAAAAATTACTTTATATTATAAAAATTATTATTGGGACATTTTTTGAAAGAAATTGGATGACAGTTAACATACATTACTAGATATGCGCAAGGATGCTTCATTACCTTGTACAATAATACCCATCCTCCAGAGTCCCGACCAGAGCAGACTGTCGACACGCGCAGACACGCGCCAACTACTGCCGACTACTGCCAACTCACGCAGACTACTGTCGACTACTAACAACTGACTACATACTGCTCTCTGGTCAGAGACTCTCCTAAGTCTTGCCTGTTGCAGGCAGCGCATACATCGCATACCTGTTACAGTGCCCGTTCTATGGAGCGCTCCAAAATTAGTCTAGTACGATATTTGTTTTACCTACGTGTGTTAACAGGTACAGTAAAACGCGAGGAATGACTAATGCTCCAGCAGCGACTAGTAGCACTGGGTGTCGATAAAACAAATATCCCGCTAGAGAAATCTGGGAACGCTCTGTCGAATAGGCATAGGCACGTAAAATTCAACTATCAAAATCATGTTCACCCTCTTTCTCAAGTTCTTTTGACCACTTATAACGTTCGTAATCTGTTTTCACCTAGACGAATAATGGTTGGTGGGTTGTTTTGAGGAAAGAGACCAAACAGCGAGGTCACCGGTCTCATTGGATTAGGAAAGGATGGGGAAGGAAGTCGGCCATGCCCTTTCAAAGGAACCATCCCAGCATTTGCCTGGAGCGATTTAGGGAAACCACGGAAAACCTAAATCAGGATGGCCGGACGCGGGATTGAACCGTCGTCCTTCCGAATGCGAGTCCAGTGTGCTACCACTGCGCCACCTCGCTCGGTGACGAATAATGACCAAGAGCTTATGAAACAAACAGCAAACCAATTTTGCAATCGCCATACAGGCACCAACTTCATTTTTTTTAGTGTAGTTATGCTCTCTTTACGGTCAGAATGTTGTTATTGTGGTCTTCAATCCTGAGACTGGTTTGATGCAGCTATCCATGCTACTCTATCCTGTGCAAGTTTCTTCATCTCCCAGTACCTACTGCAGCCTACGTCCTTCTGAATCTGCTCAGTGTATTCATCTCTTGGCCTCCCTCTACGATTTTTGTCCTCCACGCTGCCCTCCAGTACCAAATTGGTGATCCCTTGATGCCTCAGAACATGTCCTACCAACCGATCCCTTCTTCTAACGGTCAGAATAGCAGATCCCTATGATGCAGATCTAGCAAGGAAACACCGAGTAAAAACACACTGGATATAGGAATTTTTGTGCTGTTGTGGCCGTTGACTGGCTGGCCACCAGGAAGTTTGGTCACTTTCCAACTACATTTGCACCGCCAAGGCAACAGATAGTGATGTTCACGCTGATTTCAACGGAAACCTGCTGTCAAAAGGTCAATGAGAGATTATTTTAACGAATTTGAAAGCAATGTTTTATCTGCAGATTCTAAAAATAACCCCAAAAAATTTTCGTCGTACGTAAAATCTATGAACTCTACAAATAATTCAATACCTTCACTTGCTGACAGAACGAGTAATGTAACGGATGATGATAAACAGAAGGCCTAAATTCTAAACTAGCTTTCAAAAACTCGTTAACGGCAGAGGACTGCAACGCCATCCCCCCCCCCCCCCCCCGCCCTTTCAATTATCGAACAACGCAAGGATGGCTGACATAGTGTTTAATGTACCTTGTATTGTAAAACAGTTAAGACCCTTATACGCCAGGAAGGCATCTGGCCCAGACGGTATCCCCGTAAGATTATATGTTGACTATGCTACAAATATAGCACCATTCTTATCCATCATCTATCAGAGATCATTGGAACAATGGAACAACGGAAAGCTCTACCGGACTGAATGAAGGCCCAGGTCATAGCAATCTATAAAATGGCCAGAAAATCGAAGGCACATAATTACCGGTCAATTTCACTGACATCGATTTGTTGTAGAATCGTGGAACATATTTTGTGTTCAGACATAATGACCTTTCTAGACTCTGAGAAGCTCATCTGCAGAAACCAGCACGGTTTTAGGAAACAGCGGTCATGCGAGACACAGCTGGCCCTCTTTGTGCGTGATGTACAACAGGCTCTAGATACCGCCTCCCAGGTTGATGCCATATTCCTCGACTTTGGAAAGGCGTTCGTCTCAGTTCCGCACTGTCGCTTACTCCAAAAAGTGCGAGCTTACGTTCTATCCGATGACATATGCGGTTTGATAGAAAGTCTTCTAACAGATAGGAAGCAGTATGTCGTCCTGAACGGGGTGACTTCAACAGAAGCAAGCGTAACTTCAGGTGTGCCCCAGGGCAGCGTAATAGGTCCTCTGCTTTTTACAATTTACATAAACGATCTGGTTGATGGTGTTGACAGCGGCATTAGACTGTTTACCGATGTTGCTATAGTCTACAGGAAAATAGTATCACACGAAAGTTGTGAACAAATCAGTGAGGATCTGCAGAAAATAAATGCGTGGTGTAATGACTGGCAGTGTAACCTACTGCCTAAAACAAGGCGAAAATCCCCACTAATTCATGCGTACAAAATAAATGCCCAGTCTTTGGAAGCGGTAACATCCGTCAAGTATATGGGTGTGACTATTCGAAATGATCTCAAATGGAATGATCAGACTACACAAGGAACGGGCAAGGTGAACTCTAGATTGCGGTTTATTGGTAGAATCCTGAAGCGATACGTTCCTTCAACAAAGGAAATTTCTTACAATACGTTAGTTCGTCCAGTCTTAGAGTACTGTTCGTCTGTATGGGACCCTTACCAGTTGTGTCTGATTTAAGAGTTTGAGAAGGTCCCAAGAAAAGCGGCAAGATTCGTGACTGGTACATTTATCCACCGCGAGAGCGTAACAAATCTCATAGAAAGTTTGAAGTGGGACACACTTGCAGACAGACGACGCGCCAAACGGAAGCGGCTGCTCACTAAATTCCGAAATCCGATCTACGCCGAGGATGTAGAGTATATATTATTACCACCAACTTTCGAATCGCGCAACGATCACCATTCAAAGATAAGGGAAATTAGAGCTAGTACTGAGTCTTCAGACAGTCGTTTTTCACTCGTGCGATTCGCGAGTGGAACACAGTGGGGGGGTGGGGGGGGGGGGACATGACTTTGGCGTGAATTGTGCCCTCCGTCACTTACGGCTTGGTGGCTAGCGAAGTATATATATAGATGCCGATGTAGGTGTAGAAACCTTTGTCGTAGAGACAGCAGGATGTCAGTTCTGTTACCCTGCGGAGAATTTGACTGTCTATTTAAATCAGATTTATTATGAGGAATAAAGCAATTCATTTACGGTGTGTCTAAATAGTTGAATTGTTAGTGATGCACAGACCATTTTCAGAAGTACAGTACCATTTACTAATGAAGAGTTGGTCGACATACGCTTATGGCGGATGTCACCAAAATGCTTCAAGAGCAGCAGAGCCGTATACAGAACGGTTTCTCCAGGGTGTTTCAGAAAAGACCGGTATATTTGAAACGGCAATAAAAACTAAACGAGCAGCGATAGAAATACACCGTTTGTTGCAATATGCTTGGGACAACAGTACATTTTCAGGCGGACAAACTTTCGAAATTACAGTAGTTACAATTTTCAACAACAGATGGCGCTGCGGTCTGGGAAACTCTATAGTACGATATTTTCCACATATCCACCATGCATAGCAATAATATGGCGTAGTCTCTGAATGAAATTACCCGAAACCTTTGACAACGTGTCTGGCGGAATGGCTTCACATGCAGATGAGATGTACTGCTTCAGCTGTTCAATTGTTTCTGGATTCTGGCGGTACACCTGGTCTTTCAAGTGTCCCCACAGAAAGAAGTCACAGGGGTTCATGTCTGGCGAATAGGGAGGCCAATCCACGCCGCCTCCTGTATGTTTCGGATAGCCCAAAGCAATCACACGATCATCGAAATATTCATTCAGAAAATTAAAGACGTCGGCCGTGCGATGTGGCCGGGCACCATCTTGCATAAACCACGTGTTCGCAGTGTCGTCTAAGGCAGTTTGTACCGCCACAAATTCACGAAGAATGTCCAGATAGCGTGATGCAGTAATCGTTTCGGATCTGAAAAATGGGCCAATGATTCCTTTGGAAGAAATGGCGGCCCAGACCAGTACTTTTTGAGGATGCAGGGACGATGGGACTGCAACATGGGGCTTTCCGGTTCCCCATATGCGCCAGTTCTGTTTATTGACGAAGCCGTCCAGGTAAAAATAAGCTTCGTCAGTAAACCAAATGCTGCCCACATGCATATCGCCGTCATCAATCCTGTGCACTATATCGTTAGCGAATGTCTCTCGTGCAGCAATGGTAGCGGCGCTGAGGGATTGCCACGTTTGAATTTTGTATGGATAGAGGTGTAAACTCTGGCGCACGAGACGATACGTGGACGTTGGCGTCATTTGGACCGCAGCTGCAACATGGCGAACGGAAACCCGAGGCCGCTGTCGGATCACCTGCTGCACTAGCTGCGCGTTGCCCTCTGTGGTTGCCGTACGCGGTCGCCCTACCCTTCCAGCACGTTCATCCGTCACGTTCCCAGTCCGTTGAAATTTTTCAAACAGATCCTTTATTGTATCGCTTTTCGGTCCTCTGGTTACGTTAAACCTCCGTTGAAAACTTCGTCTTGTTGCAACAACACTGTGTTCTAGGCGGTGGAATTCCAACACCAGAAAAATCCTCTGTTCTAAGGAGTAAACCATGTTGTCCACAGCACACTTGCACGTTGTGAACAGCACACGCTTACAGCAGAAAGACGACGTACAGAATGGCGCACCCACAGACTGCGTTGTCTTCTATATCGTTCACATCACTTGCAGCGCCATCTGTTGTTGAAAATTGTAACTACTGTAATTTCGAAAGTTTGTCCGCCTGAAAATGTACTGTTGTCCCAAGCATATTGCAACAAACGGTGTATTTCTATCGCTGCTCGTTTAGTTTTTATTGCCATTTCAAATATACCGGTCATTTTTGAAACACCCTGTAGGTACACACTGACAACTCGTCCCGCCTAAGTCAATACCATCAAAAGACTTCGTGAAACTGAAAGTTTTTGCCCCAAAAAAACGTATAGCAAGGAAGACTGCTACCAATGAAGCAGCAGAAACATCGATCCTTGCAACTACAGCTATTAATCGGCAGGTAAGTTCTCATCAAACATAAAGAGAAATTGACATCAACCGAAAACTACATAATCACCATTCTTCCATTTTCCATATTTTTCTATACCAAGAGCTACATGGCAGTGATTTTCAATTATTTGAATACTGTTGTATACTACAGCGAGACAGTAGTTTTACGGAGAAAGCATTTTTTTACTAATTGGGCCACCTTCACAAATCATGAAAATGCAAATTAAAAACAAAAATTCACTACTGGCCAACGGAAAAACCACGTTTCCTTCATCACGTGATCAACCATTGGCAGTGGAGTGTGAATCTGTGGTGTGACATAAGTGGATAGCATTTGGTCGTTGATGATATGTTGAACAAGGTAAAACGCACACCTTTTTATGAATACTTTACCCTTCTTATTAGAGAATGTGCCCATAACAACGGCTCAAATATGGTTCCAGCATGAATGTCCTGACCATAATTTTTGAATAGCAAGAGCAGTATTAAATCTCTTATTTCTAAACCGTTGTGTGACAAGAGGCAGCCCTATCCAGCACGATCGCCTGATATGTTGACGTTAGACTTATTCCTCTGGGATCAGATAAAGCACGTTGTCAACATGGAGGGTCTCACGGCTGCTGCGTTAGAGAGCGAATTACCGCTGTGTGTTAAGCAATTACTCCGAATACAGGGTTGTAGCCTCTCCCCGATGTTATTCAATCTGTATATTGAGCAAGCAGTAAAGGAAACAAAAGAAAAATTCGGAGTAGGTATTAAAATCCATGGAGGAGAAATAAAAACTTTGAGGTTCGCCGATGACATTGTAATTCTGTCAGAGACAGCAAAGGACTTGGAAGAGCAGTTGAACGGAATGGACAGTGTCTTGAAAGGAGGATATAAGATGAACATCAACAAAAGCAAAACGAGGATAATGGAATGTAGTCGAATTAAGTTGGGTGATGTTGAGGGTATTAGATTAGGAAATGAGACACTTAAAGTAGTAAAGGAGTTTTGCTATTTGGGGAGCAAAATAACTGATGATGGTCGAAGTAGAGAGGATATAAAATGTAGACTGGCAATGGCAAGGAAAGCGTTTCTCAAGAAGAGAAATTTGTTAACATCGAGTATAGATTTAAGTGTCAGGAAGTCATTTATGAAAGTATTTGTATGGAGTGTAGCCATGTATGGAAGCGAAACATGGACGATAAATAGTTTGGACAAGAAGAGAATAGAAGCTTTCGAAATGTGGTGCTACAGAAGAATGCTGAAGATTAGATGGGTAGATCACGTAACTAATGAGGAAGTATTTAATAGGATTGGGGAGAAGAGAAGTTTGTGGCACAACTTGACCAGAAGAAGGGATCGGTTGGTAGGACATGTTCTGAGGCATCAAGGGATCACCAATTTAGTATTGGAGGGCAGCGTGGAGGGTAAAAATCGTAGGGGGAGACCAAGAGATGAATACACTAAGCAGATTCAGAAGGATGTAGGATGCAGTAGGTACTGGGAGATGAAGAAGCTTGCACAGGATAGAGTAGCATGGAGAGCTGCATCAAACCAGTCTCAGGACTGAAGACCACAACAACAACAACAACACATTGTATTAGTCATGCAGCATGTACAAAGGCGCCGTGATGCGAGTGGATCTCTCTTTGAAAATTAGTAGGAAAATCACCAACAGGAATGTGACGGCATACAGTAATGTCTTCAAAGTTTTTTGTTCACAATCGTTTGTTTCGTGTTTTTCATTTACTACTTTAATGTACGATTTTCCACTGACACAGAATATAACAAACAGAAGAAAGAAGTTGATTTCAATTCGAAATGATAAATGAAGTCAGGGAAATACGATTATCTGCATGCCTTGTCGGTGGCTTCTAATCTTGTTCTCTTGCTACCTTCGCGAGATACACGACGGAGGAAGTAGAAATGCCGCATAGTGGTCCTGGAATACTGGTTCTCTAAATTTACACAACAGGTTACACGAGAACAACATCGCCCTTACTTCCAAAGAATCCTATTAAAGATAAGTGTCTTTGGAAGTGAGGGCGATATTGTTCTCGAGAAACCTGTTGTGTAAATTGGAACTGTTAGTGCAAAATACCTCGAGCCGATCACGTGCTTGTGACCGTACTTCACATTACGCATTTTGGTTACCAGCCGACAATGCGGTACAAACTCTAGGAAAGCGAAGTCTACCTGTTCACCTGCATCAACTATTTCCAGGATGTCGTGTGCGAATAAAGCAAGTTGTATTTCACAACTGAGGGATTTCCTTAACGTTCAACAGACAAACCTTAGATATGAAACTTACTGGCAGATTAAAAATGTGTGCCCGACCGAGACTCGAACTCGGGAACTTTGCCTTTCGCGGGCAAGTGCTCTACCAACTGAGCTACCGAAACACGACTCACGGCCGCTCCTCACAGCTTCACTTCCGCCAGTATCTCGTCTCCTACCTTCCAAACTTTACAGAAGCTCTCCTGCCGAACTTGCAGAACTAGCACTCCTGAAAGAAAGGATACTGCGGAGACATGGCTTAGCCACAGCCTGGGGGATGTTTCCAGAATGAGATTTTCGCTCTGCAGCGGAGTGTGCACTCCGCTGCAGAGTGAAAATCTCATTCTGGAAACCTTAGTTACATTTGCAATTCTGCATCAACATTCACATCTACATGGATACTCTGCATGATGTGTTGGCAGATGTGCCAATACCTTGTAGTTAGAGGAGGCCGAAATGCACGCTATACTCTCACGCAGACTGGCGTGAGGTCTGGAACAGGATACGTAATGAATGCTATAAAGAAAAGTACTTAGCTGCTGGAATACTTAACTTTAATCCATCATTTGTATACAGCACAGCATTCTTGATGATACAAGTGAGACTCTCTCTATAAATAATTAATGACGCCTTGCTAGGTCGTAGCCATGGACTTAGCTGAAGGCTATTCTAACTATCTCTCGGCTAATGAGAGAAAGGCTTCGTCAGTGTAGTCGCTAGCAAAGTCGTCGTACAACTGGGGCGAGTGCTAGTACGTCTCTCTAGACCTGCCGTGTGGTGGCGCTCAGTCTGCAATTACTGACAGTGGCGACACGCGGGTCCGACATGTACTAATGGACCGCGGCCGATTTAAAGCTACCACCTAGCAAGTGTGGTGTCTGGCGGTGACACCACACTGCAAATCACATTTAAGTGTCTGGCAGAGGGTTCATCGAACCACCTTCACAATTCTCTATTATCCCAACCTCGTATAGCGCGCGGAAAGAATGAACAGCTATATCTTTCCGTACGAGCTCTGATTTCCCTTATTTTATCGTGGTGATCGTTCCTCCCTATGTAGGTCGGTGTCAACAAAATATTTTCGCATTCGGAGGAGGAAGTTGGTGATTGGAATTTCGCGAGAAGATTCCGCCGCAACGAAAAACGCCTTTCTTTTAATGATTTCGAGCCCAAATCCTGTATCATTTCTGTGACACTCTCTCCCGTATTTCGCGATAATACAAAACGTGCTGCCTTTCTTTGAACTTTTCCCGGCTGGTCCCGGCGGAGGTTCGAGTCCTCCCTCGGGCATGGGTGTGTGTGTGTTTGTCCTTAGGATAATTTAGGTTAAGTAGTGTGTAAGCTTAGGGACTGATGACCTTAGCAGTTAAGTCCCATAAGATTTTCACACACATTTGAACATTTTTGAACTTTTTCGATGTACTCCGTCAGTCCTATCTGGTAAGGATCCCACACCGCGCAGCAGTATTCTAAAAGAGGACGGACAGGCGTAGTGTAGGCAGTCTCCTTAGTAGGTCTGTTACATTTTCTAAGTGTCCTGCCAATAAAACGCAGCCTTTGGTTAGCCTTCCCCACAACATATTCTATGTGTTCTTTCCAATTTAAGTTGTTCGTAATTGTGATACCTAGGTATTTAGTTGAATTTACGGCTTTTAGAGTAGACTGATTTATCGTGTAACCGAAGTTTAACGAGTTTTTTTCAGCACTCATGTGGACGACCTCACACTTTTCGTTATTTAGGGTCAACTGCTACTTTTCGCACCATTCAGATATTTTTTCTAAATCGTTTTTCAGTTTGTTTTGATCTTCTGATGACTTTATTAGTCGATAAACGACAGCGTCATCTGCAAACAACCGAAGCCGGCTGCTCACATTGTCTCCCAAATCGTTTATATAGATAAGGAACACCAAAGGGCCTATAAAACTACCTTGGGGAACGCCTAAAATCACTTCTGTTTTACTCGATGACTTTCCGCCAGTTACTACGAACTGTGACCTCTCTGACAGGAAATTGCAAATCCAGTCACGTAACTGAGACGGTATTCCACAAGCACGCAATTTCACTACGAGCCGCTTGTGTGGTACAGTGTCAAAAGCCTTCCGGTAATCCAGGAATACAGAACCGATCTGAAATCCCTTGTCAGTAGCACTCAGCAGTTCATGTGAATAAAGAGCTAGTTGTGTTTCACAGGAACGATGTTTTCTATACCCATATCGACTGTGTGTCAATAGACCGTTTCCTTCGTGGTAATTCATAATGTTCGAACACAATATATGTTCTAAAATCCTGCTGCACATTCGCTCTTTCACCCCTTTTGCAAACAGGATTGATTGTACTCTTAAAAAAGTCACTATCAGCAAGAGTCATTTAAGAAAAGAATTAGAAAAAAATGTTATACGAAAAGTAAGTTACGTCACTGCGTTCCGGTTTAATAAGATCGTAGCCGGTCTGATGACGTCAGAATTTAATTGGTATGTGTTGTGTTTAACGACGCCGACGACAAGCTCCTACTTACTCGTATTAAACGTGCCACTGGATTACTAAAACGACCTGGTGAACACCTGCATTGCTAGCAGCACGCAATTAAGTTATGATTAGACCTTTCTTGTGGTTATTCTAGACGCGTGCGTGGCCAGACTGGTTAACGATGCAAATGTGACGCGGTTCTTGGCAATGAAGTCCCAAGCCATAAATTTACAGCAGGCAATTTCTCCTGATTGCTCACTGGCGCTCGATTATATCCAGAGTCCGACTGTAATCCATTCCGCCGCAGCCGTCGCGAGAGCCATTTACGGTGAGCGCAACGTTCCCTCGAACCTGACCTTAATCGGCCTGCTGTTCTCTTCCCACCCACTGCCACGCCGCTGTAACAGAGGTTTCCTTTTGCAGAAAACCGCCAACGGCACGTAAACGTGGGAATGGCTTCTCTGAACGAGATAGGATTGATTTTCTTCCCCATATATCGTCAACCCGAGCTTGCGATCCATCTCTAATGACCTTGTCGTCGACAGCCCGTAACCCTAATGTTCTTGGAGCTCTCAGTATGCTTCACTCAATTGTTCGTTTATCAATCCTAAATACACTCCTGGAAATTGAAATAAGAACACCGTGAATTCATTGTCCCAGGAAGGGGAAACTTTATTGACACTTTCCTGGGGTCAGATACATCACATGATCACACTGTCAGAACCACAGGCACATAGACACAGGCAACAGAGCATGCACAATGTCGGCACTAGTACAGTGTATATCCACCTTTCGCAGCAATGCAGGCTGCTATTCTCCCATCGAGACGATCGTAGAGATGCTGGATGTAGTCCTGTGGAACGGCTTGCCATGCCATTTCCACCTGGCGCCTCAGTTGGACCAGCGTTCGTGCTGGACGTGCAGACCGCGTGAGACGACGCTTCATCCAGTCCCAAACATGCTCAATGGGGGACAGATCCGGAGATCTTGCTGGCCAGGGTAGCTGACTTACACCTTCTAGAGCACGTTGGGTGGCACGGGATACATGCGGACGTGCATTGTCCTGTTGGAACAGCAAGTTCCCTTGCCGGTCTAGGAATGGTAGAACGATGGGTTCGATGACGGTTTGGATGTACCGTGCACTATTCAGTGTCCCCTCGACGATCACCAGTGGCGTACGGCCAGTGTAGGAGATCGCTCCCCACACCATGATGCCGGGTGTTGGCCCTGTGTGCCTCGGTCGTATGCAGTCCTGATTGTGGCGCTCACCTGCACGGCGCCAAACACGCGTACGTGCATCATTGGCACCAAGGCAGAAGCGACTCTCATCGCTGAAGACGACACGTCTCCATTCGTCCCTCCATTCACGCCTGTCGCGACACCACTGGAGGGGGACCGTACCCCAGCTTCATGGAGACGGTTGCGAATGGTCCTCGCCGATACCCCAGGAGCAACAGTGTCCCTAATTTGCTGGGAAGTGGCGGTGCGTTTCCCTACGACACTGCGTAGGATCCTACGGTCTTGGCGTGCATCCGTGCGTCGCTGCGGTCCGGTCCCAGGTCGACGGGCACGTGCACCTTCCGCCGACCACTGGCGACAACATCGATGTACTGTGGAGACCTCACGCCCCACGTGTTGAGCAATTCGGCGGTACGTCCACCCGGCCTCCCGCATGCCCACTATACGCCCTCGCTCAAAGTCCGTCAACTGCACATACGGTTCACGTCCACGCTGTCGCGGCATGCTACCAGTGTTAAAGACTGCGATGGAGCTCCGTATGCCACGGCAAACTGGCTGACACTGACGGCGGCGGTGCACAAATGCTGCGCAGCTAGCGCCATTCGACGGCCAACACCGCGGTTCCTGGTGTGTCCGCTGTGCCGTGCGTGTGATCATTGCTTGTACAGCCCTCTCGCAGTGTCCGGAGCAAGTATGGTGGGTCTGACACACCGGTGTCAATGTGTTCTTTTTTCCATTTCCTGGAGTGTATATTAAGAACAGCAGAGGACCCAAGACTGAACCTTGCGGCACCCTATTCTTGATTCTTCCCCAGTTTGAGAAATCACTACTTTTTTGCGTATTATGTGCACTGCTTATTTCAACTTTCTGCACTGTTCCAGTTAGGTATGATTTAAACCTTTTGAGCGCTGTCCCATTCATACCACAGGACCTTTGCCTTTCGCAGGCAAGTGCTCTACCCAGTGAGCTACCCAAGCGCGACTCACGACCCTTCCTCTCAGCTTTGAATTCTGCCAGTACCTCGTCTCCTGCCTTCCAAACTTCACAAAAGCTCTCCTGGAGACCTACAATATAGTTTGCTGCTCTTCGCCGCAGTCAGATTGAGGAGAGGACGTCCATACCCACTGGTGCAGCAGTGCTCCACATTTGATCCCGTCTTTTGTGATCCTATTCAGCAAGCACCGATGTCGTTGGGCAATATGAAGACCTGCAGATCGCTCCCTGAGAGTCTTAATTAGTTGGTGGTGCATGAAGGAAGTTTGCTCTTGCCACTGACTGTTCTGAGCATCTTGTATGTTGAAGTGACTGCACTACAGACTGATCGCTGTGCGCCAAGCTCTAAGTCACCGTGATTCTAATAATGAAAATTCTGAATGAATTGGTAGTTCTGCGTTGCTTTTTATTCTTGTCCACACATTCAGCTGTGATCTTCTGTGGATGATGGCAGCCAGTGGGACCCTGTGATGGGTGTACAATATCACCAATAAAACCAAGTGATCCAGTCGTTTTCACCAGTACGTCTACATATTAATCTACGCGCACACTCCGAAAGACGCCTTATGGTGCGCGGCGGAAGGTACTTTGTACCACTACTGGCCGTTTCTTTTTCTGTTCACTCGGAAACAGGGCGATAAAAAATCGATTGTCTGTACGCTTCCGTACGAGCCCTGCTCTCTCTCTCTCTCTGCTGCTCTCCGCCCGAAACAGGCCATGAAGACCCAACGATACCGACTGGCCGCCGTGTCATCCTCAACCCACAGCCGTCGCTGGATGCGGATATGGAGGGTCATGTGGTCAGCACACCGCTCTCCCGGCCGTATGTCAGTTTCCGAGACCGCAGCCGCTACTTCTCAATCTACATCTACATCTATATTTATACTCCGCAAGCCACCCAACGGTGTGTGGCGGAGGGCACTTTACGTGCCACTGTCATTATCTCCCTTTCCTGTTCCAGTCGCGTATGGTTCGCGGGAAGAACGACTGTCTGAAAGCCTCTGTGCACGCTCTAATCTCTCTAATTTTACATTCGTGATCTCCTCGGGAGGTATAAGTAGGGGGAAGCAATATATTCGATACCTCATCCAGAAACGCACCCTCTCGAAACCTGGCGAGCAAGCTACACCGCGATGCAGAGCGCCTCTCTTGCAGAGTCTGCCACTTGAGTTTGTTAAACATCTCCGTAACGCTATCACGGTTACCAAATAACCTTGTGACGAAACGCGCCGCTCTTCTTTGGATCTTCTCTATCTCCTCCGTCAACCCGATCTGGTACGGATCCCACACTGATGAGCAATACTCAAGTATAGGTCGAACGAGTGTTTTGTAAGCCACCTCCTTTGTTGATGGACTACATTTCCTAAGAACTCTCCCAATGAACCTCAACCTGGCACCCGCCTTACCAACAATTAATTTTATATGATCAATCCACTTCAAATAGTTCCGTACACATACTCCCAGATATTTTACGGAAGTTACTGCTACCAGTGTTTGTTCCGCTTTCATATAATCATACAATAAAGGATCCTTCTTTCTATGTATTCGCGGTACATTACATTTGTCTATGTTAAGGGTCAGTTGCCACTCCCTGCACCAAGTGCCTATCCGCTGCAGATCTTCCTGCATTTCGCTACAATTTTCTAATGCTGCAACTTCTCTGTATACTACAGCATCATCCGCGAAAAGCCGCATGGAACTTCCGACTCTATCTACTAGGTCATTTATATATATTGTGAAAAGCAATGGTCCCATAATTCTCCCCTGTGGCACGCCAGAGGTTACTTTAACGTCTGTAGACATCTCTCCGTTGATAACAACATGCTGTGTTCTGTTTGCTAAAAACTCTTCAATCCAGCCACACAGCTGGTCTGATATTCCGTAGGCTCTTACTTTGTTTATCAGGCGACAGTGCGGAACTGTATCGAACGCCTTCCGGAAGTCAAGAAAAATAGCATCTACCTGGGAGCCTGTATCTAATATTTTCTGGGTCTCATGAACAAATAAAGCGAGTTGGGTTTCACACGATCGCTGTTTCCGGAATCCATGTTGATTCCTACATAGTAGATTATGAGTTTCCAAAAACGACATGATACTCGAGCAAAACACATGTTCTAAAATTCTACAACAGATCGACGTCAGAGATACAGGTCTATAGTTTTGCGCATCTGCTCGACGACCCTTCTTGAAGACTGGGACTACCTGTGCTCTTTTCCAATCATTTGGAACCTTCTGTTCCTCTAGAGACTTGCGGTACACGGCTGTTAGAAGGGGGGCAAGTTCTTTCGCGTACTCTGTGTAGAATCGAATCGGTATCCCCTCAAGTAGCTCCTCAGTTTGCCTCACAAGGGCTGAGTGCACCCCGCTTGTCAACAGCGCTCGGTAGGTGGGATGGCCATCCATCCAAGTTCAAAAAATGGTTCAAATGGCTCTGAGCACTATGGGACTTAACATCTGAGGTCATCAGTCCCCTAGAACTTAGAACTACTTAAACCTAACTAACCTAAGGACATCACACACATCCATGCCCGAGGCAGGATTCGAACCTGCGACCGTAGCAGTCGCGTGGTTCTGGACTGAAGCGCCTAGAACCGCTCGGCCACCGAGGCCGGCCCATCCATCCAAGTGCTAGCCCAGTCTGACAGCGCTTAACTTCGGTGCTCTGTCGGGAACTTGTATTACCACTGCGGCAAGGCCGTTGGCTCCGTACGAGCCCTAATTTCTCGTATCTTCGTCGTCCTTAAAGGTCCTTACATGAACAGTACGTTAGTGGTAGTAGAATCTTCTGCAGTCAGCTTCAAATGCTGATAACCTTAATTTCCAAAAAAGTGTTTCGAGAAAAAACTTCGTTTTCTCTCAATAGGTTCCCATTTGAGTTCACGAAACATCTCCGAAATACTCGCGTCTTGATCAGAACTACCCGTAACAAATTAGCAGCACGCCTCCGAATTGCCTCGATGTCTTCCTTTAATCCGACATGCCGGGGGTTTCAGACACTCGAGCTCTTCAAATAATTCAAATGGCTCTGAGCACTATGGGACTGAACATCTGAGGGCATCAGTCCACTAGAACTTAGAACTACTTAAACCTAACCAACCTAAGGACATCACAAACACCCATGCCCGAGTCAGGATTCGAACCTGCGACCGTAGCAGTCTTGCGGCCTAGAAGCGCTCGGTCACTACTGCCGTCTCTCGAGCACTACTCAAGAATGAGTCGCGTTAGTGTTCTACACGCGGTCTCCTTTATAGGTGGGCTACACGTTCCCAAAATTCTCCCAACAGACCGAAGTCGACCATTCGCCTGCCCTACTATCGCCCTTGCGTGCTCGCTCCACTTCATATTGCTCTGGAACGTTACGCCCAGATATTTAATTGATGAGACTGTGTCAAGAAGCGCGCTACTAATTCTGTATTCACACATTACGGGATTATTTTTCCCACTCACCCACATCATTTTAGATTTTTTCTACATTTGGAGGAAGCTGCCATTCACCACACCAACAAGAAATTTTGTCTAAGTCATCTTATACCCTCTTACAGTTACTCAAAGACGACTCCTTTACGTACACCATAGCGTCGTCAGCAAACAGTCGCTGTATGCAATTTTGTCATATGATGACATGTTGGAGACCGTGGCTGTTTTTGAAGACAAATGTTGATGGTGTAATGACAGCAACCAGCCACAAATTTACTTTGAGTTCCTTTATTCAAAGGAAACCGTTACCGGTTTCGAATCGTTGCGATTCATCATCAGACGGTTTACACGCTTTCTTTCTGACATTTGGTGTGTTTTTATAGATTAATTGTCCTAAAATATAAATAAAACATAATTACAATCACGCCACGCACAGATGGTTGCGTTGCAGATTTTCGTTGTATGTGACTTACGTGAAACGTCGGTTTCGAGTGATTGTTTCCATAACGTTCATCCAATCGATGTAAATGCATTTCCACTGCATCCTCGTTGTTGCACACGTAATAGTTCTCACTGTACACTTTAGATTTGTCGCTGAGATCATTCCAACCACGCACCACATGTTTTGGTACATACAAAGAGTTTACAAACATATGGGTGTCACAGATGCTATGATATATCGTAACATTTGACAATGATGTCCTATGTTTGGAAAGGATCATATATTCTTTTACAAAACTGGATCATAAATTCTTTTACAAAACTGTAATGTCTATTACATTAGAACAGAGAGATTGAAATTATTTTTTTTAAACATATATATGTTATTGCTAATTTAATTATAAAGTTTTTTATATATATGTAGAACTGTATAGGTAAAATAGTATATTCTTTTATTACATTTGGCAGCATGAGAATTATAGTAACATCACTCGAAACCGACGTTTCACGTAAGTCACATACAACGAAAATCTGCAACGCAACCATCTGTGTGTGGCGTGATTGTAATTATGTTTTATTTATATTTTAGGACAATTAATCTATAAAAACACACCAAATGTCAGAAAGAAAGCGTGTAAACCGTCTGATGATGAATCGCAACGATTCGAAACCGGTAACGGTTTCCTTTGAATAAAGTAACTCAAAGTAAATTTGTGGCTGGTTACTGTCATTACACCATAAACAGTCGCTGATTGCTGCCTATCCTACCCAGTAGATTATTTGTGTACACAGAGAATAAGGGCGATCCTGTAGCCCTTCCGCGGGGCTCTCGTGGCGCTGCCCTGCCCCCTGATGAGCACTCACCCTCGAGGAGAACACAGTTGGTCCTACTATTGCAGAAGTCTTCGAGCCACTCTCATATCTGAGAACCTACTCAATCTGCAGTGAGGCACCCTGCCCAACGCTTTCCGGAAATCTAGGAATAGGGAATTTGCCTGTTGCCGTTCATCCCTGCCTCGCAGCATATCATCTGATGATCTGGGGAAACGACAAGCTCTGTTTCGCACGAAAAAAGCCATGCTGATTTGTAGACACAAGCTTTCCCGTCTCAAGGAAATAAATTCGAACTCAGAATGCAAGAACTGAGCAGCAAACCGATGTTAGGGATATTGGTCTGCAGTTTTGCTGATACATTCTTTTAAACTTATTTTTTCCTGTTCCTTGGGAGTTTGCGCTGGGCCAGAGATTCGTGATAAATAGGAGGTAAGGGACAGGCCAATGCCGTAGAGCACTCGATCTCAAATCGAACTGCGATTCCAACCGGTCCTAGGAACTTATTTTTTTTTCAACTCTTCCAGTCGCTTTTCTACGCCAGGGACGTCTATTACTACGAGGGCTATCCACAAAGTACATTACGTTTTGGAATTAAAAATAAATAAAGTATTGGAAATTTTTTTTATTATATACAGATGAAAGCCACACTTAAATACTACTTTTCTACATAGTTTCCATTTAAATTAAAGCACTTATCGTAGCGATGGACGAGCTTGGAAATTCCTTCGTCGTAAAATTCGGCCGCCTGCGCCTTCAACCACGTGGTTACCTCTTCTTTTGGGACAGAATAGGTGTGGTTTTTGTGGATTTCCTGGAAAGAGGCACGACAATAAACTCTCAAAGGTATTGCCAAACTCTGCACAACCTCAGAAGAGCAATACAAAACAAGCGCAGGGGAAAGTTGGGCTCAAAGATCTAGCTGATTCACGACAACGCCCGGGCCCACACGGCAAATGCCACTCGTGAAGTTCTCGAATCTTTTAAGTGGGAGTTGTTTGCTCATCCGCCGTACAGTTCCGACCTGGCACCGAGCGACTTCCACTTATTCCCAGCAATGAAGAAGTGGTTGGCTATGCAGCGTTTTGACGACGACGCACAGCTTCAATAAGAGGTAACCACGTGGTTGAAGGCGCAGGCGGCCGAATTTTACGACGAAGGAATTTCCAAGCTCGTCCATAGTTACGATAAGTGCATTAATTTAAATGGCAACTATGTAGAAAAGTAGTATTTAAGTGTGGCTTTCATCTGTATATAATAAAAAAATTTCCAATACTTTATTTATTTTTAATTCCAAAACGTAATGTACTTTGTGGATAGCCCTCGTATGTCATACATACGGCGCCGGCGTGATTAGCCGAGCGGTCTGGGGCGATGTAGTCGTGGACTGTGCAGCTGGTCCCGGCGGAGGTTCGAGTTCTCCCTCGGGCTTGGGTGTGTGTGTTTGTCCATAGGATACTTTAGGTTAAGTAGTGTGTAAGCTTATGGACTGATGACCTTAGCAGTTAAGTTCCATAAGATTTCACACACATTTGCACATTTTTTGCATACATACGGCAGTTTGTGCGACGGTCAAACGACGGTATGCTTGTACGGTTCTCCTGCGTGAATGATTCCTTAAACGTGGAATTTTAAACTTCAGGGTTCCTTTTGCTGTCCTCCCTTGCCACACCAGACTGCTCAACGAGAGACTGGATAGAAGCCTTCGACCCGGTTAGTGATTTTTCTTAGAACCAGAATTTTATCGGATTCTCGGCACGATCTTTTGCTAAGACGTCGCGTTGGAAGTTGTTTTATGCTTCGCTAATCGATCTACAGTCGAACGAATTTCTCTAACTTTTGGCTGTCGCCATTTGTGCGTTCTTCTTTTTGAACCGAGGGTGCTACAGTCGCTGCTTCCTCAGCATTTTCCGAATTTTGTTATTAAACCACGGGTAGTCTTTTCCGTCCTTAATGCACTTAATCGGAACATACTTCTCCAGAGAGCGATTTACAATCCGATAAACTTTGTCCATAATTCCTCTACGTCCATCATACTGAAACTAACGTTGCTGTCCATTCATTGTCTAAGTTGGAAATGTTAACAACGGCTTATCTGCTCTTTATCTCGACAATACCCTCCAAGCCTTCCTGAAGCGTTTATTAATTTTACTCATCGTCGTTGCTGTGATACGTCATGGTCACTAATCACGGTCTCTATACTGACACGCCGGCCGTTGTGGCCGAGCTTCTACGCGCTTCAGTCCGGAACCGCGCGACCGCTACGGTCGCAGGTTCGAATCCTGCCTGGGGTATGGATGTGTGTGATGTCCTTAGGTCTTTCATTTGCTAACTATGCAGCAGTGGTGGATGTGGGGAGAGAAATGGCGGAGTTTTGAAATTTGTAAAAATGGATGTCATGAACTGCTGTATATATTATGACTTTTGATGACTATTAAGGTAAATACATTGTTTGTTCTCTATTAAAATCTTTCATTTGCTAACTATGCCTACTAGTAGTTAGTGCCTTCCGTAGTTTCAATCTGTTATTTAGCTGGCAGTAGTGGCGCTCGCTGTATTGCTGTAGCTTGAGTAACGAAGTGATTTGTGAAAGGTATAGGATAATGTTAGTCAGGGCCATTCTTTTGTAGGGATTTTTGAAAGTCAGATTGCGTTGCGCTAAAAATATTGTATGTCAGTTTAAGCACAGTCGTGTATAATTGTTCAAAGGGGACGTTTCATATGGAGCGCTACGTAACGTTGCCGATAAGAAAACATAAACAGCCTACTTACAGTTTAAGTAGTTCTAAGTTCTAGGGGACCGATGACCTCAGGTGTTAAGATCCATAGTGTTCAGAGCCATTTGAACCATTTGAATATATACTGACACTGTCGATAAGATCAGACCTGTTTGTAGCTGCAAGGTCTCAAATATTTCCACTGCGTGCGGGCCGTCGAACTAACTGCTCAAAACAGTTTTCGGAAAACTTGTTCAAAACCACTTCACGAGACTATATTTCCGTACCAGGTGCAATGAATCCATCACAGTACATACTCGGTAAGATTAAGTCACCTTCAACTAATACTGCATGATTGGGTATTCGTACGCTATTGAGATTAGACTTTCTTTAAGTTATTCTAAAACTGTCACGGTGGAGTTGAGTGGTCTGTAAAAACATCCAACAACGACCTTGTGCTCACATAGCCCTGTAATCTCTTCCAGATAACTTCACAATTAGACTCAGTTCCGACCTCCAGACAGGATGAGCAACTCTACGAGACTTTTCGCTGATGAATCCGCTATCTACAGGAAGGTATCGTCGCTAGACAGTCTTAAGGAATTGCATGCAGACTAGGACAACGTTTCCACTTGGTGTAACGTTTCTTACCGAGTGATTATAATTAAACTGCAGCTACTCACAAAGGTCTGCTGTGGGCTGTAATTATTACACGGTAGCGAAACTTGGTAGTTATTCTAATGTGTCAACGCGAAAGCAATTTACACTCCTGGAAATGGAAAAAAGAACACATTGACAACGGTGTGTCAGACCCACCATACTTGCTCCGGACACTGCGAGAGGGCTGTACAAGCAATGATCACACGCACGGCACAGCGGACACACCAGGAACTGCGGTGTTGGCCGTCGAATGGCGCTAGCTGCGCAGCATTTGTGCACCGCCGCCGTCAGTGTCAGCCAGTTTGCCGTGGCATACGGAGCTCCATCGCAGTCTTTAACACTGGTAGCATGCCGCGACAGCGTGGACGTGAACCGTATGTGCAGTTGACGGACTTTGAGCGAGGGCGTATAGTGGGCATCCGGGAGGCCGGGTGGACGTACCACCGAATTGCTCAACACGTGGGGCGTGAGGTCTCCACAGTACATCGATGTTGTCGCCAGTGGTCGGCGGAAGGTGCACGTGCCCGTCGACCTGGGACCGGACCGCAGCGACGCACGGATGCACGCCAAGACCGTAGGATCCTACGCAGTGCCGTAGGGGACCGCACCGCCACTTCCCAGCAAATTAGGGACACTGTTGCTCCTGGGGTATCGGCGAGGACCATTCGCAACCGTCTCCATGAAGCTGGGCTACGGTCCCGCACACCGTTAGGCCATCTTCCGCTCACGCCCCAACATCGTGCAGCCCGCCTCCAGTGGTGTCGCGACAGGCGTGAATGGAGGGACGAATGGAAACGTGTCGTCTTCAGCGATGAGAGTCGCTTTTGCCTTGGTGCCAATGATGGTCGTATGCGTGTTTGGCGCCGTGCAGGTGAGCGCCACAATCAGGACTGCATACGACCGAGGCACACAGGGCCAACACCCGGCATCACGGTGTGGGGAGCGATCTCCTACACTGGCCGTACACCACTGGTGATCGTCGAGGGGACACTGAATAGTGCACGGTACATCCAAACCGTCATCGAACCCATCGTTCTACCATTCCTAGACCGGCAAGGGAACTTGCTGTTCCAACAGGACAATGCACGTCCGCATGTATCCCGTGCCACCCAACGTGCTCTAGAAGGTGTAAGTCAACTACCCTGGCCAGCAAGATCTCCGGATCTGTCCCCCATTGAGCATGTTTGGGACTGGATGAAGCGTCGTCTCACGCGGTCTGCACGTCCAGCACGAACGCTGGTCCAACTGAGGCGCCAGGTGGAAATGGCATGGCAAGCCGTTCCACAGGACTACATCCAGCATCTCTACGATCATCTCCATGGGAGAATAGCAGCCTGCATTGCTGCGAAAGGTGGATATACACTGTACTAGTGCCGACATTGTGCATGCTCTGTTGCCTGTGTCTATGTGCCTGTGGTTCTGTCAGTGTGATCATGTGATGTATCTGACCCCAGGAATGTGTCAATAAAGTTTCCCCTTCCTGGGACAATGAATTCACGGTGTTCTTATTTCAATTTCCAGGAGTGTATAAAGGAAAAAATTAGTTCCAGTTTTGGCCAGCAGGTGCAAATCTGGCATGTGTAATGGGTAAGGAACGGGACATGGACTGAAAAGATTAAACAAGTTTTAAAGGCATAATTTTTATTTTATTACTAACCGCAACTTACACGATTTGTTCAATACGAGGACCGGAGACGTCGACGAGGTGCTGAATCAATAAAATGACGATCGACAGTGAACCTGCACGCGCAGCAGTTCCGGTGTAATTTGCACGTGCTCCTACATATTGGCCTTCAGAGCAGGCAGAGACCGAACGTGTCCCTGATGCGTTCTTTTAGAAATCACCAGAGCCACGTGGATTCAGATCAGGTGAGCTTTCAGGTTACGCATCTGGAAAACGTCTGGAGATAGCACGTTCATGGAAGGTTGCGTTAAGCAGATCTTTCATTGGATGTGCGACGTGCCCACCGTGTACGAAAAAATTTATTTCCACACAGTCGCCCTCTTCCGAGGCAGGAATCACGTGCGGTACAAGGATGTCTCGATAAGTACAGGCGTCAAGGTACACCTCACAGGCCGTCTAGGTATGTTCTCTCCAAAGAAGAAAGAACCGAGAATAAAGGTTCTTGTGAATCCACACCAATTACTCACATAAAACGAGTTCAGTGGCTCATTGTACACAAGACGCGGTTTAACTGTTCGCCAAATTCGGCAGTTTTGTGTATTCACTGCTCCATGTAGTGTAAAATGTGCTTGTCACTGCATAGAATATTGTCCTGCAGCATGTCATCAACTTCGATCCATGCCAGAAACCGAAGAGCAAATTCAGAATATTACTGTGGATCGTGAGGTTTCACTTGCTGCACCGTCTGGATCTTATACGAGCACCAGTGAAAAATAGACCGCAAAGCTTCCGTACTATTGACTATCGGATAGACAAAACTCATGACATTGCACAAGAGGTAACAGTATCCGGGGCACGTGCTACATCATCAGTTACAGCAACAGTAACCTCGTCAATAACTTCCACCTGTATAGGACGCCTTGCTCTTGCAGGCGCCGACGGAGGTGGCGCAGTGGCTACCACACTGGACTCGCATTCGGGAGGACGACAGTTCAATCCCGCGTCCGGTCATCCTGATTTAGATTTTCTGTGATTTCCCTGAATCACTCCAGCAAATGCCGGGATTGTTCCTTTTAAAGGGTACGGCAGACTTCCTTCTCCGTCCTTCCCTGATCCGATAAGACCGATGACGTCGCTGTCTGGTCTCCTCCCCCAAACAACCCAACCCCTCTTACAGGCGCCACACCAAGATCACCCGTGTTTCGAATTTCATGATCATCTTCTGTAAACCATTTAATGAGATCGGGCCTCTCCTCAGATGTTTCGGTCGGTGATACTCTCTCAGTGAAGCAGTGTATTTGCTGCCGTTCAGATAAAACAGTTTCGCCAACAGTACACCTTTTCTTTTCTCGGTATCCATACTGCTCACTCACGCTGTGGCTTGTCAAATGACAGTGTGGATGTTATACCGTCATACAAAAAGCGTACAGCGCCAGATTTGGACCTGGTGGCCAAAATTGAAACTGACAGACAGGGAGCAGTATATAGTCCTGAACGGGGTGACTTCAACAGAAACAAGCGTAACTGCAGGTGTGCCACAGGGCAGCGTAATAGGTCCGCTGCTTTTTACGATTTACATAAACGATCTGGATTATGGTTTTGTCAGCGGCATTAGAATGTTTGCCGATGATGCTGTAGTCTGTAGGAAAGTAGTATCACACGAAACTTGTGAACAAATCAATGAGGATTTGCAGAAAATAAATGCGTGGTGTAATGACTGGCAGTTACCTCTCAATATTAGTAAGTGTAACCTACTCCGTATAACAAGGTGAAAATTCCCATTAATGTACGAGTACAAAATAAATGCCCGGTCTTTGGAAGCGGTAACATCCGCCAAGTATCTGGGTGTGACTATTCGAAATGATCTCAAATGGAATGATCAGATTACACAAGTAACGGGTAAGGCAAACTCTAGATTGCGGTTTATTGGTAGAATCCTGAAACGATGCAGTCCTTCAACAAAGGAAATTGCTTATAATATGTCAGTTCGCCGAGTCTTAAAGTATTGTTCGTCTGTATGAGACCCTTACCAGTTGGGTCTGATTCAGGGGATTGAGAAGGTCCAAAGAAGAGCGGCAAGATTCGTGACTGGTACATTTAGCCATCGCGAGAGCCTTTCAAATCTCATAGAAAGTTTGAAATGAGACACACTTGCAGATAGAAGGCGCGCTAAACGGGAGAGACTGCTCACTAAATTCCGAAATCCGATCTTCTACATCTACATCCATACTCCGCAAGCCACCTGACGGTGTGTGGTGGAGGGTACTTTGAGTACCTCTATCGGTTCTCCCTTCTATTCCAGTCTCGTATTGTTCGTGGAAAGAAGGATTGTCGGTATGCCTCTGTGTGGGCTCTAATCTCTCTTGACTCTTCGGTGAAGGTATGTTCTCGAAACTTTAACAAAAGCCCGTACCGAGCTACTGAGCGTCTCTCCTGCAGAGTCTTCCCTTGGAGTTTATCTATCATCTGCGTAAGGCTTTCGCGATTACTAAATGATCCTGTAACGAAGCGCGCTGCTCTCCGTTGGATCTTCTGTATCTCTTCTATCAACTCTATCTGGTACGGATCCCACACTGGTGAGCAGTATTCAAGCAGTGGGCGAACATGTGTACTGTAATCTACTTGCTTTGTTTTCGGATTGCATTTCCTTAGGATTCTTCCAATGAATCTCAGTCTGGCATCTGCTTTACCGACGATCAACTTTATATGATCATTCCATTTTAAATCACTCCTAATGCGTACTCCCAGATAATTTATGGAATTAACTGCTTCCAGTTGCTGACCTGCTGTATTGTAGGTAAATGATATGGGATCTTTCTATCTATGTATTCGCAACACATTACACTTGTCTAGATTGAGATTCAATTGCCATTCCCTGCACCATGCGTCAATTCGCTGCAGATCCTCCTGCATTTCAGTACAATTTTCCATTGTTACAACCTCTCGATACACCACAGCATCGTCCGCAAAAAACCTCAGTGAACTTCCGATGTCATCCACAAGGTCATTTATGTATATTGTGAATAGCAACGGTCCTACGACACTCCCCTGCGGCACACCTGAAATCACTCTTACTTCGGAAGACTGAGGATTTAGAGCATATACAGGGTGTTACAAAAAGGTACGGCCAAACTTTCAGAAAACATTCCTCACACACAAATAAAGAAACGATGTTATGTGGACATGCGTCCGGAAACGCTTAATTTCCATGTTAGAGCTCATTTTAGTTTCGTCAGTATGTACTGTACTTCATCGATTCACCGCCAGTTGGCCCAATTGAAGGAAGGTAATGTTGACTTCGGTGCTTGTGTTGACATGCGACTCATTGCTCTACATTGTTGGTGATGTCTTGATTGGGCTCATGTTCTTCCACCTACGCTCAATGGAGCACGTTATCATGATTTCATACGGGATACCTGTGCTGCTAGAACATGTGCCTTTACAAGTACGACACAACTTGTGGTTCATGCACGATGGTGCTCCTGCACATTTCACTCGAAGTGTTCGTACGCTTCTCAACAACAGATTCGGTGACCGATAGATTGGTAGAGGCGGATCAATTCCATGGCCTCCACGCCCTCCTGACCTCAACCCTCTTGACTTTCATTTAGGGGGCATTTGAAAGCTCTTGTCTACGCAACCCCGGTACCAAATGTAGAGACTCTTCGAGCTCGTATTGTGGACGGCTGTGATACAATACGCCATTCTCCAGGGCTGCATCAGCGCATCAGGGATTCCATGCGACGGAGGGTGGATGCACGTATCCTCGCTAACGGAGGACATTTTGAACATTTCCTGTAACAAAGTGTTTGAAGTCACGCTGGTACGTTCTGTTGCTGTGTGTTTCCATTCCGTGATTAATGTGATTTGAAGAGAAGTAATAAAATGAGCTCTAACATGTAAAGTAAGCGTTTCCGGACACATGTCCACATAACATATTTTCTTTCTTTGTGTGTGAGGAATGTTTCCTGAAAGTTTGGCCGTACCTTTTTGTAACACCCTGTATTATTACCACCAACTTTGAAATCGCGCAGTTATCACCATTGAAAGATAAGGGAAATTGGAGCTCGTACTGAAGCGTTCAGACAGTCGTTTTTCCCTCGCGCGATCCGCGAGTGGGATAGAGGAGGGGGGGGGGAATATGACTTTGGCGCGAATTTTGCCCTCCGCCACACACCGCTTGGTGGCTAGCGGAGTATATATGTAGATGTAATTTTTTCCACCGTAAATTGGTTCCGTGCTAAACCATTAATTAGGATATCTATCAGTTTTCGCTGCTATACGGTAATTGCAGCCCACACTGGATCTCCGTGCGTAGCTACACTTTAATTATAACTTTATCGCCAATTCGTGTATCTGTTGGCTACGTAAAGAAACGCCAGCGCACAGTCTGCAGTGCTGGCCAGCCATCACTCAGAGTCTGGTACCCAGCCTGCTGGGCGCCCCGTCGCAGAGCGGGTGCGAGGCGGCGGCGGTCGCAGCCTTGGGCGGGTCCAGGGTCGCATCTCGCGCTGCCAGCCACGCCCCAGGGCTCCGCTCTGGCGTCACCGCGAGCTCGCCTTGACACGGGACCCTGCGCAAAGGCACTGCTCACCACATGCGGCCGCTCCTCCAACTACAGACTGACTGGTGCGCGTGATGATAATGACGACAGTGCTCACTGTACGATCGGTGGCCCTTCAGCCCTGGTGTCATTCGAACATTTTCAGCGTTATACACCGAAGACCCAAAGAAACTGGTACAACTGCCTATTATCGTGTAGGGCCCCCGAGAGCACGCAGAGGTGCCGCAAGATGACCTGGCATGGACTCGACTATTGTGTGAAGTAGTGCTGGAGGCAATTGACACCATCAATCCAGCAGGGCTGTCCATAAATCCGTAAGAGTACCAGGGGTGGAGATCTCTTCTGAACAGCACGTTGCAAGACATCCCAGATATGCTCAATAATGTTCATGTCTGGGGAGTTTGGTGGCTAGCAAAACTGTTTAAACTCGGACGAGTGTTCCTGGAGCCACTCTTTAGCAATATTGGATGTGTAGGGTGTCGCATTGTCCTGCTGGAAAGTCCGTCGGAATGCACAATGGACATGAATGGATGCAGGTCATCAGATAGGATCCTTACGTACGTGTCACCTGTCAGAGTCGTATCTAGACGTATCAGGGGTCCCATATCACTTCAACTGCACACGCCCCACACCATTACAGACCCTCCACCAGCTTGAACTGTCCCCTGCTGGCAAACAGGGTCCATGGATTCATGACCTAGTCTCCATACCATACACGTCCATCCGCTGGATAGAATTTGAAACGGGACTCGTCCGACCAGGCAACATATTTCCAGTCATTAACAGTCCAATGTCGGTGTTGAAAGGTCCAGGCGAGGCGCAAAGCTTTCTGTCGTGCAGTCATCAAGGGTACACGAGTGGGCCTTCGGCTCCGAAAGTCCTATCGGTGATGTTTCGTTGAAAGGTTCGCATGCTGAAAGTTGTTGATGATCCAGCACTGAAATCTACAGCAATTTGCAGAAGGGTTGCACTTCTGTCACTTTGAACGATTCTCTTCAGTCGTCGTTGGTCTATCTCCGGCGGCAGCGGTGTCTGAGATTTGATGTTTTACCTGATTCCTGATATTCACAGTACACTCGTGAAATGGTCGTACTGGAAAATCCCCACTTCATCGCTACCTCGGAGATGCTGTGTCCCATCGCTCGTACGTCGACTGTAACACCACGTTCAAACTCAATTAAATCTCGATAACCTGCCGTCGTAGCAGCAGTAACCGATCTAACAACTGCGCCAGCCGTTGACGACCAAAGCGCCGTACTCTGCCTGTTTACATATCTGTATTTGAATACTCATGCCTATACCATTTTCTCTTGCGCTTCAGTGCACGAAACTAAGGACAAATGCGGAAAGCGTATTAAAGTTAGAAGAGCAGAATTAAAAATTTTCAGCTTTACCGATGAGATCCTAATTTTTCAAGAAATGGCAGGGCACTTGGAAGATCATTTGAACCTAGTGGTAATAGATATGGAAATCACAGCTTCAGTTGTAAGGCTTTTATTTTTTTTTAATTCACGACCGATTTCGGACTACAAATGGTCATCGTCCGGTGCAGTTAGTGGTTTTCTGCGACCCCGAGTGCTACGAGACTGGGTAGGGCGCAGGCGACCATCGCAAGCGGCGCAGAGAATGGAGTGGTTCAAAATGGTTCAAATGGCTCTGAGCACTATGGGACTCAACATCTTAGGTCATAAGTCCCCTAGAACTTAGAACTACACTCCTGGAAATTGAAATAAGAACACCGTGAATTCATTGTCCCAGGAAGGGGAAACTTTATTGACACATTCCTGGGGTCAGATACATCACATGATCACACTGACAGAACCACAGGCACATAGACACAGGCAACAGAGCATGCACAATGTCGGCACTAGTACAGTGTATATCCACCTTTCGCAGCAATGCAGGCTGCTATTCGCCCATGGAGACGATCGTAGAGATGCTGGATGTAGTCCTGTGGAACGGCTTGCCATGCCATTTCCACCTGGCGCCTCAGATGGACCAGCGTTCGTGCTGGACGTGCAGACCGCGTGAGACGACGCTTCATCCAGTCCCAAACATGCTCAATGGGGGACAGATCCGGAGATCTTGCTGGCCAGGGTAGTTGACTTACACCTTCTAGAGCACGTTGGGTGGCACGGGATACATGCGGACGTGCATTGTCCTGTTGGAACAGCAAGTTCCCTTGCCGGTCTAGGAATGGTAGAACGATGGGTTCGATGACGGTTTCGATGTACCGTGCACTATTCAGTGTCCCCTCGACGATCACCAGTGGTGTACGGCCAGTGTAGGAGATCGCTCCCCACACCATGATGCCGGGTGTTGGCCCTGTGTGCCTCGGTCGTATGCAGTCCTGATTGTGGCGCTCACCTGCACGGCGCCAAACACGCATACGACCATCATTGGCACCAAGGCAGAAGCGACTCTCATCGCTGAAGACGACACGTCTCCATTCGTCCCTCCATTCACGCCTGTCGCGACACCACTGGAGGCGGGCTGCACGATGTTGAGGCGTGAGCGGAAGACGGCCTAACGGTGTGCGGGACCGTAGCCCAGCTTCATGGAGACGGTTGCGAATGGTCCTCGCCGATACCCCAGGAGCAACAGTGTCCCTAATTTGCTGGGAAGTGGCGGTGCGGTCCCCTACGGCACTGCGTAGGATCCTACGGTCTTGGCGTGCATCCGTGCGTCGCTGCGGTCCGGTCCCAGGTCGACGGGCACGTGCACCTTCCGCCGACCACTGGCGACAACATCGATGTACTGTGGAGACCTCACGCCCCACGTGTTGAGCAATTCGGCGGTACGTCCACCCGGCCTTCCGCATGCCCACTATACGCCCTCGCTCAAAGTCCGTCAACTGCACATACGGTTCACGTCCACGCTGTCGCGGCATGCTACCAGTGTTAAAGACTGCGATGGAGCTCCGTATGCCACGGAAAACTGGCTGACACTGACGGCGGCGGTGCACAAATGCTGCGCAGCTAGCGCCATTCGACGGCCAACACCGCGGTTCCTGGTGTGTCCGCTGTGCCGTGCGTGTGATCATTGCTTGTACAGCCCTCTCGCAGTGTCCGGAGCAAGTATGGTGGGTCTGACACACCGGTGTCAATGTGTTCTTTTTTCCATTTCCAGGAGTGTACTTAAACCTAACTGACCTAAGGACATCACACACACCCATGCCCGAGGCAGGATTCGAACCTGCGACCGTAGCAGTCCCGCGGTTCCGGACTGCAGCGCCAGAACCGCTAGACCACCGCGGCCGGCCGAGAATGGAGTGGCGCACACGAAGGGAGCTTTGTTGTGACGATACTATGGCCACCTGTGAGGCAACCTGAAAAATGCTCGAAATCTCATCTGTTTGTATTCTTTCTCGCCCTAAACCTTCCCAGTAGTATGTCTTATTGCAGCCCAGTCATCAGGATTTCTTAACGGAAGTTTAGAAGACAGCGGCAACATGGTATGATATGGTGTATCGATGTATCTACATTCACATCTGTCTAATTGTACTCTGCCGTTTTTATGAAATGAAGGGGCACGTCTATGCTCTCTTATCAACTGGATCATTACTCAGCTTACTTTCATATACTGTATTTTATTTCTTTCTACATCTTTTCTCCACAAACCACCAGCAGCTGGAGGATGGTACTCTTTGCTGCACTGTCACCTGCTCTTTACTTGTTCCACCCGCGAATTGCTCGCGGCAAGAACGATTCCTGGTAAGGCCCTATGTAGACTCGGATATCTGTAATTTTATCTCCATGGTCTTTTCGCGAGATATACATAGAACGATGGGTGTCACAAAGCAGTTGTCTCCTCACCTAAGGCAAGCTGGCCCACAACTGTTGTAACTGGACCTTGATATCCTGGATACTGACAGTAGAACGGAGTTGACATCCGAATTGCTCCCATACGTTTTCTGGTGCGGGCAGATCTGCTGGTCTTGCTATCCACAAAGTACCTTAAGATGACACCACTTAATCTGCTTAATTTGGAAGAAGGAGAGGATCCCAGAAGAATGGAAGGAGTCCGCCATCTGCCCTATTCTAACGAAAGGAGGCCCAGTGAGATGTAGCAACTATAGAGGAATCACGCTACTGTGTACAGCTTATAAGAGCTTGAGCACGTTGTTACTGGAGTGACTAACACCACATGTCGAGAAAGTACTAGGATTCCAACAAGCAGGTTTCACAAAGGGAAGGTCAACTGTAGACCATTTACATACAATA